>NC_065589.1:111618505-112230470 GCF_024542745.1 Macaca thibetana thibetana | reverse complement strand
GGCTTGTTAATTCAACCTTATCTGGCACTGTTTTCCTGTGATTTTGAGTTAAAATTCAACATATGTAGTTCAAAATTTAACTTGTTTAAACTCACGCACTGAGTAGCTTTGATACTTGCATGAAAAAATAAATACCACTATAATAATATTTTATATATTGGTAAATCAAATGCATTTGTTGGTGGTTTAGAAAATGTATGGTACTTTTCATTCAGTTGAAAATGATTTTCTTAACTTTTGTGAGAAAAGGACCTCAAAGTCTTTGCCATAGTCTTCGTGGTGTAGACTGCTGAACCACAGTACTCAAGGTTTGGTGTGGTTGTCATGTGGGAGTTGGGCAGAATCACTTTCTTGAGTTGTGCAGCCTCCACTGTTGCGACTCTGTGCCCACCTGCTTGTGGGCAGTGTGCTAAGAAGGGAGGAGTACAGTCTGCCTACTCTCTGCTCTTACAGGGCCTTGCGTCCCATCAACCCAGGATTGAAGGAAGGAGTGGAGTTCATGTCCAGGCACTCTTTGGACCTAAATATTTTTGTTTTGTAATAAACAAATAAAATCTATCCACAAATTGTGTGTTCATAAGAAAGAGGGTTTATGTTGTAAAGATTGAAAGCATGGACTTCTGATTAAAAGAGACTTGGGTTTAACTGCTAGCTCCTCATGTAAAAATATAGAATCACATGAACAGATAAAAAAAAGAAAAAATATTTGCTTATATAAGCTTAAGGTATTTCAGGATGAAATGAATTTAAAGTCAAATATTGGTTGCCTCTGGAGAAGAGCACCTCGTGGCTCAGGGACAGGACTGAGAGGGATTCTTTTTATTAAACACTCTTTAAATGAGCTTTGAATTTTGAATCCGGAGAATGCCTTGTCATCCAAAAAGTAAAAACAATATGGAAAAATAAAGGTGTGAGCTAAAGCAAAAAGAAGATAATAATATTCACTAATTTTGTCACTAAATAAGGCAGGCTATCTTCTCTGTCTCATTATGCAGGCAAAGTTAAAGTTTGACAAATTTTATTTTTAATGCTGAATTTTCAGCTTTTTAAATGAAAAAGTAGTGGCCAAGATGTTAACATATAAATATGTGACATTAAGATCAAATACATATGCTTACACAAAAATGCCTTTACAAACTAGACAATAAATCATATAAAATATAATTTTAAATGGAAAATTGCAAATCATTAAAATAAAATTTTGGCTCTAGCACCAACCACCCTGTGGTCTTGGAAAAGGTGTTTATTCTGTAATCCTCAATATTCCTATTTTAAAATGATGCCATGGAGTTTATGTTACATAAAGATGAAAAAGAAATAACAGGCATAGCTTCTGGTGCAATGTGTGGCATATGGTAGATACTCAGTAACTTAGTGTAACTGGTAGTGGTGTTATATTTAATATGACAATTCCATGTTAGAGCAGGGAAAGTGACTAAGATAGATATAGCCCACATTTAATCTTAATGAAATGAAAACTTAAGAGAATTTGTGACTTAATCAGCTTATGTGGTTAATTCCTGTAGGTTGGGATAAAAAGCCAGGTTTCTCAGCAATCAAATCAAAGTTCTTTAGAATGAATTGATCTATTACGTAATGTGGTGTATGTATACCCTTGCTTCTCAAAGTGTGGTCTAAGGACCAGCAGCAAAGGTACCACATAAAACTGTATTAGAAATACATAAGCTTGAGCCCCACCCTATGTCTGCTGAGTAAGAACCTACATTTTAATAGGATCCCCAGATGATTCATATGTATAATTAATGCTTCAGAAGCCCTGGTCTAGTCTAGCCCTGAAATTGTAATTGATGGGAAAACAAGAGGTGAGTTTCAGGAATTCAGCTAAATATCTATTAGGTTATGTCAAAACAATTGGCTGAGAAGAGAAAAATGCCTGCAATCACTGGGGAGGAAACATCCCAGATAGGTGGATTGGTAAAGGAACAGAGAAACACGAGATTCAGAGAGAGCCACTGTGAGACATATGTAGATGCATATCTGTATACTGAGGGAGAAAAGTTTGGCGCTGATTTTAGAAGATGTGAGTCCCATTTCAAATCAAATGTATTACTGCTATTCTTAAATCAAATAACTAGTTTGATTATTGCCATGAATAATCTGTTGAATCAAATTGCTTTGTCAGAATATAAATATAAAACCACTTTCAATTTAAATAAAATATGGCATCTCTCAAAATTATGGTATGGTCACATGTACACTTAATAACCTAGTGATTAACTAATTTCTCTTTCTTTTCTTTTCTTTTCTTTTCTTTTCTTTTTTCTTTTCTTTTCTTTTCTTTTCTTTCTTTTGAGATGGAGTTTTGCTCTTGTTATCCAGGCTGAAGTGCAATGGCACAATCTTCTCTCGCTGCTAGCTTTGCCTCCCGGATTCTCCTGCCTCCGCCTCCTAAGTTACTGGGATTACAGGCATGTGCCACCATGCCTGGCTAATTTTGTGGGGTTTTTTTTTTTTTTTTTTTTTTTTTTTTTTTAGTAGAGACAGAGTTTCATCATCTTGGCCAGACTGGTTTTGAACTCCTGACCTCAAGTGATCCACCTGCCTTAGCCTCCCAAAGTGCTGGGATTACAGGCATAAGCCATCGTGTCCGGCCAATAATTTATTTCTCATCCAGTTATCATGACATTGCATACACACAGGTAAGTCTTCAGATGCTACTCCTATTGAGATTTGAAACAAAGGATAGGATATGTGGATAGACTTCATGTGGGAAGAGTCCCACAAACTCAATATAAATCCCATTCTGGCTCTCACTAGCTGCTCAATTTCCTTAAATCCTCTTGTGCAGGTTTCCAAATTCCTCTCCTTTTGTAAAATGTAAATATTCAAAAGCAACTCCTATGATTGTCTTGAGAAATAAATAAGAATAACCCCCAAAGTACATGAATGGTATATGATAGTAATACTAATATTATTCTATATCTTATAAAACCTAACTGGAACTCAACTCACAACTATAACACCCACAGAATAAGCTGATCATTTTCAGAGTTTCAATGGATCATGAAACTGTTTCAATTACTGCTGTAAGTAAAGGATAACGAATACTGCCATTTTTACAAAGCTCTTTTTATAAGAAAATGCTCAGTCTCAGATACAATTGAGGTACACTTCACTAGAAATCTGTTGGCTAGGAGAAAGTGCAATCAACCTCTTTTGATCATATTGAATTGACTCATGAAAACATAAAATACTCCGAAGCATGTTTACATGCTTTATCTCATTAAATTATTACAGAGATAAGAATTAGACATTAAATTGTTACTGAGGCAAAAATTAGATATCCTTACCCTCACTTTACATCTGAGGAAACAGGTTTAAAACGCCAAGTGGTGGCTGGGCGCGGTGGCTCACGCCTGTAATCCCAGCACTTTGGGAGGCCCAGGTGGCAGATTGCCTGAGCTAAGGGGTTCAAGACCAGCCTGGGCAACACAGTGAAACCCCGCCTCTACTAAAATACAAAAAATTAGCCGATTAGCCAGGTGTGGCAGTGTGCATCTGTCCCAGCTACTCAGGAGGCTGAGGCAGGAGAATTACTTAAACCCAGGAGACGGAGGTTACAGTGAGCCAAGATAGTGCCACTGCACTCCAGTCTGGGCGACAAAGCAAAACTCCGTCTCAAGCAAAACAAAACAAAACAAAAAACAAACAAACAAAATGCCAAGTAGCTTTCTCAAGGTCACATGGGCAATAAGTGGGTAGAATTTTTCACTACATCTTAACTGCCTCACAAAAACTCAGAAACGTGCTATCAACCTAGGGTGGAATTTTAACCCAGTGAATGCTGATTAAAGTAAGGACAACTGCTTCTTAGACAGAGTCCATCACTTTTACCTCCAAGTTCCTTTATGGACTCATTTCAGTCAGGCACCCTACCTTTAATAACCAATTTCTTCCTGTAAGTTTTCATGTTACATTGGTGCAAAAGTAATTGTGGTTTTTGTCATTAAAAGTAACCACAAATACTAGTAGTAGCATATGAGTACCATTACGAGTTCTAGTCCAAAATCCTCTCCCAGAAAAGTCCAAGGAAGATTTTTCAGAGCCTGGGATGGTTGTAAGGAACAAGAGAACTGAACTACAGAGCATGGAGCCAACATCACAAAGGGAGACATGAATCGGGAGAAAACCTGAGCCCAGAAGACAGCCTGACTAAGCATTAATCCAATGGGTCTGAGCCAATATCTTTTATGGTTTAACACCTCTAGAGGATGCAGATCCCTGCTGATTAGCAGGTCAGGTGGGGTCAGCCATCTGATGAGAAGGCAGGAGGGCTCTGTAAAGAATGCTGCCTTGCAAACACATTCTCCTTGAGGTGGAATAACTGCCCTCAAAAAACACCCAGGTGCATTTTGTTTTCCTATACTACGTAAAGTAAAGAATGTTATAGTTTTATATAGTATATAGGTTGATCTTTTATCAATTTAGAAGCTCTATTGGATGCACTAAAAACTAAATTCATGTCTATTAACAATCAGGCAGGGAAGTAAAAATGATAGGATTTGGACTCAGGTAAACCTATGATAGTCTGGTCCTGCCAATTTTCAGCTCTGGGAGATTTGAACTGTTACCTCTGATTCTCAGTTACATCTTTTTTTCTTACTCTCAATATCTTTAATTACAAAAGGGAGTAATAATACATTTCTAGCAAAATCATTGTAAAAATTTACTCATTCATTGTGTTTATTGTAATGGAGAGGCATGAAACATTCAAAAATAGTAGTTACTCTCACTGTAATGATTGTCATTGTCCACTGAGTTTTGACCTTTGAAGTATAGAATAGTGCACAGATTATAAGCACATAGCCATAGCTAGGTGAGTTATAACAAAGCAGATACACCCATATGGCCACTGATAAGATAAAAAACAGAAGCAACTCTCCTGCTCCCTCTCCTTCCAACTCAGAGGTAGTCACTTTTCTGGTTTTTCATACCAGAGATTAGTTTTACATGTTTTGGAATTTCTACAAATGTGGAAATTTATGCAACTATGTCCTATTTTGTATTTAGTTTATTTCATAAAATACTATACTTGTGAAATCTATAGCACAAGCAGTACTTTCTGCTTTTGCATAGCTATGTAATATTTTATTTTAAATGGATATTTATAAGGTTAATGAACATTTGGAATATTTCTAATTTTTAGTTACTTGCAATTTGTGTTGTTCCAAAAATTCTCATGCTTGTCACAGATGACATACTGACACATTGAAATATTGACATATTGTCTCTACTTAAACTTAGAAATGAAATCACTGGTCACAGATACATATGTATTTAGTTCTAGGAGACACTGAAAGACAATTTCAAGAGAATTTTTTTTCCATTTACATTTCTACTAATATGAGAATTCCTATTTCTCTGCATCTTCAGTAATACTTGGTATTTTCAATTGTTGTAAGAAGTCAGCCATTGTAGTTTGCATATTATGATATCTCACGGGATTTTAATTTTTATCTCACTGATAACCAGTAAAGTCAAACCCCTTTTAATATACTTATTTCCAATTTTAATACTTTCTTCCATGCAATGCGTGTTCCAGTGTTGAGATCTCTCTTTATTTTTTTGCTCTTTTTGTTACAGCCTTTTTCTTGCTGATCTATTAAATTAAAAAAAATATTCTGTATACAAACTATTCGACAATTGAAGAAAAACGTTAACAGTTTGTTCTGTGGTTTGTTTTTTTTTTTTTTTTTTAGCCCAAGGGATGCCTGAAGATGGGCTCTTTGGTCAAATACTCCTCGCAACACAAATACTCAAGAAATTGAGGCCGGGCGCGGTGGCTCAAGCCTGTAATCCCAGCACTTTGGGAGGCCGAGACGGGCGGATCACTAGGTCAGGAGATCGAGACCATCCTGCCTAACACGGTGAAACCCCGTCTCTACTAAAAAACACAAAAAACTAGCCGGGCGAGGCGGCGGGCGCCTGTAGTCCCAGCTACTCGGGAGGCTGAAGCAGGAGAATGGCGTGAACCCAGGAGGCGGAGCTTGCAGTGAGCTGAGATCTGGCCACTGCTCTCCAGCCTGGGCGACAGAGCGAGACTCTGTCAGGAAGGAAGGAAGGAAGGAAGGAAGGAAGGAAGGAAGGAAGGAAGGAAGGAAGGAAGGAAGGAAGGAAGGAAGGAAGGAAGGAAGGAAGGAAGGAAGGAAGGAAGGAAGGAAGGAAGGAAGGAAGGAAGGAAGGAAGGAAGGAAGGAAGGAAGGAAGGAAGGAAGGAAGGAAGGAAGGAAGGAAGGAAGGAAGGAAGGAAGGAAGGAAGGAAGGAAGGAAGGAAGGAAGGAAGGAAGGAAGGAAGGAAGGAAGGAAGGAAGGAAGGAAGGAAGGAAGGAAGGAAGGAAGGAAGGAAGGAAGGAAGGAAGGAAGGAAGGAAGGAAGGAAGGAAGGAAGGAAGGAAGGAAGGAAGGAAGGAAGGAAGGAAGGAAGGAAGGAAGGAAGGAAGGAAGGAAGGAAGGAAGGAAGGAAGAAAGAGAGAGACTAGAGTGTATTTATGTCGGATCCACGATAACAAGGCATCCTACCCAGGACTATGTTTGAAGATAAACCATTAAGCAACTAGAAATGACGCCCCCACGCTCAAAGCCGTACATTGCTTAGCTTTATGGGATTTTAAAATGGTCTCTTGTAAATTATTTCTATAGTCTAAGTTGCTGATCTTTCGGTAGGAGATCAGCTGGTGGTAAGGTCTCTACTTATCTCTACTCAGCTTTGTTCATCGAATGTGAACCGGATGATAGGATCACCTTGGGCTGTATGTGAAGAACACACACATACATTTAATGTTGTCATACAGAGAAGACAGTTGTGTTCATATGTAGGCTACAAATAGTTAATCTCCTTTTAAACCATCTGAAATTTTGAAGTCTTAAAAAGTGGAACGATAATTTGAACTGTCACAGGGGCTGTTTAGAAAATACCATAAAATATAAAATAAAATTGGACTATAAGAATATATCTTAAGTGAATTTGCTATTAAGGTGTATTTGTCATCTTTATCGTTTATTTCTGTGTTTTAAGAATAAAGTCTCTGGGAATTTTAAAAAGCACATTTAATTTGGATAGCATATATTAGATGAAAGAGATTTCTGAAAGATATGTCTGCCTTATGTCAAATGAGCTTGGTATTCTCAATAAGGTTCGACAATGGAGATATGTATTACTGCCATTTGCTCTAATGTGTCTTTTCTTTGTATTCCCTTCCAACATCTCTCTCTCTCTTTTCCTTCTTTCTTTTTCCTCTCTTTTCCTTCCTTTCTCTTTTTCTCCCCACCATTCCCTCTGTTGAACCCAAATCCAAATCAAATCTACCTGGAAGGAAAGAAGAGTTTGTTGTACATCAAAAGACACTTTTTCATCTTTTTCTCTCTTTGTGAAGTTACTGAAGGCCTGAGGAGTGGAAGTAGACCAGCAATTTCACATAGATTGTGATCTTTCTGAATTCAGTTGTTTGTAGGTTGAGGCAAGGTTTCTATAAACGCACATACACACAAATGTGTATATACTCACACACTGTAAAACAATTAAATATCCACTCCTAAACTTCTGCCTTCCCAAATTAAATAAGAATAGAATTATTTTCAATGACAAAATAAAGAATATAAGAGAAATGCAAGTGTCACTGATGCCCCCTGGGTTAGCTAATACCTAATTCTATTCTTTTACTACTTATTCAATAGCAATATCCTAGAGCCCAATCCTTCAACTCCCTACAATTTCCATAACAAAGAGAAGGACAAGCTTTTCTTTTTTGAGAGCTTCTTCAAACCTTGTTTCTCTACCTCCCAAGGTCATATCTGCCCTCTGACTATGATACCCGTTCTCATTCCTCTGAGATGGTAAACTCTTTCTGAAGCTTTTGAGCATCAGCAGAGAGCGTAATGCCAACCTCTCTGCCAGGGGTGCTTTGTGTTTTCAATCAGCTCTCCAATAAAGTGAATAGTTTCAGGCTTTTGAACACTGGATGGAAGATCTCTTTATTCTTCTTTTCATGCAACATACTTAATGACAAGACTAGAGATGAAGATATAAACTCTAACATTTATTTCAGATTGGGTTGTAATTAGTAGAGGTCAATTGTGAAGGATAAATAATAAATTAAAATCTAACATTATTGACAACTCACTATGTATTAAAACTTTTCTAATGCTTTAGAAATATATCTCTTCTAAAAATTAAAATAGTTTTAGGAGTGAGGCATTATAGGAGAGGAATCTGAATTCTAATCTCCATTACGACTTTATGTGTGATCCCACCCAAGTGACTTAACCTCTCTGGATCTTAATTTTCCAATATGTATTAAACATCTACTGACATATAACAAATTATCCCATAACTTAATAGGTGAAAACAAGAAACATTTATTATCTTACATAGTTTCAAGAGTCAAAAATCCAGGGCTGATTTAGTTCAGTGGCTCTGGCTCAGGCTCTCTGGTAAGATTACAGTAGAGATATTGACTAGGGCTTCAGGTAGCTGAAGGCAGCATCTGGGCTGGGAAATCTGCTCGCAAGCTCAGTCACATGGTTTAACAACCCCATGGTCTAAGGAAGACTGCTTTGTTTCTTTACAACTGGTTGCTGAAGGACTCAGTACCTCACCATGGGGCCCTCTCCATTAGGGGTCTTCATGACAGGGCAGCTGACTTTCTCCTCTACCAATGATCCAAGAGAGAGTGAATGAGACACAGTCCTGGGTAGCTCACAAGCTAGCCTCCCAAGTTGCACTTCAACATTTCTCACTAACTTTTATCTATTAAATAAAAAAAAGTCACTAAGTGCAGCCCCCACTTAAGTAGAGGTAAATTACATCCTCAAGAGATGGCCTTTCAAAGAACTGGATATAAGAATGTTTTTTAAACCATCACACCATCTATAAAAATTAATAGTGCATGGGCCATGGGTGAACTTCAGTGGGTCTTCAGTGGCCTCAAATTTTGCAAAAACAGATTTCAAGCCTTTTAAAAGCCCACTAGCTCCTTTCCCATTGTAGAGCTGAATCAGGATGATGGTCTTGCTGATGTATATCATACTGAGTCTCAGAGCCAGCTTTACTTATTAAAAAAAAAATACTACTAGTAGTTATAGTTCTAATAGTATTTCATTAGTAGCTCAAGGAATGTTTACATATGTTCTCATCCATTTATCTATTTAACAGTCACCCCAATTAAGTTATAAAACATTTTCAATATCCAAGAAAGCTCACTCAAGCCCCTTACCAGAGATCATTGTCCCCCAGAGGTAACCACTATGCTGACCTCTTATCACCATAGATTAGTTTTGCCTGTTTTCAAACTTTATTTATACAAACCATACCATGAAAACCTGTTTCTCCGGCTTCTTTAGCTCAAAATACCTTACTTTTAAGTGTGTGAACAGTTATGCTGAGTCCAGACAGCACAGGGTTATCTGATCAAATACAGCCCACACAGGCGTTCGGAATTTTTATCACAAAACACTGACTTTCTGAGAGGCCAGGCATTACTTCTTGGAAGTAGTATGAAGAGTTGCATATTTGGGAGGAAAAGTAAAACGTTGAAATTGCTTCCCAGATAAAGAATATTTTGCCTATATCAATTCATTAAATAAATATGTCTGTTTTTTCTATGTGCTGAGTGTTAGAATACATAATTGAAATGCAAATATCAGTAGGCATAGTCTCTGATCAAAAGCAGCTCTGGCTCACTGGTTCAGGAATGATTACAAGATAATATTACGAGTACAGTTGTTCCTTGATATCCATAGGGGATTTGTTTCGGACCCCTCTGGAGATACTGAAATCCACAGATGCCCAAGTCTCTGATATGAAATGGTATAGTATTTGCCTATAATCTACACACATTCCTCTGTGTACTTTAAATCATCTCGAGAATACTTATAATACATAGTAAAATGTAAATACTATGTCAATAGCTATTATACTGTATTATTTAGAGAATAATGACAAGAAAAAAGTATATGTTTAGTACAGATGCAACTATCCATTTTTTAAAAAAAAAAAATATTTTCCCTCCCTCTTTGGTTGGTTGAATCCACGGATACAGAACCCATGGATATGGAGGACTGAGTGTACTATAATGAAAGTGAGCCAGCCAGGAGCAGGGAACATTAACTTTCTAGAAAGGCCAAAGAAGTGATCTTTGAACTATTCCCTGAGGGCTCAATAGGAGTAAATAGGAGTTCAATATAGGGACTAGGGTTGTAGACAAGGCATTATATGAAACCAAAAGGATGCAGTAGTTATAAAAATTTCCAAAAAAAATAATAGGCATAGCAAATTTGGGAGATGGCATAAGTGGAAGGATGGGAACAGAGGATGAGGCTACAAAGGTGAGTTGTATTCAGATCATAAATCCCTCTATATGCTATGGTTATGAGCTTGTATTTTTACCCTGTAGGCCTCAAGAGCCTTTGCAGTGTTTACGAAAGGAAGTGGCATGATCAGATATTCATGAAAAAAACTCCAGAAGAAATAAAGATAATGAATTAGAAATGAGAGAAAATGTGAGCAGAATTGTGCAGATGACACTCTAGGGGTCCTCAAGTCTCCTGGCAATGGGTGTGCAACTGTGCTAGTCACAGACAGGCATGTGTATTCTGGAGATGGGGATGTGCTTTTTTTCTGAGCTGAGGTACATTACCTACATGATTGAAAACCATTGCATGTAAGGATCATTAATGTAGGTTGAAGCAATAGATAAAACGGTATAAATTACTGTGTTACTAAGCCCAATAGTTGTTTACAAAGGAATTTAGTTATATTATAATGCTTAAATTGTGTTTTGTTTCTATGCCAATAAACTGAGACTCTTAAGTATAAGAATTTTACTTGTTTTTATTTAAACTTCTAAAGTCTAGCACTGGGGTATATTTTGTGGTCAACATCTTGTTGAGTAAATTAAACTAGCAATCTAAAATGCAAATAGCTCCTATAAAATGGAATGACAATACTTGTTTCTTGGTGTTACAGTGAGGGTTAAGTCAAATGATAGATTTAATATACTTGATGTTTCATAATACAGAATATTCAGTATATCTTAGTGGTTAATTGTATTAGAGTTGCCTTTAGTAACACACATAAACTCCCATATAACAATATCCATAAGGAAATCATTAAACCCTAAATGAGAAACAGGGTATTAATTTGCTAAACATTGATTTTCAAAAAGTTACAAATGATATGAAGCTAAATTGCTGTCAGAAATAAATGTAAAGAGAGAAAATGTCTTGATTACTTTTAATTAGCTTTTGATCTTTCTTTCACTGGCCTTTACCCTCTCTATAATAAAAAAATGAGGAAAAAATGAGTCAAGGTAATAAATTAAAATGAGGCAGTTATATAAAATCCTCTCTAGAGAATTCATTCACATCACATAAACATTTCTTGTTCTAACTATTATAAATGGTGTAAATTCCTTTCCTACAAAACATTCTAAACAAAACAGCATCTAGAAGGTTTCCAAAGAAACTAAAAACCGTATGGAAGAAAATATACATTAACATTACATTGCTAGGTATCATGCAGGAAAAAAAAATAATACTCTAAAGACTAAATGCAGTAAACAGTAATATAAAGTGTCTAGGGTATTAGTCTTCTGGAATTTGTATTCTAGTGAAAGGAGGTCCCTTCAGCACAGTGCCATGTTCCTTTTTGAACTGGTGGTGGTGTCTATATAGAGAAGTGGACTCTCCATTCTCAAGTCTGGAAGCAGAAACTGGGGAGGAGCAACTTGAGTGTTCTCCACAAAGTTCATACCAACCTTCAACTTCTCATGGCTAATCTCTGGGATCTGTATTGAGACCCTCAGCAGATTAAAAAAAAAAAAATTATGATTGGGAATAATAAAATGCCTTCTTCATGATATATGATAATAATGATTTTACAAATGATATGTGTCAAGCAATTCACATTAAAAAAAAAAAACTGGAAGTAGTTTAATTCTATTTATAATTCACATTCAAGAGATTTTTTCCATAAAAAGAAAGGATGTTAATAACCTCTCAATTTATCTCTTATTTTTTGAAAATTTTGAGTAATTTCCTTTAAAAATGTCAGAGGTGGGTGTGGTGGCACACACCTGTAGTTTCAGCCATGCAGGAAGCTGAGGTGGGAGGATCACTTGAACTCAGGAGTTTGAGACCAGACTGAGCAACGTGGTGGAACTCCATCTCTTCAATAAATACAAAAAAACTAGCCAGGCGTGGTGGTGTGCACCTGTAGTCCCAGCTACTTGGGAGGCAGAGGTGGGAGGATCGCTTGAGCCCAGAAGTTCAAGTCCAGCCTGGGCAACATAGAGAAATTGTTTCTCTTAAAGAAGAAAAAGAAAGAGAAGGGAAGGGAAGGGAAGGGGAGGAAGGGAGAGGAAGGGAGGGGAGAGGAAGGGAGGGGAGGGGAGGGAGAGGAAAGGAAAGGAAAGGAAAGGAAAGGAAAGGAAAGGAAAGGAAAGGAAAGGAAAGGAAAGGAAAGGAAAGGAAAGGAAAGGAAAGGAAAGACAAAAGAAAAGCAAAGAAGAAAAGAGAAGAAAAGAAAAGAAAAGAAGAAAAGAGAAGAAAAGAAAAGAAAAGAAAAAATTACGATAAAGCAGCTGACTCCCTAAATATGAAAGGTGCCTGAGATCAGAGCCATGTATGGTAAGGTAAAAATTGTCAGATTATCTAGACTACTTTGGTCATGTTGTGATTACACATAATGATGTTCCTGAACACCTCTTGGCTATTGCTATTAGGAAATATTATTTACTTGTGTTTTGATATCCACTCTTCTATGAAACATAGATTTTCTTTAGAAATAACTTTAAGCAAAAGATGTTTATAAATCTTCCTATCGCTTGGTCATTCACAGTGGCTCACTCCTGTAATCCCAGCACTTTGGGAGGCCGAAGTGGGAGGATCACTTGAGTCTTGCCCAGGCTAGTCAGGAGTTCAAGAGCAGTCTGGGCAACATGGTGAAACCTTATCTCTACAAATTAAAAAAAAAAAAAATACAAATATTAGCCAGGTGTGGTGGTGTGAGTTACCCAGGGGGCTGACACAGGAGGATCATTTGAGCCAAGGAGGTTGAGGCCACAGTGAGCCATGATTGTGCCACTGTATTCCAGCCTGAGTGACAGAGTGAGACCTTGTTTCAAAAAATAAAATAAAATTTAAAAATATATATATAGCTTCCTATCTTACCCTACAGACATAAACTGGTAGAAGACAGCAAAGCAAAGGGAATATAGACCTAGAACAATTATTTTAGAGAGGCCGAGGGCCGGGGCACCACTCAGCCACATGGAAATCAATCAATAAAAACTTGGTAGTCTGAGTAAATGTGTATGTGAAGAGTCAACTTGAAGCCAGATCCAGTCAGTCCAGGGCTGAGGAGGCAACAGTAAATATGGGCACTAAGAAGTCTCACTTGGTCCAATATCATGCAGCCACTATTGTAAAATGTCTCTGAGGTTGCGATTGCAGAGCCCTCATGAACGGGATTTGTGCCCCTATAAAAGAGGCCCCAGATAGCCCCTCCCATCCTGTGAGGACACAGTAAGAACGTGCTGTGAACCAGGAAGTCATCTTGTATCAGACACTGAACTTGCCAGACCTTTGATCTTAGATTTCCCAGCCTCCAGAACTGTGAGAAATAAATTCCATTTTTTATAAGCCACCCAGTGTAAGCTATTTTGTTATAGCAGCCTAAACAGACTCCCACAGAGGTCATTCATAAGTAGGCATTTTTGCTGCAAAAACTTTCTGACCTATTCCTTTGAAACACATACCTTCTCAATTTCCCTTGAATCAAACAAACCTCTGATAAGCCAAGCCTTGTGAAATCACTGGGGCATGATATTTATCACAGTAACTTCATCTTCAACTTCACAGCAAGTTTTTCTTCAATGAAAGTCCTAGTGGTATCTATGTGATTCAATGTAGTTCAATCTCAAAAATGTGAAATATCAAAGTTTTATTGTTTATAGTCCTTGGGGCATCATTTTTCTCATCTTCTGCATCTGCTGACTCTCTCTTATTGTGACTTATTTCCTCGAGGGGAATGTAATTTTTGTTAGAAGTCATTTGTGGTTGGAGTTGGTTTGTTTATTCTTTGAATGCCATGTGCCCTGCATTGTGTAAGTGTCCCTGTAGAGTACTTTTAAGTTGCTTTTGCTAGAGTCCAGGGTTTTGTGAATCCTGGACTCATTTCTATATTATATTCTTAGCTTTGGCTTGTATAGAGCAAATCCAGATCTCACTTCCATGCATAACGGGAGACAGGGAGTTAAAGTTTCTCACGAGAAATTTCTTCTTCACAAACAGTGAGGTAGATGACAAGCTTCTTTGTCATCTTCTACTTGTTGGCCAAGTTCATCTAGGTTCTGTTTTATAAACTCAGGCTATCCTTAAAAAGCCCCAAATCAGTTTCAGTCTCCCGCCTAACCTGGGTATAAGGCCATGTACCTTGGCCCCTTAGGGCTTTAGAATTCCAGATGCGTAAAACCATTTCTAAAATCTGATACTTTTGGCAGTGTAAGTGAACTTAACTACTTTGATGTTGACCTAACTACAACACCTGTCGACTTTCCTGTCACTGTCTTTAAAGTCTTCTAGATGTCATTATTCTTATTATTATTACATTACTGGTGGGTACACGCAAGGTCTGTTTGCCCCGTTGCCTGAACCATTTTTCAGTACTTTTCCCAATTAATAGCACTGTCTTATCATTTATTTTGTGCATTTTAATGATTGAAACCAATGCCTTTACAAAAAGGAAAGATTATTGAAACAAAATATAAGAAGATAACTTTTATACAGATAAACTGTTATCCAGACTATTAAAATCATACCATGTAAGCAAAGGAGACAGTTCCTTATTTCACTTATGCAAAAGGCTATCTCTAGATATACTCACATAATCTCTGTTTTCTATAGATGAACTGCTTCTTTGCTCATTCCTTCATTAGAACAGTGTTTATAGAAATATTTATTCATCACCTCTAATGTGTTAGGCACTGTTGTAGGAGTTGGAAGTATGGAGATGGATAAGGTGATTAAGAATGTGCCCCTATTTTCAAGAAATTTACAAATTAAGTGGCTCAATGATCAGTGGTCAAAGACAGCAGTTAGAGCACAAGGAAGAATGGATATCTTTACCTGGAGATAAAAGGTGCTCAAGAAAGTCAAGCATGATTGCTGAACTGGAAGTTTAGGAACACGGACAGGAGAATATCAGGGTGACCAGTATTTAGGGCTGAGGAACAGGGAGGACGACACAGCAGGTGTGAAATTGCGAAGGAGCCTGTAGAAATTGGTGTGCCAGGAGCAGAGTTTCAGGCAAAGCTCAGCAAGAATTGAGATACTGAGCTAGGCAATGTGACTCACTCCTGTAATCCCAGCTATCTGGTTGGCTGAGACAGGAGGATCCCTTGAGCCCAGGAGTTCCAGGTTTCAATGAGATATGATAGCACCACTGCCCCAGAAGAATCTAGATTTAGATACTGCAACTAATTAGAGACCGTACCATAATAGGGTTTGGGAAGCAAACAGGGGTGCTGATGCTAATGAAAGAATTTTAGCAGGGAATTGCACAAACAGATTTTGTGTTTTAGAGGAAATCCTTTGCTCCTGTGACTATGACACCCAAATAGCTGATTGTATACTTGATTTCCTCTTCCAGAACCCCATGAAGCACAATTTGGAGATAGCTTAATTGGAAGTAGCCAGGATGATCAGTAGGCTTTTTGTTTAATTTCCTTCACATTTCTATGAACAACTCATAAATTGCAGCCTACTGATAGAGAATGTGATGGTGGATGAAATCAGGCAGCATTCATGTAGTCAGCTACAGTCAGATTCTTGCTGGTGCAGGAAGGGTCAGCTATAGTTAGATTCTTGCTGGTGCAGGAAGGGATCTAGAAGATTAACACTTTGGCCAACTTAACAAATCCTCATCTGAAAACAGAATCTGAGTATGGAGTTTGCATTTAGGAGACAGCAAAACTGCACATTACGTATTTGGGTCTATGTTGTGGAAGAGAGGGAAGAGATGGAGGCACAATTAAGTTTTCTGCAAATTATTCTGCCATAGACTTTCAGATTGATTTTTGCAATCGAGGGGTGATTTTTATTTCTTAAAGATCCATATTTCTGACACTTTATAATCAAACAGAACCCCATTGTCTTCCTCTGGAATATTTTTTAATTGATCAGCATATTTAAATTCATGAAAATTACTTGAATGTCATGGCTTGGTATTTGGATTTTTCAATATAATGTGTCATTGGAATGAGACAGCATTTGTGAAACTGGGTTCTTAGCCTCCGTGCAAGGTACACATAAACTATAAGAGTTTTTTTCCTTCAGCATAAGGACTAATTTTATTGATATACAATCAGAGATACATTATGCTTATGATAAATTATGCTAAACCTATTAGTTGAACACTGAATTGAAATATCCCCTAGCTTGATTATATTAGCACAGCCTGTTTCTTGTTTGTCCTCAGTAAGATCCAACATAGGAAAATATATTGGCATGAGAAAAAAAAAAAAAAATCTGCAGTAAGTCAAAAAGAGAACGTCAGGAAGAAAACAAAATAGCACATATCTCCCCAAGCTCCTTATGGTCTATTCTTCAAAGTCTCAGCTAGGGAAATAAACAGGTTTAGGTGGAGTTTGCCTCTTGCAACACTTTAAACTACTATACATTAGCCCAGCCACAAGAGAGAGTGAGAAACAAGAAAGGAAACATGTTTCCTGAGAAAGTATCTATTTAGAAGGATTGACAATATTCTGATTGCTGTATTTTTCACACTTCTTGAAAATCCACTGATATTTCTTCACACTTCCTGCAGAAGTCAACCTGCAAAGCTGCTGTGCTTCATTTTGTGGTTCACATGCCATCCAGCTGAGTGAGACAACACTTAGGGGAGCCTGCTGACACTGAAGTTGCTGAGAAACAAAGTCCTCTTAAAAATTGCTTAGATCACAGGCTGTATGTGGTGGCCCCATCTGCCTTAAAATGATGTTCTATGTGCTTTGGATTGTATTACTGATTGGCAAGAGGGTGCTTATTTTGGGAGTTGTAAGAATTCCAAGAAACACTCAACTCGGACTGATTTTTTTTTTTAACTAACTCTATTTTTTAGAGCAATTTTAGATTCACAGCAAAACTGAGCAGAAAGTTGAGAGTTCTTACATACTCCCTGTCCCCACATATGCATATTATGAAGTAATCATGCACTGTTTGTTAATCATTTCATATCTGCTATCTTTGTTTTCCTAATGAGATGGTAAGTTTCTTGATTAGAGAGATTGAGTCTCCTCCTTCAGCATCCCATATGTGAGTTGAGTCCAATGCATGTTGGTTGACTGATCAGGATCCCAGGGCTGCCCAGCTCCTTGAGACCACGTCATATGTGGAGATGCCTATCACATGACACAGCCTGATGCAGTGGAAAGGGCACTAACTTTGGAATCATACATACTTGGGTTTGAATCCTGCCTTTTAAATTTATTAACAACTACATTTTATCTTCAGAGTCTCTTTATGCTTCTTGTAAAAGAAGCAAAATATTACTACTTTGCATGACTGTTAGAAGGGAATGTGTCTACTGGAAATGGGTATGTGATATACCTAGTGCGGACTTTGGCCGGTAACTTAGTGAGCATTATCCTTCTGCTATTATTCTCTCCCACCCCTAACTCTATGTAAGATTAGTTTTGTATTAGTTCTCTACCAGAATTGAAGTCCTTTCATCTTGCTTGAATATTCAATTTAAATATATAAATATATATATTGATAGTATATATCTATGAAGCTAGGAGAAAAAAAGGAATATTGCTAAAGAGAGATCATAGGGAAAGTAGAAATAAAAAATAGAAAGTAGAAATTCAGGAGTCATATAATGAGGATGTTCCTAGATGCTCTAAAAGGAAGTTCTTAGAAGAATCACGTAGACCTCAGTAGCTTTACTATATTTCAACTTGTGTACTCGAATATTGGACATTTGAAATCATTATGCAAATATATACAAATAGCACACAAATACAGTTCTTGTATTCACAAAAAGGAAATTTCTCAACCTTAGCAAGAACCTGGTAATACCTCCATACTAGATTAAGTTGTCAAAAAGATCTCTAGTTTTAAGGTTGTTGGTTTAGTGAAAAAGTAGGCATCAGAAGACCTGGGCTCTTATTCTGACCTCTGTCATCTTATCTTAGCTTGAGCAAGGCATTCAGCATTTGAGGAAACTATTATTTGGGCATTAGCAGGAAACACAGTTTTTCCATGCATCAAGTGTAAAGAATACAACCACTGCACAAAGATTATTGCGCACAGAATATCAGGGGTAGTTACCAATAGCTTGCTTTATGTTGCAGGAATGTGCACACTCTAAGGAGTAAAGAAAGGACAAAATAGGGAAGAAATAGAGGACAAAAGGAGACTAAAAGGGATCAAAGCGGTGCTCACTATAATAAGAATTCCGAGAGGAATGATTTTAGAGAAGGCACAGTGTAAACCAACTCCAATTAGATCACAGCAGCTGAACAGTGTTGTTTATACCAAAGACATTTTTTACCCCGGTTTTTGATGAAAAGAGGATTGGGAAGTTTCATTGTGAAATTAGGTTTGCTTTTAAGAACAATAAATTTATGAAATAGGCTACAAACATGTCTTGGGAAGCCAGACATTGTAATGGTAGCTGATTAAATACACTCAGTGACTTACCATTTGAGACAATTTCCCTCGGTAGGGAAAGGAATAATGTCACAGGAAAGACATTGAAGAGGCAGAAGGGATTGACGGGACCAGAATGATAAATGGGAAAGGAGGTTATATTAGTTCTGAGAGCTAGAAAAACTGAGATTACAACAATTGAAGAAAAGACATTGAAGAGCAGAGATATGATTGCAGCTTTTAAGATGTTAAAAAGGATAGTAAAGGTCAATATAGATAAGCTCTGTGTACGATAATGACAAACACTGAAATTTAAGGACACATTCTAAAAATAAGCCATAGATAGAAGGATATTACTTTTTCTGTTGTTCAGTAAGCCCCTGCATACTCTGTCCACTTCTAAATTATCTTTATTTTGTTGAGCAATCATAGCACAGGAAGGCGTGGAGCCAAAGACATTATGCATCACTGCAAAGAAGATAGGGACTCAAACCAGAATTAAAATTGCAATTCATAAAATGTTCCTGAGGCTGCACATTTATTTATTCAGGGGACCACTGGTAGAAACATGAGTAATACGGGGATTTGTTTAAAAGTCCTATGAACTTTGTTCCTCCAGGGAGGTTTTGTGCTTGCTTTGGTCAAGAATCACATGAGTAGTACCATCCTGGGATTACTTTTTGGTTCATTTCTCATCTTGTAGGGTTCAGGGTCATGCAAGGGTTTGGTACAAATTGAGAATGCAAATGCTATGAGGGCATATTCATGGCAAGAGCCTCAAACACATTTAGTTTATTTGTTTCCGACCTCAGTCCAGACATCTTTATTATCTTTTTGGCAATGAACAAACTTTTTCAAGTCAATCCTTTTACTGAGCATGTCACTTTTCATGGGCTCTGATGTTATAGCAGTGCCTCATTCCCAACTCTCTCCTGTCCCTTGCTCAAAGCCTAGTCTGATGTTGGATGTTGCTGTGTGCCTCAGGTTTTCAACTCTCTCTCTCTCTCTCTCTCTTTTGTCTCTCGAGAGATCCCTTACTTTCTAGCAGTTTAGAATATCATTTGAAGAATGTTTGTGATATTTTATTCAGCATTTCTGGACTTATTAAGCAGTCTTCCATAATGCCTGGAAACACAAACTATTGAATCTCTGTGATTCTTTCAGTGAATAAAATACACGATAACATTAGTACTTTTTCTCAACTATGTAGGTTGGCGGTGGTGGAGAATCTACAAATGTCATTTCCCCAAAACATATATTCTTAAGACTGGAAAAAAACACATTCTTGTAGTCACTTTAGGGATTTTCCTGTGGAAGGGAAGTCCTCTAATCGCCTGTAACCTGATCTACGTGCATTAGTTTTCCATGATTCGAATCATGGGGAATTGCTGTGCACCTTGATGTGTCTCTTTCTTCTCGTCCTATAGACTATCTCCTGATCATCTAATTCATGACTGACAAAGAAATCCAAAAGGATATGCCCATGAAGAATTTCATTCCAGCATATTCCTCCTGTGGGTCCACTACAGTCCTCCAGAAAATCACTGGCAGAGTGTCTTTATCTTTTTCCCACCTAACCTAGCCATTAGTGCCTTCTGGTAAGAAATGCCAAACAGTCTTCACATGTAGATAAGACATAATTATTGTCAAAAGTAACCCAATCTCTCCTACTTCTATCACTTCCAGTCCTTTCAGAAAGATCCCTGAAACTCAGCCCCCATTACCTTCTATAGACTATGCTCTAGGTGACAATATTTCTCAGTCTGACGAGGAAAATCCAAGCTTTTGACTAGGATCCAGACATGATTATTAAGGTGATTTCTTCTATATTTAAAAGAGAACTGGTATGGAAAACAGATAAGATGGTTACTCTAGCTCTAGTCAAGTTCATGTGCAAAGCCTGACTAAGGAAGTTGTATAACTATTTCTTTACCATTGAGTCAGACTTGGAATGAAGCTATGGTCCTTTTAACTTAGTGTGACCCAGCATGTGTGCCGGGTGCCTCCAGTTCTCTCCACCTAACCAATTCTTCTTTGCCTTGGAAACCTCAATCTGAGGGATCACAACAATTCCCAGATTTCTGTGTATCTCCCAATCATGGCTTTCCATGTCCACATCCTGTGCTGGGTAATTTCACAGAATTGAGTTTTCACTTTGTGAAAACTTAACTTTGTGGTAGATCTGTATACCATAAAACTTGCCTAGTATTTCAAGTTTCTTTCAGTCCTAGTTGATTCTCAACCCCAACTAGTGCCTCTCTTCCTGGGAAATACTCTAATCCATAACTTGGCTGGAAATGAAAAATATAAACTCAGTCTCTTTTACATCCCTCACTTTCACATTGAACCTCCATTTGAAATCACTCAGTTTCCTTTGCTGAATCTAGTCTACCAGAGGCATTCATTGCTTGGATCATGCCCAGGTTGATTTTTCCCAATGGATTTCTCCTCAAACCATAGTCTTACCCCAGATGTGCACTGCTGAGATTTCTTAGCCTATCATTTTGTTTGCTATCAACTATTTTATTTTTGGCTGCCAACCCTATGCAGTCAATGACTCACCTTACCAAACATAAGCTTGCCTGAATCTCAAGAGCATTTAATCTGAGCATACATCTACTAACCAACATGAAGGGGAACTATATTAGGACTTTAATTTAGTCACACAACAGTTTTGAAAATATTGCTTTTTCCCATTTTGGTGTGAAACTATCTGTAGTTAATAGCTATTGTTTTCATAATAACAAATTACTTAAATTCAATGTGGTTTAAAGAATACAATATATATCCAAAATTTTCTGTTGAATCTCTACTGTGTGGTCCTATGTTAGGCTTAGGGAGGGATATAAGAATAAGCATGGCACATACCCTGTTCCCTGCAGGGCCCAATCTGATAGGGAAGCTTGCTAGTTTAGTGTGTTTTACATATGTAAGGATGATCTTGTGTGTCTGTGGAACAGAGGCAGGGATGGATAAGAAAAAAATCCATCTGCCCAAGATTCTAACCATAATGAAAGGAAACACATATAAGGTTCAGGGAAAATCACAGTAAAACCACAAACTTATCAAGGACGTTGTTTAATAGAGTGACAATATGTATCTGT
Source organism: Macaca thibetana thibetana (assembly GCF_024542745.1). NCBI lineage: Eukaryota > Metazoa > Chordata > Mammalia > Primates > Cercopithecidae > Macaca > Macaca thibetana. The sequence continues at coordinate 112,208,699 of NC_065589.1, read as the reverse complement.
CTTACGTGGATTAGTGGGGGAAAGAAGAAACACAAAGTGTAAATAGTCTGTGACTTCTAGTATCAAATACAGTTAGAGGAGGCAGTACAACAGTCAACTGCTAACTTAATAGAATGACAGCTCTTCTTGAATAAATCTATAAATTTAACTGAAGGCTTTGAATGTTCAGATTTTAAAGGAGGCTTTCTTTTCATTGTTTTCCTACTTTAAATGACTGAAAGGAGAATATACTTCCTTAAGTTTTGGGGGTTTTGATTTTATTTTAAAATCTGAGGCCTTTTTGGTTGGCAGGAGAAGAGCACAGTGAAAAGAGAATGGGTCACGGAGCCTGAAAATTTGGGAGTTTATTCCCAGTTCCGTGACTTGAACTTCACAAACTATCCAAAAGAACAGGCCAAATGGAATGCCCCTCACCCTCCATATGCTTAGCTCTTTGATGAGTTTTGGGTTTCCCTATCTTCCCATTCTGTTGACCTTACTCCTTCTTCCTTTCAAACATTGTTCTCACTGGTTTTCAAAAACATAAAACAAAATGAAAAGTCTTCTCTCCACCAATTCAATCCCTAATCACTTTTCAAGGGTCAGCTCACAATGTATGTCTTATAAATATTTTTAAACGATTTCATTAAAATTGATACTGCATACTGACTTACTTAGGAAAACAATTGTTTGCTGTTTTACAGGCTTTGTGAAGGGCAAGTGGGGATGTTTGTGGAGGGGAGAAATATTACCCCAATTCAGCTTTACATGAACCTAGAAAGAACCATCCCACCTCCTGAAATGCTATGCTATATAGACCATTAGTTTACTCTTGCTTTTTTCATGCATAAAATTGCCAGATACTTTTTTCAGTTGTAAGCCCTGAGTGTGCAATGCTCCCCAATACTTTATTAAAGATAGTTCTTTAAATCTTATATATTCTGTGAGTTTTCTTAGATTAATGAGAATTTTACATTTTGTCTTTGAAATATCTACTATAAACAAGGACTTCACATCTTTCAAATTTGTCCTAACTCACAGTCCTGAAATTGACTTTATTTTAATCTAAGTACAAAGAGAAAAGAATTAAAATGAGTAAGAAGAGAAGGGGCAACTTTGGAAATAAAATTACAGAATGACAGTTGAATAGAGCAGTTTTAGAAAAAAGAATATGTATAACGCTTGATAAGTGAAAGAATTTCCTTGGAAGACACAAAGTAGAAATGTCTGGTTACTTAACAAAAAATCACTAAGTTGGCAGAGTTTATTTTCTTCATGGTTCTATTTTTTTTTCTCCCAATAGGCAGTAATTATTCTTCAAATGGCTTTATTATTTGTATGTGAATAAATTTTGTTGACGATCACTAATAGAATGTAATGTACATAGTAGCTCCTGGAGGAAGTCTCTTTTATTACATGTGTTTAGCTGAATGAAGTCTCTAAAACTGATACTACCTTCTTTGGCATCTGCTGTAGACTTATCTGATGATCAATCCAGAAACTCGGCAAGGTCACAGGGAAGTTATTTCCCAACTTAAATCTGTCTCTTTTACACCATGTTTTAATAGGATGTATTTAATTGCCATTTACGTAGATATTCCCATGTGGCCACACGGATTATCCAGTTCTGTCATCCAATAAGTAATTGCTAAGATAAAGCAAGCAACGATTAAATTGCAGCAAAATAAAGTAATATATCTGCTAATTATGAGGCTGATTTTCAGTAGTGTACTTGTCAAAATTCTGTAATTAGAAGAGAGATCGTGTTAAGAAGCATTATAATATGTATTGTAATGTTAAAAAACAGGATATGATACATAAAATAGAGTACAGAGGATGTGTAAAATATGGTTTACATTAACAAAATGTATTCTTAGAGCTGTTAAAACACAAAACTACATCTCCATGAAGACAGTTGAGGAGAGGTTAAAAATGAGATAAAGAATAGTCAATTCGATCCAGAGAGGTAAACGGTATGGAAAAGGGTGGGTCAGTCTACACTGATGCGATATGACAGAGTTAAGGAGAAATCTGCAGTTAACAGATGCAAGAATGTCCCCAAGGTAACCCCTGAAATATACTTTCAGCATCTTCTGGACTAACACTGGGCATATGCCTAGGGAAAAATTGGAGGTTATACCTTTCAGTATTTTAAAAATCAGACTTAGGGCTGCGCACAGTGGCTCATGCCTGTAATTCCAGCACTGTGGGAGACCGAGGTCAAGAGTTCAAGACCAACTTTACCAACATGGTGAAACCCCGTCTGTACTAAAAAACCAAAAAAATTAGCTGGGCATGGTGGTGCATGCCTGTAATCCTGAGTACTCCAAGGCTGATGTGGGAGGGTTGGTTGAATTCGGGAGGCGGCGGTTGCAGTGAGTTGAGTGACACTGCACTCTAGCTTGGGTGACAGAGCAAGACTCCATCTCAAAAAATAAATAAATAATAAAATAAATAAAAATAAGACTTAGGAGTAGGTAAACTTCTAATGTCACTGTAGAATCTGTGGCATAGGCTATTAGCTCTCAGCAGGTATCCATTCATGTGCTTCTCCAGCTTTCCTTGAGGTTAGGATGCATGTGACTGGATTGAGGGCAATGGATTTAGTGGAGGTGATGGGGCCACAGACCAGTCTGGCCCTTTATTCACATGGTCTTTCAGGTCTTTCCTTTCATGTGTGGTGATCTTAAGGTAACATTCTTCAGATGGCACAGCCACAAGATGGAGAAAAGCCACCTAGCACACTCACATTGGACTTCCATGATTGAGAAATTAACCTTTAATTTGTTATGCTGGTGAAATTTTAGTATCTATTTTCTTCCACAGCATTGCTTATTCTACTCTGACTGAAACATAAACTGATACCGTAAGTGGGCTGTGGTTGTATCCACAACCTACAATAGATGGACATTGCTTCAGGGGCTGAGCAGAGGCAGGTGAAAAAACTGATATAAAAGACAGAGAAAATAATGAATGCTTTATGAAGAGCCAAAACATTGGTAACATTATTTTCTGCAATGATTTGGGAGGCAGATCACATTAGAAATAAATATCAATTGCCATTGAGGTTTAGGGGCTTATTTGTTACTATAGCATAGATGAGCTTAATCTGACTAGTTCATAGCCACTTAGCTGCTCCCGAGTTTCTCCATATGTTTTTCAAGATCTTCACTTTTTTTTTGGACAGAGAACAGAGGTTTCCATTATATAAGCACAGTTAAAGCACCTAACCTTCCACATTGAAGTACCCAAATAATTAAAATTCACTTAATAATTTTTACAAAATACTTGCTGTCTCCATGACTCTGCTAACTGTTGTGAGGAAAAGATAAGGAGTCTGCCCTCAAGAAGGACATCTGAATAGCTATACAACCCCTAATATTATGAAACAACTAAAACAGAATACACCTGGGTCACAAATGGAGTACACATAAAGTGCTATGAAAGGCAGAGGAGGAAGAAATTATTGTTAGATGGGCATTCAGGAAAATCTTTATTGAGGAAGGGGTATTTTAGGTAGCCTTGCATGGAATTGCCAGAGAGTTAAGGAGAAAGTTAGGGGTGGGGTGGAAAGACAGCACTGCAGATAAGAGCAAAGAATGGTATCCAATACTGTCCAATAACATTCACAGGTGACTGGTTTCATCTCTCTTCCTACTTTGAACGTGGGAAGAGGACAAAGGACAAAAGAAGATAAGGTTGTTATTACTCACTCAATCCAAAAGTTTTCTCTCAATTATCTGATTTCATAGTGAAATAATTTCTATTTATATGCTGAATCGTACAACTGGGGACTAATTATATATAGTCTTTTTCCGTTTCTTAGAAGATTAGAAACCCAATAATAAGGATCATATTTTACTCTCTTAAAGTTCAATAACTTACTGGGCACATGACAGGTATTAGACTTGTCTGACTGACAGTATTTTACAAGTGGCTCCTAGTGACCAGGAAACAAGATCTTGACCTCCACTGAGAACATGCCTCAATCCTGCCAAGACTGATTGGATTAAATGGATTTATGGAGAAAGTGATCAGCCTTCCACTAGAAAAGCCAGAGAGTGCTGGCAGGAACTAAACCAAGGAATAATAAAGCAAACACTTATTTATTTTGTCACTAATATTACTTGATTAAAAACTAATGTGATAGAAAATCAGTGTGTATATATGTCATATAACATAGGTGTGTATATATGTCTTACATATGCAGAAGTATGTGTATATATATGTCTTGTATATACAGAGGTATGTGTATATATATGTCTTATGTATACAGAGGTGTGTATATATATGTTTATATATGTATACATGTACACATATACATATATATCTCTTAGTAAGAGTCCTACAAAACTCAATCATTATACTTTGGCAGATTGGTTTTAAGTCACTAGTAAGAGGAGAAGCACCACCATGTGTCATCAAAATTCTTGCCTGTGACTTCCACAGGACAAAAAGAGGGTTTATGATTTTGACCATATCAATTCTTGCCTTTCTGTTGCCCTGACTATAGGTATAGTTTATTGTATTCTTAACATGTGCCAGACTTTGGGCTAAACGTGTGCTATGCAGCATCTTTATGTCATCTTCACAGTAGCACAATGAGATGTGTAACAGTGGTCACATTTGCTGATGTGAAAACTGAGGCTTAGAGGCATCAACTGGCAGTATTAAGAGGCAAACTTGAAGGTGCCTGACTCTGAAAAACACACTGTAACTAAAATTCAGTGCCCAAAATTATGATGTCACAGAATATTCCTTGTTAGCACATACTTTCCACCTGTATGTTTGGAAGAGAAAGAACTATGCTCACTGCTTCTGAGCTGTTCCTATTTATTTATTTATTTATTTATTTATTTATTTATTTTTGGTCTGATTGCTAAATCAAGATTTTTTTTGGTATTGAAGAGAAATAATTTAATGAGATAAAATGTTATTTCCTAAGAAAAAGGTATCAGCTGAAACCTGGGAAACATCTAGATAACTTAATTGAAAATGATTGATATTTTCAAACAAATGAGTTTTTTTTGGCTTAATCAATTTAGTTTGTTTTTTTTTTTTTAAAGAATTAACTCATATTGACTGTATAATCACAAACCTTAAATCATAAATTATTTCTTCCACAGAATTGAAATCTAAAACTTCTTTCAAGGGACTTCATATTATGTAGCCAACGTGATATTATTACAAAATATATGAAAATCATGCCAAATGAAAATGCCATAGAGAAATACAGTTAAATGAGTAGAATGCCAATATTTTAATCCACAAGTCTAAGAAAAAATTCTTTTTTAGTTTCGCAACTTTTAATATGTGAATTTTAGCTATTTTAATCAGAATGTCGTATTTCTCAAAATTATAAATCATTGTGTGTCTCTGTATACACACAGACTCATGCATACATATTTAGTTACAGTTTTTTCAAATGGCAATTATTCTTATTCGAAGTATAAGTATTTAAAGTACTTAATTTTTTTTTTTTTTTAGAAAATAGAAACACGCTTAGGTAGACTTCACTCATGTCCCCATTTTTGGCATGAGGTCTATAGACACAGCATTTCAGAACTTCTCTACATTACTATCTGTTTATCCATTCATCTATTCATAAATGCATTCAAATATAACTTCAATTTCAAATATTTGTTTGGGCTGCTAGACATTTCTGCAAATAGGAAAAATAATATTTGCCCATTTACTCTAAGTTATATTTGAAGGCTCTTACTATTTTTACGGAATATTTTACAGCAATCCAAAATGGTCATACTAAGTTAAAGGTAATTTATTTATTTATTCATTTGTTTATTTATTTATTTTGAGACGGAGTCTCACTCTGTTGCCAGGCTGGAGTGGAGTGGTACGTCTCGGCTCACGGCAACCTCGAACTGTTGGATTCAAGCAATTCTCCTGCTTCAGCATCCTGAGTAGCTGGGATTACAGGCGCCTGCCACCATACCCGGCTAATTTTTTGTGTTTTTAGTAGAGATGGGGTTTCACCATCTTGCCCAGACTAGTTTTGAACTCCTGAGCTCAGGCAATCTGCCTGCCTCGGCCTCCCAGAGTGCTGAAAGGTAATTTGTTGTTAGGACTGAAAACAAAGTCACTCCTTAGGCAGAATCAGAGATCAAAGGGAAAAATACTGTTAAATATTGTTAGATAAGGTTTCTATTATAATTAATAAGCTGTAACTTTAAGTAGTATGAGGTAGAACACCTTGAAATACATTTTCTAGCCTCTTTTTGTCAAAAAAAAAAAAGGCTCCTTTACTATGACAATGATAGGGTGATGCAGATTACACTTTTTTTTTTCTTTTCTTTCTTTCTTTTTTTTTTTTTTTTTTTTTTGAGACAGAGTCTCGCTCTGTCGCCCACGTTGGAGTGCGGTGGCGCGATCTCAGCTCACTGCAAGCTCCGCCTCCCGGTTCACGCCATTCTCCTGCCTCAGCCTCCAGCGTAGCTGGGACTACAGGCGCCACCACCTTGCCCGGCTAATTTTTTGTATTTTTAGTAGAGACAGGGTTTCACCGTGTTAGCCATGATGGTCTCGATCTCCTGACCTTGTGATCCGCTCACCTTGGCCTCCGAAAGTGCTAGGATTACAGGCGTGAGCCACCATGCCCGGCCAGATCACACTTGTTTTTAATCTGAACAAGATCTAAGAAAACCATAGTCTATTTAAGAACATACTCTTATGTGATTTAATTTTAATTTTGAAATAAAAAGTTATTTAAAGATATTTTATGAACAGCATTGAGTATTTCATAACTTAGGACTAACCTAGCTTTGGAAGGTGAAAACATATGAAAAATAATTCATCAAAAACAAATTTAAGCCAAGATGCCACTCATTTAAATGTGTGCAAACATGGTTCTTAAATAATTAAAATATTGGGAAGTTAGGAATATATGAAGCATATGTTTAAAAAAAAAAGAGGGAGAAGAGAGGTTTGTACAGAGAGCATCAACCTCTTATTTTTTGCCTTGGTCATATATATGTTGAATTAAAGAGAGAGAAAGAGAAGAGCAAACTTTATCTAGATACATAACCAGTCTTTTTTAGTCTTTCTTTTGATAAACCGTTTGAGGTATGAATGTGGTACTGCATTTCAGTTAAATTGTACTCTGCAACTTAATCTCCAATTGCATTAAATAGAATTTTGATCTCTTCTTTTGATGAGGTTAAGATTTTTCAAACTATGTGCAGAATATCTGTTTATATGTTATGTCTTTATTGCTCGTGCTTTCTGCAAACCCAGTTTTCCCAAATGACCTTCCATACTGAAACACTTCAGACTGAGTTTTGGCTAGGGACACTCAATGCCCGTAATTAAAACTTGGATAACTCTTCTTTGCCATAAAAGACAAACATGTTTTCTGAAAATTGGATCACAGTTATTTACTTTCCAAAGCCTACATTTCTGAATTGGTTCTAAGTTATGAAACACCCAAGGCTAATTTTCAATTTGGTGGTTCTGTTCATAAATGTGAAATACTGGACAGCTAGATATTTGACCCGTTTCTCATTCCAAAAATATATTACAAATATCCCTTATGGTGAAATATTGGACACAAACGCATGAACCTAGTATAAAGAAAACTATCTTTAAAGTTATGGTCTATTGAAAGATTTTTAGTATAAAAATTCGAGAAAACAGAAACATTGGAATATTATAATTACATTAATACATTTTATTTCCCCATATCCTTCTACTACCAAATAAAAAAGCCTTTATTACCCCATCATCTGTTTTTTAATTCAACATTTCTGATGTTCTTTGAAAATTTAGCAAAAAAAAAAAAAAAAAAAATTTGCATGGATGTCTAAATCTTCCACTGCAGGTTGAAAAATAACGTTTTATTAAAATCTATGCAGCGTGCCAAACACAAAACCGGTGGCTTTAGCAATGTTTGTTTTTAACTTTTTAGTGATAAACTAATGATAAATTTTAAAATGACTAACCAATTTGGTTGATGCAATATAAAGAGCTAATTCTCAAATCAATTGCCTAATTTGACAAGTTGAGTAAGTTTCTATTTAATACAGTAAAAGTTATTCTGTTAGGCCTGATAAGCTATGTATAAACTTTTCTATATATATGGCAGATATATAGAAAAATATTCATTAGGCTGAAGAAATCGACAAAATACAAAAGTGGTTTTAAAAAATAAGAGGTTGCTATATCTGCTTCGATTTGAAAATTTCATCCAATAGTTCTTATGAACCTACTGTGTGCTAGGCAGTATGTGTGCTGGGTGTAACAGGGAGAAGAGAAGACACATTCACATACATGTAAGTGGTGTATACATAGAAAGGCGAAGTTAAGAGAGAACAAGTTTTTACAATAAGTGAGTAAACAGAACGTGACATTTTATTGGATCCTGAAATGTGAATAGAACTTTTCTGACTAGAAGAAAGAAAGGAGGATACTCCAGGCAAGGAAAAAACATGAATGAACAGCACAGAACAGAGGATGGGAAACATGCATAATATTTGAATACTTGGGAAAAGCAAAGCAGGTTGACTGAATCTCAGTGTAGATGGGATAAACAAATGGGAAATAGCATAAGAGGGGTAATCGATGGCCCCATTTTGAGAGCTATCAGTACCATATGAGGCAGTTTGGGATTTTCTGGGCAGTAACAGGGGAACTTATGTAGTCATACCTGCCTTTATAAAGAAAATTCTGATGGGACTGTGAAAATTAAATGGAAAGTAGGAGAGACCTACCTACCTAGGGTAAGGAGACCGTAAAGGAGGCATTTTCGGTAATTAGCCCAGGAGAGGATGACAGTAACGACAGTGAGAGGACAGGAGTCAGTGGGCTGAGGGCAGCAGAGAACAGAGGAAAATGGGTGGATTCAAGACAGACCTCAGTAGCAGCTTGAACTCAGCTTGATCACATAGACATGGAAGTGGAAAAAGGAAGAAAAAGAGAGGACATGGATTCTGAAATGGATGTTCTTTTAAGGAAATGCATAGTCACAATTTCAAGATTTTTAATAGGTTTTTTTTTAAACATTGTGTAAAATGACGACTATTTTAGGAAACTTGAAAAAATAGTAATAATTGTAGAGGAAGTAAAATGTATTTCCTTATTTAAGAAGATACATATCTTGACTTCTGTTGTTCTCTTGAAAAAACGTCCTGCCGGGCGCGGTGGCTCACGCCTATAATCCCAGCACTTTGGGAGGCTGAGGCGGGCAGATCACCTGAGGTCAGGAATTCAAGACCAGCCTGGCCAACATGGCGAAACTTCCTCACTACTAAAAATACAAAAAAAAAAAAAAATAGCTGAGTCTAGTGGTGGGCGGGCACCTGTAATCCAGCTACTCGGGAGGCTGAGGCAGGAGAATTGCTCGAACGTGGGAGGCAGAGGTTGCAGTGAGCCGAGATCTTGCCACTGTACTCTAGCCTGGGTGACAGGAGTGAGACTCCATCTCAAAACAAACAAACAAACAAACAAAACAACAACAAAAAAGTCCTATGTGGCCCTTTGTAAATAGCTATACTCATTAGTAACTAGCCTTTACTTATTTTTTTTTTTTTTTTGAGATGGAGTCTCACTCTGTTGCCCAGGCTAGAGTGCAGTGGTGCAATCTCGGCTCACTGCAACATCTGCTGCCCTGGGTTCAAGCAGTTCTCCTGCCTCAGCCTCCCGAGTAGCGTGGATTATAGGTGCCTGCTATGGCACCTGGCAAATTTTTGTAGATTTTTAGTAGAGACAGGGTTTCACCATCTTGGCCAGGCTGGTCTTGAACTCCTGACCTTGTGATCCACCACCCCTCCTCAGTCTCCCAAAACGCTGGGATTACAGGACTGAGCCACTAAACCTGGCCTAGTAACTAGCCCATTGTTGTAGAAGACCTTAGATTATTATTTTCCCTTTAATTTACCTTATTTTCCCCTATTGCATAAACTTTCCTATGCCCCTGGATTGTTTATTCATTTTGAATATCTCTCTCCAAAAAAGAAAAGAAAAGAAAATCAGATAAACTGCTTTCTTCTCTCCCTATCTGCTGAGCCTGCCTCCTCCAACCTGCATAGCTGTATCCCAGTGCATGTGCACCTGCCTGCTTGAACACTTCAATGACTAAGTTCTCTGTGAATACATCAATAGTTTCATTGCCTTCAGGCTTCTTCTATGTCTTTTAACTCTTGAACCTTCTAGTATGTTTTAGCCTACCAGACAGCGCATGCTGCTTTGTACTTGTGTTGTTTTATGTATTCATTTATTGCACAAATTTTCCTTGAGTGCCTTGTTCATGGAAGGTGCTATTCCAGGAATTTTATGTGTAGTTTAAGTTACCTCCATCTAAACTATAAGATCTTCATATAATTCATCTTTGTAGTTCTACCACAAGCATATTAGTAGACTCTGAATAAACATTAACTCCATATTTGTGTGCATGTCTAAATACGTTGTGTGTTTACGTATATGTTAATGCATCTATGTTTCTATATCTAACAATGATGGAAAAAAGTGCTAATAAAATAAGTATTAATGTTATGTTGAATTATGTAATTGTATTTAAAAGTTACGTTTTGTTCTTCTTAAAGTTTTTCACATAGCCTTTTGAAAACATCTAACCATTATCAGAGGATGAAACTTGCATTGTTCTCCATGTTTTCTTTCCTTTGTCTCTGAAAGACCTGTTCATAGAATATGCCACTCTTTTCAAAAATAGCACGTACGCAGTGAAATGTCAAAGTAAATGGAAGAAGAAATTTTCATTTTGACTTTGACAACAACAAAATGAATAAATAAATAAATGCAGTCTTTTTCTACAAAGCAAGAAAAACAAAGCCACTGTAAGTGTACTGTGAATAAAAATTTGCTTTCTATTATAGTAAAACAAGAAAATGGTGAAACTCAAGGTAAAATATTTTGTTCATATCTGAAAACACTATTGCTGGAGGGGGAAGAGACGTGAGTGTATTGACCTTTGCAAGGCAGAAAGGCTCACCAGGAAGTAAAAATGTTGAGCCTTTGAATCCTCACAAAATTCTCCGTTGTGCTTGATCTACCTCCCCCAGCTTCCTCCACTACACAGGCTAAATAGGTAGGCATCTTTTTACAAGAAAAACCTTTCTATATGTTAAGAGACTTTAATGGATTAAACACTTGTACATGCACACACACATGCATGCACACACACACAAACACACACACACACAGAGCAAGTAACAATTAATAAACCAAAAAAGTGGTTCAAAGAGAATACTAGGAGTCCAGCCATATCCCATAAACATATGTGCCATATTTACCAGATATAGACAATTATTAAGTAGTTGGTGGCTTATGGTCATAATTGGAGACTAAGCTGCAGTTGTGGTTTTGTTCCCATGAGTCATGGTCAACAAATTAGTGCCCCAGTTTTTTTCAATGGATCTGTAGACAAACCAATATCTACAGTTGTTTTTCCCACATAGAGCTTCAATAATTGGAACATGACTGAATCATTTGCCATAAAACATCTACTATTACCTGACTGGCAATGATTACGGTTAGGATGGTCTGAATCTAGAAGAGTAATTATTACACACCTCTCTAGATTACCACATACTGATCACTTTCAATTTGAGGACCATGGCTTAGTTGTAAAGTCTCTATATTCAGAGTCAAAACAGTATCTGCAAACTCCCATAAAAGAACTTAATATCCTTTTCTCCCCCAAGCAGGTCACAGGAACCAGAAATCCCCCACCCCCATCCACAAACAAGCCATAAAACCTAGAAAAATCATTCTCTGATGTTCACCACCTCCCAGATCCTCATGTGACAGATGTGCTTCCTGACACCCAGGGGCAATGAATGGCTTACAGAAACACAGAGAAGAATCTGGTCTTGTGAAGTCATCTCCAGTTCATTAGCATTAGATCATACTCTTGTTATCCAATCATGTTTCTCTACAACTATCCATTTCTTTCATCAGACTTAGCAATAAAAATAGTTTTCTTGGTCGGGCACGGTGGCTCACGCCTATAAGCCCAGCACTTTGGGAGGCCGAGGCAGGCGATCACAAGGTCAGGAGTTTGGGACGAGCCTGGCCAATATGGTGAAACCCATCTCTACTAAAAATACAAAAATTAGCCGGGTGTCGGGGTGCACGCCTGTAATCCCAGCTAGTTGGGAGGCTGAGGCCGAAGAATCACTTGAACCCAGGAGGCAGAGGTTGCAGTGAGCCAAGATCGTGGCTCACAGGGCACTGTAGCCTGGGTGACAGAGGAGACTCCATCTCAAAAATAAAAAGTTTTCTCTGGCCCTTTGCAACTTTATTTCCAAAAGCTTCCATGCCACATGAAATTTTGATAAATAAACTTTTTATGATTTTTATTTTGCCAATGTATCTTTTGGTTTAGAGGTGTCAGGCATAACCTTTTCTATGGGTTCTTGGGTGAGGAAAAGATAATACTATTTCTCTTCCACCATACTTTTACATATTTAGAGACAGAAATAATTTTAACATTTCACATGCCGATTAAAAGCTCTGAAACATCATGTTTCAATGAAATAACTAAATAAATCATTCCCATTATACATAATTGTGAAAACAACATTATTTTATTATTTAGGTTCTCCTAATTCACTTTTATTCTATTCTTAGCTTCCCAGGGCATATAGTTTACTGTATACATTACATATGTTGTAAAACGCTAGAAACCAGATATTTTTCCATTGGAAAGGTTGTTTTTCTATTTTTCAAGACAAAATTTTGTTCTGCCCATTTCCAGATGCTTTGTTATCTGCCTTTGAGTTTGTCAGAATTATTGCAGCAATTGGAATGTGGTTTATACCCTACTCTTTCAGGCAAAAAGTGTAACTTCTAATTTGAAGCTGTAAACAGCTTTGAAGAAAATAGAAACACCATGATAATTTCTTTGTCACACCATTAATCATCTCCCTCCCTTACCAGTAGAAGCTGATCACAACTTTACTGATTTTACTTTATTAAACCCTCTGTTATTCAGTCTATAACGTGTCGCATGCAAACTGTTCATACTAGCCACTCTATACTTCAAGGTCACTGAGTTGAATATCTATTCCATCAGACTCATCATGCATTAAATAATATTAAATTGCATACATCTCTTTAATCTCAAATTCTGAGTCTGTGTTTGGAGTGGCGGGAACATACAATTCCTAGAATGCTTCAATGAATCATTATTTTATACACATATAATTGAGCATCCTTTCGGTTTATGCCTAAACTGATAAGAAAGTAATTATTCAGGAGAGAAGCAAGAGAGATAGCTTCTTTATGTTTAGAAAATATTCTATAACCCAAGAAAATCCTGGGACGACTGTGTGCATGATTGAAATTATACCTGGTCGGGTGGACACCCTGGGTCCCAGTTGCCCAGTGACTCAGCCAGCCAGCACATGAAGGTAAAAGAAATAGAACTCACAGGCATACAATTCCTCTCAAAGAAAAGCAGACTAAATATGTCTCTTTCAACTTTTATATTATCACTTTCTAACTTCCAATGCTTTCGTCTTTCATTACATTTTCCTCCTGTGAGGAAGTCCCAGATATTAAATGTTAAACTAATTATCTTCTTGGATAAAACACTTTGAAGGGAGAAATATATAGTCAGTCTCGGAGCCTATTGGGAAGATCCCTGATTGATTATACACTGACAGATGAGGTTACCAAAGCTCTCAGCAAAAAGTGCCTGTTCTGAAGTTCTTGATAACAGCATTCCTTTTCATTTGTCTGTAGTTGATATTATGATAACTTTTATACCTTCCACAGCATTGAGTTAACTGCACAGAGAAGATTCTCAATGAGTACTTGTTGAGTGAATCAAACCAAAACCTACTCTCAGGCCTGTTTGCTAGAGGATGCCACTCCAGGGTTATCAGGATTTCATCTATTATTGGAGCATGTATCTTCTTTAACTACAACAGTATCTCTGTTGGAGAGGATCTAGAGCTTATAAGGATATTTTTCCTAGTCTTCTGAAACTTTATTAAATAAGCTTTTTAGATATTCCTCTAGAATTTAGGTTTATAATTGCTAAAAGACAAGGTTTCTAACACAATAATTCACTTTTTAACCAATTAAGGCTATTTTTAGATTCTTCCTAGCAATAACAAAATTTCCTAATATTCTTTCCTCTGTCTAATACTCTAAGTACATTTATTTCTAATAATTAATTCTTAAAATAAAAAACTAACAAGGAACTGTGATGTACCAAATATCTGAAATGAACAAAACTTGCTGAATCCATTGATTTTGAAAGCTATCCGACAATGGCACAGGACCACCTTTTGTCTAAATGTCACTCAGGGGAATCATGTATTTATTTCTTTTCCTTTTATAGAACTGAATCAAGGTGGTTGCCAATAACGAACCCTCATTACCATTGTCATTTTGAAATCTCATCTTCTAGTCTAATGGACTATCAATATCATGAGTTTTTCTCTCAATCTTTCAAAGGCACACAGCCCAGCGTTATCTAGGAATTCATCATCGGTCACATACTATTATCTCAGTAATTTGAAGAGGAGTGTAGAATTAGCATCTCTACACCAAAATGAGAAATGACAATATTTCTTTCATTTCACAGTATTAACACTTAGGTCATAAGCACAGACTGATTTGAGCTCATCCTATTATCCTTGGTACCATTTATTTCCCTCTTCATTCCACACATAAGACTTCTCTGGTTAAAACTCCACAGAGAATTTTGGTGAGCAGAAGCTGGGGAAAAAATCAATTAAAAACTGCAGGTAGTTACTCTGTTTTGAAAGAAACGGAGACATGACTTTATCTTCAAGCCACATTATTCTCTAGTTTTGGAAAGCCCTTCTGTTGATGATTTTACCCGCCTTCCTCCCAATCCCTTTCCATCCATCCTTGCCCTGCTCTGAGTCAAACCCTTAGAGCCTGGGATTTTGGGATGGCTGATATCTGGCTGGATTCAGCTAATGGGGGACACTGTTAAGAGAACAGAGAACAACAGAGAGAATGCGTTATTTCATTTCCCTCCTTTCCAGCCATAGCATACCATTTTTGGAAGTAGCTCCTACTGGGTAGTACTACATCCACTGTTCAAATCGCCACATGGCCCTGGTAACACTATTTCCTTCCATTGTTCCTTATGCTCTGAGCAGAGGTGTTACATACCAGTTCTCCAGAATCACTCATCTCTGGGTGCTTCACCATCTCTTTTGTGTTCCCATAACCCTGAGTCAATATACTGCACAGCTATAATCTCCTCTGGGGTGGGGAATTTTAGTCTTTTTCATCACTCCACCAGCTACAGAAGATTACAGGGCATCATAAGTACTAATAAATGCTTGAAAGCTCAATGTGGAATGAGATAAAATTTTAAGATGGAATATGGTTTGGCTGTGCCCCCACCCAAATCTCATGTTGAATTGCATTTCCCATAATTCCCACTTTTTGTTTGAGGACTTCATGGGGGGTGATTAGATTATGGGAGTGGTTCTGCCATGCTGTTCTCATGACAGAGTTTTCATGAGATCTGATGATTTTCTGAAGGGCTTCCTGTTTTGTTCGGCACTCATTCTCTCTTCTGCCACCCTGAGAAGAGATCCCTTCCACCAGGATTATAAGTTTCCTGAGTCCTCCCCAGTCATACTGAACTGTGGGTCAATTAAACCTCTTTCCTTTATAAATTACCCAGTCTTGGGTATGTCTTTATTAGCAGTGTGAGAACTAATACAGTAAATTGATACCGGTAGACTAGGGTGCTGCTGTAAAGATACCTGAAAACATGGAAGCGACTTTGGAACTGGATTACAGGCAGAGGTTGGAACAGTTTGGAAGGCTCAGAAGAAGACAGGAAAATGTGACAAAATTTGAAACTTCCTAGAGTCTTGTTGAGTGGCTTTGGCCAAAATGCTGACAGATATGAACAATAAAGTCCAGGCTGAGGTGGTCTCAGATGGAGATGAGGAACTTGTTGGGAACTAGAGTAAATGTCATTCTTGCTCTGCAAAGAGACTGGCAGCATTTTGCCCCTGCCCTAGAGATCTGTGGAACGTTGAACTTGAGAGAGATGATTTAGCTTTTCTGGCAGAAGACATTTCTAAGCGGCCAGCAAAGTATTCAAGAGGAAGCAGAGCATAACATGGTGCATGTATACATATGTAACAAACCTGCATGCTGTGCACATGTACCCTAGAACTTAAAGTATAACTAAAAAAAAAAAAAAGAATTTGGAAAATTTGCAGCCTGGCAATGCAATAGAAAGGAAAAACCAATTTTCTGGGGAGAAATTCAACCCTGCTGTGGTAACTTGCATAAGTAACAAGGAGCCATATGTTAATCACCAAGACAATGGGGAAAATGTCTCCAGACCTTTGTGGTAGCCTCTCGAATCACAGGCCCAGAGGCTAAGAGGAAAAAAATGGTTTCATGGGCCAGGCCCAGGTCCCCCTGCTGTATGCAGCCTAGGGACTTGGTGTCCTGTGACTCAGTTGCTCCATTTGTGGCTTAAAGGGACCAAGGTACAGCTTGGGCCATGGCTTCAGAGGGTGCAAGCCTCAAGCTTTGTCACCTTCCAAGTGGTGTTGAGCCTGTGGGTGAACCAAAGTCATGAACTGAGGTTTGGGAAGCTCTGCCTAGATTTCAGAGGATGTGTTAAAACATCTGGATGTTCAGGTGCAAAGTCTGCTGCAGGGGCAAAGTCCTCATGGAGAACCTCTGCTAGAACAGTGTGGAAGGAAAATGGGGGGTGGGAGCCCCCACACAGAATCCCCACTGGGCACTGCCTGGTGGACCTGGTAGAGCTGTGAGAAGGGGGCCACCATCCTCCCGACCCCAGAATTGTAGATTCACTGACAGCTTGCACCACATATACCTGGAAAATTCACAAACACTCAATACCAGTCCATGAAAGCAGCTGAGAGGGGAGCTATACTCTGCAAAGCCACAGTAGTGGAGCTGCCTAAGGCCTTGGGAGCCCACTTATTACATCGGCATGACTCAGAAGTGAGACATGGAGTCAAAAGAGATCATTTTAGAACTTTAAGATTTAATGACTACCCTATTGGATTTTGGACTTGCATGGAGCTTGTAGCCCCTTTGTTTTGGCCAATTTCTCCCATTTGGAAAGGATGTATTTAACCAATGCCTTTACCCCATTGTATCTAGGAAGTAACTTATTTTACAGACTCATAGGTGGAAGGGACTTGCTTTGTCTCAGAAGAGATTTTGGACTTGAACTTTTGAGTCAATGCTGGAATGACTTAAGACTTCGTGGAACTGTTGGGAAAGCAGGATTGTGTTTTTGTGGTAGGAGCTATTAAGAAATTATTTTAGGTAGATACAGAGAAAAAGTTTTCATTTCTTTTAAAGCAGCTGCAAAAATACTTCTTGTCTAGAAGGAAAGCCCCTGCTTTTAGAGCCTGGCAGGCAACCTTTGATATGCAAATGACAGCCATTAGAAACTGAGTCCATCAAACACGGCAATTCTCAAAACCATTGTCCTCCTGCCCTTCCTCCACATGTGCCTAGCAGCATAGTCACCTCCACATATCCCCACATGTGTAGAACATCATGGCGCCCTTCATTTGCATATTAAAAGGCTAGGGTGGGAGGGCTAGCTTTTTCGAGGGCTATGTGAATGACATGCCTGGTCAAACCAATCCCCTGAGCCCTATGTAAATCAGACACCACCTCCTCCAGCCTACTCATAAAACTGGCTGGTATCCTTGGCACTTGGGGTTCCCTCTTTCGGTTTTGGAGCCCCCCTCCCTGTCTCTGTACAAGGGAACTGCTTCTTTCTTTCTCTCCCCTTCCTTCTTACCTATTAAACTCTCTGCTCCTTAAAACCATTCCATGTGTGTCCATGTTGTTTTATCTGATTTGACTCAAGATGAAGAACCTGGTGTTCCTTCACTCATCGGAGCCATATCATTTTGAAATGTGAGGACATGAGATTTGGGAGGGTTCAGGGGAAGAATGATATGTTTTGGCTATGCACCCATCCAAATCTCATCATAAATTGGAGTTCCCATAATCCCCATGTTTTGTCAGAGGGAACTCATGGGAGGTGATTAGATTATGAGGGCCGTTCCCCCATCCTGTTCTTGTAATAGTGAGTGAGTTCTCACAAGATCTGATGGTTTTATAAAGGGCTTCCCCTTTCCCTCAGCACTCATTCCACCTCCTGCCGCCCAGTGAACTGGTGCCTTCCAGCAGGATTGTAAGTTTCCTGAGGCCTCCCTAGACATGCTGCACTGTGAGTCAATTAAACTTCTTTCCTTTATAAATTACCCAGTCTCAGGTATATCTTCATTAGCAGTGTGAGAATGATCTAATACAGGATGTTTACAGGTATTTACTGCCCACCAGATACACTTACAACTTTCAAAAGTCAAAGACCTTGTTGACTAGGAAGTGTATAGAATTTGGTATCATATAGTACCAGGGTTATTATTGCCTCTCCCTTTTACCTTTGTGCAAGTGTATAGACACTGATATCATATAGGACTGGGATTATAATTGCCTCTCCCTCTTACCTGTGAGGCATGCATTGGGTCCCAATGTCTTCATCTGTAAAATGGTGATAATAACGTTATCTCATGAGATGTTGTTAAGGTTACATCAGAGAAGGTCTGTAAGTCATCTTGCACTCTCTCTGGCACATTGTAACTAATTCCTCTATTCTTGCTTCGGAATAAATGTATTTTTAAAATTTGGCTAGACTTCCACTTTTCCACAGGATAATAGAGCTGTTAGAAAGAACAGGCTCAGAGCAGCCACTCAATCAAAATTACCAAATGTTGAAAAGGTCAAAGCAGTATAGCATACCTTTATAATTCATAGATTATTGAATACATTAACATTCCAATTCCTCATTCTTAAAGAAAAGATTATAATAAAGACCCAAAATGGCCGTACATTAATCCTCTCCTATGACAATAATTGTTCCTTTTCTGGGAAATGTACAAATGTAACCTCTGCTGACACTGAACTCCAATTTGGATGCCACACTGTGCTTCTGGTTTTGATAACGAATGGATACCCAGGAGGAGAGCAATGGGGAATTGGATGCTCACAAAAGAAAAAGGCTTTCAAATATGCTGTGGGTTAATTTGAACCAATCTGAGAGGTCTAGAAAATTATGCAATTGATATCCCTGCTTAAGAATATTTTGAGCTTTTCCAAGGTTGGGCTGGGGTTTTTTACACAGGCTTTAAACAAGCAATCAAACATCTGCTTTCAAAATTAAAGAGCCAAAAACTAATTGATGTGAGTTCATGATTACAATGTCAAATATTTCTTTGTAACTGTTGGACCACTTTCAACTCAATCAATTTTATTTTTATTTTTCATGATAGTTCCGGGGATAACATAGACTCATAATTACAGCATGTAGCACTTTAGAGGGCTTTAGGGACCACTTAGCCCATCCACTTCATTTTACAGATGAGAAAACTGAGGAGCACAGAGGGTAAGTGGCTTGTTTGGGGTCTCAAAGTTAGTTGGTAGCTAGGTCAGAATAGCACTGAAATAAACTTGAATTTTAAAGAGTGACCTATTGAAATTATTTTATGGAAGTTCCTTTTTCCTTGAAACTTCTATTTTTTTAAAAAAAGATTAATAAGTTCCAATAAAGAAATCACAAAACAAGTTGCTTAGTTCACTGCAAGACAACTATGAAAACCATAAATGATAAATACTTTGGTATTAAAAGTTGTGTTCTTGTAATCGGCTAAGGAAATACCCTGCACTTCATTTCCTTCCTTCCTGCAGTCACTTGGTGGACCAAAAACTATGCAACAAAGTTAGGTCACTAAGTCAATTAATAAAAGCAAGTAATAATTTGGGAGACTCAAACTCATCATTTGATAATAAGAGTTCAACATACAGTTGCTTGAAGAAATGACCTTGTGTTAGAGAGCATAGTCCTAAGATACCAGTTTCAAAGTTCTGTAATAGAGCCTGTAATAGGTCCTGGTTTTATAGTTTTTTCTTTTGGCAGGCTAAAGAGAGATTTCATTTTTATTGATAATGGTCAAAAAAAAAAAAAAAAAAAGGAAACTATTGCTTACAAGTGATTGACCTTCATTATCAGGAATATGTTAAATTTCTCTCTCTCTCTCTCTCTTTTGTTTTGAGCAATAATGAGGATTCAATGTTATCTTGGTAATGAATTTTACTCTTTGGTTTCTTCTTCCCAGGCAAAAGATTGTCCTTAGTTCTGAATGTTTCTTCCCCAGGCAACAGGCTAGAAAGGTATTTTCTAATCCTTCAAGACTCTGGTTGACTTCACATGAATTGGCTTGAGTTACATAAACTCTACCAATAATCCTAGAACTCTTCTAGCCTACTTCCTTAAGTATAAAAAATACACATTTCTAAAAGCTTTTTTAATCCCTTATTTTCTACTGCATTCACATATTGCAAAGTAAATAAAATCAATAGAGTAAATATAGATTTCCAAAATGCAATCTCTCTTGTCACCTGGCTTACCCACTCTTACTACTGTGCCTGTTATGTTTCTTTTGTTCTCAATTCTCAATGTGACATGCATCTCTCAGTCTTACTTGGTGCTCTGAAAGCCTGACTCTCATGAATTACATACACCAGCCCTCTTACCCTCTGACTTCCTGTTATGTCAGGCAGGGTGGAAGTATAGAAAGCTTGTCTT
This sequence comes from Macaca thibetana thibetana, assembly GCF_024542745.1. Classification (NCBI taxonomy): domain Eukaryota; kingdom Metazoa; phylum Chordata; class Mammalia; order Primates; family Cercopithecidae; genus Macaca; species Macaca thibetana. Next base: position 112,188,094 of record NC_065589.1, on the reverse strand, counting down.
GATGAGATTCTAGTAAGAGCCACATTTCTTTATGGCCAGAGCTCCTATTGGTTGGCCCCTCCCTCAGGCATCAGTTCTCACTGGACTCTGGTAACATCATTTTTTCCCTAAGACTTCTGGCCTAAAGGTTAGAGTGGTTTCCAACTATTGCTAGACCCAGGGTCCCTCATTTCCCGGATGGTTTCTTTAGCCTCATCCTCACCTCTGTACATAATAGTGGCATAGCTTCATTAACATCTCTGGTTAAATCCTTTTGTGTGAGGCATTTTTTTTTTTTTTTGGCCAGGACACTGGCTGATATTCCCCTATCACTATAGGTCTAATCTTTGTCTATATGGCATTACATAATTACTCTTGATGGCTGAGAAGGCAAAGACTGCCTCATTTTGCTAGTATCTTCAGTATCTACCACAAAGGCATGCCATTGGCATTTGATTGAGAATACTGATTGATTGCATGGGGAATGAACTGGCTGGTCTTATTATAAAAGCTGCCTTTAAAATTCTCCCTCAAAACCATTTCCAAGCACACAGCCTGCTAATGGGCTAGTTGTTTATACCTTTGATTTTTACTGTTATCAGTATGCTTGTTTTATAGCCAGAAAATAGTGAGATATTAACAGTCTATATCAATCCCAGACAACAAAAAATTACCTTGTTTCATATAGTCAGCTTTTTAGAAGCTTCATTTGTGAAAGATTGTATGGAAGGCTCATAGTTGGCAGGAGTTTCTGATCTTCCTCTGCCTCTGACTACCCCCAAAAGTTCTTGCCTTCCTATCACTAAAATTCAGAATTTTCCTTCTGGAATTTCATTCTTTCAGTAATTATTTATTCACACATGAAACAAATCATTTATTGAGCACCTACCCCCTACTTTCTTCCAGACTTTGCCCTCGAACTAGAATTATGGTGGTACAGAAAATGGATGTGTACAATAAATCAGTAAGTGAATGAATACATTAGGTAATTTAGGTTATAAATAAGAAGAAGAAAAGAAAACAGAGCAACACAATCAAGAGATGGGGTGGGGAGACGTTCAAGAGAGTGGTCAAGGAAGGTCTTAGATCCTCATTGATCTGAGATTAAAATTATCAGAAAAAGCCATTATGAAAAGGTCTAGGGAGTGATCAGCAAATTACGGTGGCCCATGGACCAAGTCTAGCCCATCACCTATTGTGTAAATAAAGTTTTGTTGGAACAGAGAAATAGAGGCATGCTCATGTGTTTATGTATTGCCTATGTTTGCTTTTCTTCTATGATGGCAGAGTTGAGTAGTTGTGACAGAAACCTCATGGCCCCCAAGGTGAAACTATTTACTATCTGGCCTTTTAGAGTGAAAGTTTGTTGACCTTCGGCCTTGGGGAGGAACATTCCAAAGATAAAAAAGGGCTAACAAAGAGCTTTAAGGGAGGAACATGTTTAGAGGCCAATGTGACTGGGGTACAGTGTCAACCGGAAACAGTGCCCTTGGTGTGCATGGTCAAGACTGTAATAAGCAGACGGCATTTTATTCTACATGGTGAGTGAAGGCATTTTTTGGCCTTTGTTTCAAGAGTAACATGATCTATATTTGCTGTTGGGATGCCCAACACATTTGAGGAGATGTGTTTTCATAGATAGCTTTTTTATCTCATTTCTTTGTAACAGATAGGTAACTAGACAAATTATTAGTCTTATTTTAGAAGTTTAAAAAAAAAAAAAAAAACTAAGAAAGTTTAAGTGACTGGCCAAAGACAAACAAAAAACAGGTGGCTGAACTGGGACCTGCTCAAACCCCAGAGGCTGGCTACTACTTGAAAAATGAGAAATGTTTGACTCCCAATTGACAGTTTTCAGTGCACCAGCCTACACAGCTCCATTGCTCTCAGATAAAGCAATGAGGGAGTAGAAAGACAGTGTATTCCCTGAATGCATCTTGTATGTATTTAGTGATGACGGAAATTCCACTATTAGAGGGTCAACCATTAGGCAGCTCTACCTAGGTTTTGGAATAATTGCTCCTATTAACTTTGTCCATTTAGGTACTAACTTTTTTGAAAAACAACTTAAAAAGTATACTACATACAAATAAAAATGAAGCAGACATGATTGTAACCCTTCTGCCCTGAATATACCCTCAATGCAGACAGATTTTTTTTGGAAAATTTCAGTTTGATGACGCCTCCAGCATTCCTAGCTAATGTGTGACAGGGACCCTTGAGAATGGGGACCACTTCCTATCTTTCCTAGTACATGAGTGCTTGACTCAATGCTGGGCATTCCTCAGATGCTGAGGTGATGGTTTTGAAGTAAATGAATGTCTTAGTTACAAATAATTCCAGATCAGGTACCAAAATAGAATATTTTTGACTCTGACCTGTAGGCAAATGTAAGTAAAACTATGTGATGGAATTGAAAATGCCCACACGACACTCTCTTCTCTTTACTCTTCGACCCTATAACCTGACAGCACCATCCCAGGTGGGGAAAGTAGGATTTGGCAGATCCTATTACTCCAGCATTGAAGTGAGAGGGAGCAGAAGGGTGAAGGGAACCTTCTGTTCAGGTTTGCCCCCTTCTCCTGCCATTGCTTTCCTCTGTCTCGCTCATCTGTAATCCTAATTAAACTCCTGCCAGGCCCCTCTGGATGTCCCATCCTCAAAGTCGTAGACTACAAAAGCCCATGGCAGCTCCTCCATGGTTGGTTCTACCTTAATCTTCAGCTGGACAGCAGCAACAGCAACTGGAGGAAAGAGGGAAGGACTGAGAACCATGACAGGATCCTAGCCAGGACCGCTGTGGACGAGTTAAAGAAGAAACAGTAAAGAAGGCTTTGACAGGAGAAATTCCCTGTTCTTGACACAATGCTGAACATTCATCAATGGAATCAACTTTTTTTTTTCTCTAAAATAAGAGACATGATGATGCTCAGGTCAGGTCCTACAGCCACTGCAGAGGACCCTCGAGAGCCACCATATCTACTACAGTAGCCAGTAACCGCATGCAGCTATCAGGTGCCTCAAACATGCCAGTGCAATATGCTTGACATGGTAATATTTGGGATATATCAAATTAAACAAAATATATCATTAAAATTAATTCCACCTGCCTATTGTTACTTTTTAAAAAATGAGGTTGAGGTTATTAGAATATCAGATATTAGAATATCTGAAATTACCATTTGTACAGTACCAGTGTCAAGGAAAAAAAAAATAAAGCCAAAGATCCAGAAAGATGAAGAGATGATATGTTAACAGAAGGGTAAGAATAAGTCTTCGCTCATGTTCTCAATTTGAACATAGCTAACACTCCACACATCAACCGTTTTCTTTTTCAAAGAGAATACTCTATTAACTAGCTGCCATCCTCTGAAAGCTCACGTCACTGAACGTTACTACCATTCCAAACCAAAACTTACTTTTAATTGGTATCAAATGGTTGCTTTGCTTTGTTAAATACTATAATGGCTTTCCAAGTGGAGACTATGCCTATTACTTTTTGTTATCCATCATAGTGTCTACCAAAATGATGATGAACAAAAGCACTCAATAAATATTGATTATCTGATTAACTAAAATAACATAAATAATAGACTTTTAAAACAGTTCGTGGTGTGTGTGTGTGTGTGTGTGTGTGTGTTCATGCATGCCACTGTAAGCCACAGTGAAGTGAAAAAAAAAAAAAAAAAAAAAACTAAGAAAGTTTAAGTGACTGGCCAAAGATAAACAAAAAACAGGTGGCTGAACTGGGACCTGCTCAAACCCCAGAGGCTGGCTACTACTTGAAAAATGAGAAATGTTTGACTCCCAATTGACAGTTTTCAGTGCACCAGCCTACACAGCTCCATTGCTCTCAGATAAAGCAATGAGGGAGTAGAAAGACAGTGTATTCCCTGAATGCATCTTGTATGTATTTAGTGATGACAGAAATTCCACTATTAGGTCAACCATTAGGCAGCTCTACCTAGGTTATGGAATAATTGCTCCTATCAACAAAGTTAATAGGAGCAATTTGTTAATTAACTTCATTAATAGAAGCAATTTGTCTCAAATTCCTGGGCTCAAGGAGTATTAAGTTACTACACATGATTCCCTCCTCCCAGCTATTGTTATTAGGGAAATATTTACTAGTGTTACAGTCGTATTCTTGATGAGGAATCCATATTCAGTTTCTTTTCCAAGCCAAGTAAACCTGTTCCCACTGAAAGTGGTTTCCTCTCCCTTCCTACTCCAAAACTGTATAGTGGAAAAAAAAAAAAAAGTTAATTCCATAGACATAATGCTTCTGCCAAAGACAATGGTGACAAGTGCTTGGATTAAAGACTCAAAGTGTTATCAGACCATGTACCTGTGCCTCTCACAAAGAATCCAAACTGGAATAAGTCAGTAAGGCTTTGAAACAAAGAGCAAAGAACATAGATCATACAGTACAGTGGACACCAAACAGCAATACCTATTTCTTAGGCACAGGATTGTCGAGAAGGAACTAAAGACCAAGAGCACAAGCCAAAGTATGTAGAGACACTATTTACTGAGTGCAGGAGCCAAGCACTTTGCAAATATTGTCTATAATTTTGGTATTTTATTCCTGTTTTACAAATCAAGAAAATAAAACTCAGATAACCCAACTCATCAAAGTTCTTATACATAATTTGTAGTCCTCTCAGGATTGAAAATCAAATATGTTTATAGCCAGTTTGTATAATTCCTTCCTTCTTATATATGTTTTTAGTATATGATTATTTACAGTAATTTGTATATCAATTTCAATTCAGAGTGTTCATTATCAAAAACTAATTGTTTCAAGAAGTCTAAAATTAAAGATCCTTTCAGAAATTGTTATGTTTAGTATCCAGACCATTTGAATTGGTGTTGTGATAAATGTAGTAGGGAAACACAGATGAGGAGCTTCCTGTATGGAATCAGTCTTCATGGGCTTAATTTTGTATGGACCATATGATGTATACAGCTGTACATGATGCATGTACGTGATTCAACACTGTTGCCAGGAAAACCATAGCGTCTTACAAAAAAATGGAATCATGAGTGGTTTTCTATCCTCGGGCATTAGCCAAGCCTATTTTTCTTTGTTTTATAAACTGGATATCTGGCCTATGTAACCCCAAAACTATATATTTGTGAGACCAGAGCTGTGAACTTTTTCATTTCAGTTTTGTGACAGGCACTCAGTTTTTCATCTTGGAATGCTTATGACAGACAAAAACAAACAAGCAAACAAAAACAAACAAACAAATGAAAAACACATAAAGTGTGGAGGTGAAAGTCGGAGTGGGAGGAGGTTGTAGAGATACAAAGATGAGAACAAAGGCATTGATACTGCCTGTGTTTTTTATTATTATTATTATAATTGTGTGTGTGTGTGTTGTGTGTATGTGTGTGTGAGACAGTGTCTCACCCTGTTGCCCAGGCTGGAGTGCAGTGATGAAATCACAGCTCACTGCAGTCTCAAACTCCTGGGCTCAAGGGATCCTCCCATCTCAGCATCCTGAGCAGCTGGAATGACAGGCACATTCCGCCATGCCCAGCTAGTTTTCAAAAATTTTTTGTAGAGATGAGGTCTTGCCATGTGAACTCCTGGGTGAAAGCAATCCTTCCACCTTGGCCTCCCAAAGTTCTGGACTTACAGGCATGAACCACCATGCCCAGCCTAGTTTTAATTCTTGAGTGAAACATTCACACCATAATTTTGAGAAAAACTGAAGCTTTTAAAATACAGCAAACCAAAGTCTTAAGACTTTCTAACTTCTAATTTCCCTCTGCACAAACCATAGGTTCTTGCAAACAACAATTCTGCAGATTGTGTACATTTACATGTTTCTCTATAAAATACTTAAAAATTAAAAGTAGGTGCTGCCTCTAGGCAAGAGGCATCCTTTGATATTTCTCCCTGACAGAGGCTTTCATTTTATTTTAAACAGATCTGACTTCAGGTTGGAAACTCGCATAGAGAAAAAGGCAACCCAGGGCAAAGCCGAGCAGTGCCCTGAACCGTTCCTGCTGGAGATGGAATTACAGAGCAGAGATACAAGGTCTCCGGACAGCCTCTCCTATTGAGAGCGTTTGTTCTTGAAAACCTGGCCCGAGGAAAATGGAAAATATGAATTACTCATGTGAGTCCAAAAAAGAAATTGTATCTTTTCTACTGTATTGTAGAGAGAGCACATGCATGATGTTTCATGGATTGTTTAAACTCTAGTGTTAATAAGCTCCCCCTGCTCAGCAGAGAGAATGTGAAGGTGAGCAGGAGGAAGCTGGAAAGCTGGGGTTGATGGGTAGTGGTGGTGGGGTGAGGGGTGATAATGGTGACATGATGGGTGAGGGTGGTGGGGTGAGTGGTGGTATTGGTGAGGTGATGGTGATGGCAGTGGCAGGTTTGAAAGTCGGGATGAGAGTGGAATTGGAATTGGAAGTTATTGTCATGGTGGAAAGGATGGTGGTTGAGAGAGTGATGCTGATGGTGAAGTTGTGGCGGTGGAGATGGTGGAGGTGACAGTGGTGGTAAATGTGGTAGAAGCAACTGCTTGGGCAGTAGTGCTGGTGGCGAAGAAGGTATGGAGCAAAAAAAGTGTACAGAAATGGGGCAGTGAAGATGCTAAATAAATGCCTAGACTTTTCCCTAGTCTTTCGTTCCCAGACATATCTCCTCCCTCATCATATTAATTTAAGCTTTCTAAAATGTTGTCATTCATTGACTAAGCTGCATCATTTGCAGAATTTCTGTCCCCCGCCCTTACTCCAGTCTATTGAAATCTCAATATGAGTTACTGTTCCATTGTTGCTGTTTTTATTGGGAGGAGAAGCTGAGAATCTCACATCTTTTCCTAGTCTGTGAAAGTTTACTCCAGGCTGCAGAGCATTTGATTGTTTTCTTCCCTGCTGGTTCTGCCTTAGAAGAAATCTCTGGGAAAAAATGCTTCTAAAGGAGAGACCCAAAGATGAGAAAGGCATAACAGGTGGTGACAATCATTTTGGCTGTAAAATATTATCTATTCTATTTTTAACATGGTGCCCTTTCTGTTGGGCCTCTATGTTATCAAAAGAGTCTTCTGGGAGAAACCACAGGGCTGGTTTCATTGATAAATAAAGATTAGATCAATTATGTGCATAAACTGCTCTGGCAAGCTTGAGGAATGCCAGCAGAGGAGCCTTAGAGGAAAACCCAAGGTGAGGACCCTTCTCTGTGTCACATCATTATCCAGGCACTTTGCATGCAGAGTCTCAAAGTGGGTATCAGCAGGGAATAAAGAAAATAACACCAATATAGTAATATAAAACTAACATCGATCTGCACACACATCAGGCACTGTTGGAAAAAGAAGACTTGGAAGTACTAATATTGCTGGAAAATGTGCCTTTTGATTTAGTCCCTTAAGTACAAAAGAAGGCTTAAATTATTCCAGACTTAACCAAGTGGCATTAAACTATCTTACTGTATGAGGATCTAAGTCAGTGGCTTGCAAATTTGGCCCAAGACTTATTTATTAAAAATGCTGATTCTTGGGCATCATTCTCACAATTTCTGATTCAAAATTATAAACCCATGATGGCGCTTGGAAAACTTTGTTTTACATTTAAACTTCTCCAGGAGGTGCTTGTTCAGACTACCAAGACTTAGCAAGCTTTGATCTGTGCATCAGAATTCAGAAAGAGCTGATGTAGGCATTTTGTCCACAATGATAAATGTATCTGTCATCAGTAGCTATTACTCTAGCTAGAAATCACTCTTCATATTTATGATAATAAAGTAAACCAAGATTTCAGATCGAGAAGTAAAACACGTGGAAAAATATTTAAGTCTTGGTAACTCGAGAAACAAAGGCACATTATTTCTCAAAATATGGAAGAGGAAACGGCGCTGGATCTTAGGGCACCTTCCCAAGATCGTTGAGTCTGAACTGTCAAAACCTTTTTAGTTGGAAATGTCTAGTGATCATTGAGAGATATGGGAGTCACACTCCAAAAAGAAGCTGGGGCTGGATATACAATTGGATTTTTTAGTATAGGCCTTTGGGGTCTAAGGGGAAGTTCAAAAAGCACAAATTCAGATATTCAGGGAGAAAAGAACAGCTTGTCTTATAGCAGTGGTTCTCTAAGTGTGGCACTCAGAGCAGCAGCATCTGCATCACCTGGGGATTTCTTAGAAATGCAGATTCTCAGGCCCTACTCCAGATCCATTGAATAGACTCTGAGTGGGTTTTCACAAGCCTTATGCAGGTAGAGTCGCTGCACTCAACTGAGATGAGACCACCTCCAACTAAGAGGACTGGGTATCTCTGCCTCCAGGGTGATTCGATTTCTTCATTCACTGCTTCTCAATTGGCTTCCTCTCAGAAGTTCCAAATTTGCATAATTAACTGACCCTTTCACACAATTGTCACACAGAAAGGGACAATAAAAATCACAATCTTTTTAAAGACTCCACTTACTGCAAAACAAAGAGCTGCTCACGGTGTCAAAGAGACAGTTTTCCAGCATTGACTACTTTTATCACAGCTTAAAAAATATGAGAGTTAAATTTCAGTGTCAGGCTAACCTGCAGAAGATGCCTGAGCATTATTGATCAAAGGGTGGGTGAACAGACAATAGAAAGAAACCAAATGAATAAAAAGGAGAAAATTGATAACGAGGACAATCAGGTGGGTTATCTTCTAAATGGCCTTCTCACACTGAGGAGTGAACATAGTTCTTGCTAATCTCTCAGAGTCCAGAGTGATCAACTTGTCTTAAAACCTAGCCAATCTAGGACACAAAATTTCTTTCCACTTCAACATTAATGTGAGCCAAATTATTTCAATTATTAATATTATTGAACATCTACTAGTCCCAAGCACTGTGATCGACATAAATAAAAATTTAAGAAGAATAAAAAACATAACTCCTATTATCACACATCTAGGTAAGTTTACTCCATTATTTAATTAATCATAAAAAAGGCATTAATTCAAAAGCAATCTTTTACACACCTCAAGACACTGTAAATTATAGGGGTAATAGACACAATATAAGTAAATAAGCGTATAAAAAAGATAATTTTATGTAGTGCTTGTGTGATCTGATGAAAACAGAATAGCATGAAAGGGAGAAACTAGGGGTGGGGAGTGGAAAGCATTTTATATTGGTGGTCACACAAGTCCTCCTTGAGGAGCAGATACTTGATTTGGGGGATGTGCGCTTTCCAGGAAGAGGAAAGAGCAGGTACCAGGGTCCCAGGTAGGGAATGAGCTTGTCTTGTTTTAGGACTGGAAAGGAGGCTCATGACGCTGCAGCCTTATGGCAAGGTGATGATAAGTCCACAGAGAAGTGCAGAGACCAGGTCATCTAGGCCCTGCAGGCCATGGTAAAAGGTTTTATTTTTATGTCAAGTGCTATTGAAATCTCCAAGGGGCATTAAGAAAAAACAAAAAAAAAAAAAAGGTTAGATTCTAAAAAGCTCAGTTTGTGTGAGCAAGTGTTCCCACTTTTATGTTCGGGGGCAGTGTAAATTGGTACAATCACTTAGATAAACACTTTGACGGTATCTCGTAAAACTGAACACTACATACTCTAAAACTCAGCAATTATATTCCTATGTATATTTCTTCCCAAATGCATGCTGCCCTATACTAGAATACACACCAAAGAATGCTTACAGAAGTGTTGTTCATAATAGTTCAAAATGGAAGCAACTCAAATATCTATTAAGAACAGAATGAATAATTAAATTACAGTATATTAACACAATGGAATACTATTTCGTTGTCTAAAATATGCTGGATCCATGGATCCACCATTTGAATACATTTGGGATTATGGCAGCTCTAATCATCAAAGTTTGGTGAAAACGATGCCGTGTGTCCTCGTTCATAAAAGGACATGTATTCATGAAAGGGCATGTGTTTCTGTCCAGTGCTGCTGAAACGCTTACTCTTGGAGTATTGAGCCACTTGTAAGAAATTTGACTCGCCTGACACCACCATGCTTTAAGGAAGCCCCAGTTATATTAGTAGACACTTGCAGGCACGCTGATTTGTAGTGTTTGCTGCATCATCTTAGCCCAGCTGCTGGACATGTGAATGAGGAAGACTTCAGGTAATTCTAGTCCCCAGACATTTGAGCCTTTTCAGGTGATACCCCAGACATTATGAAGCAGAGACAAATCTCCAAGCTGTACTTTGAATTCCCAACACACAGAATCTATGAACATAATAAAAAAGTTCCTTCTGTGTCAGTTAGGAGTAGTTTGTTATACAGCAACAGAGAACTGGAACAACTGTACCAACAAAACTGTGTGCAGAAACGCACTGCAACATGGATACATACATCATAAAGCAAGTTAAATATAAAAATAATAAACAATGATACAATTTTTAATAGAAAATTCAAAAAGAAGTTAGAAAATGTATATTATTTGTGAGTGCATATAAACCAAAATAAGGAAGTGATTACTGTAACAAAAATACAGTTACATAGAAGAAGTAAGTTCTAGTATTCAATAGCACAGCAGGGAAATTATAGTTAAAAAATATTTATTGTATATTTCAAAATAGCTGGAAGAGAAGAATCGTAATGTTCCCAACACAAAGACAAAATAAATGTTTGAGGTGATGGATATCCCAATTATCCTGATTTGATCATTACACATTGCATACTGTTATGAAACTGTAAGACATATCCCCCAAATACATACAACTATTATGTATCCATAAAATATCAACACAATTACATGTACAAAAGAAAAAATGATTTTGATCAGAAATACCTGTCCCTCCTGCTTCTAGGTAAAGATAATGTTCTATTTATTGATCACTTTGATAATAACTACACGAGTGTTCACCTTACAACAATTAGTTAAGCAGTGTATTTATGCTTTACGCACTTTCTCATATGTGCATTATGTTACATAATTTAAAAAATGTTTAAGAAAAGATCATTCTGTCTTCCAGGTAAAATATGTCTCCAGCAAGAATGTGAGGAAGTAGGAAAATTAGTTGCCCGACTGATTCTGTACTCAGTGGGAAGGATGCTGTCGACTTATACTAACTGTGCAGATGGTGAGAGGAGATTGGTTTTAAAATATTTTGGAAGAAGAGAGAATGGGATTTCCTGTTGGGTTAGATGGGGCTGAAGAGCTCAATAAACAAAAAGAAAGGAGAATCAAGAAAGATTATAATTTTTGACTCAAGCAATTGGTTGCATTGTGACACTATTGACTGATATTATTACTCATTTCAATATTACCAACTATCATATGGTTTTATTGTAATATGCCTAATTTTTCTGATATGTGCTTTTGGGGTTAGGAAATATGTAAAATTAAAAGTCTGGTGATAACTTGCTCAGATGATTAACACAAGTTAATATCTTCCTGATAACTCATTAAGATTTAAGAACAAGTTCTTCGACTCACACTTACACGTATCATTCCGAGGTATTACGATAAAAAGGCAATATAATGAAAAGAAATAAGCAAGCTTCCCTATAGCTTCTGAGGTATAACTCAATTTATTCATTTTGTTGAGAATAAGTCAAAATGATTTAGTAAGAAAAGAATAGTTAGGCTTGGATTCTAAAATTGTAAATCAAATTTTACCATTAACTAGCTTGGTAGTCTTAAGCAAGCCATTCAAACTTTCTGAGATGTAGCTTTATAATATCAAAAGGGGATAATAATTCATGGCTATTTTCAATTGCAAACATTTTTGTGAGAATCAAATCAACCTTTAAAGTAGCTTGTAAGTCGACATCATTCAGAAACAAAAATATGTTATTGTAAGGAATCCTAGTTGAGTCCAAACTAGATGGCTAGTGAATCTGAAAAGCAAAGAAACTCGGAAGGTATCCATTTGCATCAATTAATTCCCTGACATGGATAATTTTGTTTATTTCCCGAGGAGTGATCTGCATAGAAGTGCCTGGGCATAGGTGGGAGGGGACTGGAAATAGTGGAGAATAAAAAAGATAGGCTTTTAATGGTTCTCACTCAGCCTGGTCTTGAACCCTTTCACAAAGAGATTGTCGTGTCTACCAAAAGTCTCCAGTTTCCCCTCCATGAGGGTACATGATAGAACTGTACTTCCTGGACCTTCCCCTGACCCTAAGTGGGGTCATGTGATAATTATGACCAACATGTTGTAAGTGAAAGTGCAATGTGACACTTTCAGATCAAGCATTTAATTGTCCTTGAAATAGTTCCCTTTCTCTCTGACATAGGGAACAGCAGAATTTTAGGTGAGAGCTAATCCACTCACTTTGGTCTCTGAGTGTCTCACACAAGCAGAGCTCCTTTGTTAACACCTGAGAGGCATTTTGTGAGAGAAACAAAACAAAACAAAACAAAGTTTTTTTGGTTTTAAGCCACTGAGATTTGTGGGTAGCATAATTTAGCCAGACTTAGTTGATATATGAGAGAAGGGCTAGTGTTAAGTACTGAAAGTGTTTGTTTATATTAGGTTTTCTGTGTGTCTGGGCCAAGCATCTGCTGCAGGGGACAGGTAACCAAAAACAATTTAGTTAAGAGGAGAAGTTGCCCAAACCTCCTCCATTGCCCCAAAGTTCATAGTACTGCTCTGGGAAGTTTCAGCACAAAAGCGGCTTCCTGAAGAGCACTAGTGTGTCCAAAGGAGAAGGTAGTAGAATGCCCAGCACTTGAGAAGCAATGCTTTTGAGTTTTCGTGAAGGGCAACTACTAAATGTACATATTCTTGGTGTATTAGTCTGTTTTAACACTGCTAATAAAGACATACCCGAGACTGGGAAGAAAATGAGGTTTAATTGGACTTACAGGTCCACATGGCTGGGGAGGCCTCAGAATCATGTCAGGAGGCAAAAGGCACTTCTTACATGGTGGCAGCAAGATAAAATAAGGAAGAAGCAAAAGTGGAAACCCCTGATAAACCCATCAGATCTCGTGAGACTTATTCACTATTATAAGAACAGCATGGGAAAGATCAGCCCCCATGATTCAATTACCTGCCCCTGGGTCTCTCCCACAACGTGTGGGAATTCTGGGAGATACAATTCAAGCTGAGATTTGGGTGGGGCCATAACCAAACTATATCATTCCTCCCTGGCCCTTCCAAATCTCATGTCCTCACATTTCAAAACCAATCATGCCTTCCCAACAGTCCCACAAAGTCCTAACTCCTTTCAGCATTAATCCAAAAGTCCAGAGTCCAAAGTTTCATCTGAGACAAGGGAAGTCCCTTCTGCCTATGAGTCTATAAAATCAAAAGCAAGCTAGTTACTTCCTAGTTACAATGGGGATATGTGTATTGGGTAAATGTAGCTGTTTCCATGGGAAACAGAATAAAGGGATTACACGGCCAGATGCAAGTCTGAAATCCAGCAGGGCAGTCAAATTTTAAAGCTCCATAATGATCTCCTTTCACTCCAGGTCTCACATCCAGGTCACACTGATGTAAGAGGTGGGTTCCCATGGTCTTGGACAGCTCTGCCCCTGTAACTTTGCCTCCCACCTGGCTGCTTTCTCAGGCTGGCGTTGAGTGTCTGTGGCTTTTCAGGTGCACGGTGCAAGCTGCCAGTGGATCTACCATTCTGGGAGGATTGTGGCCCTCTCTCTTCTCACAGCTCCACTAGGCAGTGCCCCAGTAGGGACTCTGTGTGGGGGTTCCAATCCCACATTTCCCTTCCGCACTGCCCCAGCAGAGGTTCTCTATGAGAGTCCCACCCCTCCAGCAAACTTTTGTCTGGGCATCCAGGCATTTCCATACATCATCTGAAATCTAAGTAGAGTTTCCCAAACTTCAATTCTTGACTTCTGTGCACCCACAGGCTCAACACCACATGGAAGCTGCCAAGGATTGGGGCTTCCACCCTCTGAAGCTACAGCCCCCACAGCCCAAGCTGTACATTGGCCCCTTTCAGCAGTGGCTGGAGCAGGTGGAACATAAAGCACCAAGTCCCTAGGCTGCACAGAGAACAGGAACCCTGGACCCAGACCATAAAACCACTTTATCCTCCAGGGCCTCTGGGCCTGTGATGGGGAAGGCTGCCGTGAAGGTCTCTGACATGGCCTGGAGACATTTTCCCCATGGTCTTGGGGATTTACATTAGGCTCCTTGCTACTTATGCAAATTATTGCAACCAGCTTGAATTTCTCCCTAGAAAATGGGTGTTTCTTTTCTATCCACATAATCAGACTGCAAAATTTCCAAATTTTTATGTTCCGCTTCCCTTATAAACTGAATTCCTTTAACAGTACCCAAGTCACCTCTTGAATGGTTCGCTGCTTAGAAATTTCTTCTGCCAGATGCCCTAAATCATCTTTCTCAAGTTCAAAATTCCACAAATCTCTAGGGCAGGGACAAAATGCCACCAGTCTCTTTGCTAAAACATAACAAGAGTCACTTTTGCTCCAGTTCCTAACAAATTCCTCATCTCCATCTGAGACCACCTCAGCCTGGACCTTATTGTCCATATCGCTATCAGCATTTTGGGCAAAGCCATTCAATAAGTCTCTAGGAAGTTCCAAACTTTCCAACATTTTTCTCTCTTCTTCTGAATCCTCCAGTCTGGTCCAACCTCTGTCTGTTACCCAAGTTCCAAAGTTGCTTCCACATTTTTGGGTATCTTTTAAGCAATGCCTCACTCTACTGATACCAGTTTACTGTATTAGTCCATATTCATGCTGTTGATAAAGACATACTCAAGACTGGGAAGAAATCGAGGACTAACTTTAATTGGACTTAAAATTCCACATGGCTTGGGAGGCCTCAGAATGATGGTGGGAGGTGAAAGGCACTTCTTACATAGCAGTGACAAGAGAAAATAAGGAAGAAGCAAAGGGTAGAAACTCCTGATAAATGCATCGGATCTCTGAGACTTATTCACTAACACGAGAATAGCATGGGAAAGACCGATCCCCATGATTCAATTACCTCCCCATGAGTCCTTTCTACAGCACGTAGGAATTCTGGGAGATAGAATTCAAGTTGAGATCTAGGTGGGGACACAGTCAACCCATTTCATTCGGTGATTCCTGAAAAAAATCTAGGGGAAAAGTTAAGTTCCTCAATGGTTAAGAGTTACCATAATTTGAACACTTATGTTAATGTGACCATATTTGAACTCATGATAGGTGATGCTTAGAAGAATTGAAGAATGAAATTATTATTATTTACCCTTGAAAAAATTATAAACTTACTTGGAAAAAAAGATCTTAAGAATCAGGTACTCCTCCTTGTCTCCTTGGTGAGAGCATAATGATTTAACGTACAAAGAAGACTAAGAAGAATATACAAAAAGTGGCAATGAGGCAACTAGCAAATTCCTGACTCCCATGGTCTCTTCATTTCATTTATTTCCCTTGGGGGCTCACTGATCTAAAATCTAGGAGCAGTCAGTTTTCGTTATTGACCCACAGCACTCAATAACCCAGAAAACCAACCTTGGTTATTTCATTCTGGCCATTAGACTTCTAAATGTTCTGTGGGTTATTCCAGATCATAAAAAGAGCAGGGAAGAGGATAGAATCCTACTAATGAAGTGATATTTATAGATTTTATTTTTAATACAAGAGGCTAATTATCCACAGAGAAGATACATCTCTGATCTACCAGAATACCAGGCTATATTTAGTTATACCAGATGACAGGGCAGAAAAAGTTATTTGGGGATGTAATCAAACTACATTTAAATATTTAAAAAGTATAAATACCTTCATCCCTTATTACCTATATTTATACTTGCCCTCTCATTTTAAATTATGCACAACTGTGAAACATCCTTCCTGAACCTCATGGCTGATTATATTCCCAGTTTATGTATTTAAGATATTGGCCACTAGATAATTTATATTTTTTTACTTCTTGTTGAATTTACATAAAATATTTGTCTTTACCGGGCTGACACATTAAATGACAAGCAAGTAATCCTGGACTGATTCTTTAGCTTATTAACTCTTCTATTTCTAATGCCATATTAATAATTAGAATTAGAGAAATTGAGTGAACTGCAGACACCTAGAGACATTTCTACATGTTCTCTGTTCACACAGCAAGGTAGAAATTTGGGAACTGATAAGTTGAATCCACATGAAAAAGCAGTGCCACTATTAATATTTCAGTCTTTGGTCCTCATGCAACAAGTAGTTTCATGTACATGAATCCAAGTGTCTGAACAGAAAAAAAATGAAAAGAATAGAAGTAATATCTATGTGCTTGATCCACATGAGGCTGAATAATTGGCAAGATTCTAAAATTCTTTCTTATCATAGGCAGAGCAAATAACACCCATCCCTTGTGGGCCCTTGTCTTTATTCTATTGAAGAGAAATATTATGAAATGAGAAGGGAACTAACATCCTAGAGCTTAATGGATTCTGGGTACTATATTCAGTTCTTTATTTGTATCATCTAACTTAATATTCACAATAAACTTCAATGATGCAGACATTATCTTGCCTACTTCATACATTAACAGGAACACAAAGAGGTTGCAGGCAGTCACACAAATAGTTTTATAGAGCCAGACTCCAAACCCCACGTAGTTTAATTCCCAAGTTTATTTTTCTCTTTACACCACAGAGGTGCTCTTGAAGGGGAATTGGGGTCCAGACATCACTGCCTGTAGTTTCCAACACTTTTAGTATCAATTACACCCCCTAGAATCATTCATCATTTGTTTTCTTCTATCTTCTGTACCTTTTTTTTTCTTTTGAGACCGAGTCTCACTCTGCCGCCCAGGCTGGAGTGCAGTGGCACAATCTTGGCTCATCGCAACCTCTGCCTCCTGGGTTCATGCCATTCTCCTGCCTCAGCCTCCCTAGTAGCTGGTGACTACAGGCACCCGCCACCACACCTGGCTAATTTTTTTGGATTTTTAGTAGAGATGGCGTTTCAGCATGTTAGCCAGGATGGTCTCAATCTTCTGACCTCGTGATCTGCCTGCCTCAGCCTCCCAAAGTGCTGGGATTACAGGCGTGAGCCACCGCACCCGGCCCTTTTCTGTACCTTTCATAAAGATGTGATTTATTTTTTAATCCCCATTTTTTTCCTCATGCTCTTAAATACATCTAAAATTTCCCTGAGATGTTTTTCTAATACATATGATTTCCTTGGTAGTCACTAAGGAAAATGGAGATGGCTGCAAAATATTGTACAAGGGCAGTAACTTCAGGATCACATAAGACCTGGGTTCAAATTCTGATGGTTTCTATAACTACCTGAGCCTAAACTTACTTACCTTTTCAAGCTTCAATTATTTCATGTATTAAACTGGAGAAGCAACATGTACCTTTCAGCATCATGAGGATAAAATCTGATCAGGCTGGCAAAATGCACATTCTCTCTAGAAGAACAGTAACAATCAGTCCCCTTCTCTAATATGTGAGATGATATAATACATCCAGTCTAGGACACTGTATGTATTTTCATGTGTCTGTCAGAATGTCTTCCTTGTAAGACTCTTTTGTGCTATTCTCTTTGTTCTGTGACTGATTTCTAGCCTAATTTTAGCATTCCTTGTATGTGAAGTGTTTGTATTTTTGAGATGTTTGTATTCAGAATGCTGATTAAAATAAGTATACAAAATCAGTGTTCTAGAAAAATAAAACACATTATCTGGAATGTATAAAAAGTAATTTACATATTTCTGTGGTTAATTAAATTTTTCTTTCTTCCTATCATTCCTAGCTGATTAACCTCTACTAGTACGATAACTTTGTTATTAATGACTCTCTTTTAATCCCAGCTTAATTTCAACATTATGGATGTTTCCCTTTTACTCGATCACAAGTTCAAGGTTTTCTTTTTGCCCTTGTTTCAATAATTTCATTTAATCGTGTATAGCCACATACCATGTGGTTTGAATTTTGCACTTACATCATTTATGGATTGTGCTGACAAGAAATAAACAACTGAAGTACCTACACCTCATTTTCATCTAAGCATAGTGAAGGGAAGTGTGTTAAATTGTGCTGTGCAAAATAACAGAGGATTGTACATTCCTCATATTCAAGGTTTTGCTTTGCCTTCTCAAAATGCAAGATTATCATCTACCCCATTCAAATTATATTAAATGAAGAATGATTCAAATAGTGCCAGCTGCCAATTTAAATTTCAAATGGAAACCTGCTCATTTGCTGACTCTTCATTCACTCCTCTTCCTTCCCCCACCTTTTTCCTACTCGTTTTCCAATTTATTTTAAAGCTACTTCATAGGTATTTCTCAGGGGAGATGCAACTCGAAGTGAGTAGGGCCTTTGAGTCAAAAACTGCTTCCATATTTTTCCCTGTGCAAAAACAAAATCTAGTTGCTTGCCACTGATCACAGACAAACCTCAGATAACGCTAGATTGTGTTAAAAAATGAGCACCCCCATTCCATAATTAAATTGCTCAGAAATAGGCAAATATCTTTTCTCTATTTTTTTCCCAGCCTAAAATTTAAACACAATTGAAACTTGAAAGAAAACATACATGGATTCAGGAAAATGGAATTCTCATGAAGCTTTTGGAACTGTAGCTTTACTGTCTGTGTGTTTAGTCTAAATACTGTACACCTGGTGGTGATCACAATGAACTGTCAGTTTCTGAATAGTTAAGGTATGATCCTGTGAATGAGGAGGCAGCCCTACTAATTCTATTTTCTCTTAGGATTCAAAGAGCAGCGTGCATTGTGTGTGCTATAGATGACCTTGAAAAGAGGTTGGGGTTAGTTTTAATGCAGTCAGTTGAGACACAAATTAAACTTTAGGAAAGAGAGATAATGCAATCCGCAAATGAACTGCAACACTGTACTCTCCATTTATCTCGGACATTTATTCTTTAATATATATATATTTTTTTCTTTTGAGATGGAGTTTTGCTCCTGTTGCCCAGGCTGGAGTGCAATGGCACGATCTCGACTCACTGCAACCTCCGCCTCTCAGGCTCAAGCGATTCTCTTGACCCAGCTTCCTGAGTAGTCGGGATTACAGGCATGCACCACCATGCCTGGCTAATTTTTTGTATTTCCAGTAGAGACAGGGTTTCACCATGTTGACCAGGCTGGTCTCAAACTCCTGACCTGAGGTGATCCGCCTGCCTCGACCTCCCAAAGTGCTGGGATTACAGGCGTGAGCCACTGTGCCTGGCCCCATAATATAAACTTTTTTTTTTTTTGTAAATTTAAGTATAATACAAAAATGGAAAAGTGAACAAATATTAATTTTCCAGTAAGATGAATTTTGACAAGGTGAGCACATCTATGTAACCAGAACCCAGAGCAAGAAACAGGGCATGTCTATAACCTTCACATTCTTCTCCTCGTGCTCCTACCCCTGTCACTGTCATGCCCTTTAAGGGGGCCTACTCTCCTGACTTCCAGCACCACACTTTAGCTCTGCTTATTATTGACCTTTATGCAAATGCAATCCTGAGATGTGTAGCCTTCAGTGCCTGAGAGCCCTTATTCTCAGTTTGGGTAAGAAAAAGAAGAATAAACAAACTGATTTTTTTTTTTCTGTCATTTACTAGGCAACAGACCCCTTAGTTACAAGTCCAATTCTCATTCTTCTTCTCTAATAAACTTTTAAATTTTATGATTCCTTTAGATTTACAGAAAAGTTGTAAAAATAGTACAGTGATTGCTAGTATATCACCTTCTGATTTTTCCTAATGTTAACATTTTACATTACCATGACACATTTATCAAAACTAAGAGCTAACATTGACCCAGTACTTTAAACTTCAGGTGTTCCTCATATTTCACTAATTTTTCCATGAATGATCCCCACGCCACCCTTTTGCCCATCCTGGGACTCCATCCTGGATACCACCTGGCACTTCCTCATTGTGTTTACTTAGACTTGGCTGGCCTTCAGTGGTTTCAAGACCTTGACAGATTGAGGAATACTGGTTAGATATTTTGTAGACTGTCAATTTATGTTTGTCTGTTGTTTTCCTTGTGATTAAACTGGAATTATAGGTTATGGAAGAATATCTCAAAGGGGAAGTTCACAGAATGACAAGGAGCCTATGATATCAATATAACATTCTGGTGATGTTAATCATTAGTTTGGTTAAGGTAGTATTTACCTACTTTCTCCATGACAAAAATACCCTTTCTCCCCCTTTCATACTATATTCTTTGGCAGCGAGTCACTAAATACATGCCCCACTCAATGTTAAGACAGGAGCACAGGAATTATATTGCATCTCCTGGGTACCAGAGGGGACAGAATCTACCTACAAAATCTTCCTGTAAGGATGACTTGTCACTTTTCTTTCATTTATTTATTTATGAAGTCATTTCTTTACATCAGTATGGCCTCATGTATATTTATTTTATACCTCAGATTGTAATCTAGAACTACGTTATTTATTTTGTTGCTCCAGTTGTTCAAACTTTAGTCGTTGAGAAATTCTGGTGTCCCTTTGCCATACTATTATCCTTACTTATTTATTGAAGACTTCCTTACTTTTTGACACAGATCTTCTTGTTAATGCTCCAATGTTATCTGGTAATGCTGACTGTCATTTAAAAAGTAGAATTGAGGCTTATAGTAGGTCTGTAACTTGCCCAAGATCACCCAGGGAGTAAATGGTAGAACTCACTTTAAACCCAGAAACTCTGATGATCAAATCTTCAAGTTCTTGTCAATACATCACCTGCCTCACAACACACTTAGGGATAACTAAGGTCCCGAACTCAAGCAAGGACAACCTCATCACTAAACATCAGATAGTAAACTCTGAAACAACTTTCTGGTCTTGGTTCCTCTGGACATAGGATGGAGACTGTTGGCTACCTAGATTTACATTAATCTTGAAGTTAAAATTAATTTAAAAATAGGGAAAGCCCTGGCTTCTTTTGCCAGTTTGGTATTCTTGTGGGCATGCTGAGGTCATTGAAAACTAATCGTGACTTGCTTTTTGTTTCTCATTCTCTTTTATCCTCTTAGGTATGTAGACTGTTGAGTTATATAGCTCTTCAAGTAGAGTTCTGTGATCAAACCACCTAAGCCTCTGGCTATTTCTGTCTCCATTACCATTTTCAGCCAAGAGAAGGGGTTAATTTTTAGAAGATGACTTCACAGAGACTCTGGTCCATCGGTTACACATTTAAACAGGCATTGTTTTTAGCTGGCCAAAACACTGGACCTAAACTCAGGTTGGTTGAATTGCCATGTTAGAAATAGTCACAAGAGAATCTATCACCTGCACACAGGAAACAGCCATTTACGGTTATGACTCAACACAATTTTCCTAAAAGGAACATGCAAAATGCTCACATTGGGGCATGTATACAAAATATGTACAGTAAGCATATAATGCTATACAGCTAAACGACATGGAAGTTAGGGGAACCAGCCCTTCCTGTACAGTCAAAAATCTAAGCATAACTTTTAACTTCCTAAAAACTTAACCTTTAATAACATACTGTTGACCAAAAGCCTTACCAGTAACATCAAGAGTTGACTAACACATATTTTGAATGTTGTATGTATTATATACTATATTATTACCATAAAGTAAGCAAGGGAAAATAAAATGTTATTAAGAAAACCACAAGGAAGAAAAAATGGATTTACAGTACAGTACTGTATTTATTGATACTGTAAGTTGACATTGCTTACAAAATGAATTGTCTGTCTGAAATGGTGGCAACTCCAGCTGCAGACCTCAATCTGCAGTCCATACCAAGAAATTCAACTGTTTCTTGTGATGTCATGACTTTTCTCTGCTCCTGGGGAGCACTTCCAGCATGACCAGTGGCACTTTGTATGAGTCCCATGGTGTTAGTCAAGCTTTACTGTATTGCACTACACAGAGTGAAAATAAAGTAAGAATCGTGAGAGATCACATTTTACTGGACTAGGCAATTTACTGGAGAGACAAACTGCTCATGCGGAGGTGATTAGCATCACACAGAGTTTTAAGTGGACAGTAGGAACACTTGAACTCACCGTAATAGCAATTGGAGGTGGCTACAAAATTATTATAGTAGTACAGTTACGTACTAGTTAATTGAATGCAGTTATGATTTAGTATTATACCTTTCTGTTTGTTTATATTTCTCTATGCATGGTCTGTGTGTGTGCATGAGTTTTGATAATTTTTAACTTGTTATAATAGATTTGTGCATATTTTGTGATAATTAGTAAATGACAAAATAGTATCTACATACATTTTATGCATTAATGACATATCTAACTTTTTCCTATTTTTTGGTATTTCTAGGCTTTGTGGTTCATCAGTGAGTTTTTTCAAATTGTCAAAAATCTCTAAACATTTTAAAATATATTTGTTGAAAAAAAATCTGTGTATAGGTGGACCCACATCAAAACCCTGTTGTTCAAGGGTCAACTGTGCTTATGAATTGAGAATGATGCACTACACTTAGATTAAGTCAGACAAAAGACTCAGCACATTGAGAACACTAGTCTTTTTGTTTGTTTGTTTTTTTCCCAGAGATGGCACTTCATTCTTGTTGCCCAGGCTGGAGTGCAACGGTGCGATCTCGGCTCACTGCAACCTCCGCCTTCGGGTTCAAGAGATTCTCCTGCCTCAGCCTCCAGAGTGGCTGGGATTACAGATGTCTGCCACCACGCCTGGCTAATTTTTTTTTTTTTTTTTTTTTTTTTTTTTTTTTAGTAGAGTTGGGGTTTCAGCATGTTGGCTAGGCTTGTCTCAAACTCTTGACCTCAGGTGATCTGTCCACCTCAGCCTTCCAAAGTGCTGGGACTACAGGTGTGAGCCACCACACCTGGCCTGAGAGTGCTAGTCTTTATCATGCCATAGCAGTTCACTTAGATTTCTGGAAAAAAGGTCTCCTTATCCAAGAGAGGAAAGCTCCACATTTTAACAGTTCCATCCAATTTCTACTGAATTTATAAATACCAGAAAACACCGTAAAGAATAAGTTTAAAAAATTTCAAGTCATGACCCTGAAAGTAAAAGACCCATAGTTGAATGGTATACAAAATATTCTGACAGTATCACAGGATGAAAATAAAAGTATTAATGGCCACCATACAATTCCAGATTATTAACAGTGGTATGTGCTTCATGCAAGGTGTGAGAGCTTACACTATCATTCCTTGACATATTATCAATCCATTTCATCATTCTGAGGTTAAATGTTTAATGATGTGACTGAAAAAGTGATGTAAAACTGTATTTTTGACACAGAACTGACAATGTGTTTATAAATATAACCCAGGAAAGCACTGATTGATCTGTGGGAGTGACTCTAAAATGGATGCATCTCATTTCTCAACCAATGGCATAGAATTGCTGGAACAAAAAGGCAGTACTGGAAATCATAATATTTGCTCGAGTATTGATTAGTAGAAAACAGATTATGCTATTATTGACAAAGACACACTTTGCCCATTAATTTGGGTACAGAACTTTTCCAAATCATTTTGATGAGCTTCTCAAAGTCTGAATTCCCTTGCCAGAACGTTACCCCCAAAATGTCTCTGCCACTCACTGATTTCCCTTGTCTTCTCAGGCTAAAATTATTTTTGGATCAAGGGGAAATAGAAACGAGCAAAAACAATGGAATGGAACATCCTCACTATCTCTGAACCTCTAAGTTCTGTGAAATCTGTGGGAGAGTGACTATGTCTATGAACTTTGGCTCCATTGTCATTTGAGACAAATGTCAGTGGTTCTCTTTCATGGCTGTGTGATTGAAACAATGAGGTTTCTAAGCATCATGCATTATTGAAGATGTATGGTTTGGTGGAGGCTCAGGGACTGGACCAAAAGTCACATCTAGACAAAAACTGTAATTACCAGTCATGGACAAGTTAGACAAAGCCCCAGGTGGGAATGCTATCCTCTAGTCATAGCTCTTTTGGGAAAATCCAAAAGTAAAATATAATATGAACTTATTGTGGCTATCAGGTAACAAAAAGTCAAGCTCAAAGACAGAAGTGCAGCAATAGCTTTAGAGTATTGGATACATTAAAAAATTATAAAATGTTTTGAGGCATACTTTGCCTGCAGGACACCAGGCTAAGCAATTTTAGGATGAAAATATCCAGAAAAGATGTGTTGTGTTTGCTGTCAACTTACTGGAAAGATGAAACATACCCTCTTGAAGCACTAGAGAGTGATTACAAAACAATCCATGCAAAATTACACAGTGTGGTCATGACAAATGGCACCAAACGGAGGGAGAATGAGGGGGTCAGCATGGTATCAGAAATGGATAGAGGAAGTCTCCACATGCATCAAGTGTAATTTTGGGGGATATCTTGTTAATTTGCTAATATAATTCTAATTTACAGATGGCCAGAGTAGGCACTTTGAACCTAAACAATGTTTAGAACATTATAGCATTCTATTAAGACTAATTAGGACATCTTTTAGTTTTGGCAGAGGAATTTTCTCTTTTGAGCACTGTTGTATCCCCAGTAACCAGAACACTGTCGGATACACAGTAGGCAATTGATTAATATCTGTTCTTTAGGTGAACATTTTAAAAACAGTCATAAAAAAGGATGAGTTCATGTTCTTTGCAGGGACATAGATGAGGCTGGAAACCATCATTCTCAGCAAACTAACACAAGAACAAAACCAAACACCGCATGTCCTCACTCATAAGTGGGAGTTGAACAATGAGAACACATAGACACAGGGAGGGGAACGTCACACACTGGGGCTTGTCGGGGGATGGGGGGCTAGGGGAGGGATAGCATTAGGAGACATACCTAATGTAGATGACAGGTTGATGGGTGCAGCAAACCACCATGGCACCTGTATACCTATGTGACAAGCCTTCATGTTCTGCACATGTATCCCAGCACTTAAAGCGTAATTTTAAAAAATCAAATAACATCAAAAAAACATTAAGGGAATCTGTCAAAAGGATATGGGAACTGACTTGGAGGGGCTTCTATTGATAAATATGGGAAAATATGAGCATCAAATAAACAATGATATTAATAGAAATACACACACACTCACACACACACAATAATATATTTGCCTTGGTGGTCCACAAGACCAAGCCCAAGTTTGATAGTCCTGTTTGTAGTTATGATTTATTACAGTGAAAGGATGAAAAGCAAAATCAGTAAGGGGAAAAGTCACACAGAGTGCAGTCTAAAGAAAATAATTGCAAGCTTCTGAGAGTCCTCTCCTGGTGGGGTCACATATGATACACTTAATTTTTCCAGAAATATTTGTGACATGTATACAATATTGTCTACCAGGGAAGCTCATTAGAGCTGAGTGCTCAGGTGTTTTATTGGTGGCTGGTCACATAGGCACCCCTGCCATCCAACTTTGACTACCAAAATTCTAGATACCTAGAGGAAAGTAGGTAGTCAGTCTAAACAATATTGTTTGTGTAAACAGTTTAGGTGCAATGAGGCATTCTTATCAGAGAAAAATGGGGACTATCTCAAAATACATGTTCCCAGATGGCAGCCAAGGGCCAACCTTGCAAGCAGGCTTGAAGATATCTGACTCAGGCCTGCTGTGTTAACTTTTTTTTTTTGTACAATAGTTCTACCTATTTCCCTTTTGGGAATATCAGACTTCTTGTAGAGATGAAAATCCTAGAAAGAAATTTGGAGGTTTCTTAGCTAATTTGATTGTTTGTATCTTTCCAAAGTGGGTACACTTCAGAGGCATGCCTTATTTATAACATAAAATGAGTCATTTTACCACCTGCATTATCAGTCATCATAAGCCTTTGTGTTAGTTGCTAATATTTATCAAGTTCAAACGGTGCTCCGTGTATCATATGCCCATACCGATACATTATCTTAAAGAGTTTATCTATGTTTATTTATTCATAATATTAATAATAATATATTTTATTTCAAAAGCTATGATAAAAAACATATAAGTCAAAGATAAATCTCAATTAACAGTAGAGGTTAAAATTCTCTAAAATTCCAGGGAAATAGGCTGTGTCAATTTAAAATTGTCAATTTCTTTTGCCAACACTTGTGTCTCATAAAGAAATGGAAACAGGTGTAACAACTTGAAGACATGGTTGGGTGCCATTAATGCTAGAAGAAAAGTGCAAATGCTGATTCAATGATACAACTATTTAGAATATATAGATATATAGCATTTTATCAGAGAAATTATTTCCTAACATTCTAAATCATAGTTATAATGCTAAGCACATTTGCATTTTCCATTGAATATGTCCACCTCCTACGTATATTGGAACGGAGTAGCAAGTTTCTGATGTTTTCTTCCACTTAAATACTCGCTGTCTTTTTTGTTCCCTGTTAACTATGTTCATGAGCCATTAACACAATCCATAGTGTCCATTCAGCAATCTACAGTCATCTACCTCTCCCCAATAAAGGCGGATGGCCGTCATGTTTAAAAAGGTTGAAGGCCGGGCGCAGTGGTTCAAGCCTGTAATCCCAGCACTTTGGGAGGCCGAGGCGGGTGGATCACGAGGTCAGGAGTTCGAGACCATCCTGGCTAACATGGTGAAACCCTGTCTCTACTAAAATTACAAAAAAATTAGCCGGGCGTGGTGGCGTGCGCCTGTAGTCCCAGCTACTTGGGAAGCTGAGGCAGGAGAATGGCGTGAACCCGGGAGGCGGAGCGGAGCTTGCAGTGAGCTGAGATTGTGCCACTGCACTCCAGCCTGGGCGACAGAGCGAGACTCCGTCTCAAAAAAAAAAAAAAAAAAAAAAAAAAAAAAAAAGAAGGTTGAAGACTTCTTACATAAGATTTTTTTTTCCAGACAAAACTTATTTTCAAACAACTTTTACTTGAAAGTCCAAGCGAAAAGTGAAAAACAGAGCTTCCGAAGAGCGACAAATTGGGAAAATTCAACACTGCGCTTACTTCCTCTCTTCATTTTCCATGCCCAGCAGCTCCTGAGTGACACAGGCAGATTTCTAGAAATTAATCAAAGTACTATTTCCTCTACTCATTCCAGCATTCATTTGTTTATTAATATGCAAATAAGTTAATTTGATCAAGTCTACAGCGCTAGTTCAGTGGGCGAAGCAGATGAAAGTTGACCTGACTCCAAAGCCTATGCCTGAAACAAAACATGGCATTATTGAACTTCTCCACTGTTTCTCAGGTGATTTATCTCTGATCCTGGCTTCTCTATTCAGAAATGGAGAAAAGAAGTCCCAGAAAGGGTAAGTCACATGTACAAGCCTTCTTTGCTGTTTGGTATGACCTAACATTTGAATTTATTTCTTCACTCCCAGAATATGGAATTGGCTACTATATTATACCAGAACAGTGGTTTTTTTTTTTTTTTTTTTTTGAGACGGAGTCTGGCTCTGTCACCCAGGCTGGAGTGCAGTGGCGCGATCTCGGCTCACTGCAAGCTCCGCCTCCCGGGTTTACGCCATTCTCCTGCCTCAGCCTCCCGAGTAGCTGGGACTACAGGCGCCCGCCACCTCGCCCGGCTAGTTTTTTGTATTTTTTAGTAGAGACGGGGTTTCACCGTGTTAGCCAGGATGGTCTCGATCTCCTGACCTCGTGATCCGCCCGTCTCGGCCTCCCAAAGTGCTGGGATTACAGGCTTGAGCCACCGCGCCCGGCCAGAACAGTGGTTTTATGTTTCTTAGTGTTACGGTTCATTCTTCTTAAATATATATATATTTTCTCCTCCTTTTTGTTTCTTATATTCTATAGTCACACTTTCGTCTTTTGCCTGTAAATTTCAGTCACCAACATCATTATGTGAGAATCAGCAAGTCCTTTGTGCAGTATAAATTAATACTCATAATACGATATAAAGGGAAAAAGAGCCTCATCTTATCCTTACTCTTGTCTGATAAATATATGTTATGGTAAATTACCTAATTAAACAAGCATAACATGAAAATTAGATGTTTGTTTCTATACATCTTAGAAGAAGTAACCATTTTCCTTTTTGTGCTATTTATTATTCTTTCAATTTGCAAAAGCTGAGTAATCAGGAATTCCACACCATAGCTTTAATTGCAAGCATATCCACTAAGTGCTGATGCGGGATATTCTGTTGCTGAGCTTTTTAAAGTGACAACTTTTTCTCTTCCCTTTTTTTCAGTAATTAAGGTGGCCTTATATAATCATACCTCACACTTATCAGCACAATATTCTTCTCTAATATGTACTGTTTCCTTTAGTAGTCCAATTACTTGACAAAGAACAAAGATGATGACAATAAGAATAGCCATAATACTAGCTAAAGTTGGTTGTCTGCATACCGTGTGCTAAACATTACTGTAAGCATTTGAAATGTATTGTTTCATTTCATAATGTCAATAACATTATTTTAACATTTCTGAATGGATCAAAAACAAACTAATCCAACTCACTGGAATTGATTCTTCTCTGGTGCTCTGCGTCACAAGGAATTGGGACTGCACACTCACGTGTTGTACATCACACTGCCTTGGGCCATTATTTAACTTCCCATCTCCATCCCTTTGTGTACTAGTTATTATTAATCAATGTATTTATTTATCAGAAGGCTGAAACTTGGTGATTTCTTTTTCTATCATCTCTCTTTCCATACCACGTGTACTTCAGGCTCTGCAAATAGTATCTCCTAAATCAGGGCTTGTCACACTCTAAGGTGCATATGAATCCCTGGGGATCTTGTTAAAATGCAGATTCTGAATCAGCAGGCCTGGGGTGTATCTTGACACCATGCTACTGGCTCAGAAACCACACTTTGAGAAATGAAGTCCTCAAAAATTCTAGAATCGATCATTTACTCTCCATTCCTCATCACTTTCTTGTTTATGAGAGAGGGACAGAGGACCCCATCTGTGAATGGGTTCATGGGACTAAACTCCAACATGCCAGTGTTTTCTCATATTGCTCAGGAAATAATTCTTGTTCTTTTTCTTTATCTTTCTTCCCTATTTAACCTTTTAAAGCTCCAGTCAGGCATAAAACATATTCCCCTGTTACCATAGTAAGAGAGCATATATTTGTAAGCTTTTGATTTTGTATTGAAGATCATAAATGTTTTTGGGTTTTTCAGAAAAACTATCCCCCAGAACCTGTATATGATGGCTCTTAACCCAGATGTTTTAATGCCTTAACCCAGTAAACAGTCAATTTCCAGAATGTCTCTGATGGGCATTTACACAAGAGCCTGGTGAAGTTCATCCTGTGGGCTGGCTTTTAGCGAACCTCAAACTGCAAGCTAATTTTCCAAAGACATCATAGTGAACCTTTTTAACCCTTGGAGTTGATGTCATTTTCCCAGGGAACCTACTTCATCCACTTTCTTATCCTTAGGAAAGATCCCCACCTGAAAATATTTTGCTTTTGAAACAAAGTACATGAATTAGTGGCAGCATGTGAGAGGATGCTGTTAAACAAGATTGAAGGGACAGGTGTGGTGGAAAAATATTATAAAAAATGCTCAAGTGCTTTAATTGGTAAGTCAAGGAAACGCACATGAAAGTAAAGTTTTTTTCTCTACCTAAAAGATCGGCCAAGATTAAAACAATCATATCCAGTATTACTACTCATAATAGTGTGTATAAACAAGTTTAAGAGAAATTTGGAAACATATGCATTAGAAATGTACATGTTCTTTTCCATGTGCAATGATTCAACTACTGAGAATTTATTCTAAAGAAATTACTAGGCTAGGCTAGTGCGTAAGTATAGTTTATATACATATATTTAGATAAACACAGGATGAGTATAAATGGCATTTCTCAAGATATTAAAAATTAAAAACAAAATATTAAAATACAGGAAAATTGTTAATTAGATTGAACCATAAACAAGTATTTGATTATCTATGACCTAAAAAGTCATTTTTATATAATTCAATTTAATTATAGTACATGCAAATAATAGAATATCAGCACATCATTAAAATGTACTCATATATGTATGTATGAACACAGAAAACACATACGGAAGGCTTTCTATCTTGAGGGTACTTCAAAGAATTTTCTTCTGATGATGACATGATAATATGTGTTATTAGAAAAGTCATTTCCAGTTATTGTATTGGAATTCAGTAATTACTTTTTCAATAAGAAAAGTGAAAACTATTAAAAGCAAAAATGTGAAATAAATTAGCTTTATATCCTATACTCAATTAAACTATTATAGCAAGAAGGTAATGAATTTAGATAATTTGAGGATAGGAATAAGGCTTTACAAAGCAGAGATTTAATACTCTTCTAAAATCCATTAAAATACACTAAAAGAAGATCACAGCAAAGCGGGTAGCCCACAGACACTTCAGACGAATGGTGGTGTGCATGCTAAGTAGGTAGAAAGAGAGTTTTTGGTCTCAGAAGTCTTAGAGGCACATGCACAAATTGGCTTAAGCATGTAAAGAGTGGCGTGATGACAGCGTGCTGAACAGCAAGGCTGAGTTTTCCACCAGCTTCATTGTTTTAGAGAGCAGCAAGACAGGTCTGTTCTTTAGCCATGTGTTCGCTCAAGGAATCCAAATAATATTCAAGCAGTCATTGATTTATAAGCCTTTAACTTATTATAAAAAGTATACTTAAAAATGATAAACTGTTCTTATCTCCCTGATCAAAACTCTCCAGGGCTTTCTAATGCATTTGGAAGTAAAACCAGTTTCCCTACCAGGGATTAGAAAGCTCTATGGCTTCCACGTTTTGCCTGTCTCTCCAGGGTCACACTCCATGGTTCACACTGGCTTTCTCTCTGTTTCTAAAACAAGCTATACTCATTCCTGTCCTCATGTTTTTGCACTTGATGTTCTCTCTGCTAGGAATACTCATTCTCCTGATATTTGCAAGACTGAAAACTTATCATTTAACCTGGGCTCGGATGTTAACCTCTTCAGAGTTCTCCAACCACCAGCCAAATAAAATAATCCCCTACCCTACCCCAGTCATTTTCTATGACATCACTGTTTCTTAAGTTTTCTTCCCAATGCATATCAGCATCTGACACTCCTTTTTGTCTGTCTCCTGTGATTCAAATGTGAACCCCATGAGAGAGAGTAGGATGTATCCCCAGTTCCTAGAACCGTGCCTGTCACAGAGATGCTCAATATGCTATGGAATAAGCACCATGGACAGCAGGGGAGTGGTCAGGACTTTTCCAATTGTGTGATTAGAATGGTTGAGGGCAGCAGCTATGAAATGATGGAGAATCCATGGATTCCCAATTTTCCAGAGTCCCAGCCGGAGCTGGCCCAGGTGACTTTCTTGACCAAAACAACACACTGCTTTGGTTGTTTTGTTTATTTGCTTTACTTCACTTTGATATGAACTAAATTACCAGTAACCAGATCAGTGCTCAATAGTGGTTTATATTACTTCTAATACGATTAAAACACCTGGAGGTTCTGGAATGGGCTCCTAATGAGACATTTTTCTACCTGATAATTTCTGTATTTTTTACATATTCACCGTGACTTTTTAAAGTACAATTTTACTTTAGAGAATCTGGATTGTAGAATTATGCATGTCTGTCTTTCATTTTCTAAACATGATGTTACACTTCAATATTGCTGTAATTCTTTTCAAAATACGCCATGGCTTCATTTGAAGATGCCTCACCATCTGGGCAGACACCTTTCTCTTGCTTCTTGAAAATCACTGAAGCAGAGCAACATTTCTCTACCCATTATTCTCCTACCCTGGAGGGTGCAAAGATGTATTTTAAGGAGCCCTTGAGAATACGTATCCTTCTAAAGAAACAAGTTGCACCAAACACAAATCATTAAGGTAAACAGTTAAAGGAAGACTTATATTTAAAACACTAATGTTATTAGGAGAACAAAAATTCTATCAGTCATTCACACTGTAGAATAATTTAGCTGAATCAGTTTATTTCTTCCCTAAAACACAGCTGACAGACACTGCTCTGTGAGACTCTAAGTTTTGCTAGAAAGAAGAAGAAAACGATTACTTTTGTCTGATGAAGCTGCTGCTCTTGTTCTCCAAATAGGAGTATCTGGGCACAAGGTATTGGTATAAGAAGGCCACAGATAGGTCAAAATGAAAATGGAGCTGTGTGTGCTGAAATAAACCATTTTTAAACCTTGCTTATTGGTCTGGAGTTCCAAAAAAGAAAATGTGATTACCTTCTTCCACATTTTCATTGCTGCCAGAATATAGAATTTAGATTACTCCTCTTAGTGGTTTATTTAACCTCCTTATAGTTTAAGGCATCTTTTACAGGTTAACATGGAATAACTAGACCCCAAACCTAATTAATAAAATAAAATAAATTCTGAATTTAAACTCCATTGTACAAAGTCTTCAGCTCCCCCTTAGACTGTCAAGGTTGGGGCTACATTATATTCACTGTTAAACTGCCAGGGCCCTATACACTGTCTCTACAGTAAATCTTCAGTGAAACTTCTGAGCATAAGAGGTGAGATTTGGGGACACAAATGCTTCTCATTTGAGGCCTGTGTTTTAGATTTCCTAATTTAACGAGCTGTTCACTGTTTGTGTCTTTGCACTTCACGTGGCTCAAAGATGGTATCTAACTTTTCCTTCTCAGGATACTATCTTCTTGCTTGCCTAAACAAAGGTTCTTTCCGCTCCAGAAAACAAAGGGTCCAGTTAGGTGTCAGCCTCCCAGCAGGAGAGAGCAGAATGGTCACAGGCAGAGCCACCAGATAGAAATTATGTGACAGCAGGCAGAGGGACACCTAAGACAGTAAGAGATAGAAACGGCCACTTCTCACCTTAGACTAGGCAGCAGTGTAAGAAGAAAAACTTAAGGAAAAAAAAACCCAGCAAAGCATGCCCTCTTCTCATCGCCTCTGCCAAATCAACAGCGTGATCTCTATTTTTATTAACATTATGAAACACACAGTTCTCAAAAACAGAACAGGAGGAGGGATGAGGTGTGGGTAAACAGTTCAGCCGTGCACATCCTTCAACCAGCCAGTGACCAGAAAGGACTCCAACCCCACTTTCCCTGGAGAGTCAACAAGTTCTTACAGCTGCAAGGTGACTGGATGCAAGGCGAAATAAATGAGCAAAAATACAACACCCAGAGTGGGGAAGACTTAAAAAACGTTTAGTTAAGAGAAAAAAAAAAAAATGTTGGCCTCTCAGTGTCTTATGCATGCTGTGAGGGCAGAGAAGAGTAATGTGAGTATCTTCCTTTTACAGCTCAGTCTAATTTGGCATGCCATTATAATATCTAGCTCAGTTAGCAAATGACTGGAAACACTGCTTTCTGCAATTTTCCCTAAAATATGACAGTTCTATAAGTTGTTCTATTGATGTACTTGAAACCAACCCAAGATGGGAGCAACTATATTCTTAATTTTTATTACCAGGGAACTGTGATAGGTGCCTGTGTGGAGTTCCCTGAGTGACAAACTGCATATTATGGTTATGGATAGTGTGGAGGGAAAGAGTTAACCAATTTCAGGAACGAAGAAACCTAGAATCCCAGCATTAGAGATTAGCCTGTTTGGATCAACCATGTGCTCTCTGGAATAATATTTTTTATAGGAACATATTTGAGAAGGTTTTATGTAATAGGCAGTCGCCAGTGATATCTTCACATCAAAGGGGGAGTATATCTTGAAGTCACTGAATGGGGAGAAAGAACAAAAGGTAGGGTTTTTAAACCTACCTCTTTTTAAAGAGGTAAAAGAAGAAAATATTTTTAAGTGTCTTCAGTTCTAAAGAAAGGCACTGAGGACAGATGCTGTTGTTTCTTATAAATAGGGTGACCTTGGGTAATTATA
The DNA here is from genome assembly GCF_024542745.1 of Macaca thibetana thibetana. Taxonomy (NCBI): domain Eukaryota; kingdom Metazoa; phylum Chordata; class Mammalia; order Primates; family Cercopithecidae; genus Macaca; species Macaca thibetana. The sequence goes on along the minus strand of NC_065589.1, from coordinate 112,154,502 downwards.
TAACTTGTTTGAACTCTGAACTTTATCTGTAAAGTGAGTGATAGTTGAGGGAGTCAAAAATGAATGGGAATAAAGCCAAAATAGTGTTATTTTATCAGGTTAGTCGACACTACAGGAGGTTCTTGATCCCAGTGGCACTTCTGTGAACCCTCATACTGTATTTCAGATTTTTCATGTCAGATCCCAACCCCCATTACTCAAGGATAGCCCCACAGACATTAACTCCCTTGTCATTCTGGCTTTGGTTGTACATGTGCAGGTCATCTGGCATCTCTTGCCACAGCCTTAGAGAAACCCCAAGGCAGGAGGCAGAAATGGGTCATTGGAGGATTCACAGAGAACAAAAGGAGGTTCTGTCTAGGAAAAATCGATCACTACAGCAGTGACTAGAGCAAGAGGGAGGATGGGGAATATATACAGGGGGAGGGAGGAGAGATGGGGGGGGTCTTATTCTGTCACCCAGACTGGAGTGCAGTGATGCAAACAGCCCACTGCAGCTGAGGCCTCCTGGGTTCAAGCAATCCTCCCACCTCAACCCTCCAAGTAGCTAGGACCACAGGTGTGTGCCACCACACCCAGCTAATTTTTGTATTTTTTTTTAAGAGATGAGTTTTCATCATGTTGTCCAGGCTAGTCTCGAACTCCTGGGCTCAAATGATCTGCCCTTCTTGACCTGTCAAAGTGCTGGCATTACAGACGTGCACCAGCATGCCAGGCAGATGGGAAATATTTTAAGTTACCCAAAAGAAGCATCAAATGCAAATATTTTATGTTTATATGTTTAGTTATTTAATAACTGTTTCCTGTCTCTATGAACTCCAGGAAAGCAGGTAAATTGTTTTTACTCACTCTTGTTATACCTGTTCTGTCTTTGACCCTATAGATGGTGAAAATGTGTTAAGAGATGGAAAGTACAGAACATAGTTACCTTCAAATTTCAACTATGATTTTTTTGTATTTTAATTCTGATGCATATTTATTGTCATTTATTTGCCAATGATAAATTTCTTTAAGCACGTTACATTTCTTTAAGCAGCTTTCCTTTTTCTATTAACTATTTTTACTATTTTTGCTTTGATGCAGTTTTATATTTCCAATAACTGAGTTACAGATCTTTTCAAAACTTGTTTACATTTAGATACTTTAATTTAGCTTTTATACTATATTGTCACATTTCTTTAAACCCTTGTTAAATTAGCTTTTAATTTTAATGATTGTGTTCAGAGATCCTTTTTGTTTCTAATCTGTATTTTAATTTTCCTTGTAAAGGTAATGGTTTATGTTTTTGGATTTAGCATATTCTATCAATTCTTTCTCATTTTATTATTACACAGGCACTGAATGGTAGAAACTACAAGGAAGAACTACACTATCTCCCTCTTTTTGTAACACAAAGCTGAGGAGTGTTTTTAAGCTGAGGTCTGGTGGTCTTTACTCTGTTCTTTTCACTGCACTCTGTGGGTTGCATCATGTGAAATTACTGAAACAAGCTAATTTGAAATCACTGAAATTATTCTCAAGAAAAGCTGGGATATGCTAATGTTTATTTTAAGGATGCAGTTAACATAAAATGCAACCATAGTCACTATCTACTTACTTACTTTTGCATAATCTGTTTATCATGGCTGTGAATGCTATGAATTCCGAAATGTGACTATAAAATGAAAAGAAGAGTTCAACTGGTCTTGAAAACAACAACACTCAATTGACCCTTTAACTTTCATGTCTTCTCAGAAATAGGTCAATATTAGTCAATGTAACTCTCCCTTACTCAAATGGGTGCCTTCAGATGCTATAAACCCATTATAGTTTCTATAAATTAGAATTAGAATATTCTAATTCTATGGAATTTTCTCTTTCTCACTCTGTTTGACTTTTTGTAAAAGAGCCAAATATAAATCAAGTAAATTGCTGCAAAGTTAAGTGTGTGTGTGTATGTGTGTATATATATATATTCCACAAGTTTCACTGGAGGTAAGACTCAGTCACTTCTTAACTGTATGTCTTTCATTCAGCAACTTGTTTATTCTATCTTAATCTCCATCTCTCCTTATATGCAAAATTAAAAGAAAAATAGAAGACTATCCATTCTCATGATTAATATTCATACTAATCTTCATACTAATGAAGGTTCCAATAAAAAATATGCAACATACATGCACACACACACACACAACTGTAATTAAGTAGGCTGAGGCTCAGCTTCAAAAGTTGACTTTGAAAACTCATGATTCTTTAATGTCTTCCATTGTTAGTCAGGATAATACCCAGGGTTGGCCACTTTTAGTTATTCTAACGCTAAAGTGCGATGATGCATTTGTGTAAGAGATTTAAAGAATTAAAAAGTCTCATACACAATTTCATTTACCTTGTAAAAGCAAAAAACGCATTACATGTTTTTATTAAGAACATGATGATTATGGAAAATTTAGAAGATGCAGGTGAGGAGAGACAAATGTGGATGGTCCTGGACACTCCTTCCTGTCCTTTTCAATAAATGAGCAAGCAGCTGGCTCTGCAGACCTTGAACTCATTGGAAGAACAGGCAGATACCAGAGGCTGAGCTCATGAGGCTTGGCCCTTTTGAAAAGATCATTGTCTTCTCAAGATACTCCCACTATTATATACTCACCTAGATTTGCCCTGCTTCCCTTTTCCTATATATATAAGCTGTTAGGGTGAAGGGGTTCTCTCCCAGGGGTCTTTTTACAGCATGTCAAGCTCTGCTGGTTTCAGCATAACTCTTGATGAAAAAAACAATATGGACTTCTATATTATTTGCTGTCATATTGCTATCAATGAATCTTTTCAAATGCCTACACCATGTATGACAAATAACGGATCTATCTGTGCCTTCTGCAAAGGAATAATAAATAAATGAACACATAAGCAAACGTTAAGTCATGAATCCCACCATCCATGGATAATCACTTGCTGATACTTTAAACGGTGTTTGGCTTCATTCTGAAATCTTCAAGTATTTGGAGATTCACAGCTAAAAGCAACTAGCCTCTATGAGCTTTTCCAACTTTTTTTTTTTAAGGCAGACTGACAACAGTGATGTCATCACAAGGATTTAGAAAACTAGAACATTTTGCCTTTGAACTATATGTGTGGAGAGATTTCACTGGATAAATGGAAGTTCCTAGGTACTATTACATCCTCTCTGCAAAATGTTATTTTGGATTTATTCATTCACTTATTTATCTTATCCAACTATTTTTGCTAACTAAAAGCACATAGGACTTTGTGAGAATTAAGAGTTGTACAAAAAGAGAGAGAGGGAGATGTTAAAAACATTTCTCATCTTCTGAAACTTGAAACTTATATCCTAGTAGGAAAGATATGACAAGTACATGCAAATTAAATGTCTCATTCACCATTCTATTCACAGTAACTGACAAATGAACCTCAATAGAATAATCTTCCCAATCAGATTGTAATGCTCCTGACTTAAACACTGTCTCATATCCATTCTCAACATGGCAAAATTTTCATTCATGATACTAAAGATAAAAATTCATTCATTTAACTAGGTAGCCTACTAATTTAAAATATTCTACACATGTCAATAAATCAACCAATCAATTAGATAAACATCTAAGATATCTTAAATGCAATTTAACAAAATTTCTTTCTGATAATCATAATAATGTCCTTTAAATGCCAAACAACATTTTGAGGAATGTCATAGCTACATAAATGCAGTTGTAATTTAATAGTGTGTTATTGTAGTAATAGTTACTGTAAAATTTAAATGGAACTTAGTGATAACAAATAAGTAAATCTTGTTTTAATATATAAACATGTTGTTCATAGCTATGTTGAACCTAAATCCCTTCTAGTACCCTAAGGAATGAAAATAATGATTCAAACTTCTGAAATTAGATTGGAACTTAGGTTGGTGCTTACTTTGACTAATTATAAGTCTTTTAGATTTTCCAAGAAATATAAAGATCACACATGAAGGATATTTCATGAGAAAAATAAGTATGATAATTTGTCACTTGTTTGTTTTCTTAAAACCAAGTTATCCTAATATTTGGAGTTAGATGAGTTAGATGACAAAAATACTCTATATCATCACAACAGTTTTGTCTGCCTTATCAAATTTAATCCTGTGAGTAAGGCAGGGAAAATCAATTGTCCCTCTTTTCCTTCCCTCCTCTCTTATGTTATCCTCAGGTGAAAATATTTTTGGAATTTTTGATAAACACAATCACAGAAGCATGAATAACTAAATCCCACCTGCTAAAATAGCAGTACTGGCCGCATTTCTGGGTCTATCAGATTATTTTAGTGCAGGATTGGGCATCCCTAACACCAGAATATTGTAAGGGAGGGTAATCACAGGTCAGGGCTGGTCATGAACAGACCATGCAATCAAATGGGATGAAAGGAGAAGTTATGTTCGGATATGAAAAAGTCCTAAGAGTAAACTGGTATCAGCTTAGACCATATCAAAATTAGCAGCTGGTATGTAAGAAGTCAATCATTACATTTTATAAGATATGAAGGGAATAGGTCTTCTGGAAAATCAGGAGTCCTCTGCTACCCTAGATATGAGATAACTTTGATCAGAGGTGGTTTAGGACCTTAGGTAGCTCTCAGGGAGCTGGCTCTTGTTCTGTTAATAAAGGCCATACTGAACAAACGTATACCTATGTTTATATTTATGTCTATATGCAGACAGAAACATCTCAGAAGAATCTGGTTGCCTGGTTTTTTTTTGTCTTTTTTTCTCATAGTTAGCTTAGTCTTTATGAAACACAACCTTCTTCATTCGGATGAAGAGCATTTAGTCTCCACATCCACATCCAGGAAAGAAAGCCAGGTGATTTTATGTAGTCTGTAAGTTTCACAGGGGTATACACTGATTAGAAGGTCTGATTGCAGCAGAGGAACTCTGTCTGCTGCAACACTGGATGATTCAGGCCCCAGAGGTACCAACTCCACTGGACTAAAAACAGAGCCCAGGCATGTAAAGTTTAAGACTATGAACTCTCAAGACAGCTGCTTTCTGGCATTGAATTAACTAGGGTGCTACTAAGTTTTACAGTAACAATAAAGGGGAGAATAGATTATACATTATTTTTTATAACTAACATGGGATTGTGACACCACTAAATTGTGCCTTGTCTTTCGATCAATTAAATTCATAATTTATTTTAATATGCTAGTACCCTATGGCAGAGGCTGGCAAGACTCATCAAATCCATTTTATCTTCCATCAGAGCATACAGGTGGACTATGTTTTCCAGCTTCCTTTGGAATTAGATGCAATCATGTGACCGATTTTAAACCAGTAGGATTCTTCATGAAAGTGGTATATACCATTTCCAGGCCTGGTTCATGTACTCTGCTGTGCAAGTTTCCATGATTTCTTTTCTATTTTACCTGCCAGTCAGATTAAGGGAGCCAGTGGAACTCTCCAAGACTCTAGACTTTAACAAAGCCGTTAGATGGATGAAACCTGGAACCCTAAATAATTGCATGAAGAAGAGACAACCTTCCACCCAAGCAAACTTAAGTTTACTGTAATATAAATGAGAGATAAACATCTACGTTGGTAAGTAACTAAAATGTGAAGCTGTTATAGAAATTAGCCACTGTGGCTAATGTTATATGACTGAATAGATATTTTGAATACATATGATCAAATCACATTTATATGAAAGTGTAGGTCTCAGCTATGAGCCATGACACTTGAGTTTTAATGGGCCAAATGTTTTGCATATATAATATACTTTAGGGACTTGCATTTTGAAATAACCTTCTTGACCCAGAGAGTAAGACTCAGTCTATTGTTTGTAAGTGTCATCCCTTAATATTAATAAAAGCCATACTGAACAAACATATACTTATGTTTATATTTATGTCTATATGCAGACAGAAAATCTCAGAAGAGTCTGGTTGCCTGTTTGATTTTTTTTTTCTCATAGTTAGCTTAATCTTTATGAAACACAAACTTCTTCATTCAGATGAAGAGCATTTAGTCTCCACATCCACATCCAGGAGAGAAAATATTTGTAAGTGTCATCCCATAAAATAAGCTTAAAGATGATAATGATTAGGGTAATGAATGATAATGATGATGCTAATATCTGTAATAACTTATTTAATTTATAGCCCTTATTAGTAATGTATTTATTTAACTGTCTCACTCTTTTTTGGACATGTTTAAGATGATTGCTATTACTCCCATTTTAAAGGTCTTGAAGCTGAAATCCAGAATAATGTTAACTAACTAATAAAAGACAGAGGACAAATTCAAATTCAGATCTTCAGATTATTGACCCTAAAGTCCATGCTTTACCATTACCCTACAATTATTTAAGCAGAACCCGTCATAAAATTGCGGATGTGAGTCTAACTTAAAGAACAGTGAGCTCTTTGACTATGTAACTTCATAGAACTTACTATAAAGCATCTTGGTTCTGCGGCTCAAAGGATTTCTGTTTAATGATGTCATTACCATATAGCCAGGATATAACACTGCATTTAAGAGATGTAAAGTAGTCATTTAAATATTTACTACTTTGGGCTTCGTATCTATTACTGATAGAAGCTTTGGGATGAGGATTTAAATACTACTTTATATTTATTCCTTAAGCTCAGCCACAGAGCATTTCCACACAAGACATTCAACAATTCTGAAAGGGCTACTTCTTCCCAGCCATTTGCATTTGGTCAAACTCCTTTCTTTTCTTGCTGTTTATGACTGTAATAAGTGGCATAATATGAAGGACTGAAATGGGGAGGTTGCTAACTTTTCAAAACTTTTTCTAGAAGAAATATAATTTAGTAGGAATAATATATCCAAAAGTAATACTCAAAAAAGGGCCCTGAAAACCCTCTTCAGAAATGTATGTGGGTAATACATTTCTAAGGATTATGATTTGTACAGTGCAAAATTCATGGGCGATTCAAAAAAGTTGGACCAGGAAGAAAGGAAGCCATTTCCAGCACAAGACAGCGTTTCCTAGGCTGCAGAATTATGAGGTCTGAATGTGACTTGTTGGTCTTCCTGTACTCTTTTCTTATTCTAAGAAGAGTTTCAAAAATAAATGAGAATATGGTTATAAAAAACAATAAAATTTACCCATTCTCAGAGAGTATGCTTCATTTACTTCTGAATAAAAGTCTTAACATATGTAAAGTCTATATTAATTGCTTTTAGTCCAATAATTGCAACTATACACTATATATGTATATTATATAGTTATATACTATATGGTTTATAAAACATTTTCATACATCATTTTTTATTTTTGAAAAATTACGTTTGGCAGAAATTATTATGCCTTCTTTTTTTAATTATGAGAACACTGATCCTTAGAAAGTCTTTTTAGCTACCATTAACTTCTCTGATAATTTGATTTCCTTTTCAAAACTCACCCTGCTCAGAGAGGTGTCTCCACTCATTCGCTTTTCCAATACTCATCATTCTTACAATCTGCACTAACTTTATTTAATTTAAATCATTACAACTTGAATATGTGACTTTAAAAATTACTCTAATTTAATTTATCCAACAACTTTTTGATCTTTTTTTTAATGTAATGTTTGTCAGCTCCCATCATAGATGACTTCAAGCTGCCAAAAATTTAACAAATGACTCAAAAAATTTTGTACATTTAACAATATTTCTTTTGAGCCTATAAAAGCCGAATTCATCACACCACTGGCAGTGTTCACTCAGATCTAGCGCCAGCTCCTAAGGAGCTTATGGCCTGGTAACGGAGATTGCATTCAATATAAAAAAGCTAGGAGTCTATTTTCTTTGACAAGTTCTTGGAAGCTCTGGAACCTTAAGTATGAATGTAACTATTTTTTTCCTTCTACGTAAGCAGCAAAGGTCATTCAAGCAGAGGAGATAGTGTGTTCAAAGGCATGGATGCATGGAATGCCATGGCATCATTCTATATCCAAGGTGCAGTGGGAAGGGCTGTCAGAAAAGAGAGTTCAGCAGGCCTCAGATCATGGAGGATTGTTTGTGTTCTAATTGTTGTCCAATTGTTCACTCAATTGGATAAACTCCATGACAACTAAGATGTATCTGCAGCTAATTTTATCTAACACTTTGTCTCTTTTTATCTGGAGCTATATCTAAAATCAGTGTATTTTCCCATCATGTCTTCAGAACTCATTTTGTCTTTCACCTTCTCTGGGAAGACATTCTTGACTGCTTCCATACTAACTCCTGTTCTCTCCTGCCATCTGCATCCAAGCACAGTGAACCTCCCCTGCTTCTGGGTCCTTCCCATGTTCCTCTGTGAATGTATTACCAACATTGTAAGTATATTTGTTTAGATGTCTCTCTCTGCCACCCAAAGTGATAGTTCCTTGAGACGTAGGAGTATCTTTTATTGTTTGTATTGCCAGAGCCTTGAACAGTACATGATTCATTGGAGATACTCAAGATATATTTATGCATTGTGTTGAATTAATAAGACACTTCTTGACTGTAATTCAAAAGAATGAACAAAGAGTGGTGAGATTCTAATTGTGGGGAAAGTGAATGTTTCCTGACTCACCTTTCTGATTGCTGCTGCCATATACTCAGAAGTAATGAGTACAAAGAGTTCATACTAACATTGCTTAGAGAATACAAACTTTCTAGGCTTCCTCAGCCTGCTAGAACTTTCCCTCTGGCTGAAATCTACCTAGTTTAAGTCCAGTTTATACAAGATTTTGAGGAAGCTGATAAGAAGAAGAAAGGATTTTCAGGATGCCCAGAAGTGGGACAAAATTGCTGACCCTTGAGTTGCTGTGCATGGCTTTAGTGTATTTCTGGACTTGGCAGCAATGTAAGTCTACCCCCACCAGCTACAGTAACCAGAAACTCCGTTTTAAAATCAGTGAAATTCAGAACTAGAAAGGGCTTTTAGACACCTACATTGAAAGATATCAACTTGAGTAGTATAATGACTTGCACTTTAGAGGTAGATTCTCCTAGGATATTGTACTTACTGCTAAATCTTTCTTCGGACAATTTATGACCTTTAGCTATTAGCCTGCATCAAGTTGGGATAACAGTAGTGACTAAATTATTGTTAGAACTAATCAAGATTTTGCATATATAATGCTTACCTTCTAGTTGCATCTCTTGCTCTTGTTGTAACACTGTATCATACAGAGTCAAGGGTGGGGACCAGGACCCAGATGGGCTGAGGTCAAATTCCATCTCTGCCACTTACTGGTTGCGTTATCCTAGATAAGTCACTTGATCTATCTGGATTTCAATTTTCTCATTGCTAAAATGTAAATAATAATAACTACCACAAAGAATTGCTTAGATAATTAAATTACATGATATGAAGAGTTTAAACAGGGTTCGTTCCATGATTAGTAAAGAGATAAAGCTGAAAGACTAGCATTAGGTCAAAGACGTAACTGAATTTCATGCTTCACTTAACCTCTATAAGGTTCCTACTGTGTTATTCTTATTCTTGAGAAGAATAACACAAGATTATTTAGCCAACTAATGTTATTCAAACATTGCTATTGCTCATTCATTACCAATCCATTAAGACTGATCCCAATGTAACTACAGAGTATATATATCATTATTTATAATTATGGCAAATATGGTCATCTCTGTTTTGCAATTAACTTCTGAACAGTGATGTGCTTACAACTTTGAAACTATATTAAATATTTTATAAAAGTTTCTTACATTTTCTTCTGATTTTTTTAGATAGTGTTAAGGTATAAATCTGTTTTCCTTAAAATAAAATTATTTGATTGTAACAGAGTCCCTCCAAATCTCCTACCTCATGATTCTATTTTATTCTCCAGTAAGCAAGCCTGACTTAAGATTACTCTTTTTGTTTTTGTCATAGGTCCAAATATGCTGGTCTGTAACAAACGTGGTAACAAAAACTAAGCCCCAAAGGCTCTACTTACTGCTGTGCATAGGTGGTTATGGAATGTGGTACATGAAGAACATTTCCTTGCCTAAAAATTGTTCAGACTTACATTAGAGTGTCAATTTCATCATACATGTCTCTCAATCACTATAAAGTATGAGCTTCTTGAGGATAGAAATTCTATTTATTCATCCCTGCATCCTCATCTCCTGGCACAGAATACAACCCACAGTGCATGTGTTGAATGAATACATATAAATATGTGATCATTCTTAGCTATTGGGTTACTAGCGTTCACTTTCTATTTGATATATATACATATATATCAAACCCATATACATCAAATAAATATACATATATACATGCAAATACATCAAATAGAATATATACTTTTATATTTGATAAAATGTATGTTATACTTCAAAAGCTATATATACTTTTGATATCTATTTGATATATCTATCTGATATATCAAAAAGTATATATTTTTGTTCACTAGCAGATAACTATTTTAAAAAGAAGCAATACATAATAGAGACTGTATCTGTATGAATCACTATGATTAATTGTATATGGATTTTAGTATATTTTAGACTTAGCCTTTTTGTCATTACTTTCAAGGGACCTTAGTAAGTTCAGATTCTTAAAATCACATCATGAGTCATCATTGCCTTCTTTATGGGAATGGAAAGGCCTTAGAAATGTGTTAAAAATGGAAGATGCTTGCTTTGGTTTTATATAATACCTTTCGATATAAAGGACATTAATTCAAGTACCTGTTGTGCTTGGCTCCTTTGGGAGAAGTTGTGAGCAGGGCTTGTTTATGGATTCTGCATTGTGTGTGAAACCCATTACATATGTTCATTTAAAAAGTCAGGTTTGTTGTGTTATAACTTATATAAAGTAAAAGTCCATGATGAGTTTTGACAATGTAAATAGTTGTGTAACTACCATAACAATTGAGATAGACAAAAAGTATCTCACTCCCCAAATTTCCCTTGTGCCCCTTTTTAGTCAGTTTCCTGTTCCCACTACCAGTCACGGGCAAATACTGATCTAATTTGTTCCTTAGGTTTTGGCTTTTCAGGAATGTCATATCAAAGAAATAACACAGCATGTAGTCACTTTGTCTGGCTTCTTCCACCAGATGTTCTAATGTAATCATTACTAGAACTTATGAAGTAGGTTTTGTTATTTTCATTTTATAGATATGTAAATGAAGGCTTTGAGAATTTAAGTGACCTACTCTCTCTAAGCCAGGTTTTAATCCCCCAAATTTCATAAACTACAATACGCTAAAGAAGATAATACTTTGGGGAAGATGTTGCTCAAATCTCATTACTTAAGTATCTGCTCGAAATCAGCTAATGCTGGCATGCTGGAACATAAATGGAAGCTCATTGAGTCAGCTCCATCTGCTTTCAGAATCTTTGCATCTAACTCAACACGTGCTTTAAAAAGTCATGAAAGAAAACAATTGATGGTTAGCCACCATGAGATGGTCCTAAGGTTCTGTGGACCCTGCCTCTTAAACTGAGATTGAGTCAATACATTTATGCTTTAACTGAAAAAAAAAAAAAAAAAAAAAGTATGAGGTGATCTTAAGAAACACACATGAGATATGGAAAATTAATCCTTAAAGTACAACAGTTATGGAGAAAGTTCCTACTGTAAATGAGGATGACATAATTATTTACCAGCCTAGGTATATGTATCCTTCTCTCTGTCTGATAAAGGCCTAAGTCAAATATGTTCTGTTTTGATTTTTAAAGAAAATAAAATAAGGTGGCTGGGCATGGTGGCTCACACCTGTAATCCCAGCACTTTGGTAGCCGAGTGGGTGGATCACACGAGGTCAGGAGTTCAAGACCAGCCTGGTCAACATGGTGAGATCCCGTCTCTACTAAAAATACAAAACTATTAGCCAGGCATGGTGGTGCATGCCTGTAGTCCCAGCTACTTGGTGGGCTGAGGCAGCTGAATAGCTTGAACCTGGGAGGCAGAGGTTGCAGTGAGCCGAGATAATGCACTCCACTCCAGCCCGGACAACAGAGCAAGACTCTGTCTCCAAAAATAATAACATTATTAATAACAATAATAAAATAAGGACACAAAGATTTAGAACTCTATACTATGAAAAAATAATTTTATATATCTCAGCTCTAAAAGATGATTTTACATCTTAACAAAGAATATTAGGGTAATCCCATTACAATAAAATAACTGGGGAAAAAAGTTATCTCAGGAGAAATTATTTAGATTCTAGAATGAAGAATTTTCTTCAATAGTTAATTTTACTTGATACCTCTTATTGACCGTACCATACTCGCCTGAGAGTAAAGGGTGTTTCAAGATGTAATCTGCTTCCTTGGAAAAAAAATCTAAAGCATTTATTAAGTGTTTTACTACATGCCCATGCCATGGGACTCCCATACTTTTTATGAGTTGGAAACTTTTAATATTTTATTAGCCTCAAATCGGACTGAGATTATGCATGGCTATGGAAACATGCTACTCTTGAAAGTGTTTTAAATATTGAAAATCACGTGCTCCCCTTTCCACTTCAACTTAGAAGTTCCAGTGATGTTAAACAAGTGAGTTTCCTCCTGGCTAAGATGGAAGCCCCTTCCCTCTATTCACATACGGGTGCTACCACTAGAGATAGAAAGAGATCCTTGGTATCCAAACAATTGCCTTCACAAAATCATTTGTGCTCTTTAAAGATGCAACCACACACTAACTTTGCTTAGTCAAGTTTCTTATTCTTACAAGGATGGACTCCCTCAGGTAACAGGTGATGCTGATTGTCGAATCAGGAAGCAGATGATGAATCTGACAGACAAAACAATGAGGGATGTTCAGGTGGCTTTGCCGTGACAGCAGTCCAGGTGAGGAAGGAAATAATTCTGAGGTGTGACTGCTGTCTCCTGAGCACTGGCATGGTACGGCCACACTGAACAGCCCTGCAGTCGGGCTAATGGCTAATGTCCCATGCAACTCAAATTTCAACTGAGACAATTTCAGAATGTAGCAAGTTGTCAGCTTCTTCTCAGTTAACACATAAAATGCGTACAGTCAAATCTCTGGCAAAAGCTCAAGAGTTCAATTTTCCTCAATTATTGATGCTCACAGGATTTTTTTCTTAACATATTCTAAATGAATTAGCTCTGAAGAATGACACTGGCCATAATCACAGCATAGTGGGTAAGTGTTTAGATTTTTATGCCAATTAAACATAACATTCATATCCAAAGTATTTTAGTGTATCTGACAATAAAACCTTTTCCACCGTTGCAGTCATATTTTCCCATTTGATTTTATAACCACATATTTCTTGCTGAAGGATATCAAGGAGATGTGGCCAAGACATAACATTCGTTTCAAAATTTTTGAGTATGTGAGTAGTTCCTGGAAATCCTGATTATTCCTTGTAGAGAAGTGACCTACAGATGAAAGAACAATAGCAAAAATTCTATAGCGGGACTCAGGCTATAAAAGAAATTCAGAGCTGAACAATGGCATTACTATTCAAGGCCAAAATTACGCTTGATGTATAAGATTGTTCTACATTTTGTAGTCCATGTGCTCCCTCCATCCCAGTTATATAAATGTGCAAGTATCATGTCTTCCTTTAGTGTTTATTTGCCATTTAAATATAAATTAAGTTCCTATAAGTGAGATTGCTAAATTAAGGAGAAAGCACGTTTTTGGTTTTACAGCACGGTGCTACGTTTATTTTGCAAAATTTGGGATCAATTCACTCTCTTACCAACTTTGTGTAAATGTCCCCATTTCTCATGTTCCCATCTAGTGGAAGTATTACTACTAGCATGTATATGGATTCCTATAGTAATATAAAAAGTAATGTCATTCCTAAAAATAAAATTAACGGTACCACAGTATTGTTGTTATTGTTCTTCCCTTCAATCATACAAATCCTCCCTTTTCCCTATTACTAGGAGCCTTCTAGAGGTATAAGGTCCCCTTAGCTAGCACTGCACCATGGAATTAGAATCCTGATTCCTCTTCCTGGCTCACTTTTCCCCAGAGAGGGAGGAATGCTTCCCATACAACTGCTGCCTTTAGGGGAAGAAACCCTTCATGGGCATTTTGATATTATAGTTTTTCTCTTTGTCTTTTAGAATCAGCTTAACAACAACAACAACAACAACATGGTATCTTTTAAAGCCAGCCTGCTGTGCACATGGGGTTAGGCTTTGCTCATGTTGGGGAGAACTGTGGTTTTCTAGCATTGCCTGAAATTGAGATCAGTTAGTTGTTTCGGTCTGTGTCAGGGGTGGAGTGAGCAAACACCTTTGGCCAAAGAGCTAAAACCTCATTTTCCAATGAGTTCAGGAAAATGACAGACATTCTAATCTTCATCTGTCTCCCTTTTCCAATGTCTTTGAGTATAAACTTGAAAGACAAAAAGACGTTTGTACGTCACTTTAACTCCTTGTGTATGTGTGTATGTGTGTGTTGTGTGCATGCCTGTATGTATATGTATATATCTGCATATGAGGAATATATGTTCTTTTACACAGGTATTTACATTTCTATTTGTAATAATCCAAACGAGTCATACTCTAGCAATGAGAGCACGTTTGTCCTACTGAAAATTGTTAAACTTATAATTTGACTTAGGTTCTGTTTATGGGACCCTACTAGTAACAACACTTTGAAAAAGAATCAAAACAAATTTCAGCAACTTCTGACCACCTTGCTTCCTCATGCATACTACCTATTTTCATTTTGAACCCTAAAACAACCTTATGAAGGGGGCCTCACTGATACTAGCTTCCCTGTAGATGGAGGATTTGAGGTATTTTTCTTTTTCAATATCACACCACCACTAGCTTGCTGAGGCTTCTGGCTCTGGGGGAAACGTGGGAGAGCGTTTGCAAATTTTCTGTAATGCAAATACTCCCCCTGTAGTTGATGACAAGTTGCCAACAGTTAACCACCAGCTCAGAGAATTCTTAAACAGTTATCAAGCAACATCTACTGCAAAATAGTCACTAATTCAACCCATGTGTTCTGATTCTGATTCCTGGGTTTTATTTGCCATGCCACTGTGCCTCTTCTGGTGATCCCGTCACTCATTTAATCTACTCTAAACCTTCAAACTGTATTTCTTAATTCCGTCCTCTAGATGTATGCTGTCAATGCTCTAAGTGGTAAGCAGAGAGATGACCGTACTATTCAACTCTTAATTTAGTTTTCCTCTTGATACATAAAAATATGTAAGAGGTTCCCTGTTGCCCTTAGGAATAAATGTCAACTTCTAAAGTGCCTTATAGTGCCATTCAGGATCTGAAATGTGATTTCTGCTATCATCTCATAGCCCCTGCCCTACCAATAGTCTGATTCAGACAAAGTGAACTTTATCTGAATATCAAAATATGGAACATTCAATATTTTATCAAATATTGAATGTATAATGACCTTGCCCATTTTGGAGTCCTTCAAGACAGATCCTGAGAACACTTGCATTATCCTGTGTTCTGTAATTTGACCCTCTCTTTCTGCCAGGCAGCCCTATAGTAGGCGGAATAATAGCTCCCAAAGATATCCACATCCAGATACCTGGAAAATGTGACATTGCAAAAGGGACTTTGCAGATGTGATTAAGGGTATGACACTTGAGATGGGGAAAGTATCCTGACTTATCCAAGAGGATCCAATCTAATAACATGAGCCCTTAAAATTAGAGAATCTTTCCTGGCACTGTCAGAGAAATGTGAATCGAAAATGACTCAAACCACTGGCTTTCCTGATGGAAGAAGTTCAGGGGCCGGCTAATGCAACAGCCTCTAGAAGGTAGGAATGGATCTGACTTTACAGTCAATGGGGCATGAGTACTGCAACTACAATGAACTGAATTTCACCAATAACCCTAATGAATGGGAAATACATCCTCCCATAGAGCTTTTAGGAAAAAACTGCCCTGCTGATAGCTTGACTTCAGCCCAGTAAGACTCATACCGGGCTTCTGCCCTCTGGAACTGTAAGATAATACATGTGTGTTGCTTAAGCTGCCAATGTTGTGGTGATTTGTTATGGCAGTAACAGAAAACGAATACAGGTTCCTTCATCAGATGCCAATAACTGGTTCTGGGTAGCCCTCTGTAGTCTTCCCATCCCACTCAAAGTCAGCCCATTCTTCAGGCCCCAGCCCCCAAGGCATCCTTTCCAAGACATTATCCCTGCTCTCTTTATCCCACAGTGGCATCACTGCTTTCTCAATTTGTCGTGCGTCTCACTCATTTAAGCAATGTATTTAATTAATTGCTTATTAGAATATGTCTTCCCAAGACAGTTTATAAGATCCAGGAAACATTATGGGATTAATTTAAACTTTTCCTTTGTTTTGTACTTTTTCAGTGTTTTGCATTTCCTGTTTTATTGTAATTGAATCAATCATATGTTTGCTTTTTATTTCTATTCTTTTAGTGGGTGTTATGGACTGAATGCTTGTGTTCCACCCAAATTCATATGTTAAAGGCCTAACCTCCAACAGGATGGTATTTTGAGATGGGGCCCTTGGGAAGTCATTAGGGTTGGGTAAAGTCATGAGGGTAGTGTCCAGGTCCCTTGGGATTAGTGTTTTTATAAGAAGAGATACCAGAGAGCTTGCTCTCTCTTCACACATGCACAAAGCGATCAGGTGAGCACACAGCGAGAAGGCAGCTGTCTGCAAGTCAAGAGGAACGTCCTTACCAGAAACCCACTATGCTGCTACCCTGATTTCAGACTTCCAGCCTCCAGAATTGTGGGAAAATAAATTTTTGTTGTTTAAGCCACCCAAACTGTGGTATTTTGTTGTGGCAGTCTGAGAAGACTGAGATAGGGGATAACCCTGAAGATTTAGCATGCAAACTTATTAATATCTAAAGTTAGTGAATATCTTAACTTCTCTGACTTCAGAGATGTAAAAGATCCAACTTCAAATCCAAATGATTTGAGTACTTTAAAGCACTGTAACACTGATCCACCCTTCTGACTTACATGAAATATTATTCAGCATATATTCATTTCTAAACCTCACACAGAGATTATTATTGTTGTTGTGATCATTTATTCTTAAGGATAATGCCTGTTATATTTACTTACATACTTGCCAATTTCTTTACTCACCATTCTCATTTAATTATCAAACCTCTTGGGAATCTCATTTTTCTCCTTTTGGAATATATCCTTTAGAAATTCCTTTGGTGGAAGTCTTTTGTGTTACGATCTCTGTTTTTATCTACCAGAAAATTTCTTTATATCAATCTCATTTTGCTTGGTATATAATTCTGGACTGATTTTTTTTTTTTCTCTGAGAATTTTTTGAGACAGAGCCTTGCTCTATGGTCTAGCCTGGAGTGCAGTGGCACAGTCTAGGCTCACTGTCACCTCCATCTCCCGGGTTCAAGAGATTCTTGTGCCTTAGGCTCCCAAGTAGCTGGGATTACAGGCACCCATCACCACTCCTAGCCAATTTTTCTATTTTTAGTAGAGATGGGTTTTCAGGTTTCATCATGTTGGCCGGGCTGGTTTCAAACTCCTGACCTCTGGTGATCTGCCCCCCTCAGCCTCCCAAAGTGTTGGGATTACAGGTGTGAGACACCATGCCTGGCCCCTCTGAGAACTTTGAAGATAGTATTCCACTGGTAGTCTTAACTGCTTACTAGAAAAGCTTGCTCACAAGCTAAATTAATCGTTCTCAACCACTGGAAGAGCATGGTGAGTATTAAAAGAAGTTCTGATGTCTAGGACTACTCCCAAAGACCATGATTTCCCTGGGGTGAGTATGGCATTTGATAGTCAAAAGCACCTAATGGAAATCACGATGTGCAGCCCTCTTTAGGAACTCGTGCTCTAAATGATTTGGCTTTTTAGGTGATCTCTCTTTTCTCTGAATGCTTTTAATATTTTCCCTTTCTTTCTTTCCTTTGGTGTTCTACACTTTTTCTACAACATGTCTACATCATGGGCATCCTTTTAATACTCCTATCTGTGGATTCATATCATTCATCATTTTTTGGTACTATAAATTACTATTTTTTTAAAATTTCCCCTCTCCTCCATTCACCAATTAGGTCTATATTAGACCTTGTCATTCTATCATTCATGTCTCTCAACACCACTTTCATATTATATATCTTCTTTATTTTTGACTATTTCCTTCAAATCTATCTTTCAGTCTTTCAGTTTAAAACTTTTTTTTTTTTGACTTTTATCCTACCTGAGCGTTGGCTGTCTAACTACGGTCTTATACTTCCCAAAGAGGTGTGTTGTTGTTGTTGTTGTTTAATTTTAGCTTTAAGCTTTTATTTTTTTTTTCTAGTTTTAATGTAGTTTTAGATCCATGGGAAGTTGCAATAAAAGTACCTAGAGTCCCATAAACCTTTCACTAGTTTCTCTCAACAGTGACATCTTATATAACTGTGGTATGATATCAAATCCAGGAAACTGACATTTGCAAACTGTTAAATAGATAACTGACATTTTTCACTTTTCGCCATTTTTACCTGAGTCCATTTCTCTCTCTGTCTCGTGTGTGTGTGTGTATGTGTGTGTGTGTTTGTGGTGCAGTTTCAGCCTATGTTCATTCGTATTACTACCACTGCAATCACGATGCAGAACAGTTTCATCATAGGAAATAACTCTATTTATATTCAAATCCTACCCCCATCTCTGCCCCCCTGGCAACTATGAATTTGTTCTCCATATCTATAGGTTTTTATATTATTATTATTTCAAGAATGTTACATAAATGAAATGATACAATATGTAATATTTTGAAATTTGACTTTTTCACTAAGTGTAAAGCTCTTGCAATCCATCCAGGTTGTTGCTTATAGCAGTACTTTATTCTGTTTTATTGCTGAGTAGTATTCCATTGTATGAATGCAGTGGAACTTTTAACCATTCACCCACTGGAGGATATTTGGGTTGTTTCCAGCAAAAATGCTATAAATGTTAGCAGGCAGGTTATTGTGTGAATAAAAGTTCATTTCTCTGGAATAGATGTCCAAGAATGTGATTGCTGGGTCAAATAGTAATTGCATATTTAATTTTATAAGAAGATGAAGACTTTTTTCCAGAGCGGCTGTATCATTTTAAATTCCCACCAGAAATGTCTAAGAAATCCAGTGTCCCTTAATCCTTGCAAAACTTCTGGTATTATTATTATTATTTTATTTTAGCTGATGAAATGGGAGTACAGTAACTCATAGAATTTTTAGTTTCAGTGATGATGGTTTCTGAGAATTCCATCATTTAGGTCTTTTCCAAATCTGTTTAATTATTTTAAATAATTTTTTATTCCATGCTCATTTTTGTGTTTTAGTTTTTATTGATTTGATCTTTTCATGTATTATTTTATATTCTATATATAATAATTTTAATTTCTTAAGTCCTTGAGAGTCTCAATACGTTTGTTATTTCTGCAAACTCTCACTCATGGCAGTTTACATATTACATTTATTGCTTTGAGGTTTATTGTGAGCTCACATTTGATTGAATTTAATCTGTATGACCCCTGAGAGGCAAAAATGACTAAGCTTTCCTCCAGTTAGGATTTTTATTACTTATGCTTGGAGCCAGAGGTTGTTACTGACATGAAACTGTCTGAGCCTATGAAGATCTGAACCAAATGTAAGAGTCTCAGTTTCATTTCCAATATTTTCAATGAAGTTCCCAAGTTAGCTTCCCAGTCTCAGCACTGATAGCAATAAATGCACCACAGTAAAGTGGAATTTCCAAACTGTTTGATATTATTATTATTATTTTAAGTTTTAGCTAATTATTGTGTGTTTAGGCCACTGGAAAATTTCCTGTCTCTTTTGAAATATTAGAAAAGTAGTAAAATACACTGCATGTTACTTATAATTGATCTAAGATTTTTCTGACTGTAGTAGGAGTGTCTTTTGAAGCCTGTCCTTGGCCACACTGCCCGAAGCATATGTGCTTGGCTCTATCTCTTGTATTTGTTGTGCTTGTGCCTTAGTAGTGCTTCATTGTTCACATAATGCTCACTTAATGAATGAAGGAACAAGAGTGAATAAATTAATTACTAGATAAATGACGCAATTCATAACCTCTTTGGGATATATCCGAATCATACTTAGACGGCCTTTGCTCAGAAAATTTCCCATCAAAAAATTGAGTGAATCTATGGTGTGTTTAACATCAAGTTTTTATATGCATTCCCCAATGACACAGAATTTTACCACCACATCAGTGTAATTATTTTGGTTAAAAATGGATTAAACATGCAAAGTACAATTTTTAAAAATCTGATAATGGTCAAAAGGTGGCTACTTCTGAAAGAATAAGAATCAGAAGAAAAAATGAAAATATGCCATGTTACAGGCCCCCTCAGCTTATAAGGGGAGTTCCCTCCCCCACATAACCTTTGGAATATACAGAGTTGGTAATTCCTGATTGAAATGATGGCCCCAGTATGGACCAATCATTCAAAACCATGTTCATTCAAAAGCTAGAATTCTACCACTACACTAAACACAGAGTATGTGGCATATTACAAAAGCCCCTCAAGGTCCCTCAAGGTCACAACGAATAGAATGTTTCCCTGCAACATTCTTATCATACTTAGTATAAATGAATTTTTTTCCTTCTCTAAAATTGCGTTCATAAATTGCAAATTTAAGCCAAAGTATTAAATGGATAAGTATAGGAAGGAAACACTTTCCCACTCAATCTAATTGGTGGTTTGTTTAATTGTTGTTTCCTTTCTTTCTTTCTTAACACATCAAAATGTTATTTATATGGGGCAACAATGTGTTCTAAAATAAATATTATAAATTTATCTTCTTTATATATTTGTATACATATAATTTTTTTTCAATCTTGATGCACTATCAGCCTTCATGGGGACAAATATAAATAATTAAATAGAACTTTTCATCAAATAGAAATGCCACTACTTCTATTTTACTGATCTCATACACATTAGCTGGGTGACAAATTTAAGCAATGGTAGAGACTTGAGGAAATTTGATGCTATAAAAAGTCTAGAACAATTCTAATGTCTTTCTAGGCCTACATTTAAAATTTTTTAATTGTATGGATAAATCTTAATACCAGTACATTTGAGATCAAAAACTGTTTTCTTTTTTTTTTTTTCAAAATAACTCAGCAGGGAAGAAGCCTGAATGTAATAGAAACATGATAGAAAAAAAAAAATAGCAATTTAAGAGGCCAGCAGTTGCAAGGAAATGAAAAACAGTGAACTATGTCAAGCACTGCAGTATAAATAATATAAAAATATGCAGCTTTTCAGATTAAATGAACTATCCTCTCATTTTTGATGTTCACTGCAATATCATTTAGTAATACAGTTGAAGACTTCCTAGTAACTATTTAAACAGTATTTACCAAAAGTAGCTGCATAAAGAAAGCAAGTGTTTGATCCTCATGAAACAGTTTTCAGTATTTGATGTGCTCTTTTCAGTGTCCCAAATTTAAAAATTTCTCTCTGCAAAAGAGTCAGGTCTGTGGAGATAATATAAAGGAAAGAGCACTCTGGAGTCAAACTGCAGCCAGGGTCTAGGATCTTATCAGAGAGCCTGACAATGATGAGATCACTTGAAAGAGTAATCTCTAGGAAACAGAGGATGAAGGAAAGAGTTTTCAAGACTTCCATATTCAAGCTTAGCTGAAAATCTATTAGCCTGTGTAAAACTAGAGGCCACATATGCCAAATTCTCATGGATCTGTGGCTGATTTCCCTCCCCCTCCAGTTCTAATTGTCACTGGGATATGTGAATTATAAATGTTTCAATTAAACATGGTCTCTTCTTTGATTTTAAGGATTCTTTATTAACACTACCAGATTCTTTCCGATTGGAACTTATTATCATATATAATAGACCATGAAGTCTCCTTATATTGGCTTTTTAAAAAATCTTTGTAAAATGCAAAGATTTACTTTGTACATCTAGAAACATAATTTAAACCAGGAGAAAAACAAATTAAGTCAAGAAGTGGTAACACACTATATTGAAAAATTTAACCAATTTTGAATTTATTTTGTGAGAAGTGCATACTTTGATCTATAAATTATGAATTGGCCATTCCGCCAACCAGTGTTAGCGCCCACGGAAGGCCATAAGAGGAAAAAAGAAAAAGAGTGAGACCTGACTATAAATCATGTCAGTAGTTTCTTCTTCACTCTCAGGATGAAATCCAAGTCCCTTAGCGTGACACAAAAGGCCTTTCATGATTTTACCTCTTTTCAAGCTCCAGAGTCATTTCACAATCTGTCCTCACATGTTTTCAGCATTCCAGCCAGACTGGCCTGCGGTATCTCCCAAAGCACCAGCCCTTTCACGGCTTGATGCCCTTGAACACAACACATCCTCCTACAATCTCTATTTGCTGATTTTTTTTTTTAACCTGGAAAATCTCTCCTCTCCTCGAAAGTCTCATCTCAGGACTCAGCCCTTCAGATACCCCACATCTGAGTGAAGTGCTTTTCCCCCAATCTCCCAGTGATGTGTGTGTGTGTGTACATATATACAGACTATTTTACTCATCTGTTTCCTTCCCTACATTTTGAAAAAGGCTGTATCTCTCATCTCAGCATTCCCAGTACACATTAGATTATCAGTCACATCATAGATGCTCAGTAAAGGAATACATTTCACAGCTTTTTCACTGTTTTGTCCAGGTCAGAAACAACCTCTTGTGCCTGGCACCATTTTATTCAGGCAGTGGTTAAGGCTTCACTCAGAATGTTATGTTATGGATCTTTTCTGATGCTGCCTCATAGCATTTAATTGTTCGATTTGTCTGTCTGGCTATTGGCAGCCTGCTGGGTGTTAGGAGGGAAACTCATAGCTATTTTAAGAGCTACTTATTGAGTCAGTCTTGAAAGTTTTGTTTATCATTTTCTGTGTTCTGCTTCCTTTTATATTCCATGGGATGACTCAAAAGCATTTAAAGCCATCTTCCAATTTATTTTTTCAATGTATATTTCCAGCTGAGTTCTTTTTTATTACTTACTAGCTCCTATTGCAGAATTCTCAGACTGGCTTTTAGGAAAGTTCACATCGTATTATTTCAGCTTCTTAGTTGTTTATACCATTATACCAAGGAATGCAACAGGAGGGAGAAGAAAGACTCTCTTTTAGAGGTTAGATAGGACTGCATAGCAATTAGAGTAAGCAGAAGAAAAGATGTAGAAGAGGCATAGACATCTAAGTGGATTCTTGATCTAATGCTTAAGGCTTCCTCCAGAGCTGCTCTTTAAGAGGAGAACGTCTCTGTTATGAATTTATCCTTACCTTAAGAATGTGCCAAACCATGTAATTAAAGCTAAGAAGGTGGTGGATACAGGAAAAGCAAATAAAGCAGTGACTCAGAGGCATAGCAGCTGCTTCATGAATTTCTTCTGGGTGTGCTTAGGCAGGAGGAGAATGAATCTTCAAATGAGACAGGGAAAGTAGCAGCTAGCACAGTGTTATTTCAGAGACCCCAAACTGGCTTGGCTACCTGGCTTCCCGTCTCTGTGGTGCTGCGTTTCCTATTAATATCCAAGACAAGAAAACAAGTTATATTAGGTAAAACGAAAAAATCAATGGGTTTCCTTATCTGAAGTCTTTTCAGAGCCCTTACTTGGAGTTTCGAATTCCTAGGAGGATTGTCAAATGGTAAAGTAGTTTCTTAGCAGTAGTATGGTGGGAATGTGTGCAGTGGTTTCCATACTCCCACAGATTTGGCTGGTAAGGAGCCAGTGAGCTCAAATGGATTTAGACAGTTTGTTATTTTCATCACAGGAGGCATCCTGAGCTCCGTACTTTCACTGGTTCCCTGCTGCTCCTCAAGTCCCCTGGAGGTGATGTGCAGAGGACCCAAAGGATGCTGTGCACAAAGGGATTTGGGTTACATCTGAGAACACTGAGCTTAGGAAATTCCCAATCTTGTTACAATACTGCTAGCAAACCCATCTATCTTCCCTACAGAGAGAGATATTATCTGTAGTATCCAGGAATACAAACATACAAGCGAGTCTCTTTCAGGACGGGAAAAAAGTGCCTCTACTAATCTGGAATGCCTCCTTATACAGTCTTAAATTGACTATAAATGCTTTTGCTCATGAGACTCAGACTTTAGAGAAACATATGAGATCCAGGAAGAATTATCTCCCAATAGGGATATAATATATAGTATTTCCCAGATTTACTTAAATTACTAAAAGTACCCCAACTTTTTAAAATTGCTTTTCCAGCTGTTTAAATGCTTAATTTGCACTCATTGGAATACTGTACATTGGCAGAAAGAAAAGCACAAAGGGTTTGGAGTCAGATACCTTGGTTCAAACTTAAAACTGGCTAGTTATATGACCTTGGGCAAGTTTCTAAAGTCATCTGAGCCCCAATATTTTACCTGCAACATGGAGAAAACAACAAAAAACTGAAGTGCTATCAGAATCTATGAATGTATGTGATGTACCCAGTAAAGTCAAAGTAGTCAAGAAAAAATTTTTTTATTTCCCTTACTTTACTTATTTTTCAAAACAAGTATCCTTTTTGTTTCTAAATATCTTAATTTTCTCAGAATTTTTTGAAATGTTCTACTTTCAGAGAGTTTCTTGACTATTTCCAACTAGAATGAGTAAGAAACAATATTGAATCTTTATGAAGTCAGAAATTGAGTTGCGCTTTTATCCTTTTTAATACAAATTTCACTCATCTTAATAATATAAAATTTCTTCTGTCTAGAATGAAATTCAAAATAGAATTTTGGCCAATCATATGGCATTATTCTAAATTAAATAACTGTATTTTTGTATTCTGCAGGGCAGCATGTGTGAAGACAGTGCATCTTATATAAGGTTTCCCAGAAGCAGGGTTTGAGAGAGAGGTGCTTGTCCAAGTGGGAGAGGGCCTAGGAAATGAAATTAAATATATGTATATGAATACACACACATATATACACACACACATATATACACACACACGTATATACACACATATACACATATATACACACATATATATACACATATATACATATATACACATATATACATATATGCATGCGTGTGTGTGTGTGTATATATATAACAATAAGGAATTGAGGAAAGTGAAATACTTACACTTCCAGGTTAGTTCATTCAGTGAAGACCTGCTTTAACTGACATCTGTTCTCACTCTACCTGATCCTACAGGAATACCTGGAGCATGCATGGTACCACAGGTTTATCTCACCTCAAGTTGAGGAGCCAGTCTTTGGATTCCTGTTATTAATTAATTGGCTGGGGGATGCATGCCAAAGGAAGGGTGCACTACTCTCCCAGGTATTTTCCTATATGCTAGGATGGTTCTCAGAGGAAGGATGCAGTTGGGGACTATTAGCAGCCAATGCTCACAGCTGCTGGGGGATGGACGCACCTGCCTGGTGAAGAGGATCTGGGTGGGCCAGCGATGGCATCTCCTGCCTGTGGAGACCAGCTGGAGGGACTTCTACAGGATTAGACTTTATAGAAGAGATATGATAGCTCAGATTAGGATGGTAATGGTGCAGATGGTGAGAAGTGGGTGACTTCAAGATTTAAGAAATAAGGAATGTCCAAGTTAAGATATCAATTGCTTCTCTGTATGTTTTCCATATATCTGATTCCAAATTCTGTTTATTTTATCTTTTTTCAAATTTGTCCATCTGCTTCAATTTCCAGAGATCTCTTACTTGCTATTTGGCCTGGCACTTTGACATCATTTTGTTCTGACCCATCCCCCACCAGTTCCTGGCAATTCTCCAGGCTCTGTCTAATCGTATATACTTGGAAATTCTCATTTCGCACTCTTGATCTCAATTTATTCCTCTGGTATCTGACCCACTGCTGCCTAAACACTTATAAATCTTCTGTGATCTGCTTTTCTGGTCCAAAATACTTGCCTTGTCCCCACAACCTCCTGGTTGTGAAGTAAGATAGACAGAGGGCCACTTTCAGATACAGACCCAAACAACTCTGTAGAAATTCTTGCCAAAGACATTAGTGTAGTAGTGGCCACCAAGAGATAGCAGGAGGGGAAGATAAAACTAAAGAGTTTCTAAAAAAAAATGAAATAAATTTACAGCACCCATCTTGGACTCCTTAATGTAGAAGAAAGTAAATATACTGAGTTCCACTGTCTGAAAGATAAGAATGCTTTATAGACCAGTCCCTGCTTTATTCGCTGTGCTCATATGAATGATGCCAACTGATACAAATGCCATCAGGAATATCTAAAGACAGTTACTGTTCTCCCTTTAGTCAGACCACAAATGGTTTAACTACAACCACAATGGTTAATACCCAAATGTTTTGGTGCTTCATATGGAAAGCATCAATTACCCGGAAATTTCACTTTTTCTGAGTAACTGCCTTTTTCTTCTAAGTATGATCAATATATGTAGTTACTGTAATTAAAGTTTGATTGACTGGAATACTTGGAAAGTGGTCTTTTCAATAACTTCAAAATTAACCTAATTTGTCTCAATAGTCTTGTTGAAAGTACTTTGAAAATGCATTAATCCGTTTCTTATCTTGCAAATGAAGCCTTTGAAAATAATCCACTTTTAGTTTGATAGCTAAAAGGACCACAGGTTATCTGAGCATCCATTTTCACTTAACTAGATTACAGATATGAGAGGCAGAGGGGGTTGCTTTCAAAGTTTTTTACAATTTTGATTTGCAATTTCACGAGGAAACCTTATTTTCTGACCCTTTTTGTCATTTTCTGACAAATTAAGGGTAGACAATATACATATAGTTGAGGTTTCTGCTATTTTTCAGTGTGATTAATCAAAGTTTTGCTGTAAAATAATTCATTTTATATGCAAGACATCTCTAATTTAGCCTTTTTTTATTTTTTATTTATTTATTTATTTTTTAAAAATTTATTTATTATTATTATACTTTAAGTTGTAGGGTACATGTGCATAACGTGCAGGTTTGTTACATATGTATACTTGTGCCATGTTGCTGTGCTACACCCATCAACTCGTCATTTACATCAGGTATAACTCCCAATGCAATCCCTTCCTCCTCCCCCCTCCCCATGATAGGCCCCGGTGTGTGATGTTCCCCTTCCTGAGTCCGAGTGATCTCATTGTTCAGTTTCCACCTATGAGTGAGAACACGCGGTGTTTGGTTTTCTGTTCTTGTGATAGTTTGCTAAGAATGATGGATTCCAGCTGCATCCAAGTCCCTACAAAGGACTCAAACTCATCCTTTTTTATGGCTGCATAGTATTCCATGGTGTATATGTGCCACATTTTCTTAATCCAATCTGTCACTGATGGACATTTGGGTTGATTCCAAGTCTTTGCTATTGTGAATAGTGCCGCAATAAACATATGTGTGCATGTGTCTTTATAGCAGCATAATTTATAATCCTTTGGGTATATACCCAGTAATGGGATGGCTGGGTCATATGGTACATCTAGTTCTAGATCCTTGAGGAATCGCCATACTGTTTTCCATAATGGTTGAACTAGTTTACAATCCCACCAACAGTGTATAAGTGTTCCTATTTCTCCACATCCTCTCCAGCACCTGTTGTTTCCTGACTTTTTAATGATTGCCATTCTAACTGGTGTGAGATGGTATCTCATTGTGGTTTTGATTTGCATTTCTCTGATGGCCAGTGATGATGAGCATTTTTTCATGTGTCTGTTGGCTGTATGAATGTCTTCTTTTGAGAAATGTCTGTTCATATCCTTTGCCCACTTTTTGATGGGGTTGTTTGTTTTTTTTCTTGTAAATTTGTTTGAGTTCTTTGTAGGTTCTGGATATTAGCCCTTTGTCAGATGAGTAGATTGCAAAAATTTTCTCCCATTCTGTAGGTTGCCTGTTCACTCTGATGGTAGTGTCTTTTGCTGTGCAGAAGCTCTTTAGTTTAATGAGATCCCATTTGTCAATTTTGGCTTTTGCTGCCGTTGCTTTTGGTGTTTTAGACATGAAATCTTTGCCCATGCCTATGTCCTGAATGGTACCACCTAGGTTTTCCTCCAGGATTTTTATGGTATTAGGTCTAACATTTAAGTCTCTAATGCATCTTGAATTAATTTTCGTATAAGGAGTAAGGAAAGGATCCAGTTTCAGCTTTCTACTTATGGCTGGCCAATTTTCCCAGCACCATTTATTAAATAGGGAATCCTTTCCCCATTTCTTGTTTCTCTCAGGTTTGTCAAAGATCAGATGGCTGTAGATGTGTGGTATTATTTCTGAGGACTCTGTTCTGTTCCATTGGTCTATATCTCTGTTTTGGTACCAGTACCATGCTGTTTTGGTTACTGTAGCCTTGTAGTATAGTTTGAAGTCAGGTAGCGTGATGCCTCCAGCTTTGTTCTTTTGACTTAGGATTGTCTTGGAGATGCGGGCTCTTTTTTGGTTCCATATGAACTTTAAAGCAGTTTTATCCAATTCTGTGAAGAAACTCATTGGTAGCTTGATGGGGATGGCATTGAATCTATAAATTACCTTGGGCAGTATGGCCATTTTCACGATATTGATTCTTCCTATCCATGAGCATGGTATGTTCTTCCATTTGTTTGTGTCCTCTTTTATTTCACTGAGCAGTGGTTTGTAGTTCTCCTTGAAGAGGTCCTTTACATCCCTTGTAAGTTGGATTCCTAGGTATTTGATTCTCTTTGAAGCAATTGTGAATGGAAGTTCATTCCTGATTTGGCTCTCTGTTTGTCTGTTACTGGTGTATAAGAATGCTTGTGATTTTTGCACATTAATTTTGTATCCTGAGACTTTGCTGAAGTTGCTTATCAGCTTAAGGAGATTTTGGGCTGAGACAATGAGGTTTTCTAAATATACAATCATGTCATCTGCAAACAGGGACAATTTGACTTCTTCTTTTCCTAACTGAATACCCTTGATTTCTTTCTCTTGCCTGATTGCCCTAGCCAGAACTTCCAACACTATGTTGAATAGGAGAGTGGTGAGAGAGGGCATCCCTGTCTTGTGCCAGTTTTCAAAGGGAGTTTTTCCAGTTTTTGCCCATTCAGTATGATATTGGCTGTGGGTTTGTCATAAATAGCTCTTATTATTTTGAGGTACGTTCCATCAATACCGAATTTATTGAGCGTTTTTAGCATGAAGGGCTGTTGAATTTTGTCAAAAGCCTTTTCTGCATCTATTGAGATAATCATGTGGTTCTTGTCTTTGGTTCTGTTTATATGCTGGATTATGTTTATTGATTTGCGAATGTTGAACCAGACTTGCATCCCAGGGATGAAGCCCACTTGATCATGGTGGATAAGCTTTTTGATGTGTTGCTGAATCCGGTTTGCCAGTATTTTATTGAGGATTTTTGCATCGATGTTCATCAGGGATATTGGTCTAAAATTCTCTTTTTTTGTTGTGTCCTCACCAGGCTTTGGTATCAGGATGATATTGGCCTCATAAAATGAGTTAGGGAGGATTCCCTCTTTTTCTATTGATTGGAATAGTTTCAGAAGGAATGGTACCAACTCCTCCTTGTACCTCTGGTAGAATTCAGCTGTGAATCCATCTGGTCCTGGACTTTTTTTGGTTGGTAGGCTATTAATTGTTGCCTCAATTTCAGAGCCTGCTATTGGTCTATTCAGGGATTCAACTTCTTCCTGGTTTAGTCTTGGAAGAGTGTAAGTGTCCAGGAAATTATCCATTTCTTCTAGATTTTCCAGTTTATTTGCATAGAGGTGTTTATAGTATTCTCTGATGGTAGTTTGTATTTCTGTGGGGTCGGTGGTGATATCCCCTTTATCATTTTTAATTGCGTAGATTTGATTCTTCTCTCTTTTCTTCTTTATTAGTCTGGCTAGTGGTCTGTCAATTTTGTTGATCTTTTCAAAAAACCAACTCCTGGATTCATTGATTTTTTGGAGGGTTTTTTGTGTCTCTATCTCCTTCAGTTCTGCTCTGATCTTAGTTATTTCTTGCCTTCTGCTAGCTTTCGAATGTGTTTGCTCTTGCTTCTCTAGTTCTTTTAATTGTGATGTTAGAGTGTCAATTTTAGATCTTTCCTGCTTTCTCGTGTGGGCATTTAGTGCTATAAATTTCCCTCTACACACTGCTTTAAATGTGTCCCAGAGATTCTGGTATGTTGTATCTTTGTTCTCATTGGTTTCAAAGAACATCTTTATTTCTGCCTTCATTTCGTTATGTACCCAGTAGTCATTCAGGAGCAGGTTGTTCAGTTTCCATGTAGTTGAGCGGTTTTGATTGAGTTTCTTAGTCCTGAGTTCTTGTTTGATTGCACTGTGGTCTGAGAGACAGTTTGTTATAATTTCTGTTCTTGTACATTTGCTGAGGAGTGCTTTACTTCCAATTACGTGGTCAATTTTGGAGTAAGTATGATGTGGTGCTGAGAAGAATGTATATTCTGTTGATTTGGGGTGGAGAGTTCTATAGATGTCTATTAGGTCTGCTTGCTGCAGAGATGAGTTCAATTCCTGGATATCCTTGTTAACTTTCTGTCTCGTTGATCTGTCTAATGTTGACAGTGGAGTGTTGAAGTCTCCCATTATTATTGTATGGGAGTCTAAGTCTCTTTGTAAGTCTCTAAGGACTTGCTTGATGAATCTGGGTGCTCCTGTATTGGGTGCATATATATTTAGGATAGTTAGCTCTTCCTGTTGAATTGATCCCTTTACCATTATGTAATGGCCTTCTTTGTCTCTTTTGATCTTTGATGGTTTAAAGTCTGTTTTATCAGAGACTAGGATTGCAACCCCTGCTTTTTTTTGTTCTCCATTTGCTTGGTAAATCTTCCTCCATCCCTTTATTTTGAGCCTATGTATGTCTCTGCGTGTGAGATGGGTCTCCTGAATACAGCAGACTGATGGGTCTTGACTCTTTATCCAGTTTGCCAGTCTGTGTCTTTTAATTGGAGCATTTAGTCCATTTACATTTAAGGTTAAGATTGTTATGTGTGAACTTGATCCTGCCATTATGATATTAACTAGTTATTTTGCTCGTTAGTTGATGCAGTTTCTTCCTCGCCTCGATGGTCTTTACATTTTGGCATGTTTTTGCAATGGCTGGTACCAGTTGTTCCTTTCCATGTTTAGTGCTTCCTTCAGGGTCTCTTGTAAGGCAGGCCTAGTGGTGACAAAATCTCTAAGCATTTGCTTATCTGTAAAGGATTTTATTTCTCCTTCACTTATGAAACTTAGTTTGTCTGGATATGAAATTCTGGGTTTAAAATTCTTTTCTTTAAGAATGTTGAATATTGGCCCCCACTCTTTTCTGGCTTGGAGAGTTTCTGCTGAGAGATCTGCTGTTAGTCTGCTGGGCTTCCCTTTGTGGGTAACCCGACCTTTCTCTCTGGCTGCCCTTAAGATTTTTTCCTTCATTTCAACTTTGGTGAATCTGGCAATTATGTGTCTTGGAGTTGCTCTTCTCGAGGAGTATCTTTGTGGCGTTCTCTGTATTTCCTGGATTTGAATGTTGGCCTGCCCTACTAGGTTGGGGAAGTTCTCCTGGATGATATCCTGAAGAGTGTTTTCCAACTTGGTTCCATTTTCCCCCTCACTTTCAGGCACCCCAATCAGACGTAGATTTGGTCTTTTTACATAATCCCATACTTCTTGCAGGCTTTGTTCATTTCTTTTTCTTCTTTTTTCTTTTGGTTTCTCTTCTCGCTTCATTTCATTCATTTGATCCTCAATCGCAGATACTCTTTCTTCCAGTTGATCGAGTCGGTTACTGAAGCTTGTGCATTTGTCACGTATTTCTCGTGTCATGGTTTTCATCTCTTTCATTTCGTTTATGACCTTCTCTGCATTAATTACTCTAGCCATCAATTCTTCCACTTTTTTTTTCAAAGATTTTTAGTTTCTTTGCACTGGGTACATAATTCCTCCTTTAGCTCTGAGAAATTTGATGGACTGAAGGCTTCCATTCTCATCTCATCAAAGTCATTCTCCGTCCAGCTTTGATCCGTTGCTGGCGATGAGCTGCGCTCCTTTGCCGGGGGAGAAGCGCTCTTATTTTTTGAATTTCCAGCTTTTCTGCCCTGCTTTTTCCCCATCTTTGTGGTTTTATCTGCCTCTGGTCTTTGATGATGGTGATGTACTGATGGGGTTTTGGTGTAGGTGTCCTTCCTGTTTGATAGTTTTCCTTCTAACAGTCAGGACCCTCAGCTGTAGGTCTGTTGGAGATTGCTTGAGGTCCACTCCAGACCCTGTTTGCCTGGGTATCATCAGCAGAGGCTGCAGAAGATAGAATATTTCTGAACAGCGAGTGTACCTGTCTGATTCTTGCTTTGGAAGCTTCCTCTCAGGGGTGTACTCCACCCTGTGAGGTGTGGGGTG
Organism: Macaca thibetana thibetana; assembly: GCF_024542745.1. NCBI lineage: Eukaryota > Metazoa > Chordata > Mammalia > Primates > Cercopithecidae > Macaca > Macaca thibetana. Next base: position 112,122,322 of record NC_065589.1, on the reverse strand, counting down.
TCAGACTGCCCCTAGTGGGGGATGTCTCCCAGTTAGGCTACTCAGGGGTCAGGGACCCACTTGAGCAGGGAGTCTGTCCCTTCTCAGATCTCAACCTCCGTGTTGGGAGATCCACTGCTCTCTTCAAAGCTGTCAGACAGAGTCGTTTGCATCTGCAGAGGTGTCTGCTGCGTTTGTTTAGTTTACTGTGCCCGGTCCCCAGAGGTGGAGTCTACAGAGACAGGCAGGTTTCCTTGAGCTGCTGTGAGCTCCACCCAGTTCGAGCTTCCCAGCAGCTTTGTTTACCTACTCAAGCCTCAGCAATGGTGGGCGCCCCCCCCCCAGCCTCGCTGCTGCCTTGCCGGTAGATCACAGACTGCTGCGCTAGAAATGAGGGAGGCTCCGTGGGTGTGGGACCCTCCCGGCCAGGTGTGGGATATGATCTCCTGGTGTGCCTGTTAGCTTAAAGCGCAGTATTGGGGTGGGAGTTACCCGATTTTCCAGGTGTTGTGTCTCAGTTTCCCTGGCTAGGAAAAGGGACTCCCTTCCCCCTTGCGCTTCCCAGGTGAGGCAATGCCTCGCCCTGCTTCAGCTCTCGCTGGTCGGGCTGCAGCAGCTGACCAGCACCGATCGTCCGGCACTCCCCAGTGAGATGAACCCAGTACCTCAGTTGAAAATGCAGAAATCACCGGTCTTCTGTGTCGCTCGCGCTGGGAGTTGGAGACTGGAGCTGCTCCTATTCGGCCATCTTGCTCCGCCCCCCCCCCCGCCTTTTTTTTAACAAAGAGGAAAAATTTGAGCCCGTACATTTATTTGAAATACAATTAGAATAATGGAAACATCTATGTCTTCTTAGCATTAAAGACTGTAGAACGAACAATTAAAAGCTATCTCAGATTAATACTATTACAATGTCATGAGTAATATAGGCCTGGTCCTCTGATTTATCATTCACCATTACTATATAACTTACTTGGAAGTTACACAATGAGGAGGGGTGATAAATTAACACAGTTATGAAATTTTAAGTAGATGAGGGAAAAAAACCCTCAGATTGGAATGCTTCTCAAATAAAGACTTCAACTGTCTAAAATATGATTGGGTGAAATGGCAGCTTGGGGATCTGCTCAGCATATGCTATATCAATGGTGCCTACAGAAGTGTGGATGGCTTTGGGACTACTTATGAAGGTTACAATATTAGGGAAGGACTGTTTGGTAGAAAGTGAACAGGGTTGGGTAGGCTTCACATACTAAACTGAAAACTGTTTTAACTGACTTTTTCTTTTTTAATCAGACAAATTTCTGGCAATCATTAGACTTGGAGTTGTGTGAATTAGCAAAAGTCTGAATCTAAAAGTCAGCAAAAGAAATAATTCCTCTTGAAGTACACATGTGGAGAACCATGGGAACTCTGGGGTCAGGCAACAGAGACTTGTGTATAACATAGAGGGAGGCTCACACTTGCAAGGACAGCTTATTTGCCTTTGTTGTGTGAGTACATGGGGATTCTATGGAGAGAGACTCCACAGGACTGTATTTGTGTGTATAGCATGGAAGGGGAGCAGGGATTGACAGCTACTTACTAGCTATGTTTCAACCAAAGTAAGTTGACTTTTATGTACACCAGTGGTTCTCAAGCTTGAGGACACATCAGAAACATGTTGAAAGGCTTGCAAAATCAGAATGCTGGGCCCTATCCCCAGAGTTGCTGGTGTGGTAGGTCTGAAGTAGGTTTGAGAATTTGCATTTCTAATCAGTCCCAAGATGCTGTTGGTCAGGGGACCACACTTATGGCTACTAATTTCTATTATATATATTTGAGGAAAGTATTCTAAAGCTAAAAACATCAAATGGTAAGTTGAAAATGCTGCCGAAGCCCTCATACAAGTAGTCTCCCTGGCACTTCTACCTTTCCTTTTTGTACCCTTTCTCTTAGGTCTCTGGTACCTGAATACCCTCAACTGCCAAAGGCACACCCTGGTATGCAACTAATTTAATCATTCTTATTTATGAATCCTTCTTCCTTCCTTCCTTCCTTCCTGCCTGCCTGCCTTCCTTCCTTCCTTCTCCCTCTCTCCCTCCCTCCTTTCCTTCCTTTACTTCTCCCTCCTCCCTCCCCCTCTCCCTACTTCTCTTCCTTCTTTCCTTCCCTCCTTTCTCCCTTCCCTCTTCCTTCCTTTCTCTCTCCCCTATTCCTTCCTTTTCTCTCTCCCCTCTTTCCTTCCTTCCTTTCTCCCTCTTCTCCACCCTTCCTCCTTCCCTTTTTCTCCCTCCCTTCCAGCCCTCTTTCTTATTTTCTCCCACCCCTCTCCCTCTTCCTTTATTTCTCCCTCCCCACCCCTCTCTCCCTTCCTTTTTTCTTCTTTCTTCTTCCCTTTCTTCTTCCTTCCTTTACTCCCTCTCCTCCTTCCTTTCTTCCTTCCTTTCTCCCTCTCCTTCCTTCCTTCCTTCCTTCCTTCCTTCCTTCCTTCCTTCCTTCATCCTTCCCTCCTCCCTCCCTCCCTTCCTATATTCAAGACTTGATATGTTGTGGACATTAGGCTAGGTGCTATGTATTTTAATGCAACTAAACCTTTGAAGATTGTGTAACCTGATATGTAATCACAGGAAGGTCAGTGTATAAAATACCTCAACAGGGCTTCCTTAACTCTTTTGCTAATAAATAATTTTTCCCAGGAGTATAAATAAATGTTTCACTTAAGATGTAGTATTTGAACTGGTTCTTTGAGTAACTTTTCTCAGTCAGGAAAAAAAAAATGTAGAGATTAAGGGAGAAACTGTGGTCTTGCCATATTGAATTCGCATTACTTATGAAGACTGAGGTCCTATTAGGATGAGGCAGTAGTTCATAATCTTTTGTAAATGAATGTCACATGCTCTTCTCTGGCCCTGCCCCACAGAGACTGTGTCATTTGTCTGCAGTGGGGTTTAGACCCCAGTGCTTTAGGAAGCTGTCTAGGTAACTCTAATGGGCAGCCGGAACTGGAACCACTGTGAAATTACTTTTGATTGTGAATTCTTTTAGAAGCATTCAGATTGGATGACTGATATGGAAAGCTGAATTGAGTTGATTCTCCAGTTTTCTTATCTAGGCATAACCTTTTTTTTTTTTTTTTCTAATTAATACGCTCCTCCTCACCAGCTTAACTGTTGCCAACCAAACATCGTTGGATCATCTTCGTGATTCCCTGGGGTCTATGAGGCCCTTCTCATGGAAAAAATCCTGCCTGATGTTGTAGATCCCCCAGGGAAAGCTAGACACCCTCCTTTGCCTTTTTCTGACTGCACACACTTTCATAACTTGTATGCATGTCTTTCTTAGAGACAGCTCCACCTTTCCCAGTCTTCCAGTTTGAACTACAATTTTTAGAAAAATGTTGAACTAAGCAACTACTGATCACTAAGCATTTTACGTATCATCTCCTTTAGTCTTCACACTAATTTCTCTTTATAGTTTCAAAATATTGCCTTATATTGTATTTAACATTTTCATATTTCTACACTTGTCCTCAAGATTGCACTTTTTTTTTAAGAGCAAGTACAGTATGCCTCCTTTAGGTCAGGGTTGTTTCTCCCATCAGGTTTTTCTTTTTCTTTTTTTTAAATTTCTTCCTTGTACTGTCTCAGACTATCTTAACTACTGACACATAGAAAATACTCAATAAATATTGACTTCAATTGATCTTAAGAGGAAAAATAAAGACATACAAAAGAACAAACTGAGGAAAAAAAGAATGATCATGAATGCATGTGTGTGACAACTCCCTATTTTAACACATTCATCTTTCAGAGCCTCTCACAGGCTAAATTCTTCTTTGCCTGGGCCTTCTGTCTTACAGCGCTCTATGTCTGAAAATTGGCTCCACCATGTCCTTCAGTCTTGGTTCAGAAGAGTGGATAGGATCTTCAGATTTTGTCACAGTAGAGCACCTTACAAAACACACACACAGTTTTCCTCCATCACCCTATTTACTTTCTTCATTGCACTTAGCACAACTCATCATTTATTATCATCTTTCTTCCATTAGATTATAAGTACTTATAACAAAAGTTCAGAAACAAAACCTGCTTTAGTCAACAATACTGATAGTTGCCAGATATGGTGACACAAACCTTAGTTTCAGGTACTCTGGAGGATGATGGGGGAGGATCGCTTGAGCCCAGGAGGATGATCTGCAGTGAGGCATGATTGTGCCATTGCACTCCAGCCTGGGTAACAGAGCGAGACCTTGTCTCTAAAAACAACAACAGCAACAAAAACAAACAGTATAACCATGTTCTAGTCTAATGCAAGGTACACAATGGAGGAAATTCAATAAATACTTATTGAATGAATAAGTTAATGAATGGAAACTGGACACTAACATAGATTCACTTCCTGGTTCTGCTAACCAAAGTAAGATTTCTCCTTTATATTTGTTTAAACAGCTTACCACTTCAGAAACAAAATATCCAATTAGCCATTAGTCATTGAAAAAAGATAAATATGACTTTACTCAACTCAAATAGTCAAGTACATGTTTTCATTAAGTTGTTCTGTCTTCATAATCTTTATTTTATTGCAAAATAATATGTGATTTAGAAACATGACTAAAAGTTAAGCATTTATATAAATATAGCCACTTTGTTTGCCAGGCCATTTATTTTGCATATAAAACAGTATCCCAGTTTACATTTGAAAAACATGTTTTTCTTGGTTATTTTATTTCATAATTCCATGCAGGTTTGGTGCTTATCCATAGCATACTAACAGCCTGGTTAATTGTTTGTTAATTGCTTCCTAATCGTTCCTGAGAAAAATCAATGCTAGAAATGCCATTTCCACACAAGTGAACAGGCTGCCTTGGCCACAGACTTTGCTGACCTAGACAGCATGCTAGAATCATCTGAAGAGCTCTTAAGAAAATACAGATACCAGCCTCCACCCTTTGAGATGTGAAGTTTGTTGACAAAAGGTAGAGCTTTGCTACTATTTTTAATACTCCCAGGTGATTTGAATGTGCAGCCAAGTCAAAGAGAATCATTGACTTAAAGAAAGAAAAATAACTATGCTCCCTTACAGGATGGACTGCTTACCCTCCAGACTTAGAAACATGCCCTGACATTCAAATCAATCGAGTCATTATACATGAAAGGCAGAGAAATTGCTACTAGTTATGCTCTCAATGCCTGCAACCTGAATGGGCAATGATATAGAAGACTACAGCGTGGGGACCTTTTAAGTCTGGTGACTGGCTTAGGACTGGAACTGATTGTGAACAGAGCAAGCGACCACCCATCCAGGTCTGTCCTCCTGTCTCACTGGTCCCTTGAAGTACTAAGCCTCGGCTCATGCTGTTCCCCATCCCTCAACTATCCTTACCCTCTCCCATGATGAGCAATTGTCTTTCCTCTTGAAGACAACCAAAGCCACAAAGTTCCTCTGAAGCCTCTATAGACAACCCTAGTTTCTTTCCCAATCTTCCAGTTTGGGATTTTTAGAAAAATGTTAAACTAAACAACTACTAATCACTAAGCATTTTACATATCATCTCCTTTAGTCTTCACACTAATTTCTCTTTATAGTTTCAAAACATTGCCTTACACTGTATTTAACATTTTTGTATTTCTATACTTTTTCTGAAGATTGCAGGTTTTATAAGAGCAAGTACAATATGACATATTTTATCATATCAAGTCACCAGGCTAAGAGATGAAGGAAGACAGAGAAGGAAAATTGTTATATGGAGAGTCCCTCCTAGATATAAAGTGATAGCTCATTTAATCCTCACAACGATCACTGGAGACAAGACTTATGTTATCCCAATGGTGTAGATTTCACAGTAAGGCTCACAGAGGCTAAATAACCAGTCTAAGGTGGGATAGGATTTGAACTCAATTTAGTTACTGATTAAGCTCACTGGGGGGGAAAAGCCTGGTATTTGGTACGGGAGGGGGTTGGCAAGCTTGGACCTTAGTTTCTTTGGGAGGAGGGCTACTGATTGACTATTCCTGTTTCTAAGGGAGGGACATCCATGAGCTCATCCTTCCTGGTCTTTCTCGATTCCCTCATTTCCTGCATTATTTGGGAGTGTGGAGTGTTTTACCTGATTGATGGGTTTGATAGAAGGAACTGAGCTTGCCTACCTCAGCCCCCTCCTCTCCTCATTCTCTTCAGGAGCTAGCTGCCTGCAGGAAGCGTGTGTCCCCCCTCTGTTTCTCCAGGTCTTACATTTTCATGGGCAGGTCCCCATAAAGGGATGCTCCCAGGATCCAGTGCTGCCTGTGAGTGGGTGCACATGTATGTCTAACTCTCGGGTTCAGCCTTAAGAAATCCATTGACAATCTCTGCCTATACCGTATTTCCCCATTTCAGCTTCATCAGCAAATGTATCATTTTCCTTTCCTTTCCTGTGACTGCCATTTCTTAATTGGTGGAAAACGGAAGCAAGTAAAACAGGGGTGTCATTCAATTTGAGTGGTTCTCTAAGTGTGGTCTGGCACCAGTCCTATGAGTAACAGAATGTTTTAGAAACACAAGTTCTCCGTCCCCACCCTGGACCAAGAGTCGTTGTTTTAACAGCCCTCCAGGACTTCCTGATGCCTGCACAAGTGTGAGCACAGTGAGAAGCTCTGCTCTGAACCGGACCTTGAGTCCTGCCTCCTCGGGCTCTTGGTGGTGGGTAACAAAGTGATATCTTTACTATACAGCTCTAGGCAGGAGCCTTAGTCTGAGACCAGGCACAAGTAATTTTAGGATGATGTAGAGCAGGCTGTCTATCAGTTTTTAATTCCCGGCTCTAATCTGAGTAGTTGAGTCATTTTGTTTTTCTTTGTTTCATTTTTTCTTCTCTATTACTATAGAATTTCAGGGTCTAAAAGGTTGGGAGACGTTCTTCAGCTTTGGCAGGATTTCTTTTTCTTTCTATCTTACAGATACCTGAAGAGTAAGAAGATGATTATCTTTCAACTCACATCCCTGCAAAAACTGCCAAGAGAGTAGGAGGAACCAGCATGTGTCAGGGGAAGGGGCAGCAACCTGCCCTTCTCAGTAGTGACGGCTCAAATCAGTGGGGAGCAGCAGGCTAAGGCAGTGATTCTCAGTGTGAAGACCCCGACCATTGGCATCCTTTGGGAACTAAGTAGAAATGCAAATTCCTGGTGCCACCCCAGACAACTGCATCATAAATTCTGGGGGTAGGACCTAGTAACTGGGACCTTGCTGCACATGCTGTGGTCTGGCACAACAGCAGAAGCATCACCTGGGAGCTTGTTAGAAATTCATATCTTAGGCCCCAAGCCAGATCTACTGACCTGTTCACAATCTACACTTTAATAAAATCCCTGGGTGATTGGTAAGCACATTAAAGTTTAAAAAGTACTGGTGTAAAGTCAAGGATGCAAAAGCCAAATCACCGGGCAGGAGAAGAGAACAAGATTTTAATGAGGTTTTCAGCTTAAGCTCCCAACATGTAAGTTACAATTTGGAGAGTGAGGCTGGAGTGAGGAAATAGACTGAAACCTGGAGAGAGGTAAAGAAATCTCCTAGGAGCCCGAAGCACCTGTTTCTATATGCTCTGCCCTCATTAACCTTCTGCTAACTCGTTGGTGAACCCCGTTGTGCTTAGGTACTTGCCTGGGCCTGGACCATCACTAGGGACTTACTGTATCTCATTCCAGTACATGTAGCTTCACTAGCAACCTTTTCAGATCTGCATTAAATTTCTAGCCAAACTTCTTTTGAAATTCTTCTCACAGCAGGGCAAGCCTCCCTAGATGTCCACAGAAGGTCATTTCTCAGCCCAAACAGGTAGCAGCCTAGGATCAATAAGGACCAAATCAACGCTGAGCATTTAAACCTGTGGCTGGGGTGTGACTAAGTAGTTGGAGAAATTGTAAAAAGGTCACGTAGCAAGTACTGGCTTTGTAACTACCAAAAGCACTTGTATGCATTTGGCATTTCGCAGAACCTTCAAGCTTAGTTTGATTAGTTATTAAAATTATGGTAGGCCAGTGGGGAGAATCATGATAATTTGTGTAGGTCACAGATAATCAGAAGTGTCTCTCCCAGTGGGATGAAACTTATTTAAATTCGTTATTTAAATCTCTTTGCCATTTCCACATTCTGTGCACATGCAAAACGACTCGTCCCTATCTTGGTCTCCAAGGAACAAAGCAGACATCTTCCATTGTTCTTTGTTTGGTGCTAATTAACATTTTCAAGAGGGTTGAGTTAGATGCAGCTCTGTATACCCGCAAAGCAATCACTCCATTCAACTTCCAGATCATAGTTTTATCACATTAAATACTTAGGTTTTAATATTCAGAATGTTTAGATTATTTCAACTGGTGTCTCCAAAACTTGTAATCGCATACAAATAATCCTCAGCTTTATGCCACCAATGCTGATAGGCTGGCTGGCACCTACCCAATGACTCTCAAACCCGGAGGAACATTGGACTCCTTGAGGAAGTGTTAAAAATATGGACGTCTGCTCCCCTCCCTTCTAAAATACTGACTAATCTGGTCTGGGGTGAGACCAGTTTTTTATCTTTTTTTTGTTTTTAACAACTTCCAAAATTCTGGTGCCATTGCATAGAGTAGTTTCCGGTCCTCCACCCAGCCTTCCACATACTTTGCCTTCATTACATTTTTGCCTTGGATTACTTGACTCTCCATTTTTTTTCACAGTGCTCCTATCTTTCCTATTTCTTTTAGGTACTTGAAACAAACATGTAAAAAACAATATTTGATACAAAACACAGAAAAGCACAAGGGAAAAAACTTAGAAAATACATATATTTCTACCACTCAAGGATAATTATTGAGAACATTTTTATGCCCATGTTTCTCTGCATCTGAACACATATTTTTTCTTTACAAGAACTTATTACACTAAATATACTCCTTTGTAGCCTAAAGTATTTCCTTAACACAGCATTATGTAGAGGATCTAGGACAAATTTACAGCATTTTTTTGAATGACTGAGGTGTGCCATCATTTGTATGCACCATCATTTAGTGTACTGATGCTTTGTATTTTTGATATTTAAAAGCAGTGCTAGGACCAGGTGTAGTGGCTCATGCTTCTAATCCCAGCTCGTTGTGAGACCAAGGCGAGAGGATAGGAGGCAGAGGTTGCAGTGAACCAAGATCATGCCTCTGCATTCTAGCCTGGTCGATAGAGTGAGACTCTGTCTCAAAAAATAAAACAAAACAAAACAAAATAAAATAAAAGTAGTGCTTGAATAAGTGTCCTTGTTTATATATCTTTTTTAAATCTAATAATTTTTAATCACTATTGATGGGTAAGATAAGAGGTACATAGCACAGGACTGGCAGTCATTGGGCAAGAAAGGCACTGGTGAAAACATACAAGTAAAGCAACCCATTCTGTTCTGGAAGTTGAGTCTTTAAAAAAGACATGGTTGGGAAGTCAAGATCTGCAGCTCATATTGGAAAATTCCCTTTGTCCTATGTGAATAAATTTGGATGCTCAAGATGCATGTTTCTCACAGGGTCCATTAAGGGAAATGCAGTCTGCAAGCAGTTTCTGCTCCCTACAGCAGCACTTCTCAAACTATTCTGGTAAAACAAAACAAAACAAAAACAGATTTTTGTTTCATTCTGTTTTACTTCTAATTTTTCATGGATATATACTTCTGTAAAATTGAATAAAAATAAATGTCAGGAAAAATAAAATAAAAATGACAGATAAAATGTGCAAGTTTCTATTTTTTTTATTACCAGATTCAAGTCATAAAATTTCTTTGACAAATTGCTATAAATATTTTAAGAGCTTACTCTCAGTCTCTACACTCTATTTCATGGTGGGCCAGTAACCAACAGTTTACAGCTCGGCACTGATAGACGGTAATTTGAGTGGCACTGGTTTAGAGCACATTCTCCAAGGAATGCATTAGCTAAATGAGATTATCTGGTGTTTGCACGAGAAAAAAAGTTCCCTAGCAAATTTATAACAGAAGTGCAAAGTTTAAATAAGTATTTTTAGCAATTGAATGAAATAACCAAGTGGGACTGTAGTAACCAAGAATAATACTAAAAATACAGAGAGCTAAGAAATCCACGTTCTACAGCTGGAATGATCCAGAGAAGAAAGAACAAACTGTGAAGAATGGCAAACTCATGAAGTATTTCATATTTTTCTGAAAAGTTCTAATTTTTGACTTAGGAATGGTTTCACAGGTTTTCCCCTTACAACCATGTATTAAACTGTGCTCATAAATGTTTTGTATTTCTATATATTCTATAATTTTAAAATGCCATCCATACACCTGTATGCTAATGTTGTATATGACAAATGCTTCTATATCAACACAGTTGAATGCAACTAAGTGATGGAAAATGTACATTGGAGGTGACTTTGGTATATTTATATTGAAAAGTATAGTATTTGTGTCTAAAAATCCTTTCAACGGCCCTTAAATAAAGGATCTTATAGTTATCACACTTACAAAGGATAAAAGATGGATAAAAAGGAAGACAGAGCAAAGTCCCACTTTTAATAGTGAAGGACAATAGTTTATTATTCTTACAGGAAAGTTGTCAGGTAAGATGCATCCTAAAGGAATAATACTGTGTGTGTGACTAACATCTAAATGTGGAGAACTGGGGATGGGAAAGGGCAGGCTTATCATTCTCCCTCAATTACTCTCTTATCTATATATCAGTTACTTAATGAGAGAAACAGAGAACATTCCTTCACTTGACCTTTACTCTAAGACGGCACAGTACATCATTCAAACTAAGTGATATTTAGAGAGTATTCTAAGAATGTATACACATATAGGTATATATTGGTGTATATATAGTGACTAGCCTAGGAAGTCTCTTTTATGTTTCAACCTGAGTTTCAGAAACAATGTTTCATTGACAAGTTTTGTTTTTCTGATTTTTATCCATTTTATGCTTAAGTGAAGAAGGGGCATGAGGCAGCTGAAGAAAGATAATAGCATCTTGTTCTTTGTGATTACTCATTCACGTTTCCATTTCCATTTTGTCATTGGAAAACTCCTAGAGCAGCTTGCTTTGATTCCTTTTTCAGAGTTCTAAACAACAATCTGTTCCCTGTCTCCTTTGGGGTTTGCTCATCAAATGCAAAGGTAGAAAGCAGATCACTTTCTCTAGCATCATTCTCAGGTCAACCTTTCATAGCCCTATGTCCCATCCCTGCAATCACCCTGGGCGCCAGAGACATCAAGTCCAGCCTTCAATCTCCTGAGGACTGATGATGTAAGATTGAATTCTGCAACTATGGGCAAGTCACTTACCTATTTGAAACTTTCATCCCCTGATTTCTTTGACTGATTTTTAATGTTTTTACATTGTTAAAAATGTATTGATTTTTCTGATCTAGGAGCAGAGGAAGGAAAGAAAAAATAAGACTTATAACGGGGTCAGAGCAAATGAATGAGTGAGTTAAATGTACTTGGCTCAGCAGAAATAGAACCCAGTGGGTGAGGCCAAAGAGGATTGCTCTTTGAACCACTGGGACATCTATTGAGCTAAGTGTCACTATGGTTATTTCTACTGGCATTTCAAAAGACATTTGGGCAAAGGATTGAAACAAGAGGGAATAGGATGAAAGAGAGGGGAATAAAAGGAAACAGAGACTAGGAAAGAGGGTCAGATGTGTAATTCTTTTCTGGCAATTTCCTGCTGGTGGAAAACTAGGGATGGAAATAAGGAAAAGGGGAGATCAAATGAAAATGCAGTGGGAAATGGCACAAAGTAGTCAAGAAACTAACACCAAGGCACATTGTTGGGGGCTCCCTTCTCTGCAGCTATTAGCCAGCATGAAGTTGATAGCACTTCTAAAGCAAGGATTGCAAGTCAATTGCTTTGAAAGACCAATGGGAAATAAAACTGAGGAAAGCTGACTCAGCATGAGATGAGAAAGGACAGTGGGGTCTATGTGAACAGAGGCTCACATGGCCAGTTCCAGAAGCCTCCTGACTTGTGAGGTCTGCAAGTCAACTGTTGCCAGTTCTTGTGGTATTTAAAGAGAAGGCCCTTCTCTGGGTTTGTATTCAAAGTGTCCTGATGTTCAAAACATTTAGTCTCTGTAGACACTTGTCTTTGTCCATAACTCTATAAAAAGACGGAAAGAAGAAAAGAAATGGAAATCAATTATCACGTTACTTCTCCTTCAGTACAGTCAGTATTGCCTTATATTATTTTTGCTTATTTTTATATATGGATATTTGTTTGTGGAAAATTAAAAATTTCTAGAGGGCAGCCATGTATTTCTTTGTGCTGTCTGTGCATTCACCTGCAGACTAGAATCCAATTTTAATTAAAAGAATTCTGACCTTGAATTAAAATAATCTGATAATATGTTCCTTTTATCTTCTTCTTCCTAGAGGAATAAAACAAAATCTATCATTGCATGTGTTTGATAGATGAAATAAACAAAAACTATCACTTGCATATGTTTGTGTGGTGACCTTTTATCAGTAAAGTAGTAAACTCTAGTATGAAGCAGGTACCTCCTCCATCCACATGTTTCTTTTAGAAGCTTGCTAGTTTCCAAGTTTCTAGTTAAAGTCTTTGAAACCTCTGAAGCTGTTTTCAAAACACTTCAAAAGGAATAACAAGGCAGTTATATTAGCTAATTTGCTTTCAAATATTACTTCAATTATCAAGATATTCTTGATCAAGAATCAGCAACAATTTTTGTAAAGGGCCCAGTAATTAATATTTTAAGCATTGTGGCCAGGCATGGTGGCTCACGCCTGTAATCCGAGCACTTTGGGAGGCCAAGGTCGGCGTATCACAAGGTCAGGAGTTCAAGACCAGCCTGGCCAATACGGTGAAACCCCGTCTCTACTAAATATACAAAAATTGGCTGGGCATGGTGGTGGGCACCTGTAGTCCCAGTTACTCAGGAGGCTGAGGCAGAAGAATCGCTTGAACCCAGGATGTGGAGGTTGCAGTGAGCCGAGATTGCACCACTATACTCCAGCCTGGGCGACAGAGTAAGACTCTGTCTAAAAAAAAAAAAAAAAAAAAAAAAAAAAAAATTTAGGCTTTGTGGCTATATGGTCACTCTTACAGCTTCTCACCTCTGCCCTTATAGTGCAAAAGCAGTCAAAGAACTATACAAACACAGGCATCAGCCAAGATTCCACCAGGCCATAGCTTGCCTCTCCCTCCTCTACATGTAATATCATTTTGTAGCCTGCATTCTCTGCATAACTGCCTCTATTTCAAATTTATTTGTCAGTGCAGATAGCTCAGTTTACTTAGCATTCTGGTCTACTTCCTGCTCAGAATCACTCCCTCTCTGATCTTTATGTTCTAATCTTAGTACAGACCATCCCCACTTCTGATACAAATCATTAACTCCTCCCAATGACAAATCCAACTACCGTTCAGTCTTCACTGATTTTTGTCTCTTATTAGATTGTTGAAAATAGCTTCCAAATTGGCCTTTTTTTTTCTCTAACTTCCCACACTTCCAATAGTCTCCTTAGATAAACTGATTTTGTGTACAGGGGAGGGGGGAGCATGGTATTGCTTAGAGAGGGGATAGTTGGAAATGCAAAGACCCAGAGAAAGGAGGACATGGATTCCTCAGAGTAGTCGAAGAAGAGTTGGAAATGACTTAGATGCTTCTTCCAAGGCTCATTTTCACTTCAATCCTCCCCCTACCCAGAAACTTCTCTAGACCTACTTGTATATTTATTTCTTCACTACTAGCATCTAAGTAGTAGTAGAAGCTAAGTAGTAGCTAAGTAGCTTCTTAGTAGTTTCTACTGCTAGTTAGATGGTAGTAGTGAAGAAACAAATATACAAGTAGATCTAGAGAAGTTTCTGTGTAGGGGGAGGGTTGAAGTAAGAATGAGCCTTGAGAAAAATCCCTCTTTGGAGTCCTAAAGTTTCCTATTCGTCACTCTGGTCAATGATTTTTTTCTTTATTTAGGAAAAAAAATGAACTAACTGCAGCTTAAGAGCAAGTTTGAAGTGCTTCTTTTTCAGAAAGTCAAATTTTACATCTGGCAACTCAAATGCCTGCAGAGTTCCTCTTGGAAGTGATCATGAAAGATTACGAAAGAGCCAGGATATTTCACCTCTTTGAGGGTGATGCCTGATTGTAAGCAAAATCCTTTGTTATGCTCATAGAAAGGGGATTTGCTTGGACATTGAAAAAAAGGAAAAGAAAGAAAATCTTATAAGCAGAAGGATAAAACTAATGTGATAATAACAGTATGTTTATTAGCTCTTGAAACAGAGAAAGAAATGGCAGTAAAAACCATCTGAAACATTTTTACATTTTCTAGAGTTTTGAAACTTTGAGACTCTTGCTTATTTTAGGGAAACCAAAATAGGGCTACCCCAAAAGAAGAAATTCACGCCTGCCTTGTTGCAAGCAGTAAAAATTCTCTGGTGCCCAAGCTTGGAAATTTTATCAGACTGGGTGGTGTTATTGTAATACTTCTATATTTTTTCTAGGCCAGAGCTTTTTTACTGCTTTTTCTCTTATTATTGTTGCTATTGTTTTTGCATAAAAGCTAAGTAAATACAATTATGTGCTTTGAATCATGTCTCCCTAAAATTCATATGCTGAAATTCTAAGCTGTAGTACTTTAGAATATGACTGTATTTGGAGATAGGGCTTTTGGAAAGGTGATAAGGTTAATGAGGCCATTAAGGTGGGCCCTGATGCAATCTGATTGGTACCCATGTAAGAAGGGATGAGATACCAGGAATACACACAGAGAAAAGGGCATGTGAGAACACCAGGGAGAAAGTGGCCAGCTATTAGCTAAGGAGAGAGGCCTCAAAAGAAACCAGACCTGCCAATACCTTGATCTTGGACTTCCAACACCCAGAACTTTGAGAAAATACATTTCTGTTGTTTAACTCATCCAGTCTGTGGTAATTTTCTGTGGCAGCTCTAGCAAACTCACACTCGAGCCATGCCACAAAGACTAGTATTTCCATCTGTTCCAAATAACAACTAGAATTGAGAGGCAGACTATTTTAAGATACCATTTCAGACATTTGTCTGTGATAATCTTTTGTCGACGAAAAGAGTCAAACTCTGTAAAATATTTTAAGAAATTTATTCTGAGCCAAATATGAGTGACCATGGCCTGTGACACAGCCCTCAGGGGGTCCTGAGAACATGTGTCCAAGGTGGTCAGAGCACAGCTTGGTTTTGTATCTTTCAGGGAGGCATGAAACATCAACCAAATACACTCAAGAAACACATTGGTTTCGTTCAGAAATGCTGGACAAATCAAAGTGGGGGTTTCCAGGCTATAGGTAAATTTAAACATCTTCTGGCTGACAATTGGTTGTTTGTTTAAAGACTGGTGATTGATAGAAAGGAATGTTCAGGTTAAGATAAAGATTGTGAAGATCAAGTTTTGTTGTGCAGAAGAAGCTCTCAAATAGCAGGCTTCAGAGAGAGAGAGAGAGCAGGTTGCAAAATATTTCTTATGGGAGCTAAAAGGGTGCCTGGCTCTTAGTTGATTATCTCCTGGATGTGGGAAGGAAGGAAGGAAAACAAAAGAGAAGTGTAATTCTCTATAGAATGTGGATTTTTCCCATAAAAGACTTTGCAGGCCAATTTCAAGGTATGGCAAGAAAATATATTTTGGAGTTAAATATTTTTATTTTCCTCCTTGTCTCACAATGTTATGCCAGGGTCAGATTGGAAAGTAAGCCATGACATATAGGGTTAAATAAAACCCATCTGATGAGAATTTATGGTTTGTAGGGCATTAGTCCCTAGACCCCTTAGATAGAAATTTGAGCAAGATAAAAAAAAAAAAAAAAAAAAAAAATCAGAGCTTAGTCCTCAGTTTTCTGAATCTAGGAAGAGATGAGCTTAGTAAAATAATATTTCTAAACTGCTGTACCACAAGGCACTGTCTATTATATCTAAGGAGATTATTTAGATGAGTTATTTCTATGGAAAAAAATAGAAACATCTGGATCTTTCTCTGGATCATTATATTCAATACTCTATAATGATTACATTTGAAAACAGCAAAAGCTAACCTTACTGGCCCTAAATGAGAAAATAAAAGTTGCTATTAGATGTTATCTCTATCATTCTTCTTAAACAGAAAGGAGGAGGTCAGAATGCATCCTGCCATTTCTTGGAAAATAACCTTTCTTCTCTCTATCTGTCCATCCTGAGGCTGGGAACCTTATCAGCTCAGGCATTTTAAACAAAAGAACAAACTCTCTCTAGCAAAAGGCTGAAAAACCACGTCTGGAAATAGATGTTCTTACTTATATTATTATGAGTAGGAAATAAAGAGGTCCTGTTTTTTCATTGATTTCTGTCTCTTCATAGTATGCTCTAAATGTTGTGATAAAGAGACAATTCATTAATTTAGACCTGGCACAAAGAGGGACATCACCACCAATCCCAGCCAAAGATCCAAAACAATCAGAAGGTGTAATCACCCATTGATGCTAAGGAGGGATGGAATAGCATGGTATCTGCAGAAGAAAGCAGGAATTTGGGGATTGCTGCTGTGAAGCAAAAGAGATGGGACCAGGAAATAAGTAAAAAGACTGTCCAAGGATATAGAGAGATTGACTGAAGTTGGGAGCAAAATTAGTAGTGATCTTGAGCCGAACTTAAGACTTCTTCACACCAGCTCCCTTCTCGCACCACCTACCTCCAAGCAATCGTCAACACCTGCCCTTTCTCTCTCTGTAATAGCTCCCAATGTGTCCTTTTCTTTACTTTCCAGATGCAACTCCCTAATTCAGCTTATCTTCTCTGTGGCTTGGAGGCAGGGGTGGGTGCAGTGAAATGCAGCAAAGACTCTGATGTCAGATAGAGTTTCTATCCCAGCTCTAACTCGTACCGGTTTTGTGACCTTGCAGAAGTTACATAAACTTCCTATTGCTATTTCTTTTCTTCTCTGTGCCATTAGGATAATTCCTAGTGCAATCCATGTTACAGCATCATTATAAAAATGAAATGAGAACATGCAAGTAAAATGTTTGGCATATAGTAAGAGTATACCATTGGCCATTATTAGCCATCTATATTGAAAAACAAATAAAACAAGAAAACCCAAGGCATCCCTCACTCAAACATTGCCCTTTTTCAATCCCTAGTATATTGCTCCATAAGAATGAGTTTTCTTTCTTTTTTTTTTTTTTTGTTTTGTTTTTGAGACGGAGTCTCGCTCTGCCGCCCAGGCTGGAGTGCAGTGGCCGGATCTCAGCTCACTGCAAGCTCCGCCTCCCGGGTTCACGCCATTCTCCTGCCTCAGCCTCCCGAGTAGCTGGGACTACAGGCACCCGCCACCGCGCCCGACTAGTTTTTGGTATTTTTTAGTAGAGACGGGGTTTCACCGTGTTAGCCAGGATGGTCTCGATCTCCTGACCTCGTGATCCGCCCGTCTCGGCCTCCCAAAGTGCTGGGATTACAGGCTTGAGCCACCGCGCCCTGCCTAAGAATGAGTTTTCTAAAATACAAATTATGTGTAGTCACTTTTCTGTTGAAAACTATTACTTGTCTCACAATTACCATCAACATAAATAACTCTTTGGCAACCTAATTTAAATGCTTCTTGATCTCACACAAGCTTATGTCTCTAGTGTGATCTTTCCTCATTTTATTCTCTCCCCCAATCCCCATACAGGGTGTGCCAAAGCCATGTGAACTCATTTGGTCTGTAAAAGCTCTTGTTTTCTATTAATGTTTGGAGTTTAGCACCTGCCAGAGGAAGCTTTCTCTGACCTCAAAATTAAGGCCCACTCTCCCTCTTATGCACTGGCATCCACAACTTCTCCTCTCTTTGCATGTTCCAGATGACTAAATTGTAGTCGTGTGTCCAGTTTCCTGTTTTCTTAACTGCAGTGCAAACTTCAGGAGGTCTAGAACTAAGCAGTCTAATATTCCCAGGCTCTGGCACCTAGGAGCTCTCATGATAGCTATTTATAGGGAATACTTGTAATTTTATGTTGCCTTGGCATTCATTTTAATACATATAGGGTTAACTGGGTCACACCAGAATCAGAGCTTAGTCACCTTTGATCCAGTTTCCAGCTCTCTTCCTCCTCCCAGTTTCTTCTTGTATTCCATCCAGACATGATGTCTTCCTTATAAAATCACCTCCTAGTATCCACTTTCATATGGGAAGAATAGATAACAGTTGACCAGGCTCATCCCACTGAGTCCCGTGTTCCACATGGAATGTGCCCAGAGGCTGTGGTGATTACTCCTAAGTTATAATATGAAGGCATGTGACCCTTGTCTGCTTGCTCTAAGTCCACCAATTAGAAATCCCCATGAGAAAACTGTGTGGGTAATAGCCTGGTCCACCATAAAAGCCTTGACCCACAGGTCCATCTCTCTCTCTCTCTCTGTGTGGCTGCACACCTGCTGGCTGACCATGGTGTCCCCACAACCTTCTCATCAGCGCTCACTGGTGCTCCTCTTCTCTGGGACCTGTGAGTAATATAGTGCCTCTGCTACTTCATGTGTTTTGTTGTGCCACCTCCTCTCACCAAGAAACTTGAACCTGACTATGTCCGAGTAAGTTCTCCTAGAGAATGGCTATCTTTGTAGGGATAAATTGGACACAAGTCAGACAAGACTTCAAGCTTCTGCCAGTGTAAATAAGTTTTCTGTGAGAGGGATATCTGGTCACAGGTTGGACACTTAGGTATTAAGTTTTCCACCAGAACAAAGAAGTATCACATGAGAGGTACATTGTAAACACCCACAACCACCTCCCTGAGAGCACTGTCAGGGCAGGGCTAGAGTTTACAGCCGCTCTCCTGAGAGAGACCTTGAGACCAAATTAAAAAAAAAACATGACACTATTATTAGGAGGAGTAGAAGTACAGTGCTGTTAATCAGGGACAATAAAGACAAAATATTGCCCAGGACCAAGGCATTCTTGGAAATTTAATGACATATAACTAAATATCAATAAATGATATTAACATACTTCAAAAAAAGAAAGCCTCAAGCGAGAGAGGAAGCTTGGCACAGAGCATGGGCAAATCATTCAGAGAAGCTGAGTACATACTGTCCAGGAGTAACGAGGCTGTGACTTGCAAACTCAAATAGAGAGACAGGTCTCTATCCACAGTGGAGATTAATGAATTAGAGTATTAAGACGCCCCAGATAATTTTTTTGTGATCTGACATTATGTTCATCAAGGTCATTCCCAATCTGGATTTGACCCTCCATTTAGATTTGCCAAGGCTTTATGTGGATTAGTCAGCAGACTTTCCGGCTGGCTCTTCACTTCTGTGGCTCACAGCGAGTTGAAGAAAAAAAAAAAAAAAAAGCCAGACCGGGCACAGTGACTTGGGCCTATAATCCCAGTACTTTGGGAGGCCAAAGTGGTCACATTGTCTGAGGTCAGGAATTCAAGATAAGCCTAACATGGTGAAACCCCATCTCTATTAAAAATACAAAGATTAGCTGAGTGTGGTGGTGCATGCCTGCAATCCCAGCTACTTGGGAGGCTGAGGCAGGAGAATCACTTGAACCCAGGAGGTGGAGCTTGCATGAGCTGAGATCGCACAACTGTACTCCAGCCTGGGTGACAGAGCAAGACTCTGTCTCAAACAAACAAACAAAAACAAAAAACAAAAACCCATGGTAGAGATTATTGATATGAATCTATTGTGGGTTTGTTTACAGAAAGACTATCTCTGAACAACTGATCAACTCTGCATGCCAGGTAAAAATGAACTTTATACATCTGCCAAATTACAATAAAACCTTGGAAACTTGTGACCACACCAAAGTATCGCCCCTCCTGAAGGCCTCTGACAATAGCCAGCCACCACTTTGGGTGGTTTGTCTGTGGTCTTGCACTCTGTGGTCTTGTTCTTTCATTTAATGGACATGATGACCTCATTATCTACCATCCACTGTATAACCACACAATTAATTAATAAAACAGGAATGAATTTTTCTGGACTCGGCTTTAGTCAATGCCTATTAAAGTGGCAAAATTACTTCTTCTAAGAGTCTTTATGCTTTTTAAGTGTAATTGACTTTTCACCTCAACCTTTTTTGCTCTGTTTGGACAGTAAGAACAAATTATATTTTTATTATGTATTTATTCAGAGGATGCTTAAAAATAATGTTCAAAGTTTTATTTCTTTCTGTTTGAAGTAATAACTTGTAAATTTGTCTGATAGAAAAACACACAGCAAAACAAGCTATTTTTCTGGAAGATTTCTGGGCTATTGACAAGTAGGCAGAAATTCAATATGTTATGGGGAAAACCTCTAGTTCGTGCTTTCATCGATTACTGCCTGTTCTGGTCCATTTTTAAGGAATTACTTTCTTGCAAGTCATCTGTTTTTGCCCACCCTTTCTGTTCAATATGACTGAGGTTATAAATAGGACCACGGAGTTAGTCTACATATCTATAGCAAGATATTGTTTGAGAACATGTTCCACATTTTGAAACACAGATCACAACAGTAGTCTCTGTACCTCCCCTTACGGTTCTCAGATGTAAGCCAGCACTAGAATCAGCTGGAAAGTTTAGCAAATCCACATTTCTGGATCTCACTCTCAAAACTTCTGATTCAGTAGATCTGAGGGGAGGCTGCAAAACTAGTATTCCTGACAAATTCCCAGGTGATTCTGATGTTTCGGTTCTGGGGACCAAACCTGGGGCTTCTCCTTTTTCATTTCAGATGGAGAGAAATTTGGCCAGAGCCTTGCTCTTCATTTTGGCATGTTTCTGTGTTCACTGCATCCTTGGAGGTGAAACCCACCTATGACTGAGTCAATACGCCAAAACCCCGAAGAGGCTCAGAGGTTTCAGGGGTGCATGTGAGCCACAGTCTTTTCATTTTTAGCTATAAATTAGCTGTGCTTATAACCTACAAAATGGCTTATTCTGTCTCCAGGTTTCCTTGGAGGCTTCATCTGAATCTATTCAGTAAGCAGTGCTGCCACCTTCTGATTTTCAACTGGAAATGTGTATTAAAAGTTTTGCTTTTGGTTGAATGCATTATGTACTCAGCAAGTATTTATTTTAACATTCTTTTCTTCATGAATTCCTCTTCTCCCTTGGGCTTCTTATTTCAAATGCCACTTATTGTTTCTTGTTAGCACATTTCTATACAAGGCCCTTGTACTCTAATCACAGCCGCTCAGCATTTTATAAACGCTGTCTCCGTTAAACCTCCCTCCCTTTATGGGTCTAGAATCATGTGCCAAAGAAAAATACCAAAGATTACAAAGTTTCTTGTGAGTGGGTTGGTTTTCAAACACTATTTCGAAAGAGACCTCCAAACTCTAGTTCAGAGAGCCATTTTGCAAAACTCCTTTTAAAGCACTTCTTTATTTTAGTTATTCATTGCTACCTAACAGATTTTGTCTCAAGGACCCCACCCCCAATGTGTGTAATTTTATATAATCCAACTATACTGAATGAAACTTTGTAGGTGTATTTTCCTTCAGATGGAATAATAGACTATTAGAACTCATCGGAAGTAGAGAGAATATAATCTAATTAAATTCTGTAATTTTATCCTGTAGAGTAGTGTCAAATGCTGGTTCAAAATCTTACTTATCTAGTAAACCCTCTTCAAATGCAGTCCACTTCTCTGGATAGACCTGGCCTGCAGAAGTCAAAAGTCCATTTCTGAGTCATTTATGTGTCCAAGAGAATGGGACAGACATTATGAATGATCAGTCATGGTTCATGTACCTACTCCTGTGACCTAGGGTTAAGGTTTTTAACCTTAACCAGATGGTGGGAAAGTCATGCCTTTACAAACACCTGAGGCTCAGAATAATGTCAGTCTCCCAGGGTCACCAAACTAGAAAAAGGCATAGTTGGGCCCAGGTTAGGGTTTGACTCCAAAATCTTGGAGCCCTTGACAAGTCTCCACTGTCCCAGGTTAGAAGAGTAAGCAGGACATCTTGATCTAGAACAGAAAGTGCTGATTTTATGCATCTTTTCCTCCTGGCTCCTCCTACAGGAAAGAGGGCTATGATTCTTCTCCCTACCTGCCTCCCACTTTATCACCCTTCTACCTTAGTGGTCTGTTAGCCAAGAAGTCTATCAAGACATGTTTTGAAGCTAAGACTATTCTACACCATTCTAAGTCTTTCCAGTAGATGTAAAAGATAAGAAGGAAAGAACTGAAGATGAAAGACTGATTATTATTTATGCAGTTGTCACTTCTCTATTAGCACAAATGAGCCCTTTGATCATGGGGATATTAAGCTCTGTGTCTCAGTTTCCCCATCCGAAATTGGACCTTAACCCTCTTAGGATTGTTGTAATAATTAAATGAGGGTTTTTAAGTGAAGTGCTGACCGCAGTGATAGACAATTAATAGACACTCAATAAGTAATGACTCTCACTGCAATTATTTTCATTATTAGCATTGTCACCTCAAAAAAGCTGTTCAGAGGCTGACAAATTCTATTTGTGGTACCTCCTAGAAACTATTTCTATTCTTTGTTTATAGGAGCTTTTTACTACACCAAACACACAATAATTTGAACTAAGAAAGCTGGTTGAATTTGTGCAGCCATCGGGGAACAATGAGTTGGTTTTCCTTAGAGTGAATATTTGATTGAAATCCTCCATTAGGGAAAAGTACCTTTAAAAACATGCCCTGAGTCCATCTGCAAAGCCAACAAAGGCCAGTGGTTTGGGCAACATGTTTGCACAGGAACAGTGCCTGACACTTTAACTTATCCCAGGGCTCCTTTTATTTTTATCCTTTAAAAACAACCTGCTGGATCATACATGACATCCAGTCTTGCCTTATTAACTAGAAACTAAATGAGCATTGGAGAAATTTAATTGAAAGTGATACTCAGAATGTTAATAAGCCCCTGGTCAGGAGAGAGATTGATGTTCCCAGCTGCAAACCAGCCTCGAGGAAGAGTCTCTGAAGACCTTGTCACCAAAAGCCAACTAGCTTCTGTGTGCTGCTGCTGTCTTCACAGGCTCACTTCCACCACTCTGCCAGCCATCGCCTGCTCCCAGAATTCCTGCTTAATCAGTGTTCCCCAGAGAAGCCCCCGCCCACTGGCTCTACAGCAAATCAAGCTCCAGGCCAACGGCACACTGTTGCTATCAGGAGTGAAATAGCTTCTCTGAGTAAGAATTTAAGGAAATGAAAGGATGATGCTGGGAAAATTGGGATCCAAACATTCAAATTTCTTCCTTTTCCAGGCAGAAAACCTAGAAAGCCACATGCATTTTCCTCTCTCTGAGAAATAATGTCCTTCTGAAAGCATGCATGAAGATAGACTATGCATAATTCAAACTATATTTATATATGATAAAAAGAGAATTTCCATTCCCAGAGCTTAATATTAAGAATTCTAATCATGCTTTGATCTTTGAACACAACTTTTTATGAAATATTTCCAGGAAAAAATAAGCTTGTTCTTGAAATTTTCTTTTTCCTACACAATTCAAAATACAGGTGGCCTGCTTAAAGGGCATTCACTTGATGTTAAAACATTGCATTGACATGTCCAATAATTTCCATGATTATTTCTGACAGAGATAGATTTCAGAAGGTTTATTTTCTATTTTTCTATAATTGAAATAAAATATCATTTAAAGAAAAAAACAGCAAAGTGAAATTTTTCAATAGTTACAGAAACAAATATTTCAGTGCAAAAATGAATATGATGAAATTCAACTACTGATTTAAATGCAGTGCCACCAGGCCTAACTTAAAATGTTTATTTGTCAGTGACTTTTTGGACACTTGGATTTCTTCTACAAAAGAAATATTAAAAGTCTCATTCCACAACAACTAAAAGTGTGAATTTTATGACAAGTTAAGAAAGTCAGCAAAACCATTCCTCATTACTATTTACCTTGGGGAGTGGGGCATTGGCCATCAATTTGAGGAGGTCACTGGTTCATCTGAACCATATGGCTGGCTAGTTTAGCTCTTCCCAACAGAAGTATAGAAGAACTTGTGCTGAAATAACTTCCATTCAATTATTCTTACACATTGGGTCTCTAAAATGTTTTGGTTTGTCATTTTGGTTTAGGAGCTGTAGAGAAGTGTAATGTACTAGTTGTGAGCACATATTCAGGGGAAGACTTAATGACTGGCATTGGACCAAATCTCTTCTCCAACACTTACTAGCCTGGCAAATAAACTCTGAAAGTGGTTTCTTCTTCTGCAAAAGAGACATAAGGAGGATAATCACATCTATTCTAGGGGACTATTTTGAGAGAGTAAGTAATGTCCATGAAAAGATCTAATCCAATGTATCTGGAACATAGTAATGCTCAGTAAAAATTAGCCATCTTCATCATCCTTCTATGAAAAGCTTTGGATGCAATGGAGAGAAGCTCTGAGCATCATCTGAAGAAGATGTGGAGCTACTGAAGGAGAATTTGTGTCATCAGATGTTGCCTTTGAAACCTGGAAACTTTGGGGAAGACAGATCTAAGGGAGCCAAGGCTAAATGTAGGAAGGTCATGTAAAGAAATATTCTACTGATTTGAGCAGAAGACAGCTTGATGCAGAGCAGAGGTGGTAGGTGATGGAAAGTGGTGAAAAATTGATTCAAGTAGCATGTCAGACTCAAAATTGGAAATGGAAAAATTTGATTGTGTGTAGTGCAGTGGATAGAGAAGAGTTCGAAGTGACTTATGTCCACCTAAAGAAAGAAGCTGAGGCATCAAATATTAATGGAAGAGTGTACTTGAGCCAAAGTGAGGACAATGGCTGGGACACATTTCCAAGTTGCCCTGGGAAATGCTGCATTTGGCTTGTGACAAACAGGTTTCTAAAGGTAAAAGGGAACAAAGAGTGGGCTGATACAAAGTTGTTTGACGGGAACTTTCGTTGGTTTACAAATGTGATCTGAAAAACCAAAATAGATGGTCCTTTATCAACTAAGACAGACTTCAAGGTTAAGAAAATAAATATTATCTATGGGCCCAGAATTCAGAGCTCAGCTGGCATGGCAACTTCCCAAATTCCTACAGCTTAAAAAAAGCCAAAAAACAAAAAACACACACACTCTTGCTAAACTTCGTAACAATAGGAGCTATCAGGCAAATTGTTACTCCCTTTCTACCTCTTATTTATAATCAGATCACTACAACCCTGATTGGACAGGGGAGTGTCCAATCTTCTTTCCTTCTTTCCTCTTAAGCAACTCCAGACTTTAATCCAGCTTCAGTCAACTTTTAGAAGCTGTACACAAACTCTCTTTGTGCTCTATAGTTCACCTGTGATGTAAAGAGCCAAATTCCACCTCGTTTTAATGCTAAAACTCTACCTCAAAGTGAACATGGGATGTATGTTACATATGTGTTTACCCCTTGTGCATGTGCTTGACTCTCCTCATACCCCCCAAACCTGCTGAGTATGTATGAGTCTACTGTGTAATATAGACCCTGTGAGGTATAAAAATCAACCTGCCTTTTACCTCTTTGAAGAGACAGCACCTTAGGTACATGCCAGAGAATGTCTCTTCCTGGTTTGCAAACTGATATTGCCAATAAAGCTCTCCTTTATACTATTTAGCCATCCTGGCGGTCTATTTGACAATCAAGATATAACATTGATTAGTGACTGATTATACATTATTGAACTATAGGTTATGAGTTATGGTGTCTAGTGTGTGGCATTTTATGGCTACTTGGCATCAGTTAATCTAGAGCCTATGGAGCAAGTGGCTTCAAGAGGTAATTGTTTAGCATAGAGGGGAAGTAAGATGTGACTGTTGTCACATTTTAATGCCTCTCTGGGCCTGATAATTTAAAGGGGCTCACATTTCTTAGATAAAAACTTTCTTTTCTTTCTCATTTGGCTTTCCAACATCAGTGACTTGATAGAAATAGAGACATCTGTCAACCCATTTAAAAAATGGGTTTTCTTTTCCTCATGTCTCATGGCCAAGATCCCATTATAATGCCCAATTTCATTACTTTTGTTGGGCCTATCCTTTTATATGGGCGTGCAGAGGGGTGATTTACCTATAGGCTAAAGTCTATGACTTCCTGCTTTCAAATTACTAACATTATTATTGTGTTGATTTAGTCATTAACAATTTATTTATTTAGACATGACATATTAAGTCATTAATATTTACTGTAAATTATTTTTTAAATTTACTTTCTGAGGGTTTTTATATTCCTTGCCAAAGAAGAT
The DNA here is from genome assembly GCF_024542745.1 of Macaca thibetana thibetana. Lineage (NCBI taxonomy): Eukaryota > Metazoa > Chordata > Mammalia > Primates > Cercopithecidae > Macaca > Macaca thibetana. The sequence continues at coordinate 112,096,222 of NC_065589.1, read as the reverse complement.
GAAGAACTGAACAAAGGAAAGGTCAGTTTAAGAAAGAAAGAAAAAAAAAAAAGCACTAAAGAGGGTAGGGGAGAAATAAAGCAAGACTGGGTCCTCCTCCTCTGCCGGGCTCATTAAGAACCTGATCATTGTCCCACAATTCTCAATGAGGGCTGTTATCAAATATGAAAATAGATTGATGTTCTTTAATCCTTTCTGATTAACTTGCTCTGAGCGAATGAACTCTTTACTTTTCTTACTTTTTATTATAGAGAAGTTAGGGTTGAACTGAGCCAAAGATTCCCTGAACTGGTTGACAGAAGTCTTGCCAAACCTTGGTCCACAAAGAGAAGTTAATATAGTTTGTCTTTGGAAAAGTTGCACGTCTTTCCAATTACCACCATCTCCTTGCTTGAGCCTCTCCTTTAACTCCCTTCCTTTAAACATCCCGCAGTGCTTATTCATTCCCAATATGGTGCTGACTGATAAGGCTACACATTTATGAGGAATTTGCATTTTAACAAAGTTCTTGTGAAACTGAGAACACTTAAAGTCCAAAGGAATCAAGCTTAGAAGCACAGACTGATTGTTCACACCTTTCCTAATGGAGGCTAGGAAGTCTGATGATCATAAACCTCATCCAAATGTGAGAAGCCAGCTAATACTAAACTAGTTGGACAGAGCTAGGGAATGTCTCTGCCAGAAAGACTTGTCTGACCTCCCACCTCTACCTCATGAATGTGCACAGGAGCACTTCCATCCTTGATAGCTTAAGTGCCCCATATCTGAGTTCCACTGACAACTTTGCTTATCTCTACTATAGTATTTAACAAGCTGGATTGAAATTTTTTTGTTGTTTGTTTGATTGTTTTTTTTTTTTTTCTTACCCAATTTTCATCCCCTTGAGGGCAGGAACTGTCCTGTTAATCTGTGTACCCGATGACCAATACACCATCATACCTAGTGAAAAGAAGGCTTTACAGGTGGGAATAGTCTATTGACTAGTTGTTTTAAGACCTGAGTTTTTTTAATGGTTTGGATACTAACTACTGAACAATCACAAAATCTTTGGATTCTCTAGAACTCCTTTTTAAAAAAGAGAATGATATTTTCCATCTCTATTCATCAAATGTGCTCTACCTGAAACTCAACTGGGAAAAAGCTGTAAAAAGCATGAGGCCAGTGGAAGAAATTTTAATTATCATTCTTGATAAAAATAGTGTAGTGCTAGTCTAGGGCAAATAAGAATTATCATTTTTATTTAGAAGAGAATTATAAATTTTCTTCTTGGTTTCTCCTCTACATATTCAGGGTCTTTATGATAGCTTTATTCCTATAATTCCCTCTATTCAGGCCTTTCCCTTTGGTCAGTACGATCTATAATCTTCCCTTACCTCCCTCCCATAAGATAAGTGAGAAAACTGGCATTTGTAGCTAGTTATGGAGCCAAGCATTATTCTGGGTCCTTTACATAAGCTGTCTTATTTTATTTTCTCAACTACACTCTAATGTACTTGCTATTAACTCATTCTACAAATAAGAGAGCCGAAGTTTACAGAATTAAGTAACTTGCCAAAAGTCGCCCAGATAGGAAGTGGCAGATTCAGAACTAGAGTCTTAAGTTGTCTGGATGCAAATCATTAAATATTCTCACCAACCAGCTATTATTTTCTAACCTGTGATTTCCAAGGTGATATTTTGATCTTTAGTCTGTCTCCGGAATCATCACTGAGTGTGAAGGATCTAGCAGATTCTTTTCTATCAAGACCATATGCGTGCATTATTACAGAAGCATGGCTGCAAGTCATGGCAGTGACTATCAGCAGACACTTTTGGGCAGGGCTGATCTGTAGAATCAGGATACTGGCTAAGGACCCAGAGGTAAGATTCACAATTGGGTGATGAAGAGAAGCAGGTCAAGAAGAATGAGAGCAGAGCTAACAGACTTGCTAAGTCAGTTATGCTTCTTTGCACTCTCAAAATTGTGCTTTTGAATACTGGCAAAGCAAGGAGAAAAGTCTATTCAAATTTTCCCAACAAAAAAGATAAAGATTTGCACATAGCCAAATTAAAAATTAAAATTGACGTCACTCCAAATGCTTAATTCAGAAATAGCAAGATCTCTTTTGGAAGCAGTCAACTTTGACAAAATCTTTTGTTTATAAGGATGCAATGGGAAGGCCCATGCAGTGGGTGTTTCAAAGCACCTTCTCAGCAAATCTGCAAGGTAAGTAGGGCAGGCATTAGAGAAGAATCATAGAATGAATGCATACCCTAAAAGAGTCATTGGAGGCAATGAAGTCCAATTTCTTCATTTAGATGCATGAAGTCAGAGCACAGAGAAAAGGAGTGACTTCTTTATCTAGGAACTGGAAATCTATGTAGTCAGGGTGGGATAGGTTACGCTGTGTAACATATAAACTGTAACACACAGTGGCTTAGCACTTAAAAGTGTTTCTTGTTAATGTAAAGTCTGCTGCAATTTGGGTAGTTTTCTAGGGCAGCTCTTTTCCAAGACATGACTTTATACAGCTTTGCATTCTCCATCTTGCAGCTTCATCATCTCTACATGTACCTTTCAGAATCACTGTGATAGGTGGAGAATGTGAATGGGTTGCCAGACCAGTCATAGCTGCAGCTCAAAAATGACATGTATAAATTCTGCTCACAGTCTACCAGCCAGAAGTGTAATATGGTCCTTATTAAGGGTGCGAGAAATGTATATTTCCTGTGTCCAGAAAGTAAAGAACAACATATGGGTGAGCACCAGTTATTTCTACTACAGAAGTGAATCTAACACCCAGGTGTCCTGGTACTTAGACAATTCTTCTTTCCACAAGCTCATGTTCTCTGAGCATTGTTTCTAATGTGTGGTGGAAACTGTAGAAGGCAAATTGAGCATAAGGAAACTCAAATGTTTATCTTAACTCTAAACATTTTTTTGTTTCCAATAATTTTAGGAAAATAAGTTTGATTTAGCTTCATTCTTTCCAAATATAACTGATGACCTTAAGAACTGCCAGATTTCTAGGGGATGACATATTTATTTTATCCTTTAACCTTGGCAGTAAACTATTAAGATTGTCACTACGAGCTCTTGTTTCAATATGAATGTTTAATTTGTACAGAAAATTAATAAGTTATCTAACTAAAAATCAAAAATAAAGAGACCCAGAGCTCTCAGAAACTCAATAGAAAGTCATCAGAAAGCCAAACTTCTGACAAACTGGAACTGGGCCTCATTCAGAATTTTCACAAGTTCTCTCTGATTTTCCCCACCTTCTGTCTCTCAATCCTCTGTCTCTCCCAAAGCACAGAATGAAGTGGTTCTCCAAAGTCCCCTTATCTGTGTAAAGTCTGAACCTACCAAAAAACAAAACAAAACAAAACAAAACAACAACAAAAAAACCCCCACAATTACTCTAGGTTCCTTCTCTGAGTTTTCATTAGCTGAACTCAAGTTGCAAGAAGAAAGACTGGTCTGTTAACACACCCAACAGACTTTTGTCACAAACAGTTGTCAGCTCTGCAGGTCCAATAGACTTTATCCCAGACCCTTGTATGTTCTTCAAGCACATTGTCATTGAATGCTCCTAAAAATCATTTGCTAACCCCTTTAAATGACCTTCACTTCCTCACCTCCTTTCCCTAAGAAGACGAATGTATAACCACTTATACCCCATTGTGTGGTGGGATAATCACTCTGTGATTTTTCTTCCCATCCAAGTTATCAAACTTATATGCCTTTTCTCCTATTAATGTGCTTTTTGTCATTTGATTTTCAGTGAACCTTTAAAAGACAAAGGGGAAATTGACCCCTACAATATCTTAGCTGCAACTTTCAAAATACTGTTTACTGGCTCATTCTTGTGAACCAGGCCATGTATGCTCTACATCAAAGGCCCACTAATGGATCAGCTGTCTGTGGATCAAGCATCTACCTGCCTGCAAACCACTTTGGTCCTGGTTAGAGAAGGTGGAGAAGCAGTGGACATGAACACTCTCCTTCTGCAGGAGCCAGTGCAGAGCAGCTTGCCACAGAAATAAGGTGGGTGGGCAGGTAGCAATGGATATGTCTCATCTTGTGCAAGGTCACAATGCTAGTAAATGTCAAGGTGAGACTTGAGTGTAAAATTGCCTGACACCTCAGTATCATGTCAAATGAGGAAAAATGAAGAAGGAGCACCTAGGGTGGAACTTAATAGATTTCATCATCTTCTACTCTGTAGATGCTCAGCCCTCAACTAGCCACAGGTGTAGCTAAATAGAAGCCTCACAGAAGTCAAATGTTTTGCTAAAGCTAAGTAAAGTATTTTTTGGCACATTTACAGGATATTCCTAGTTGAATCAGACAAACATGGGAATAATAAGAACAACCAAATGAAAATAATAAATCAACCGATCTCAGACTAGAACTCTGATTTTGGTCTCTTTGAGGCACATAAGCCGAGCTGGTCTGCATGGTTTCAGTGCAAGAATTTTGTATTCTTTATTTCAACATTCGAGAATGTGTGTCACTACTGATGCTGATGATTAAACTTTGTCACAAAATCCCCACTGACATTACAAAGAACACTTAGCCTCTCTGCACGTCAGTTTCCACAACAATAAGATGAGTTAAATTAAATTACCTCCTAGGGGCTTTACAGCTATAAAATTCTATGACTAGCTCACCTTACAAATTTAGCACATATGTATCTACGTCTACTGATTACAACCCGAGGCAGATCATTTTCCTTAACATTCATTTTAAATAGCATCCAAGAATCCTTGAACAGATTTTTTAACTAAACTGTGGCACTGTTTACTGCTACTAAAGGCGTCAAACTTCTTTTACCAAGTTACCTGTGACCAAAAGCATCGGTTCTTATGTCAAAAAAGAGTACCGTAGAACTATCTGTGATGATGGAAACAATCTATAGCTATCCAATACAATAAGCTCTAGCCACGTGTGACTACTAGGGACTGAAAGTGCAGCTAGTACAGCTGAGGAACTATTTTTTTTTTCTTTTTTTGTTTTGAGACAGAGTCACTGTCGCCCAGGCTGGAGTGCAGTGGCGTGGTCTCGGCTCACCGCAACCTCCACCTCCCAGGATCAAGCGATTCTCCTGCCTCAGCCGGAATTAAGTTTTTACTTTTAATTATTTAAATTTACACAGCCACGTATGGCTAGCTGCTATCATACTGAATGCTGTAGGACTGGAGATATAGATTACACAAATGACAAAGGGAAATCAAAAGGTAATGATAACTATCATAGAGAAAGATGTAATATTTGAAAACCTCTAACTTTCATTTTTATGTTGAACTGTGGAGTCCCTGTTTTTTTTATTTTTTAATTTTAGAAAACAAACTATCCTCTGATGGTGCAAGCTTTCCAGAAACATGGAAAGAGATAGATAATTTCTCTAATTCTAGTTCCATGTATCAGAAAAGTAATAAATACAGCTAAGCAAATATCAAAAGTTTGTTTAAAAATAGCAATGGTTTCGTACAGTATGTCTCCTCAGAGGCGTGAGATATGTATGTAAGATTCTTTGCAAATACAGAGTAGTTACAAAAGTCTTCAGCAGTTCACTGGACGTGAATTTTGAAGCCCTGAATTTCTAGTTCCAGCTTTATCATCAATTACTGTTTTCTCTAATCTTAAATTATTATTTTGTGTAAAATTCACCATCGATTTAATAATAGCATCAGGAGAGGGGAGGTAGTGGTGGGGAAAAGAACTGTTTCTTTAGCTGATTATGGCATTCTTTACATGACTACCATTTTTATTTTCTGTAGCAACATCAAGTATCTAAACATTCTCCAAGAATATAATCTAACAAATCTTATAAGTTATTTTTAAAGGTTTGCAAGGCCAACCTGTTTTTGAGTCTCCCAAATTTTAAATCTTTACCTTTTCAACTACTTTAGAAGTGATATTGTATTGAATAATTTCAGGGTTTCCTCTTCACTTCCGATTTGGTAAAATTTACACTTTCATTTGTCTTTCTTTGATTTAATTATATATTTCTAAAAATTCAGTTAAATAGCTTTTCTGGTACACCAGCAAAATGTTTTTGACAAATAGATGCTCTACGCCTAAGTGAGAGCCTTTTGTGACACATAGATCAATCACAAAACAGTCTCTGAGTATTCGCAGACCTACTATGAAGGATCTGACACTTTCTATGGCCTTGGTTTTGCCCGGCATGTGGCATGCTGTCTTCTCCATACGCAATCACCTTTTACTGCAAAGTCATCTCCTAATGGAAGTTTTTGAAGAAATCTTAACGGGAATGTACATTTCCATTACAATTTTAAGTTAAGATATAATTGTGGTTCTGCCAGGAAAATTAACTGCATTGATTATTGAATGAACCCTCTGTGCAAGGCTGACTTCCAAAGGCACAGGTAGCACTGGCTCTGGAATAAGTCTTCTCTGCTTCTCAAGTGGCAGTTTTGTTTCTTTGTTTTAAATCTGTGTACGTCTTATATTTGAAGGAATGTGACAGTTGTGCCATTGTAGGCAACTGTCTTCAATATATTGGGTCAAGTATAAAATGGAGTTAATGATGCTAATAACTGGTTATCCTTCCTCAAATAGTGGATCCTTACACTTCTAAAATACTGTGATTTTTAGAGACTTTATGAACTACCCACTTTAACCTATTCTCTTTTGAACAGGGAAGATCAACCTTACACTTCTAAAATACTCTGATTTTTAGAGACCCTACAAATTATCTACGTTAACTCATTATCTTTCGAACAAGGAAGATCAACCAGTTAAGGACATAATCAAGATCATAGTTTTATTTGTATACAGCAAGATATAACTCAGAACACCCAAAGAAGAAGGACTGCTCAATTAGGTGAAACTGCTGTATAACTGAGGTGGGGTCTATTTTCCTTCTTGTCCTACATGAGTATTTCACCAAGCCCAGTTTTCTGTGTACAGTTTGGTATATGGATAAAGTTCTATTGGATAAGAAAAGACACTACAGGGTATTACATTATTGTTTTGGGGTTTGGATGTAGAGGAGTAAGAAAGAGATGACTCAATATGTGGTTGACACAGGATATGTTTTAGTTCACGTCTTCACATGGAAGAGTGTTTGCTGTTTATTTTAAAGGCATTAAACTTCCACCAAGTAATACGTGACCAAAAACTTAGTTCTTATATCAAATACTTCGATATGCAATTTTAAGCAGGCTAGCTGTAATTCTAATTTATTTCATGTTTACAATTTGCTTATATTTTCCTTTTAAATTTTCTTTCTTGTATTTCCTAGCATTCATGTCTTTAATGTATTTTTCTAAATATTTGGGAGGCCAGCTGATTGATTGATTTTCTAAAAGTCTTAAGTGCTTTTGTTTAAAAAAAAAAGACAATCATTTCCTTTAGGAATTTTGCTAATATTAACACACTATTTTTGGTGCGTTTCAAGTCCAGTATAAAAACCAGGTATCAACACCACTTATTTGGTAATCTAGTAGCATCTGGAGTTGTTTTTAATTTTGCTCACTCGCTCATATTTATTATGTCCTTGATCATACCATAAGACAGACTATTTTCTTTAATATATATTATTTAATGATATATATATTTAGTTATATATTAATAGTCATCCATTAACCAATATACCAGCCATATCTTTTTGTGTGTGGGAGGTGATGTCTGGATGTGTGTGTCTCTGTGACTGTGTACCCTGCTTTTTTTGTACTGGAACTAATTTCTTAAATTAACTAAAAATTCTGATTAGCTGCATTTTGACTAACAGTAGTTTATTCTAATAATAAACTTTCATTTTTAACATGTACTTTTTTATTTCAGGGAGATTCAGTAGGCAGATAGTGGTACCTAGGTTTAATATTTTCCAGATTATTTGTAGTAAAAGGTCTTAGAATTTTCTCCTAGTAGAACAAAGTATTTGCCTTTTATGAGACATTCAAAGTTATTTCAAAAAATGTGGAAAAGAATGTATTAAACACATCAATATTGATTTTTTTTTTCATTTTCAACCATGGAGGATGATCCTTGCTTATTTGAACCTCTTCAATGAATAAAGCATTAGTTTTCCTTCCACTGACAACCTGGCCATTAAAAGATTATATATCATTCAAAAGAAAGTTGAGGAACATTAGTTATATCAATACAAATTGAATTAATGAGAATTTTCCACTAGAGGACATTTTCTTCTCAATTGTTACCTTTATTTTGGTGCTTAATTACTGTCTTCATTTCAAGTGGGATCAGGGCCTCTTACCATCCTTTCGCAGAGCCCATTTTCTGCTCACAGATAACAGAAAGATTTATGGTCCTCTAATTTGTCGTTTCTGCTGTCAAATCTCTATATGGTTCTCAGGCGCCCAGATAGGTAGAGGCTAGGAAATGTGCTATAATATTAATTCACTCATGATTTTAACTTGAAAAGGATTCTTTCAAGTGCCTTTTGTCTTTCTAGGGAGACAGCAACCGCATTATGAAACAGGATCAATGTTTTTCTCTTTTTCATTCTCGGTGGCTGTTCTTTTGTTTCTTTCTTAGTCTTCCTAATGATCTAATATCACATGATGTGGAAAAGTCTGATACTTCAGAACCTTCGGAAATCATTTTGCTTTATTAGTTTATTTTTATAACAAAAAAAATCACATACTTACTCGCATTGTATCAAGTAATGGAGATTTACCATAATCTAGGTCTCAAAGAAGCCCAGAGAGAACCTTACACATTGCCTGAGAAAAATAACCAAACCCTAAATATGCCATGAGCTTTTCAGAAACTAGAACTTGCTTCAAGAACTTTCAAGGAGCCAGACCAGGTTTTGGGGCCAAGAAAGCCCATCCTCACTTCCTTCCTAAGAGTGTTGTTTAGGCTTTTCTCTGTTTGGAGCCATCAGTGTGACTGAATCACTCACTCTTCCGTCACTGCTTCTCTTTGTTCCTGCTTTTGTTGACGCGGAAGACAAAGGCCCTCCTCTGACCTCATCCGCTCTCACTAGTGTTTCAGTGCTACATGGTTCAGAACTTGATTATCTACTTCCAAGCTATGAGTATTAATTTAATAAAGTGTAGAATTATAAAATATTGCTTTGAAATTAATTTCTACATTTTAGGAAGCAGATTATTTTTCCTGTAAAAAACTTTAGCTGCCACTATGTTGCTGGAGATGCCTTTATACCCAGCATGCTTGTCATGTTCAGAGATTTCATGACTTTAGGAAACTCCCAAAAATACTCCACGTCACTACACTTCAACCTCCCCCAACATACAGACACATACAGACACACACACACACATACACACACACACACAAATCCACTCACTCAGGAATGCATGCAGAGTCTAAAATTTTTACTTTTATTATTTATTTTTTATTCTATTTTTTTATTTTTTTTGAGATGGAGTCTCTCGCTGTTGCCCAGGCTGGAGTGCAGTGGCATGATCTCGACTCATTGCAACCTCCGCCTCCCGAGTTCAAGAGATTCTCCCACCTCAGCTTCCCGAGTAGCTGAGATTTAGGCATGTGCCACCATGCCGGGCTATTTCTGTATTATTAGTAGAGATGAGAGTTCACCATGTTGGCCAGTCTGGTCTCAAACTCCTCAGGTGATCCTCCCACCTCTGCCTCCCAAAATGTTGGGATTACAGCGTAAGTCACTGCACCTGGCCAAATTTTTACTTTTAGCACCCATTCTTATTATTTTTCTTTTTGAAAATGATGAGCAAGCAAACATTTTTGAGTATGGGAATCATAGATTGAATGATTTTATCTTGGATCATATATCATTGAAAGTTAGAAGGTGAGTGACACGATGCTCAAAATATTTTTGTATTGCTGAGTTCAGTGCCAAGTATAACCTGAAAATTAGTAAGGCGACTAATGGTTAACTGGGGAAAGTATACAGATGTTTTTATTTTCAAATAGGGCTTTATTTAGCTAAGTTAACATTGACTTAGTTGTATTCTTTCTGGAGAACAATCTGTCTATACATATCAGTAATTTTAAAATAATTTTACTCTTTAACCTAGTCATTTTATTTTAAGGAAATAATAAAAGACTGAAAGACTGAATCAGAATTTTATTACAAAATTAGACCGGGTGTGGTGGCTCACACCTGTAATCCCCGCACTTTGGGAGGCTGAGGTGAGTGGATCACCTGAGGTCAGAAATTCGAGACTAGCCTGACCAACATGGCGAAACCCCATCTCTACTAAAAATACAAAAAATTAGCCAGGCGTGGTGGTGGACACCTATAATCCCAGCTACTCAGGAGGCTGAGGCAGGAGAATGGCTTGAACCCAGGAGGCGAGGCTGCAGTGAGCTGAGATCTCACCACTGCACTCCAGCCTGGGCAACAAGAGCAAAACTCAAAAAAAAATAAATAAAAAGAATTTTATTACAAAATTATTTATAATTGTAAAAACTTAGAAGCACTCAAGGTATTTGCTTGAGTCTTATTGTACTATAGCCATACAAGTATTCTATGTAGACTTTGAAATAACAATATACAACTCTAAATGACATGTTAAGTCTGACTTACCTTATAATGTAGTAGGAAACCATTTAGAAGTGTTTGTGTGTGTATAAAAAGAAATTTTGAAAATGTATAAAATCATTAAAATGTATATATCTAGTGGCTAGGGTAATGGCTGATATATATCTATTTCATAGTATTCTAAACTTTTCAAAATGTCTATAATGAATATGTAATGCTTTTATGATTGATAAAATGATAGATACATTTTATAATTTTGCCAACTAATGCTTTCTTTTTGAAAGAAGATGTAGTAGGTGTTCTAAATGTCAATCTTTCAATGTATGTGTCCCTGAGACCATATCACATAAGAGAGAGGAAAGACCGCACGCTTTGGAGTCAGGTAGCCCTGGGAAGGAGTCCTACCTCATGTCTAGTGTGATTTAGGAATAGAATCTGAGCTATTTGCCCATCTGAGCTTTCTCACTTGAAAAATGGGGATAAAATGTCAGCTTTATGGATACCTACAATTAAGGAAAAGAGTTAATGAATACATGAGACCACTTTATTTTATTTTTTTTTTTTTTGAGACAGAGTCTCACTGTGTCACCCAGGCTGGAGTGCAGTGGCGTGATCTTGGCTCACTGCAACCTCCACCTCTTGAGTTCAAGCGATTCTCATGCCTTGGCCTCCCGAGTAGCTGGGATTACAGGTGTGCACCACCACGCCCAGTTAATTTTTGTATTTTTAATAGAGACGGTGTTTCACCTTGTTGGCTAGGCCGTTCTCGAACTCCTGACCTCAGGTGATCCTGCCACCTCAGCCTCCCATAGTGCTGGGATTACAGTTGTGAGCCACTGTGCCCAGCCAGAATGTGTAAAACCACTTTCTGTGACTGGTATATCATAACCATTTGATAAATATTTGATGATGATGATAATTATTATTATTATTATTTGGCTTTCTATTCTTCATATTTCAGTGGAAAATTGCATTTTTCAAAGAAAATATTTTGAGATCTTTGGAGGCAGCAGTCTTGTATACATGAAGTTAATTATTCCAGATGAAGTAGAGAAACAATGGCATGCTAATTAAATTATAACTCCTTGCTAGCTTGATTTTATGACCCTCAAGTACTTTCATTTAAAATATAAAGAGCAAAACATTTCTCTCTTCTTAGACTTGTTCACTTATCCTGTTGGAACTATCACAAAAGATCAAAAATAATTAAAATGTGGACAGTCTCAGAGTGAAAACAAAGGGTCAGGCTGGTTCTTCTATTAGTAAACAATATAGCACCTACTGTGTGCCCAGCACTGACTACTTTACGCATTTTGCAGACATGGCCTCATTTAATGCTTACACCAGTCTTATGAGTACATTCTATTATCATCCCGGTTTAAATATGAGGAGCCTGAAACACAGAGGTACTCAATAACTTCCCAAAAAGGGGAGTTGTAACCCCTAAAGGGCCACCCAATGTAACTCAGACAGCTGGATCCTGAACGCATGTTCTCAAACTCTCCACTCTCCTGAATCTTCAACACATTCTCCTTGCACTTTTATTTAAAGATCCTCCTAAATCTTCTTCGGAATTCATATGAAAATCCTTGTTAGTCTGCTGAGCTGGAAGTATGTATTATATCAATTCACCCTGTGCACCCACCAGAATAAAAGTTTTCTGGGGGCAGGAACCTCCAGTGCCACAATTATTGTCTATGCCCAGCATGTCATACCATGCCTGGAAGAGAGGGGACTCAAATATTGATGGGTAAATGGATAAATGAATTGATGATCATCCCAAAACCGCTTTTTTCTTGACCTTCATCTTTTTTCCCTGCTTTCCTTGAAAGTATACGAAGTCCAACAGGCTGAACTTAAAGCACAAATATCTGCGTTCAGTTTTTGTTTTCTCCATACACACAGGAGGATGGCAATCTTTTGTCTTTCCCGGTTTGAAAAGAAAGCAAAGTCCTAACCCCTGCTGTTGTATTCTCTATTTTAGTTGAAAGCAGTTGCTTTGTCGTCTGGATCTTGCCTGTATCTTCTAAGCATCCACGTTATTCCCTTGTCTTACCTAAATTTGCAGGTGTCATTCGTATCCTACTACGTGAAAAATTTAATTGCATTTCACATCTGTGCTTTTTATTTTTTTTATTTTTTTAGACAGAGTCTTGCTCTGTTGCCCAGGCTGGAGTGCAGTGTCATGATCTCAACTGTCTGCAACCTCTGCCTCCCAGGTTCATGCGATTCTCCTGTCTCAGTCTCCCAAGTAGCTGGGACTAGAGGCACATGCCACCATGCCCAGCTAATTTTTGTATTTTTAGTAGAGATGGGGTTTTGCCATGTTGGCCAGGCTGGTCTCAAACTCCTGACCTCAAGTGATCCACCCCGCCTTGGCCTCCCAAATTGCTGGGATTGCAGGCATAAGCCACTGTGCTCGAACTGTGCTTTTATTCTACAAAGCATCTAGCACAGTACTTAGCACACAGTAGGTGCTCCAGAAATGTTTCACCTGAAAAGCAAAAAGATCAAGGTAATCCTCTTAAAAGCAAGCAACTTGGGATTAGCAAACTTTTTCATAAAGAACTACATAGTAAATATCTTCAGCATTGCAGGTTCACTGTCTATTGCAACTACTCAAATCTGCTTTTGTGGCATGTAAGCAGCTGTAGACAATAAGCACATGAATAAGCATAGGTATGTGCTCATGAAACTTTATTTACAAAAAACAGACCGTGAGCTAGATTTGGCCCACAGGCCTTAGTAGTTTGCTAACATCTATTCTATACCATGCCCCACATTACAGTCCTAACTATTTGCATTCTAACAGGGTAGAGTTGGTGGGAAGAGAGAATGAATTACTGGAAAAGCTCAAAAGAGTGTGGCCTCCTGAAAGTAGGTCAGATGCTTTGTTTGCATATGCAAAGGCCACAGTATGGTTTGCATTATATATCTTTCTTGCTCTGCATGAAATCCTTTCCTAATCTCATTCTGTACTCAATTTCCCCTTAAAGCTCTCATCCTTCCAAACCTTTAAAAGATAATAAATAAGAATTTTCTATTAAAGATAATAGGCTTTCAGGGATCCATCTGCAAGGAGGAAATGAGAGAAAAAAATCTTATTAGAATGTATTCCCACCATATAGATCGATCTGCAAATAGCCAATTATAAATTAGTATTTTTGCTTTATCAATCAGCTCCATCCCTTTTCTAATAATATCCCTTCAGGAGGTCAAAAATGAAATTAGTTCTTGGCAATTTGTAAGGCAAAGGGGAAAAAGGTATAGAACATGTCTTAGCTAAAAACTAAAATCACAGGCAAATGGATAACACCATGCAATTAAGTAATAAAATATAAAATTTGAATGATGATCACCTATCCACTTCTACCTTAAAGGACATATTGGTGTCCAACTAGGAAAATAGACATTAGTTATTGTATTTAAATAGAGGAAATTTAAGGGCATTTTTTACACAGGGAATTAAGAAGTTGACAAGCCAAAAACGAGTCAGAGAAGTCACTTAGAGATTAGCACTAGCAGAAGGCTGCTTCCACACCTAGGCTGAGGCCAGTGGAATCAAAATGAACCTGGATGTCAAGAGGTAGATCACGGAGGAGATGCAGCACTGCTGATCTGCCACCTAAGACTCAGAGAGGGGAAGAAAGTACCCGGACTCTTCCTGTCTTTCTTCCCTCCAATCTCCTGCCAATGCCTCCCTTTGGGCGAATGCAAGCAGCTGACAAAGGAGCCTGGGAACTGGCTTGAAGGGCCAGCTTCTTGGGATAAGAGGTACAGCAGTGAAAGAGTAAACAATGAGGCTGGGCGCTGTGGCTCAAGCCTGTAATCCCAGCACTTTGGAAGGCAGAGGCAGGTGGGTCCCTTGAGGCCAGGAGTTTGAGATGAGCTTGGTTAACATAGTGAAACCCTGTCTCTACTGAAAAATACAAAATTAGCTGGGTAAGGTGGAGCGCACCTGTAGTCCCAGCCATTCAGATGCCTGAGGCAGGAGAATCGCTTGAACCCAGGAGGCAGAGGTTGCAATGAGCCAAGATTGTGCCACTGCACTCTTGCCTGGGCAACAGAGTGAGACTCCATCTCAAAAAATAAAAAATAAAACAAAGAGTGAACAAGTTAAAGGAAGGCTGTTAGGACTTTTCTCAATATCCATCATTAGCTTCACATTCTCCCTTTCCTATTTTCTTGCTTTTCTTTCCTTCCTTCTTTTACCACAATGATGTACACCTGAGCCACAGTTGCAACCAAATTACAAAATGTTCCTCTGAAGCACTGTCTCCTTCCAGACCAGAGTGCTCAGTTTTCTGTCTATAGTGTCCATTAATAGGTGCTGGTGGTGGGAACAGGGGAAGAATGTGTGTGGGAAGACAGGACCCCAGATAGCCTTGGCTGACCCAGTTCTTCCCCCTTCTGCTGTAGTTCTTGGGAAAACTGTAGAATGTGCTGAGGATACAGTGTCCTGACATAAGGAGAAACCACCTAGAATAGAATAGCCCAGGCTTTGTCATCCCTACTGGAACAGGATGTCCTGCAATGCTTGTGCTCAGCAACCCAGGGGCAACCAGGGTATAAAACCCATAGTGGATTGCTTTTGGTGTCCCTCAGCTGCAGTATGAAGTGGGCATGAACAGATGAGGCTCCACCTGCCCTGGGCAACTTTCCTGAGACTCGGGGAACTGACTCAGCATGGATTCTAGGCTTCTGTTTGTTTTAGCTGCCTATCCTTGAGTAATAAAGTTGCTTTGCCTGACTCGTATGATTGTTCTTTCTTACCAAACTAGAGCTCAGAATGCAAGTAGTGGAGGTATGACTACTGAAGCAGCTGTGTCCCCTTTGAGTGCCTGCCAGAGTCAAGAACTCTTGTAGAATTCTGGCAGCTGGGTTTGTGAAAAACCTCCTTCCAGACTTAGAAACCTTTGTAGAAATTGGCGAGGTTTTAGAGTCCGCCCCCCTCCCCGGCATTGGAAATTGGTATACAGTGTTCCCCTTTCCATAACTGACACTGGTGCGTGGAATTCTGCTTAACAGTATGGAGATGGTGAATTATCACATATGAGTAGAATCTGTTGGTCCACTACTCTGGCCATTGCTCTACTTGATTGGCATTGGATAGCAGAAGAGACAGCAGCTAAGCAGAACAGAAATTGAGCTGGGCACTTAATTTCTGACCTACCTTGCATTGCTAACCTATGGTTCCGTTCTCTTGTCACCCAAATGGCTAGCAATACTCTCATGACTCACTTTTTAGTGGGATTTTCAAGCAGAGCTATTGAACCCCAAGTGGTACAGTTATTTCCGTGAAACCAATGGCCTCCAAAGTTTATACATTTTGCTCCATTAATAAAATATGTTTAAGTTCAAATTCCCCAAATACGTACATTTAATAACTGCTGTCTCAATATATATCATGGACTTAAGTGATGGTTAACAACTAACAACAGTGGATATAAATTTATAATACAAATATTTGCTGTCTAATCATTTCAAATTTCATTATCTAATTGCTTCTTATATCTGATTAGATTACCGTAATTTTACCTTCTGCTTGGGCTGATAAGAGTCCATGCTTAAGTGTAGAAGTGTCTGCTCTTCCTATTTATTCTCTATTACTCATGCATTCTTAGTATTGCCTTTAATCAGAAACAATATGTAAAGGTACTTCATCTTGTGAGGGTCAACTTAGATAAACTAGAAAATAGTCATAACTCCATTTAATGGGCCCATGTAAACAGCAATGGATCCTGAAACACAGAAAACAAAAAGATGAAAAAGTGTGTGACAGTCAGCCCCACATCTGTGTGGCGTCCCCCTCCCATACAGGATGCCTCTTGTATCTGACATGTACCTGTGTGACCCACAGACTCAGGGAGCGTCACGGTATCCACCTATGTGCCCATTAGAAAAAGTATTTCTTTCTTATTTTCTTAGATGAAGAAAATTATAAAGAGAAGTTCCAACATATTTTCACATCCCCCTCCTTGGGAGAATGCTGCTTTAAATGACATTCTTCTTTTTGCCAAAATTAAGATGTGCCTAGAAACTCTGCTCCTCCACTGCCTGGACCTTCACTCATGCTAATTTTCTCCAAGAGATCTGTAGTGGGTTGAACAGTGGATCCTACAAGATAGATCCAATTCCTAACCCCTCAATACCTGTGAATGTGAGATTACTTTGCAATAGGGTCTTTGCAGATATAATTAGGTTAATGATCACAAGATGATGTGGTTCTAGATTTAGAAAATCCAATGAAATGTTCCTATAGGAGATAGAAAAGAAGACACAGAGACCTAGAGGGGAAGGCCATGTGAAGATGAAGGCAGAAATTGCAGGGATGTGTCTGCAAGTCAAAAAATGCCAAGTGTTACCAAAATCCCCCATAAGCTAAGATAGAGGCATGGAATGTATTCTCCTTTAGAGTCTTCAGAAGAAACCAACCCTGTTCACACCTTTATTTTTGAATTCTGACTTCGAGAACTGTGACAGCATAAATTACTGTTATTTTAAGCAGTCAAGGTTTTGGTCATTTATTTCAGCAACTTGGGTTCCAATACAAGATCTTGTCTCTCTTTCCATGTTAGGCCCCATTAAGGACATCTCGCCCCACAATACACCAGAGAGGCTTTTATAATGCTAAACCAAATTGTAAAATGTGCTAATTCTGTCCTACACAACTTTAGAATCAAAAGATATGGCCAGGCAGCTCTTTCATTGACTTAGAACTTGTGCTGTAATTTAAGATACTCCTCAAATATGCTAGGTTCTTTAGAAGGCTAGTCTGCACAAAGTTGAAAAATGGCCCATGGGGGCAGCATAGATAACTCCATAAACCTACTAAACAATGACGCTCTTTCCTCGTCAGTGTGGAATATTCATGTGAACCCTTGTAACCAATAGAGCCATTTTGCTACTATGAGAGAAGCCAGCCTTAGGATGAAGCTGATACATGGACCTGTGCAAATAATATAGATAAGGAATTGCCGCCATGATCAACCCCACACCTGAAGCATAATTTCAATCTTCTTGGTAATTAGGGCAATATAGCCTTATATTATTTAAGCCTGCTTATATTGAATATTTTATCACTTGCCACTGATTGCATCCTAGATGGTATACTCTCCTCTCCCTTTTTTGTCCTCGTGGTCTCTTTTTTTTTTTTTTTTTATCATTTATACATTCAATAGTTATTAAATCCTTGATATTGTAGGACTTTGTATTTTCTAGTTTTCTTCTTATATTATTTCCAACAAGTTTGACAGAATATTCTCAGTATAAACATAAGATATGTTGGTGTTTTCCATTTCCTTTTGGCAACTAATAGACATGGTGATCAAAGAGAGTAAATGAAGACACATCTGAGTTATAAATTCTTTATGGAAAAGTTCAGATGGAACAAATATATACACATACATATTCTTATGTATATATACATAATATACATCTTATCAATATATCTTATCTATATATTCTACTTTTGTTCTCATAAACTTATGAAGAAATGTAGTTTAGAACATCCTCCCCCAAAAGAAATAAATTTAAGATAAATTTATAGTGCATACAGTGTAATAAGGCTATTTAAAAGGTACTGGGAGAAAAGATTATGTCATATTAAGATAAGAATTTTCTCCATTCTCTTGACAAAGTCATGGCTCTCCAGTTGGGTCTATGAAGAGGTCCAGCTAATTTGCCTTTTGATTTTCTGCCATTGTAGAATGACTATCTGACCATGGCCCTTTGTCCTAGTCTGCTCAGGCTTCCATAACATAATACCACATACTGGGCAACTTAAACAACATAAATTACATTTTTCAAGATTCTGGAGGCTGGAAGTCCGAGAGCAATGCATTGGCAGGGTTGGTTTCAGGGAGGGGCTCCCTCACTGGCTTGTAGATGGCTACCTTCTAACTGTGTCCTCACATAGTCTTTCCTATGGATGTGCACTCTCTCTTCCTTTTCTTATAAGGACACCAGTCCTATAGAATTAGGATTCTACCACGATAGCCTCATTTAACCTTAATTACCTCCTTAAAAACCTTATCTCCAAATACGATCACATCAGAGGTTAGAGCTTCAACATATAAATTATTCGGGGAATACAATTCAGTCCACAACCCCCCATTTTGTTCATTGTATTTCTCATCCTGTAGGTATACTCTACATTTGAAATCTAGCATATGCACCCATACACCCTTACCTAAAAGGGAGAGAAAGTGTTTAAAAACCAATTTGTAAAAGAATATTATTGAGGGATACCAATGGTAATTTTCCAAAGGTTTGGCCATAATGACTCTGCAAATAGTTGAAATCTGTCAGCATCCTCTTTTGAGATAACTATTAACAATTTGGTTTGCGTAGTCTGATACAACTTGCATTTGTCAATCAAATATGTCAGCACATACATTCCTACTGGCTGTAGTAGAATAGGCTAGTATCTGCACACATCTATCACACAGCATCCCTATCTCTGCATCCCTACTGAAGCCTGGAATGATCATTCAATCAGCCTGTTCAATCCGTCTCCTTACTTCACTATCAGACTAAGACCTTCCTTCTCCCCTAATCCATCTTATTTCAGGCCACATGGATCCTTTCCATCTTTGATTGTCTATCACCAACACCACTGCTATTGCCAGCATGTCTGTCACCAGCACAATTATAGCTTCAGTGCCTAACCCCATCTTTACCTGGAATGCATTTATGGGCATGTATTCCTTTCTCAAATACATCACTCTGTGCATTGCCTTATTCCTAATCTTTATAACACCATAACATCATCCAGCTTTGCCCTGTTGCACTGATGGTCCCTAGCACATATAGGGAGCTAACTGAAAATTTGGAAAAGCATGTGGTACAGCCCATCTCTGTGGGAGGCAGTAGGAAAAATGCCCAAATCCCTTCTTTGGGGCATATATTTCCCCATATCACCCACTTCTGGGTTCTTTCTTTCATAGCTGGTCCCAAGTCACTCTGTAACTTCTCTGATTTACAGCCCAAACAGTGTGTTTGAGTCAAATTTTCCCTGTTGGCATTGAGAATAATGAAGATTGAGAATTGAAAATGCTCCTATTAACCCAGCAGCTCTTCTAGTTTCAACATTTCTATTTTATGGCACCAGACAAATATGCTTTATTAACCATACTATCTAGAGGACTTCAGATTTGGTATACTTATCGTGCCTGTAATACCAGTCACCACTTCCATTTCCCATGGACATCAAGCTAAACTGTGTGAACTTTAACAATGAATGAAAATTGATTAAAATCACACATGCTGAATTATTTTTTTTCCCAAGGATAGCTAACAATTTTCTGAATAAACTTGACCTTTTCACTTCCATTTATTTTAATATAAAGCTAAATGGAAATCACATTCAAACAAGTATATCAATCCACCTGGGAAAGCCTAAAAACAAACTTACGTCTGTGAAAATGAAAAGTAATTTACTCCTTTTATTAAGATGTATTGTAAAATCACAATTGTGATCTTATGCGTGTTTAGCAGCTCTGCAAGCCTATTTACAATTTTTTGGATTTTTTAAAAAAGTATATTTGTCTCTTCTGTAAATAAAAGTGGTTTGTTTTCCCTAGAACAAGAAGCATAGTTCTCAAATGAGAAAAAGATTTAGATACATTATTTTTTTTGAAAAAGGAAGCTTCTTTAATGTAAAACTCTATGTCAATAAAACCATTTAATTACAACACGTAACTTTCCATATAGCATTTTTTGAAAGTGATTTCATATATATTTTACTTATTTGAATCTCACTGGTAATGCAATGACTTTCTTGGTGACACACTTCAACCTCCAGGAGAAGATCATCTCTCTGCCAATGCATATTCCCTCCCCTTTTCCCACCCTGCTCACCCTAATACAGAGGTATTTGGATGTATGTTCAAGATAAAATGGACTCCAAATTGTTCAAGGTACAAAACAAGTGAAGATTTTTATGTAAACAACACAGATATAAGAGACTCTATCTTCTTTCTGGACTATCTTCTGGGGTTTTCCTTTGGTTCCTTTCCATCCACTCGACTGGTTGGTCTGAGGTGAGCATCCATTTCAGAGCCATACTCTGCCCTTAGGAAAGAGGCAGAATTCAGGATGGATCCAAGAAACCTGCGCCTGATAAATGCCAGAAGGCATCCTTGTGACTTATATGTGTGCAAGTCACAGCATCACGGCTGAGTATGACAAGGCAATATAAGGCCATAGATTCAGTGAGGAATGAAATAGGAATTTTAAGTATCTTCAGATAGTCTCATGGACCAGGGAGAAGGAGCCAAGTATATGCAGTAGCAGGGCAGCATGTGATCTTTCAAGATCAAGACTAAATATCTTAAATTATATAATGCCACTCTGATATCTACTGGTGCCTGTGCCCTCTCTGTAGGTCCATTTCCAGATAGCAATGGTCACCCACTACCAGTGGACCAGGCAGATAGTAGGAATAGAGATCGCCCACTGTGATGCTCTCCCAGCAACATCAAGTGGCTCATACCATTTCATCCACCTAAAGGGACTTCCCATATCATCTTAAACTGTCAAAAAAAACCGCCACCATTTCCTCGCTTCAAAACTTGCTTTCCATATGATGGTTCTTCTGACCATGCCCTCCTGGTTAAAGTGATGGTAGACTCATGCAATAAATTTGTACTGAATACCTAATAAGTACAACAAATTAGGTCAAATTCTGAGAACAAAAATACAATACATGACCCCACCTGCCCTCATGTAACTTACAGTCTAGTGGGGTTGATCTACAAATACATTGACAAT
The DNA here is from genome assembly GCF_024542745.1 of Macaca thibetana thibetana. Taxonomy (NCBI): domain Eukaryota; kingdom Metazoa; phylum Chordata; class Mammalia; order Primates; family Cercopithecidae; genus Macaca; species Macaca thibetana. The sequence continues at coordinate 112,074,989 of NC_065589.1, read as the reverse complement.
CACTTTACATTGCAGTGAGGTAACTTACAGATGCTCAGAGGAGCAGCTTCTTCAAAGACACTGAGTAAATTTTGAGCACAAATCCCCCTCCCTCTAGTGGCTATATCAATAATTATTCATCTAATTTACAAGAGAATCACCTTCTATCCAGAGATATCTCTCTAAGCTTGCGCTGAATTGCTCTTTAAATTTTTCATTGTTAAGTTAACTTTTCACATTATTTTCACAGATGACCTCAAATGCTAGTCCTATTTTATAATACTATATTTTACCATCTTGACAGTGTTATAAGTCCCCACAAGGCAGGGACATTTTCTCATGACAGCCTCAGCTCTCCTGGACTGCCCACCCCCATTCCCACCAACAATTCCTTGGATGTAGTTGGCACTCGGTTTTCCTAGGTTTTGATTGAAAAGTACATGAATTCAGGAATTAAATAAACCACTGTCAAAGGGTGACACAAACATTACTGTTTATACTTTTTAGGCAAATTTAGTTATCTTCTTTAAAATTCAATTTCTCCGCCTTTAAAATGAGAATAATTTCTACCTTGCAAGATTATGGTTAAGTTCATAATAAATTATGTAGCACTTTGCCTTGCACTCAGAGCACCTTAAAGCATAATCTTTAACTGGTCTGAAGGGCTTAATTATAGCTAGAGGGCCCTGAATTCAAATCCTGCCTCCTCTAATGAACAGGTAGTGTAACTTAGATGATGTATAAACTCTCTGCAAATCCTAGCATTCTATAAAATGGGACCAATAATAATGGAATCTATCTCCTGAGATTTTTGTAAAGATCAAATGGAATGATGAATGTGGAGCATTAGGTATGATACCTGGTATATAGAAAGCACTCCACAAATGTTAGCACTTAAGAATTACATTCATTAGCTTGCTTCAGGGCCATGATGTGTGAATCCCCAAGATTAAAGAAGACCACATCATTTATCTAGAGATTTATTTTTATCATACTGCCCTGTAGGTTTCCAGGTCCTAACCAAGGAGAAAAACCTCTCTTAAATTGAATAATAATAACAACAAGAATAATACTAGTACACCATCACAAAGCACGTTCTCTACTGCCACTTTGCTGAAAATCAAACCTATCAATGGTCATGTGTTCACTGAACAACAGCTTCATAAGCCAGCACAGCTCACCAAAAGATGAACAGGAAAGGCACAAATCCTGTGTGTAAATTGCTCACAGTCTCATAGGGAGTAGGACAGGCAAACAAAGAGTACTAATGTTGCGGAGTATGTACTTATTGTTAGGGGACGTTTATGGTACAAAAGACCTGGATATGCTGTTCACAAAGAGAAAGCAATAAAGAAAAGCTCCAGTGAAGAGGCTGTACATGACTTCAGTCATAAAAGCTGAGTTAAGGCTTACCAGGTAGAAGAGGCAGAAGAAGTGACTTGGCCAAATAACTAGAGGCATGACATGTAGTAGGATGACAAAAGGAAAAGTTTTGAGTTGTTTTTGTGTTTGTGATGTGGATGTAAATTTGGGAAACTATAGAAGGACCAATTTATCTTGAAACTTTACCTAAATTTTTGTGATTTTTGACATTTTAGGATCACCGATTTCTTTCCATTTCTGGCAAATATATGTTACTCTCTTTCAGGAAAAGATACATACACACATATTTCTATAAAATACCCTTAATACTGGGAAAGGTGGGAAGTAATCCACACCTAGGAGTTCATTTGTTTGTTTTACTCTGTCTATTGGATATGCATATGGTATCTCCATAGGATGATACAGCAATTGGAGCAGTGGCAGGAGAAGGTGGAGGGTGGTGTGGGGAGGTGATTGATTCTCCAACAAAAACAGTTGCTTTCCTCCCCACCTGGAGATTTGCCCAGTTTTTATTTGAACAGTTACTCCTCTTCCATATAACATACAAATGCTTTGTATTGTGACTCTGATGGGGATCCAGGCTTTAGGATTAAGCTGGTTCCATAGCAGGCAGGAGCAGGACAAAGACATGAAAATGAATGTGGCCCTTACTGATAATTTTGAGCCACAGAATCAGTACAGCCTTAATGTCTATCTACCACGGGGCTCTCCTTTCATGGTAGCCATTAAAGTTCCTATGGGTTTCAACAAACCTGAATTTGACTTTCCTTGTTGTATCTAACAGTATTGTAACTAATAGATTACAAAAAATAGACACATACTTTCCTATTTGTTCAACAGAGTCCCATAGCATTCCTCCTTTCCATTCACTCCTTGACCTTGACCCTTCTGGTTCCTCTACTCTTCCCACACTGTGTGGTCTCAGCTCTCAGTTAATTAATTCCATTCTTCTTGGAGCTGGAGAGTATTGGGAAACCTTCAAGTCCCACATTTACTCAGCTGGTTCATCTGCTTGTCTTAACAAATAAACCTTCCTGTTGCTGGTACTAACTTCCTCTTAAAACACAGCTCTAGGGTTTACAATGTTATCCTCTGCCTATTAAAGACTGCTAAGATTTCTTTCCTCATACTTAGATATGAGCCAAGAGCCCCAAAGATAGGTGACAAACTCTCTAATTAATGGGGAGAAGAAAGCTTCCTTCTACCATAACAGGATTTGCAGTGTGTGCAGAGATTTCCGTAAAGATCTCACTGTGGAGAAGTATCGTTCAAGTGAAAGTCTCTTAAGTGTCCACATTTCCTTTTTGTGCCTGGGAATTAAATTATCAAAATATGTTCTTGTGCTAGGTATCTCTCCTTTCTGTTTCTCTCAATACACATACATACATGCATATGTATATATGATTGCATGCATATGTATATTTATACAAACACATACATTTATACAGCTTGGGCCATGCCTTCACAGTACCTCCAATATGTATATAGCATGTTATTCTGAGTTTATGTCTGTCAGACAATTACATAAGGTTTTCTAGATTATCACCATTTAATGGTTGGTAGTTTTGTGTCCTCCTGCCTAGAGCAGCCTGTATACTCATGGACAAATAGAAAAACAGGTTTGAAGTGGTTTGTAAGGCCCAGCTTTTCCAGCCATTAAGAAATAGGTACCTGTCTATAAAGCATAATGCCTGGGAAGTAATAACTGGGAATATTGAACACATCGTGAAAGCACTCAAAAATGGGAATTGCCTGTTACTGACCGATGGAACCTCTATTTCAAATTATGACTTTGGGAAAGGTGCCTGACTATACAGACAGTATTCATAATATGTTATGACCATCTTGTTTTTATTCATTTGACTGCACCAAGCCCCCCTTTCCAAATGCAAGCTGTGAAAATGCAAGAAGCCAGGTAGGCAGTTGCTCTTGCTCTCTGGAATTTATTCGTACCATGAGTCACTTCTAAGGGCCTTGTTCTCAAGTCTCCAGACTTTCACTTGCCTTTCCAAGGTCCCTTGACTGAGCCTTGTTCTCCTGGCTTAGATTTAATCCACCCTTGTTCTAGAAGGTCTGTTACTTACTCCTTGATCTCATGTGTTCTGAGTATCGACAAGAACACCTGACCCCTTGACCCTCCTGTATTGATTATTTATTGCTGCATAACAGATACTGTCAAAAGTTAATAGCTAAAAATGACAAATTTATCTCACACAATTTCTGAGGTCAGGCATCCTGGGGAGTCTTGGCTGGGATTGTTCTGGCTCGTGATCTCTCATGAGGGTGTAGTCAAGATGGCAGATGGGGCAGCAGTCAGATGAAGGCTTTACTGACACTGAAGCATCCACTTCCAAGAAAGCTAAGTCTCCTAGCTCCAGGCAAGGGGCCTCTGTTTTTTTCCTTATGGGTCTCTTTTTATGATATGGAAGCTGACTTCCCTCAGAGAGAGCCAAGAGCAGGGGTGAGGGTAACTACGAGTGTTTTATATCCTAGCATGATTACGTTAATGATGTTATAAGAGGAGAGGCACAAAGGTGAATTCATGCTGTGGGGTAATGATTTAATATTTTAGAAGGATACCTATTTTTACACTAAAACATGTCTGTGTTTTAATTCCAACATGAAATGCAAATATTCCTGCATAGAAGAGAGGACATTTCTTTTACACATCTCTGAAATGTAATAGAACGTAAAATATACAGTACATGAAATCAACTACATGAATAGTGACAACAGGTCACACGGGAATCGTAAACATTTAAATAATGTTGGCAATGTAGACACCAAACCAAATCTATAAGTTACAACTATAAGGAGGATATTTCAGAGAGGTGTACTTCTGCTCCTGCTGTAAGATCTAGAAGGTGACTTATAGATAATAGAGAGCAAAATAATAACTGATGTGCTTCTGCTAGTCTTTTTCTTTCTTTCTTTCTTTTTTTTGAGACAGAGTCTCACTCTGTTGCCTAGGCTGGAGTGCAGTGGCACGATCTCGGCTCACTGCAACCTCCGCCTCCTGGGTTCAAGCAATTCTCCTGCCTCAGCCTCTCAAGTAGCTGGGATTACAGGTGCCTGCCACCATGCCTGGCTAATTTATTATATTTTTGGTAGAGACAGGGTTTAATCATGTTGGACAGGCTGATCTTGAACTCCTGACCTCGTAATCCACCTGCCTCAGCCTCCCAAAGTGCTGGGATTACAGGAGTGAGCCACCACATACAGCCAACTTCTGCTAGTCTTTTTGCAGTTTCCCTGCTATTTAGTTATCTATGATCTCTTCTACTTGCATAACTTAGCATGAACTTACTAACTTAGAGCATTCTATGTCAACTAACCTTGGTAACTTTCCCTTGTCTGATGCATTAAATTTCCTTTCCGATCAGTGTGATTGACTCAACACCACACAGTTCAGCAGTTACTAATATGCACCAAAGAGTTACTACAAGACTGTAATTTAAACCCAGGCAGGCAATTTCAAAAAGCTATATCTGGTAGCTTTTCTGCAAAGTGGTTGTAACCCAGATGTTCTATCTATGTGAAGGCAGCTCAACAATATTCCTATGAAAAAGGCATTAGCAAAGGACCTGACACATTATCTCAGGAGATACACTATCATTCTAGTGCTATACTGGGTGCCTTTTGTATTGTCAGTGGTTCCCATGATTAAAAGGAGAATTAATATGACAGACATCTAGATTCATACTTTATTTCAACCATCTCACTTGATCCTTCAAACCCTATGTTATGTATTTTTTCATTGTAGAAATTAATGTTTAGAAATAAATAGCACACTACAAAATACCATAATTGAAACCCAAGCTTGCCGGCCTCTAAAACCCATTCTTCAACCATGATACCATGGTGCTTTCTTCGAGCGATATGGCTTTCACCTCTCCTCTAATGACTTTTTCATTCACCTCTCTACCTTGGCTTTATGGTGCACACGTGCACGCGCGCACACACACACACACACACACACACACACAGCGCTTAGGTTAGCTCACCATTATTTCTTTAGTACCGGTTATTTGATTTTTTGCCAACCCGGCACCAAACAAACTGACTTAATTTTTTATATTGCATCTAGTTTGCTAAATGATAAGGGACATGTAGTAATAAAATAATATCCCAGAGGACATTTTCACATTTAACTTGCTGTTTCTCTTCTAAAATTTCCATCGTTAAAAGAGCCAAACAGCCATAGGCTTTGGATATAATAGCTTCAGCTGCAAATAAAAGAATTGTCTTTATGGATGGAAGGTGTGAAAAGGACTATTGCAAATCAGTCTCTCATCTACGCTCCCACGGAACATTGTAGAGGATTCAAACAAATGAGGACAGTAGTGAATAAACTAGTCTTTTAAACCTGTGTAAGATTTTCCATACCTGGATTTCAGATCATTTTAGAGGCAAGTATTAATTTGTTCTTTTTTCTCCTAATTTTTCATATGGCCAAATTTAGGCACAGAGGAGATAATGAACTTGGCAGAGAACCAGGAGCAAGACATTGATGGAAAATGCTGATTTAAATGCTTCCTGCTTGCATTTCTCATAATGAAAGCACAGCCATACTGTTACACTTGTATTTTATGGTTCACTGAAGAGCCGCAATAACAAATTTTAAATACCTATCAAATGTCATAAAATGTCATTTAATATTGTTCTTGGTTTGTAAAGGGAAAATGAAAACTGATAAAGTTCATGTATATTTTGTGCTGGTTCAATACACTAAATACCATACTATAAGACTTTCAACAAATATATAGTCAATTGTAATACGGTAATATTAAATAAGAGGGTGCTACATTTTTTCAAGAGAAAGCAGTCATATTAAAAAGGTTATTTTAATGATGCTCTAAACAATTTCTTTGGCTGCATCACAGCATAGGTTCAGTTGATAATAAAAATTGCCTTTGAACGAAGTACTCTAAATTTTTACAAGACTCCAATTCTCCTGTGCAATTATGGAATGTGAAATGCAATTCTCCCTGGAACCATAAAAGAATTAGACCAGAGAAATGCTGTTAAGAATAAAGCAAGATAAAAAGGAATTGCTTCAAAGACCCTTTTTATTCTTCTATTTCTTAGTGTCATGTTATATTCCAAGTCACTATGTTGTTACGGAAAAGGACAAGGAGAAAACCCACTCTAGACAATTGAACATTTCTAGAATGTTGACTCAGGGATATTTTTTCTCTTGATAATTACGTATTAGTTTAATAAGGACATCTGTGTGTGAAATACTCAAAGAATTTCCAGAGGAATGGATGATATGTCAATGCACAACTATTTGGCATTCGTTTATTGTGGACTCAGCACTGCGTTAGGCACAATGATTCAGGCAAATGGTTTGGGAACATGTCCCATGCTCTAGATCTGCATGGCATTTGTTTATCATTTGAACTGAGATGTGGTTATTACCACTTAACTTCTATCTCTATTTCATATTCCATTAATCATCAAGTCCTATAGATTCTATCACCTTCATAATCTTTCAAATCTACCCATTTTACTACATCTCCAAAACCACTATTAATAATGATCACAATAAGTCCCTAACTACCCTCTTTGTCTTTAATCCTATCTACTTTAATTCAGAATGAACAACAGTTTGGAAATAAAATTGTGAGTATATCACCCCTCCATTTTAAACTGTTTCAGAGTGTCTTCATTTAACTCCTGCTAACGTTCAAGCCCATCAGCATAACTAGGCAAGGTCCTCCGTAAGCTGACCCTTCTTAACTTCTAGCTTAGATTTGTTTACTCCTTCTGCAAAAATTTCATCTAAATTAAATATCATGTAGTTTCTTGAGCAAGAAAGATTCTTCTCTTCTTCTCCCAAGCCCTTTTTTATTTCCTTCTTCTAGAGCGTACTTCCCCTCACCTTTCACCTGGCTCACTTTACAGTCTGCTGAGACTTGGTTCAGAAATCACACCTTTCATTTTGCCTTTCCCCACCCTCTCCTCTCCTATGAATTAGGTATTTCTTCTATGTAAACAATTAGCTTAAGTATTTATAACTGATGCTGTACTTATACGGTTCTGTTGTCTTCCATAAACATGTGTTAGATCTTTGAAGACTAATTTATGTTTTATTCATCTTGTGAAATTTGTCCTACACAGAATTTGGCACATGGTTATCCATTCAAATGTTTGTGGAATAAATATGAATAAACTCACAATAAAGAGAACATATATTAATTTTGTCCTAATTTGCAAATTTCTCCATTTTATTTCCTTCACTGCAAACTATCCCCACTGAGAGAATTGGTATCTGAGTTCATAGTGTTGATTTATAACATTTTTAAACAAAAAACTATGTTTTAATTATAAATCATGTTTTAAATAAGAATACTTGCTTCATCAACTATAAGAACATAAATTGTAAGACACGTTTTCTCTACAGAGATGTTAAAATGTAGGGGAGAAATGTGTGTTTTATAATTAATGAAATAAAATTCCTTAAGGGCTTAGCATATGCTTGGCTCCATGCTGTGTTTTATATTAATTAATTCTCTTAATCTTCACCACTGTCCTATGAGGAGGGTATTTTTATTATTTTCATTCTAAAAATTAACAAAATAATTTCAAAGAAAGGTAATTTTCGCAAAGGTACCCAGATTATAAGTGGCAATTGTAGTATTTATCTCTATCTTACTCTACTGTCTGAAACATTCTTGATATTCCTTTATTGAGTTCAGTACTAAGAAGAAACCATAGAAAATAACATTATTGGTCCTCATTTTAGAATATGCTTTCCTTGGTTTCATCATACACACACATGCACACATAAACACAAACATACACAGTAATTGTAAACAGTGTGGTACATCCCTGTCTTTAAATTTTGTTAAAATACCTCCTGAGAAAAAAGGAGACAAGTGGGGGAGAGAATCTCAGAGCTTGAAGACTACCTTTCTGAAATAAGACAGGCAGAAAAGAATAGAGATAAAAGAATAAAAAAAAGAGTAAACAAACCTCCAAGAAATATGGGATTATGTAAAGAGACAGAACCTATGACTGACTGGGGTACCTCAAAGAGATGGGGAGAATGGAATCGAGTTTGAAAACATACTTCAGGATATCATCCAGGAGAACTTCCCCAACCTAGCAAGGCAGGCCAATATTTAAATTCAGGAAATTCAGAGAACTCCAGTAGGATACTCCATGAGAAGATCAATCCCAGGACACATAATCATCAGATTTTCCAAGGTCGAAATGTAAGAAAAAATGTTAAGGGCAGCCAGAGAGAAAGTCCAGGTCATCTACAAAGGGAAAGCCTTCGGACTAACAGTGGACCTCTCAGTGGAAACCCTACAAGCTGGAAGAGATTGGGGGCCAATATTCAACATTCTTGAAGAAAATAATTTCCAGCCTAGAACTTCATATCTGGTCAACTAAGCTTCATAAGCAAAAGAGAAATAAGATCCTTTACAGACAAGCAAATCCTGAGGGAATTTGTGACCCTCAGGCCTGCCTTGTAAGAGCCCCTGAAAGAATCACTGAAAATTGAAAGAAAAAATTGTTACCAGCCACTACAAAAACACCCTGAAATACACAGACCAGTGACACTATGAAGCAACCACATGCACAATTCTGCAAAATGACCAGCTAGCACCATGATGACCGGATCAAATTCATACATAACAATACCAACCTTAAATGTAAATGGGCTTAACGCCCCAATTAAAAGACACAGAAAGGCAAGCTGGATAAACAGCCAAGACCCATCACTATGCTGCCTTGAAAAGAACCATCTCACATTCAAAGACACACATAGGCTCATAATAAAGGGATGGAGGAAAATTTACCAAGCAAATAGAAATCAGAAAAGAAGCAGTCGCAACCCTAGTTTCTGACAAAACAGACTTTAAATCAAAAAGATCGAAAAAGACAAAGAAGGACATTACATAATGGTAAAGGGTTCAATTAAACAACAAAAGCTAATTATACTAAAATATATATGCACCCAATACTGGAGCACCCAGATTCACAAAGCAAGTGATTAGAGACTGACAAAGAGACTTAGATCCCCACACAATAATAGTGGAAGATTTTAATACCTCACTGACAATATTAGACAGATCATTGAGACAGAACACTAACAAAGATATTCAGGACTTGAACTCAGCTCCGGATCAAGCAGACCTGATAGTTACCTACAGAGCTCTCCACCCCAAAGCAACAGAGTATACATTCTTTTTGTCACCATGTGGCACTTTAAAATTGATCGTGTAATCAGAAGTAAAACACTCCTCAGCAAATGCAAAAGAACTAAAATCATAACAAACAGTCTCTTAGATGGCGGCACAACCAAATTAGAACTCAAGATTAAGAAATTCACTCAAAGTCATACCATCAAATGAAAATTGAACAACCTGCTCCTGAATGACTCTTGGGCAAACAATGAAATTAAGGTAGAAATCAAGAAGATCTTTGAAACTAGTGACAACAAAGAAACAATGTACCAGAATCCCTGGGATGCAGCTAAAGCAGTGTTAAGAGGGAAATGAATAGCACTAAATGTCCACATCAAAAAGCCAGAAAGATCTCAGGTTAACAACCTAACACCTCAACTAAAAGAACTAGAGAAACAAGCGCAAACAAACCCCAAAGCTAGAAAAGACAAGAAATAACCAAGATCAAAGCAGAATTGAAGGAGATAGAGACACACAAAAAAAAAACCTTCAAAAAATCAGTGAATCTAGGAGCTGGTTTTTGGAAACAATTAACAAAATGGATGGACCACTAGCTAGACAAATAAAGAAGAAAAGAGAGAAGAATCAAATAAACACAATCAGAAATGATAAGAAATGATATCCCACTGACCCCATAGAAATACAACCAACCATCAGAGACTACTGTAAACATCTCTATGCACATAAAACAGAAAATCTAGACTAGGTAGACAAATTCCTGGACACATACACCCTCCCAAAACTGAACCACAGAGAAACTGAATCCCTGAATAGATCAATAATGAGTTCGAAATTGAGACAGTAATAAATAGTCTATCAACCAAAAAAATCCCAGGACCAGACAGAGTCATAGCTGAATTCTACCAAGGGTACAAAGAAGAGCTGCCACCATTTCTGCTGAAACTATTCCAAAAAATTGAAAATTATTCTCAAAAACTTGAATGACTTCTCCCTAACTCATTCTATGAGGTAAGCATCATCCTGATACAAAAACCTGGCAGAGAGACACAACCAAAAAAGAAAACTTCAGGCCAATAAGCTTGATGAATGCCGATGCAAAAATCCTCAGTAAAATACTGGCAAACCAAATCCAGCAGCACATCAAAAAACTTATCTACTGTGATCAAGTTGGCTTCATCCCCAGGATGCAACGTTAGTTAAACACACACAAATCAATAAATGTGATTCCTCACATAAACAGAACTATAGACAAAAACCACATGATTATCTCAACAGATACAGAAAAAGCCTTCAATAAAATTCAACATCCCTTTATATTTAAAACTCCCAGTAAACTAGGTATTGAAGGAACGTACATCAAAATAATAAAAGCCACATATAACAAACCCACAGCCAAGATCATACTTAATGGGCAAAAGCTGGAAGCATTCCCCTCAAAAACCAGTACAAGACAAGGATGCCCTTTTTCACCACTCCTATTCAACATAATATTGGTTCTGACCAGGGCAATTAGGCAAAAAAAAGAAATAAACAGTATTCAAATAGGAAGACAGGAAGTCAGATTATCTTTATTTACAGATGATATGATCCTATATTTAGAATACCCCATATTCTCATCCCAAAAGTTTCTTAAACTGATAAGCAACTTCAGTAAAGTCTCAGGATACAAAATCTATGTGCAAAAATTGCTTGCATTCCTATACACTGACAACAGGCAAGCAGAGAGCCAAATCATGAATGAACTCCCATTCAAAATTGCTACAAAAAAGAATAAAATACCTAGGAATACCACTAACAAGGAAGTGAAGGAACTCTTCAAGGAGAACTACAAACCACTGCTCAAGGAAATCAGAGAGGACACAAACAAATGGAGAACATTCCATGTTCATGGATAGGAAGAATCAATATTGTGAAAATGGACATACTGCCCAAAGTAATTTATAGATTTAATGCTCTTCCCATTAAACTACCATTTACATTATTCACAGAATTAGAAAAAATATTTTAAAATTCATATGGAACCAAAAGAGCTCAAATAGCCAAGACAATGCTAAGCAAAAGAACAAAACTGGAGGCATCATGCTACCTGGCTTCAAACTACATTATTACAAGGCTACCGTAACCAAAACAGCATGGTACGGGTACAAGAACAGACACACAGAACAATGGAACGAATGAAGAACTGAGAAATAAGACTGCACACCTATACACATCTGATCTTTGACAAAATTAAAAATAAGCAATGGGGAAAGGACTCACCATTTAATAAATGGTGCTGGGAGTGCTGGCTAGTGATATGCAGAAAATTGAAACTGAACCACTTCATTTACACAGAATACAAAAATTAACTCAAGACATATAAAAGACTTTAATGTAAAACCCAAAACTATAAAAACCCTAGAAGAAAGTCTAGGCAATACCATTCAGGATACAGGCATGGGCAAAGATTTTATAATGAAATCAACAAAAGCAATTGCAACAAAAGCAAAAATTGACAAATGGGATCTAATTAAACTAAAGAGAATCTTTACAGCATAAGAAACTATCATCAGAGTGAACAGACAACCTCAAGAATGGGATAAAATTTTGCAATCTAGCCATCTAACTAAAGTCTAATATCCAGAGTCTACAAGGTACTTAAACAAATTTATAAGAAATAAACAAACAACCCCATTAAAAATGTGAGCAAAGGACATGAACAGACACTTCTCAAAAGAAGACATACATGCCGTGAACAAACATATGAAAAAAAAAGCTCAACATCACTGATCATTAGAGAAACGCAAATCAAAACCTTGATGAGGTACCACCTCATACCAGTCAGAATGGTTATTATTAAAAAAAAAAAAAAAAAAAAAAAAAAAAAAAAAAAAAAAAAAAACAAATGCTAGTGAGGTTGCAGAGAAAAAGGAATGCTTTTACACTGTTGGTGGGAGTGTAAATTAGTTCAATCATTGTGGAAGACAGTGGAGCAATTCCTCAAAGACCTAGAGGCAGAAATACTATATGACCCAGCAATCCTATTACTGGGTATATACCCAAAGGAATATAAATTATACTATTATAAAGATGTATGCACACATATGTTCATTGCAGCACTACTCACAATATCAAAGACAGGGAATCAACCTAAATGCCTATCAATGAGATTGGATAAGGAATATGTGGTACATATACACGATGGAAATACTGTACAACCACAAAAAGGAATAAGATCATGTCCTCTGCAGGGACATGGATGGAGATAGAAGCCATTATCCTCAGCAGACTAATGCAGGAACAGGAAACCAAACACCACATATTCTCGCTCATAAGTGGAAGCTGAGTGATGGGAACACATGGCATGTTGGGGGGAATAACACACTCTGGGGTCTGTCGCAGCATGGTAAGGGGCATGGCGGAGAGAGAGCATTAGGAAGAATAGTTAGCAAGCTTAATACCTAGATGATAGGATGATCTGTGCAGCAGGACACCATGGCAGATGTTTACCTATGTAACAAATTTGCACATCCTGCATGTGTACCCCCAAACTTAAAATAACAATTGAAGAAAAAAAAACTAGAAATTAAAAAAAAAAAAAAAACATGGAGGGGAAGCTGGACTGAGCAATAAATATAGGAATGAGTATTAACCTGGAATGTTAATGACATCTTGGGATACATGGAGACACAGACAGACACAGACAGACACAGATACACACACATACACACACACACCCCCCCCACATTCAATCACTGTTAACCATGTAAAAATATCAATGAAAAATATGTCCTCCTAACTTCTCGTAACTTTGTTGATGATGGTAATGATTCATGTAGCATCCTTGATTAAACTTATCTCACACATGACTTCCTCTAGGAAATCTTACCTAACTCCCCTATTCTAGCCCATAACACTCTGTGCCCATCTCTATCATGGTTTGTTCTCACATGTGCACTTGTCAGTCACCTAGGCTGTGGATTCCTCACATGCCGAGACTACAGCTTGTTTTCTTCCACATTTCCAGAATGCAAGAGAGGTACTGTGTAGTTCTGACTTTCAGTTTTCCATGCTAATCCAGCCATTTAGCTTAGTATAGAAGGGAAAGGTGCTATCTTCTAGGACCAAGCATCAGAACACCCTAAGAAGCTTTTCTAGCCAAGCACAGGCTTGGTGGTTTCGTTGCATTTCTGCATGAATGCGCAGCCTCTTCCACCACCTCTCTTGGATTAATCACCACTGCCTGAGTCACCGTACAAGGCAGCAAAAGGGAGATGTACTCAAGTACATCTAGGTCGAAAAAACAGAAGAGAATTATTACTCTAATTTTACAGAATTGCATTATAGATTTTTTCAAATGTTTTTTATATTTTAGATTCAGGAGACACAAGTGCAGGTTTGTTACATGGGTATATCGTCTCTGTGACTTTCTACAGGCTAGCCCCACCCTCTTCTCCACTTGACTAATAATTTTTTAGTTTTTATATGCTAAATCAAATATTACCTCTCTCAGGAAGCCTTCTCAAATCTCCATTTGCTTATTTGGAAAGACTTCTCAGAAGCCTCCTAGTGCCCTGTGTATAATCATTACAACACAGTATCTATGTTTGCTATATTTGTCCAATGCATGCTTCGGTCCACCTACTAAATTGTAAGCCCTTTGACTTTAAGAACTGTGTTTTTAATATTTCTATCACAAGGCCCTATTGTAATAACAGGCAAATAATAATACTAAGAGAATAAATGACTATTAATAGACAAATAATGGAGCGAGTGAATTAACCTTGAATTGGGTGCTATAGAAAATAAAATAGAATTGCATAACATGTTCCTCCCTTTGAATTTCTTTGATGTAGCATGACTCACACATAGGAACAAAGAGTGGCACAAGATATTGAGTGACAAAGTGCTAAATTGATCATCTACAAGTGGAGAAAAGTTTCATTTTAGATAGAATTAGAAGAAATGTTTTCATTACAGAAAAACTAATGTTCTACTTGGAAGAAGAATTCATGACAGATGAATAACAGACAAGAAAAGAAAGGGCATTCTGAAGAGACGGGACGCTGTGTGTCACCAGGTGAGGTTGTAGGAATGGCCTAGTACATGCACTCTAGAGAATATGCAGTGAAAACGGCCAGAGTCTAGCACATGGCAGCAGCCAGAGAAATGGTGGAAGCCTCGCTCCAGGCTCTCATTATCATTTCTTGGGATGTGCCTTTATCAGAAAGAGATTATAACTCCTTCAACTGAAATGCCTAGTTCTCAGGGATTCCCAGGTTCAGAACAGTTGATTTTCCTTTCCTAGTATCCAATCCAGGAACCCAAATTAGGTGGCCAATTTGACTTTTATGTAATTGAATTCCCAAAGAAATCCATCATATTTCTAAAATACACCTGTTAACTTCTAAAGTAGCTGTTAGCACCTTGTGACTACACTAGAGACGCACAGAAAAGTGTACAGTCCCCAGGGAGTCTTTCCTAAAGACCCTCTCAGGTGCAGCCAGAAAGAATAATGTTCAGAAGAAGTACCATAAAGGTCAGATGGGGAAAATAAGTAAAGGTGACTCAATTGGAAAGGCTCAAGCCAACCAATGACTGTCCCTTACCATTCTTGTCCATACATAAATTATTTTCTTCAACCAGTGAGAGATACATGGGGATTCCACTGTAACCCTATCCTACATGGGAATTTTTGTTGCTGTTTTCTTGTTTTTCTCAACATTGTTGTATAATGCATGTCTGAGAAGGGGTTAAATATATAGATTTTGCTCATACATTGCAAGATAATGAGCAATATATCAGCAAATAATTAAAAGGAATGCACATGCCAGAGATACTGTAAACTTGGTTCTGGCTGCAATAGTTGGATATGACTTTAAGTTTTCTACCACTTGAAAGAGGATGAATGTATGTGTAATACTTGAATTATGTTAAATAGAACGACTCTTGGAATTTTTTGTATGGGAAGAATGTATTGTACATTGGACAAAGAAGCTCTTGACTACAATTATTGTATTCTTTCCTGGCTCATGTCTTCTACCACACAGATGGACATGTGACCCAAAATGAGATAATAAATGCTCCTCATCCTATCTGTCATAGGGATGAGTCTAATGTCAGCCACATAACTTAAGCTGGGTCAATCAGAGACATTGCCCCTAGTTTTTCTGATAGGGCTAATTAGGTATATGCTATCTCTTGGGGCCATGGGGATGATGAATTAAAAGCAACTTAGAAGCAGAGATAAAAACCCTAGGATTCCTAGGGTTATGATGTCTTCATTTTTAGCTCTTTACATCTATAGATACATTCTGGTTTTGCCACTCTTTTCTTAAATTTTGTTAAGTATCATAGCGCTTTGTTAATAAATTGTTTTGGTTTGCTGGAATTTAGTTGCTGCTGCTTGAAGAAGTCCAACCAATAGATAACTTTACACATGTACCTCAATCCACTAACCTTTTAAAGTAGTTACTATTATTATTATTATCTGAAAAACAGATACAAAAATGGATACTAAACAAGGTTAGGTAATTTTCAGTCACTTAGCTCAGAAGTTTTAGAACTGGGATTAGAAATTCAGTCTGAGGCTATAATCAGAGTGAATGCTCTTTTCCTTGTACCACCTTTTCTTCCGAAGATGATTAACAGTTAGAGAGGTAGAGAAAGCAAGCAGGCTGAATGTGTTCCAGGTCAGAAGAGCATGCTCATGTCCTATACTGGAAACTGGAAACAGCACTCAAGGAAGAAAGTAGAGTGCACTGGTAGAGTCGGCTGTAATAATTGCTTATGAGAATAATATTAAAGAACCAAATCAAGGGATAAATAGGCTATATTTACGCCTTAGAAAAGCAAGTCTGGCAGCAGCTGTGGGAATAATGCATTAGAAGAATCCAACAGTGTAAGCAAGAAGACCAACTTCTGTGATCACACGGAGAAGAAATAATGGGGTCTTAATAAGGTGGCGATTGACGGAGAGGACAGAGCCAAAGTCAATAAACTAATTAGCAGGAGCACAATCACTGGGTACGAAATGTATTAGGAGAAGAAACAAATCAGGAAAGACTTCCATATTTTAATTAGAGCATGTATATAGATAATAGTGACTTTGCTAAACATGGAAATATAAGCAGAATTGTGAGTTTGGGGTGAAGAAAAGATGAGTTTAATTTTGCACATTTGATTATAGGATATCAAATGGGAAACACTAGCAAGCACATAGCTAATTCTGGAGTTCTGGAAAATTGTTTCGGGCTTCAGAGAGAGAAATGGATGCCATTAATTCCCCTTTTGGGGTAAACATAAGTCTTAGGTCTATGCTTTTCTGTAACCAAAAGTTATTTAATTATTGACAAAATCTGAGACAGGAGTTAGAGTAGCAGGGATCAGGTAGTGATTCCTAAGAGTCAGTGGCAAAATAACTATCCCGCATGGGGAACAGCTTAACACATTCAAATCTTGTTGTTTGTGGTTGTTTTTCTCATGAGTTATGGGAGTGGGGAAATTAACACACAAGTTGGAAGGAGTGAGTTGGTGAGCAGGGTGAGAAAGGAACCTGGTGTAGTATTTCACAGCTAGGAAGAGAAAGGGGAATCCAAGAAAAATTATCAGAAAGGACAACCAGATATTTAGAAGAAAAAATGAGGGTATCTGGAAAGAGGGGATAATGGTCTTCATTAGACAATGCAGAAAATTGATGTACAAACAAAAATAAACTATGTCCTTTTGACTCAGTTTGTAGGAAATTCTTGTTAACCTCCATATGGACAAATTATTTAGGAATGTTCAGTAAATGCTTAAAATTTTTACTTTAATTTAGCCACTTTAGTGTATCTCCATGGGCTCCCCTAGGTAGCATCTCCTCAATTTTACAACCACAATACTAAGTATTCTGAAAACAGAATTCAAACCTTCTCTCATATTCACTGTTACGATTACGTTCTTTGTTGTGATATAGGAAGAATCATAGAGAAAAGACAGACAGACAGACAGACAGAAAGAAAGAAAGAAAGAAAGAAAGAAAGAAAGAAAGAAAGAAAGAAAGAAAGAAAGAAAGAAAAGAAAGAAATAAATCACAATCAGCCACAGCCACTTTAGTGGATCTCCATGGGATTCCCTAGGTAGCATCTCCTCAATTTTACAACCACAACACTAAGTATCCTGAAAACAGAATTCAGACCTATGCACTTGAATCAAAGGTGTCTGTACAGTGTCTCACAATGGAAGAGAAGGTAGGTCTTCTTTGCCTTCACCCACTAAAAATGACAGCAATTTTCCCATTCACCGACCTCTTTCTTTCATGAAATGTGGAACTGCTTGTCTGAAGCATACCAGACTCATCCGGCAAAGTGTGGCGAATAGGAGAACAGAACTCAGGGCTCAGCCTTTCGGTGCCTGGGTAAGACCAAAGGCTGGCTGGCTGTTTGATGTGTCCTAGTGCAGTCAAGTTTCTTACCCAACCAGGGGCCTTTAACAAAGTGCTGAAGAAAGCAGCTATTCTACCAGTGCACCGGCATTGTAAAACCAGCCCAAGGGGAGGGAAATAAAACACTTTCATATGCTAACCTCATCCTGTTTTTTCCCCTTTTGTCTCTCCCTTTGCCTCTGCCTTTTAAAATGTCTCTCTGTACTGTAGAATTCATTTCTTTTAGACCTCTTAACACCAGGTGAACATGTCACACTGAGCACCACAGTGAAGTAGTGGCAGAGTGAAACCAACTCCTTTAACTTTCACTTATCACAGAGTGGCCAGAAGGTAAAAGAGCAAGTTCCTGAGAGATCTCTGTAGGTAACTCACAGGAAGGTCTACTTGGATTTCAATTCCCACAGAGCCTGGTTCAGGGTTATCTGAAAAATAAAACCCACTAAAGCCAGCCATCGCTACAATTAACATAAAGAATCTTCCCTATCTGGAATGCTATGCATGACTTACTGGGTATGGAGACATGGATTGTCCCTGAGCAGGGTGGTCAAAAGGTGCCTGAGGCAGTGAGAATCTTTGAGTGTATTGTCACTAGTCACAGATTTGTCCCTTACCCCATAGTACAATACAAAAACTATCAGCAGTTTATATTCTGTCATGTGGAAATGGCCATGACTTACTTAAACAGTGAGTTTGGAAAATTTAATAACAGGCTTTGGAAAGTGAGATGGTTTGCAAGATACAAGGGGTTAAATCTTGAAAGATGGGTATCACTATTTGAATGAGCTGATGTCCCTGAGCTGTGTGCAGCTAGGATGGCAGGGGAAAGGAAATCTGAGACGGGAGAAGAGCGGAGCTGCACTGTCCTCAAGGAGCAGAAGGGAGTTAGTCAATCAGAAACGAAGAAAACCTTCTCTCATATTCACTGTTATGATTACAATCTTTGTTGTGATATAGGAAGAGTCACACAGAAAAGAGAGAGAGAGAGAAAGAAAGAAAGAGAGAGAGAGAAAGAAAGAAAGAAAGAAAGAAAGAAAGAAAGAAAGAAAGAAAGAAGGAAAGAAGGAAAGAAGGAAAGAAAGAAAGAAAGAAAGAAAGAAAGAAAGAAAGAAAGAAAGAAAGAAAGAAAGAAAGAAAGAAAGAAAGAAAGAAAGAAAGAAAGAAAGAAAGAAAGAAAGGAAGGAAGGAAGGAAGGAAGGAAGGAAGGAAGGAAGGAAGGAAGGAAGGGAGGGAGGAAGGAAAGAAAGAAAGAAAGGAAAGAAAGGAAGGAAGGAAGGAAGGAAGGAAGGAAGGAAGGAAGGAAGGAAGGAGAGGGAGGGAGGGAGGGAGGGGAAGGAAAAGAAAGGAAAGAGAGAGAGACAGAGAGAGCGAGAGAAAGAGAGAGATGAAGGGATGGGAAAGGAAGGGAAAGGAAGGGAAGGGAAGGGAGAAAGGCTGGAAAGAAGGGAGGAAGGTTGGAAGGAAGAGAGGAAGGCACATTGGGTGGTGAAGAGTTTATCCTTGGAGTAAAGTGGGCCTGGGTGAGAATTCCACTTCCATCACTTACTTTTTGACAAGACCACTTCTATTTTACTCATCCCTATAATCCTCATGTTTAGCACAGCATCTGGTACATAATGGAAACTAAATAAATATTTGTTCGATAAATGAAAGAAAAAAAGTAAATGGGAGAAAGTAGATAGAATTTATCATACATTGAGTCAGTTGATTAACATTTCATAATCTATGTTTCCTCATCTGCAAAATGAAAGTAAATATTATACCTCAATAAGATATGACCAAGGGGATTCAAGGAAACAGAATAAATACAATTGTTCTTATCATCACCAGTGTCTGGTCAATAAGACACACTCAATAAATGTTTGCTCCTGTAGTGATTAGCAAAGTATTAGAAATACAGGGTCTTTTAGTTTACCAAATGGAAAACTTGATTAAAGGACTGGAACGTGACCTGAAGAGTGAAGAGGATTTCACCACAAGGTTAAACAATGGTAGGGTGTACTATTTACATACTCTCAGTACCTCAGCACTCCATGAATTTCTGCAAGTAATTGGTGATATTATATCTATATCTATATGTGTATCTCTAGATAGATAGATAGATAGATAGATAGATAGACAGACAGACAGACAGACAGACAGATAGATAGATATAAAATCTTCCCTGGGAAGATAGTATCATAAGAAAGAATAAAAATCCTTGGGTCTTTTGAATCAACTTAAATATTTTTCTAGGCTTTCACTTTGAAAGTGGAGAAAAATTTCTAACTTCAGGGACATATCCAATATTATTCAAAAGCCTAATAATATAATAATAATAATAATTACTCATCAATTGTAATTTAGAATTAATCACTGGGTCAGCATCTCTAGCTATGGGTCTATGCAAAGCATAAGAAAATAATGTTTTACAGTTAATTAGTTGTCAGTGACTAGTATATACTGGAAGCATTATTACATTTAAAAGAAAAAATGGAAAAGATGAAGGTAAACTAGAATATCATGCAATCACAGAATCTCAGGGTTGAATGAGCCTCTAAAGCCATGTTTTCAAATGCCAGCTGGAACTTGAATGCTTGGAAGACGTATGCCAGTCTGAGGTATTTAAGAATGGATTTGGCTAATTTCAAATTCATAATGATCTCCAGTTCCAACCATGCTACACGGACAAACAGTTCTGAAGGAGTCTTGCCCTTCAGAACTAGGATGGGGAGAGAGAATAAGTGGTGAGAAAGACAGAGACAGTACCAGTCTGTGAGTCATGTTGCTGGGTCTAGGAAATGTGAATTATACCATCCTGGAAATGATTACAACAGGGCCTAGGACTTGTACCTTAATTTTCAGCACTTCCACTGACGGGATGGGACTGAACAATCGACGATGCTTTAACTCATCTCTTCTGAGCTTTTTCTACTAGCTGAGACCCAGGCCAGCTACTTGCTAAGTTTTCCAGACTGTCCTTCACTGGAAATTACATAATCTTTCCTAAGCATTGTACCACCATTTATTTCTTTTTATCATTACAGCAAAATGCCATAGCTCTGTCACACAACACAGATTATGATAGAAACATAAAATATAGCAAATTAATTGTTTATCATAACCATGTTGAATAACAAAGAAATAAAAATAGGCTATCCTCA
Organism: Macaca thibetana thibetana; assembly: GCF_024542745.1. Lineage (NCBI taxonomy): Eukaryota > Metazoa > Chordata > Mammalia > Primates > Cercopithecidae > Macaca > Macaca thibetana. Next base: position 112,053,924 of record NC_065589.1, on the reverse strand, counting down.
TCCAAAAGCAATTTTAATACTCTAACGTGGAGTCAGGCACAGGCTCCCCTGACCTACTACCGGCTTTGTAAAATGTATTCTTTCAAAGCATTTTCTTCTTTTTTTCAATGCACAGATATTCCCTGCTGTTGTATAATAAAGTCAGCCCACACAGAGCCTCCCTTTGTCACAGGAGGCATTTCATTTAAAGGGCCTTTCGGCAATCAGGAATACAGTTGTAACGAGAATCTCTGAACTGGGAAACTAACACAAAGTCAATTCATTTTTTTCCTCATGTAAACTTATGGCTCTATCTGGTCCCTATGAAATAGATGATCAACGCTATTTTAAGAGTAGAAAATATCAAGAATCAGAGAAGGAGGAGACTTTATCATGTTCACAAGATAAAGCAAAGGGAATTGAAAACTGGCTTGAGAGTTGCAGAGTTCCTTTCCAGACTCTTGATAGTAGAAGACTCTAAGTGAATCAGGAGAATCAGTGGTAAAGCAAAACTTACCCATAAATTAGACTGTAATGGACTATGCACTGTATGGCATGATGGTGTTTGAAAACAAATTGTGTCAGAGCAATTTAAAGTAAGCAACATGATAGGCTAATGTGATTGAACATTGAAAAAGACTTTTTAGAAGAAGCAAGATTTAAGTTGGAATTTGGAAAAGGGGTAGAACTGGGATAGTTGGAGCAGAATTGGGCAGGATATTTTTGGAGAAGATCAGCTTAATTAAAAACTAGTTATTATGACCTAAGTACAGAACAAAATGGTATATTACTTATAATACACACAATATGAAAAGAGAGTCTTAAATGAGAAAACATGGAATATGTTTATGTTACATGGAGCACTCTATCAGGTAATAGTCAAAATCATCTCTTTTCTAAATAAGTGCCTTGGATTATGGGACCATGTTTTTCTAGAGCCTGACACTATGCCTGTTTCATCATTTTAGTTCAATTGTAATCTGGTTGATTGGCTGATTCCCTGAATACATGTCTGAATAGCCTATGAAAACAACCTTGAAGAGAGTGAACTTATTTCAAAAAGTCAATTTATTACATTTTCTTCAGGACTATATTCATTAGGTCATTTGTACTTTATCCGTATGAAGAATTATTTCACTATATTCGTATGACTCCTCAACACCAGGCTGTATTAACCTTTTAACACATGTTTTTATTCAATTGACAACATTGTACAGAGTGAAGAGATACACAATTAGCTTTTAAAGAAGAAAGGCAAAATACTGAATTCTTAAAAAGTAGGAATTTAGGGAATAAATTACACTTCTAAGACAGAAGGAACAATGTGAAACCAGAGTGGTGAGAGCACCTATTATTGCAATCTACTCTCAAAGCTCTTAAAAAAATACAGGACCCAGGCTTATAAGATCAGATAATGTTGTTTTGATAAGAAACACATTCGGAAAGTCAGAAAATGGCTCTGTAGTTTAGAGTGATTACAAAATCATAAACATCATGAAATAATGTTGCATGAGTTTCCCAGAAGGGACATCACTAGCAAGAACAGCAAAAGTTTTTATTAAAACCTGCATATTAGCACTCTCTCTTATTTTAAATTTAGATGCTCTCCATCATATCTCTAGCCTAGACACTGATGTTACAGTATTTAGAAACTTTACTGAAATAGATAAACCTCAAGAGATGATTCTATAAAAATACAAAGTACAGATGTGCCAACAGAAGTGTTCTAGATAAGATTCTGCAAATTGATTTCCATCAATTACATACTATTTTAAATATCCTACGGGAAAATACCTGTGGAAAATCCTGTCACGAGTTGCAGAATGGTTTCCTATATCCTGCACTTTGTCAACACATTTGAATACGGTGAGCTTATTTAGCTAAAGGTTATCTATGCTGAGGCTCCAGCCCTTGCTGCATAAGAGGCACTGCAGTAGAGGTTTGCCATCTCAATTCTTAAACATTTTAAGACTGTATAATATTAGTTTGAAGCATTCTTGTAATCAGTGAGAAAGCCCTAAGGTGAGATTTAATAAATCCTTCTCAAAAATGTATTCCAGCAGAAATATCTTCAATAAGTAATTTATGATAGATTGTCTAAATTTCTCTTGTAGTTCTAATTGTTACAGGCAATAGGACTGACAGATAATACTTCTTTATCCCCACACACTCAGAAATAAAACACACACACACAGGCATACCCATCCTTTCATCAGCCCAGTAATAAACAGTGCCTTCATGTCTGTTGTACTACTTAATAACCTCTCCAGCTATACTACTTCACGATACATTGCAGGGGTCATGAGCCAAATGTAGCCAACCTGCTGTTTCTATTAATAAAGTTTTATTGGAGCAAAGCTATGTTCATTCATTTACATATTATTTATGGCTGTTTTCACGCAACTCAATGGAAGAGTTGGGTAGTTGCAACCAAGACCACATAACCCACAAAGTCTAAAGTATTTACTCTCTAGCCCTTTGTAGATAAAGTTTGCCAATCTCACATATATACAGTCTAAGTGCTGTAGTGCACCAGGAATTCTGATCTCTCATAGATGCCTAAATTAAATGTTTCCCAATTAAAATGATTAAAAGAGACTTCTGAAATAGGCACACTTAGAATTTTATTTTTAATCTAATTTTACCAATGAGTTGCAGTAAATATCTTTTAATACCATACCACCAATGTCTACAGTGTTTGGTCACAGAAGAGGAAATGATATTTATTATTCCATTTTCAATGTGCCGGGCATAGGTAGGTTCTTTCATGTATATAATTAGTTTTAATCTTCACAAACACTTAGTGAACAACTTCAACTCACAGATAAGAACAAAGGGGCAAAGGGTTTATGAAAATTACCTAACGACATACAACTTGCATGTGGGGCAGCTGTATGAGATTTCAGACCCTTATTCTTCCACATCCAGGTTTTTCATGGTACACAATAAAGATTTTTTTTCTACTTTCTTAGAAAGCTAACTGGGCAAAAAACACAGGCAACTCACTTCCTAGATTACATCCCTAGCCTAAGAGTCCTCTAATATTTAGTTCTAAATAAATATTCTAATATAAACAAGAGGGGCCTAACTCATACCAGTTAGTGCCATTACAATAACAGCAAGGTCTTTTATAAAACAATTATTCTAGTATTATACTAGGTAGAAAAGAAATGATTTTACACACACTATTTATCGTTCTTTCTGGAAGTACTGTCTTCATTAGAAGTCAAGAGGTTTTTCTGTATTACAACAGAGCTCAGAACTACCTCTCTGTATTTCACTCTCTACCCCACATAAATAAAATTTTGAAATCTTATTTGAGGTGTTCACTAGTAAAATCCTTTCAAACAACTGCTATGCATTAGAGTTTCATGAACCACTGGGGTGTAATCAGACCTTGTCTGAAAATCACATTCCAGCTCTGTGGACAATATGAGAATGGCTACTGGTCCTAGGAAAGTCTGTGAGCTAAAGCAGAATGAAGGTCTCAAATTGTTTGGATACAAATGGATTCTAGTCAGAAACAACGTGCTGAGAAAAGACTTCCTTTAAAGAGATGCATCCATGTGTCTGATCCAAATGAAAATGTAAGGAATTGCTCTTAAAATGACTAATTTTATCTTATGGAGTTAATTTTCTTAGATAATATACAATCATGATGATAAATTTGAGAGTATAAGTAGAGAAGAAAAGTTAATTGCCATTTTAATATTGTCTAGCTCGAATTAGAGAAAGCTTGTTAGTAATATTCAATCGATTAATTTTCTGCCTGGGCATTTAATAATCATTAATTCCACCAGTGTTTACTGAGCTTATTCAGTGCTGAACTCTGTATTATGCCTGGAATTTAAAAGATTAAAAAATAATAATGGTTGCCCTCAAGAGCTTACATGTAATAGAGAACTTTTGTAAATAAATAATCACAGTATAGGAACAGAAAAAAAAAAAAGGCAGAGAGGGGGAGAATAAAAAGAGACAAGACCAGCACATATGCTGGAGACCAGCCTTTGGTAAACTCATCTTTAGTTGATAAGGCAAGGCAAGGCAGGATTAGTAAAGTTGGAAACTTTTTCCATAGAACAATAAAACTTCCCCATAGAACTCTCCCCATAAAACAAAAACTCGTATGGAAATATGGGGTTAGAGTGAAAGCAATATTTGGGGAAAACCAAACAACAGCAATGAAAAAGAAACAACCACTCAGATATTTGAAAAATTCACCTAATCCAGAAATAGCTCAAGACAAACACCGGCTTAATGATATATTCATGGTTTTATCATCAATTAGAAGTTAGACATCAGTGAGATATGTGTGTTTCTTTTATCTTCAGAGCTACTACTTGGAGTAGAAAAAGATATTTCCTCTCATTGTAATTAAGCCATTTGTTTGATTTCCACTCTCAGGCATAAGTGATTAGAAAGTAAAATGATTACTGACTGCAGCAAAAACCTAATCAATATAACCTAATTCATTTATCATGTTATGGTATATTACAAATGTTAAAATACAAGAAAGAAAAAACTCCATATTTTTCACTTTGTGGAACATTTATTTTATAAATCACATGTAAAATATATTGGTGGTTGAGTGTGCCTTTTGCAAAATGTTAGTTTATCTTCCTCATATAAATAACTACCCTCATGAATCTCAGTCAGGCCTGTGATCATCAAATTAAACATGTTTTCTTTCATTCTAAAATAAAACAGATCTATTTTAGCACAATATATTACAAATTCAACTAATGCATTCAAAATTGTTATCTGCAGCATGTAGAGATACAAACACTATATTCCTTTAACTATATTGATTCGCTGAAAAGGCAAACATTGCCGCCGTCATTTAGCAGCTGTTAACTGCAGGCAAGTCTTTCTTTAATCCCTGATTGTCAGTTTCTTCATCTGTAACATGTGGAAGATAATAATTCAGTGGGTTGTTGTGAGGACTGAGTAGGGTGATCTATGTGTGAAGTGGCTAGCACAACACCCAGCATAGAAAAGCAAATCAATAAATGTTCGTTATTTTTACTTTATAGGAGATGCTCTGAGACGCATTTCAGCCCCCCAGTAATGAGCCATGTATTTCCTCTACTTTTTCATTCAAAAATGGAGATAGTGGCTATGTCATTTTCCCTGTAGGAAATCCAAATTCTTTAAGCATAAAATAACTTGAGTGTGAGTGGAGGTGCTAAATGTGCAATAACAACTGTGGAATTTTCTTGTGTGTGTATTCCACCATGCTAATAGTTAAGAGCCTTGCCTAGGCAGCCGTCTTCAATGTGCAGTACATGGCCTGGGATGAAGCTCAAACAATCTTTCATCATTATCGGAAATAAACAAAACAAAGTGAAAACATTGGGCTGAAGGAGGCAGTAGGAAACTGATGAGCTGGGGAAGATAACATTGCTTAGTAGCTAAGATTATTGACTCTGGGACCACACCAATACGAGTATAAACTCTAGTTCTGTCAATTCAAATGATGTGGGCTTGGGCAAATTACTCCTTCTCCTTGAGCCTAACTTAAGTGAGTATGATAAAATAACAGCATGTGTTTGATGTTTAAAGTGCTCTGTCCATAAAAGGCCCTTAATAAATAGTAGCGAAATGTATTTTTCAATTGCATTCAATTATGGGGAAGTTATAAGGGCTCAACTTCAAGAGAAGAATCTATCCTACACAATCTAGTCTTGTGGGAAAGAATACATATTTATACACACACGTATATACGTATATGTATATTTATATAGTGTAGGCCGCAGACTTTCTACTCAAATTTTGGTCCAAGATTTAGGAACATTATCAAAATACAGGTGCTTGTTAGAAATGCTGACTCTTAGGCCTTGTTCCAATCATATGAATCAGAATCTACACATATAGCGATATTCCCAGATAATCTGAATGCACAACCAAGTTTTAGAAGCACTGGTCTAGACATTACTTGAATGGTAATTGTTCCATAAGTATGGTTGTGACACTGTATTTTGGAAAAAACATAAAATATCACATACCAATGTGCCAATATTTGATTAGCTGAATTAAAATCCTTATACTACCAATAATGCTCACCACAAAACAGATGCAATTGATATGTTAGTTTTAGTTTTTAATCTACAGAAGTAGCTACTGTCTTATGGAGAGATGAAAATAGGTATTTAATGATATTCATTGGGAAATGAAAAGTAAAAGCTGGAATGAAATAATTGAGAATTGCTAGTCCATAGAATAAGATTAATCCACCATTTTTTTCTGCTGCTTTTTATCTACATGTATCAGCATTGTCTCAAACTGTTCTCTGGGATAACTTATATCACGGTCATATAGGGATTAATTATAAGTGCAGAATCTCAGGCACTAAATCTTCAGATATAGTTAATAAGCATTTTTAGAAATGGGCTGGGCGTGGTGGCTCACACCTGTAATCCCAGCACTTCGGGAAGCTGAGGCGGTCAGATCACCTGAGGTCAGGAGTTCGAGACCAGCCTGTTCAACATGGTGAAACCCCATCTCTACTAAAAATACAAAAATTAGCTGGGCCTGGTGGTGCATGCTTGTAATCCCAGCTACTCTGGAGGCTGAGGCAGGAGAATCATTTGAACCCAGAGGTGGAGGTTGCAGTGAGCTGAGATCATGCCACTGCACTATAGCCTGGGTGACAGAGCAAGACGCCATCTCAAAAAAAAAAAAAAAAAAAAAAAAAAATCTTAAAGATGGGAGATGCAGAAAATGGTAAATACATATCTATACTTTCCTTTTAAAAAGAACATTAAAAAATACTGTTATCTAGGACCCACTTTCAGAAGTTCTGATTTATCTGAGTAAAGCTTGGGCATGGACATTTTTAAAAAGCTTCCAAGGCAATTCTAATATTAAGCCAATACTGGGAACCATTGTTCTTTGTGGAGCTAAGCTTCATGGTTATTGTGAAATTATCTTCATTAAATGGCTCATTTTTAATCGTGAAATGTAAGCAGTTACATGCGTTTGGAAGACAGGACTGAGCAGAAGGAGCAGAGCACACAGATGGCCTTTTTACCCACGTTTATTAGCCACAATCTCGAGGTTATAATATTAGTTAGAACTCATAATACAACATATTTGCTAATTGACTGACAATTTATCAAATCAATCCTTACTCAAACATTTCTCTCTTTTTACAAAAGACATCTATTTCTTTCCACTCTGTCATTTAAAGAAAAATTAGATCTTAAAGACATAAGTGCAACTGGGTCGAATTATGAAACCACATTTCTGCAAATTATCCAGGATTTCATAAAAGTGATGTTGAAGAACCACATACAAAGCCACTCACGAATGTCTTCCTGGCAGAGTTAGACCAGTTAACAAGAGGAAGAGATCAGGAAACTGACGAGGAGAATCATAAAACGACAGTTCAAAGAAGAAAAGTTTGAATTTCAAAACATTGAGACAGACCTATGGGAAAACTGCTGGCATACTGCAAGATTTCAGCCAAAGGACCCTATTTATGAAAGCAATGCAAGTCACCCATGAAGTGACTTTCAACTTTGTCAGAAAAATATGCTGAAAAAGTGAGATATATTTTTAGTAAGCTTCTGATAATCATATATAGTCTTAACTGTAATCTAAACTTTATAAATATCAAGTTAAATAAGCTATTTTGGTAATTTTTAGTTCCTCCTTTTTTAGATGAAATCCCAGTAAGCGCATTTATACAACATGTGCTCTGATGCAGCACTTTACTGGGATCAACTACCCTCTGAAGATTTCGTGTATTTTTCTCTTCTTGATAGCACCTATCATACCACAGATCTCAATAGCGCATCTAGTCCATCTTTCCATGGCAAAGCCACTTAAAAATTTATTACTTTCCAGGATGGGGTCTTCATTGCTACCATCCTCCATGACTCACGTTTTTAGGAAAATGACAAAGTTTAAAAGCGACATTGCACAGATGCATCTTGTAATATTCAGTTGTTTATTTAAAAAGAGGATGTATTCAGTAACAGCCTTGAAATAATGCTTTTTCCTTCGTTTTGAGAATTTAACTTCTGGTAAAGTAAAATAATCTAAAATATATCATTGTGGCATTGTTAATTATGGTAAAATCAAGAAATCAATACAAATAAACAATATTAGGAATGGTTAGATGAAATAAACACATTCATTTAATGGAATATTATGAGCCCCTAAAAATAATGTGATACTTTTTAAATATTAGAGAATACTTATGTTATAATGATAAGTGAAACAAATAGGATATATATGTATATATTATTTACTTGGGATAATTTTAATTACATTACAAAAACATGTATTATAACAAAAACCTGGAAGAATGTATATAAATGTTTTAACAATGAGGATAGGATCAGGTAAAGCTTTTTTTTTCTTCTATTTAAAGTTTCCTTCGATATTTTCCAAATTTTCTAATACATCTTATAACTAACTTTAATTCTTAGAAACATAAAATGAAAAGATTTCTAAGTTTAAATTCAAACTAAGGCAAGACACCTTTTGTTTTCACTCTTATAGAGTATAAATAATTCATGAAAATCCCTTGTTTCCTGAGACATTACAGCAGAAAGTAACTGAGATTCAAGAAATTCAGGTTCGAGTATCTATAAGTTGCAGTATTAATATGCGATAAACTCACTAATGAACTTAGTTTTAGTGTGGATTAAAAAAATCTAATCTAATGTTGTTATAAGTAAATGAGTGTATTTCATGGAGTGAGAAAATGTTATATATATGAAAAGTAGTGTTTTTCATGACACTTAGAAAAAGGTAATAAATTCCAGCACTTTGGGAGGCCAAGAAAGGCAGATTACCTAAGGTCAGGAGTTTGAGACCAGCCTGGCCAACATGGTGAAACCCAGTCTCTACTAAAAATACAAAAATTAGTCAGATGAGGTGGTGTGCCTCTGTAGTCCCAGCTTCCTGGGAGGCTGAGGAAGGAGAATTGCTTGAACCTGGGAGGTGGAGGGTCAAGCAATTCTTGGCAGTGAGCCAAAATCGAGCCACTGCTACTGCACTCTAGCCTAGGTGACAGAGCGAGACTCCATCTCAAACAAAGAAACAAACAAAAAAGAAAAAGGTAATCAAAATAGAAACCAAATCACCAGTCACTAAATCTTTCCTGTTGGACGAGATCTGAGTAGCAAATACATGGCTTTGGGATTCTTTCTAACATAATCATTGACTGTGACTAATCAACTGTGATGTTTATCAATCAGCATACGAACTAGAAATTATTTGCTCATCTTAGGCACTGGGTGGAACTATGGAGGGAGCAAGGATTTAAGCCAACAACATACTGAAGCTTATGCAAGTTAGTTTGGAGGTGGTGAGTATGTGTTGACAGACACAAGAACTTACAATTGTAATATGTCAAGCAAATTAAGTAGCACACAGAGAAAGAGAATGTTTAACATCTATCTTCTTACCCTTTGCATCCACTAGATACAATACTCAAATCACAGTACTAAGCCAGAAGCAGATGGCTAACAATTCACTGAACAGCAGGTTAATATAACAGAAAGATGTTATTAGAGCTGAGAGGGCCATAGAACATAGGAGAGACACCATGCCATGCTCCTTGACATCCCTGTTAGCAATATCTCAGAACTGGAATTAAACGTAATCAAGAAAAATATCTGAATATGGAGAAAGGGTCTCAATACTCTTGTGAGAGTGCGAACTGGCAGATCTTTCACAGGGCATTAAACAACAAGCACTGATAAATTACTTGTGGAAAGCTGCTATAAATTGCACAAAGTAACAAACGCAGTTTCAAGAATCAGACAATCTCCCACGAATCTCCAAGATGATTTTTATGTTAGAGGAAAAAAATGTACAGAAAGTATGACAGGAAAGGTCAACTGGGAAAGATATGGATTCCCACTAGCTTACGAATTGAGTCTTCCAGAAAGCAATCAGCATCACATCCTTCTCTTTTCTTGCCTGATATTTCATCTGTTATCTCCTGGAGCTGGCATGGAACTTGTGATTTCAAATTTTACAGATAGAACATACTCAGAAAGTATTGACACAAATAGGTAAGCACTGCGTATCAATGCAAACTATTCACTCATGCAGAGTACTGACACCTAATTTATTGCCCAAACACTTCTTTGCAGGAGAATGGGAAGGAAATAGGGGGAGAAAGAGAAAGAGAGAAAAAGGGATAACTTGAAGAAAGAAAATACATTATTTACGTTAACCCTGTTTTTCTTACAAGTGCTCTTATTTTTGTCTACTTCTTTCAACAAGTCAAAAGAGAACAAATCCTAGATGCTATTAAATTGAAATCACAGACACTCTACATCCTTGTAACTGATCTAGGGTAGGGCCCTAGCCTTAGTAATTTCTTGAGTTTCTAGCTTTTAAAATTCTGATATGCAGCCCAGGTAGGGAATCAATTATATAAATTAAGAAAGAAATATTTGCAATTCTTTCTTACAAAATCATAATAGCACCATGAGGAAAACTTAGAATATAGGACTGAAGAAAAAAACTACAAGCATGTCCCACTTACAATATGCAAATATTCTAAACAAACTCTTAGCAAATCAATTCTGGTACCTTATTAAAACAACAGTGGAATGTGAGAAAATATGACTATTTTCCCTCCAAACAAGTGAAAAAAAAAAGAAAGTATATGGAAAGCTTTAGCAGATGCTTAATAATTCGTTTTTTAAAATAACAGAAACTAGAAACTAATGGATTCTGTACGAATAAATACATACAACACAACTGATAAAGCACCTACAACACAACCCACCAGCCCTTACATATTATGTTTACTGGCAAAATCCTGACAGCCTTGCCATCTAAGTACAAGATACAGAGATAGTAATTCCCCCTTTATCCAAGGGGTATGTGTTCCAAGACCCCCAGTGGATGCTTGGCACCATGATATTACCAAATCCTATTATGTTAGTCAGTTTCTCATTGCTATAAAGGAATACATGAGGCTGGGTAATTTATAAAGAAAAGAGGTGTCTTTGGCTCATGGTTCTGCAGGCTGTACATGAAGCATAGTGCCAGCATCTGCTTCTGGTGAGGCAGAAACAAGCAGACTCAAACACCTCTCACTGGCCTCACCTCCAACATTGGAGATCACATTTCAACATGAGATTAGGAGGAGATGAACACCCAAATTATACCCGCTATGTATTATACAGTCACACGACACTTAACAACAGGGATACATTGTGAGAAATGCATCTTTAGGCAATTTAGACATTGTACGAACTTCATAGAATGTACTTACACAAACCTACATGGGATAGTCTCCTATACACCTAGGCTGTATGATAGAGCTTATTGCTCCTATGCTACAAACCAACAACACACGGTTACAAAAAAAAAATAGCATGTTACTGTACTCAATATCATAGGCAATTGTAATGGAATGGTATATATGTATGTATCCAAACATAACTAAATATAGAAAAGGTACAGTAAAAATATTGTAATCAATGAGATCATGATTGTATACGTAATCTGTATAGGCAAACTGTCACTGACAGCACATGATTGTACTCTGTTTTTCCTATACATACGTATTATACAGTTTAATTTGTAAATTAGGCACAGTAAGAGATTAATAACAATAGCTTTGGGAGGCCGAGGTGGGTGGATCAAAAGGTCAAGAGATCGAGACCATGTTGGCCAACATGGTGAAACTGTGTCTCTACTAAAAATACAGAAATTAGCTGGACGTCATGGTGGGTGCCTGTAGTCCCAGCTACTCAGGAGGCTGAGGCAGGAGAATCACTTGAACCCAGGAGGTGGAGGTTGCAGTGAGCCAAGATCATGCCACTGCACTCAGCCTGGGGACAGAGTAAGACTCTCTCAAAAAACATAAAAATCAATAAAAAAACAACAATAGCTAATAATAAAATACAACAATTATAGCAATATACTCCAATAGAAGTTATGTGAATGTGTTCTCTTTCTCTCTCTCTCTTTCTCTCTCTCTCTTATTCTCACTCTCAAAAAATGGTAATATTTTCAGGCCTCAGTTGAGGAAGGGTGTCTGAAACTGCTGAACATGAACCTGTGGGTAACAGGGGACTATTGGACCTGCTTTTCCTGCTATCATCCTAAAATTGTTTGCCAATACCATTAGACCAGAGAGATAGAAAATATTTAATATACAATAAGTGAAAAACATTAGCAAAAAATGAAACATCAAAGAGAGCCTACCAGAAAAGGTATTAGAAATATTAAAGAATTTTAAAATAGTGGCAAGGTGAAAAATAAATATGCAAAAATACTTTGTCTTTCTAACACAAAAATAGTAATAGGCTAGAAAATGCAATTTTTGAAAGATCCTATTCACAATAGCAACAGAAAAAAAAAGCATCTAGGAAATAACTTTACCAAAAATTTGCTGGACTCATATGAATAAAGTTATAAAAAACTCTACTGAAGCAAGAAGAAGAAGATTTAAATAAATGGAGAAAGCAACTTTTTTCTTGATTAGTGAAATTCAATTTTGTATTATGTCAGTTCTCCCTAAACTGTCAATAAATTTCATGTAGACTCAATGAAAATTCTAACATGTGTGTGCGCCTATGTCTGCGTTTAATTTTGCAATGTGTTGAAAAATTTTACAACTTATTCAGAAGAAAATTATAAGAATAGCCAGATGAATTGTACAAAAGAAGAGTAATGACAGGGACTTGTCCTAAATAACACTGAAACGTATAATAAAACAACCAAAATTACAGCGGGCCCTGTTGGGGCAGGGCTAGAATAAATCACTGGAAAATAATTTTCAAAAGTCTAAATATATCCAAGACACACTGACAATTAAAATATGAGAATGCAAGTATTTCAAATAGACAAGGAGAAGATGTATTATTCAATAACTGCCAGTCATTGGATAATAAATAAACCAGAACTCACTCATTTCACCGAACAAATTCCAGACAGATCTAAGATTTAAACAGAAACACATATACAAAATATTGGAAAAATGAGAGGATTTATACGTGTGTTTAACAAATCTTTAAAGCAATATTGACAGATTTTACTACACAAAATTTTAAAAAGTCGATGTAGTAAAAAATAGTACAGAGAAAACTTAAGAACAAATAAAAATCGTGAAATACATTTGAAACATATTGACAGAAAAAATATATATATTTTAAAAGCAACAGAGTCCTTACAACTCAAAAACATCAAAAAATGAGAATAGGAAATATAGAGAAAAATATTAAAAATAATAAACACATGGAGATGGTTGTCCTCATTAATCATCAATTAATGAAAAATATAAAGAGATTGTTTATATCAGACTTATAAATATTTCAAAAATGATTTACAAAACATTTTTTAATATATCCATAAAAGATACTCTCTTACACTTTTGGAGAAAATATAAATTAGCACAACCCTTTTGGATAACAAATTAGCCGTATTTGTCCAAATATTTTTATTTATTTATTTATTTATTTATTTATTTATTTACTTACTTACTTACTTATTAGAGACGGAGTCTCACTCTATTGCCCAGGCCGGAGTGCAGTGGCATGATCATATCTCACTGTAACCTTGAACTACGGGGCTGAAGCCATCCTCCTGCCTCTGCCTCCCCATTAGCTGGAACTAGAGGTGTGTGCCACCACAACTGGCTAGTTTTTAATTTTTATAGTGACAGGGTCTCACTATGTTGCTCAAACTACTGACCTCAAGTGATTCTCCTGCCTTGGTCTGTCAAAGTGCTGGGATTACAGGCATAAGCCAATGCACTCAGCCTGTGTAAACGTTAAATGGAAAATCTCATTTGTCTACCATTTCCCACTCCAAGAGATAAAATAGAACTTTATTCATTCAAATGGCAAGATGTCCACAGCATGTTTGTTAGGTTGAAAAGTGGACTGCAGAACAGGATGTATAGTGTGATGTGATTTAGGTTCTAATTAATCCATGTGTTCCCCTTGACACACAAGTATTTTAAATTTGAAGATGCTTAGGATTTCTTTTTATAAAGAACAAATAGTGCTTTCAGAAAATTAGCTACCTACATGAATAGATTTTTAAAAGTGTTTCTTAATTAACTTGGCCCCAAACATATAATATAAATTTTTTGTAACGTTAGTCACCAATTGTAATGGGGCACTAGAAGACTAGGCAGGATGTGGATGGACACATAAATTTTGCTCATTAAATAAAATTATATCTTCTATATTCCTTCTTTCTAACCTATTGTATTTGTCTTTCTTTCTCTCTCCCTTCAAATGTCTTTTGCACAGCTACTGTTAAGGTAAAGTTATGGAAAATTGCTAACCCTTAACCCTTTTGATCTCTAAAGATGTCAATTCCCTATGGTTCAGTCTTATATACTTAGACAATCCCTATATTCAATCTCCATTATATTTCCCTATGGTGAACAGTATTACCACCATTTTTGATACACATACACACACAGACACCATTGAGCAAGTCCCTTAAACCTCAAAGAATGTAAATATCCTGTATAAGAACACAAAATGCTAAAGCTCAAATTAGAACTAGAAACCTGCTTGGTATCAGATTACAGATATTTCACCCTATTTAATGCTGGGTGTTTATTACATGGGTGGTTTGCATGCCTTTTTATTATTTCGAATTATTAATGTGTTAGTTTTAGCATTTACTCATTCACTGTTCATTCAACAGTTATTGAATGGTTTCTGCTGGTATGCTAGTAAATGATTAATAACCTGCTTTCTCGGGAGAAAAAGCCTTTTCTGTGCCAATTTCGTGGTATTGATATTCCCATCGTGCCTGATTTCAAGCTGCCAGTGTGTTGCCAACCAGCTCGCGCAATTCCTGAACATTTAACAATTAACTCTAGCAAACCAGCATGAATCCAACCCAGGACACCAAGGATTAGAAAACAGTCCAGATACTCTGGCTAGGCATTAGAAAAAACAAAACTGGAAATAATGTAATTTCTGACATTGAATAATCCAGGGGCTAGTTAAAGAAAATAATTGGCAACACAAATTATTATACTTTGGGGAACATACAATGTTGTCTTTAGTCTTTTTAACTTTCTCATCTTTTAGATGACTATTTACAACATTCTTCCCAACTGAAAGTTATTTTAATCCCTTTATCAATAACTAAATATCACTAACTATAGTTTAGCCAGAAAAAGACTTGTCAACCAAATTTGCTTCAGACTTTTATTCTTTTAATTTCCAGTAAATAAGAATTCTTTAAGGGTCTTTCATCTTGTATCTTCCCCCTTAATGTGACTCTTACTAGCTCTATAATAAATTAAAACAGAATTAAATGGTAGTAACTACCCAGGTTATGTGTGATAATTATAATCACACCATCACCATTCTCTACATTGATGTGTTTTCCTATAGCGTAACAAGAAAATTATTTACTTCTAAGATGATGGATGACTTACAACAACAGACAAGCATTATTATGATAGGTAATAGAGTAAACATAATTTTCCCTTGAGATATAAATACAAACTGTTCTTTATGATCTGTATGTTGGCATATGTAGATTTTATGTTTAGATAAAAATAATTTTTAAATTTTGCAGACATTAAATGGGGTCCCTGACTAGGAAAAGCCTAATGTTGATGAAGGGAGGTGACTTAAATTCGTATTTTTTCTCCCTGAAATGAGTCATGTTCTTTGTGATAATAAAAAAATGGCCATTTTTATAAGAGAAAGTTGATTTCACTTACCAAAACTGCTGGCAATTTAAGGTAGCCTAAATGACAAATTACTAAATAATATTAGTATGTCTTTTAGGTAATAGAACTGATTTGTTCTCTTGTGTAAGTAGTAAGTAGCAAAAAGAAAATATTTTATAAAATTCTTCATATGAAAATTGCTATTCCTTATTAGGGTGCCATCAATTTAATACTGTCAACCTGATGAGCTGTAGTGAGAAAGAAAGAGACAAAGTTCCTGCAGAAAGACGTAACTACTTCATTGACATAAAGCAGTCTTCCCCATCCACAATACCAAAGGCCCCATTAAGGGCAACAGCTTAATTGCCAGGGTTTTACTATAGAAACATATAGGTACACTGACTACCATAAGCTAAACAATCACACATACACCTACATGTATTATTAGATTTTCAAAATTACACAAATGCTTTTTGCATATGCATTCATTAAAAGCATTGCTGAAATTGGGGTAGCTTTTGACACCGTTGTTATCTCAAGCTAGGGATGCTAGGAATCCAAGTATTATACTAAAATCTGTAGGCTTTTTTGATATTAAAAAATGAATCATAATTTTAAAATAGCAATCATTAGAGATGAGTGAGGAACAGTTGTGACAACAAGAAAGTAGATGCAACCTTTACGTTTATTGAACAAACGTGTTTCGAGCTAATCACTACGCTTTAAGGAATACTAAGCAGATGATTAGACTCAAGCAATGTTAAGAAATGGCTCTCGTCCTGGATGGAGTCTTGTAGAAGACAGGCACACAGACAAGAGAACATGATATTTACATGAGAACATGACATTTACAAGAGAACGTAACTGATTCATTACAAGCATGTAAAAAATGATGAAAACACAGGAGAGAGAGTAAATAATAAAGGGCATAACTTCTGAAGCTTGAAATACAATAAAAAGTCTCCTATCAGAGAAGAGAGGAGGGAACATTCCACGGAGAAAGAAAGGGTCAGCCAAGATTTTTTCTGCTGTTAAAGACCCTGGTTCTCTGTTTGTGTGCACAGACAGATTTGGAACTGAGCATCTCTCTGATGTGTCATTTTCTTTAGATCCTCCTTATATGTAACTTCATGTGGGGTGGATTTTCAATACAATCTACTCAATGGTATTAAAACAAGAAGTTCCCGTGCTAGTAAACTAACAACTTTCTTACTTTCACACATATAAGGAAAGCCATGTTCCATAGCAAAATACATTAGTTCTGCCCATACCAACAGTTGGTGGTGAAAATTACAAACCAGTATCAGGTTTTACCTTAGGCTACTTTTCATTTTTGCTGAGTGTGGGTTTAATTTTGAGGTTTTTCATTCATAGTGTGTGATGTTAATTTTATGTGCCAACTTGACTGGGCTAAGGCTGCTTATATAGCCGGTAAGATAATATTTCTGGTTGTGTCTATCAGAGTGTTTTGGAAAAGAAGTTAGCATTTGAATCAGTAGACTGAGAAGAAAAAAATCCTTCCTCCCAAATGTAGTCAGTTATTATCCAATCCTTTAAAGACCTGAAGAGAATAAAAAGGTATGGGGAGATCTCTCTTTCTTCTTGCACTAGGACATTCATCTTCTCCTTCTCTTGGATTACACAGCTCCTGGTTCTCACATCTTTAAACTGTGGCATTTATAGCAATGCCATCCTCCACTGCCAGCCTCCCCAGATATACACAAGTTCCCAGAGCTTCAGACTCAGGCTGAATTACACCACCAGCTTTCCTGTTTCTTCAGCTTGCAGATGGCAGATTATGAAACTTCTTGGCCTCAGCGATCACTCGAGCCCATTCCCATAACAAATCTCTTCATATGTTAATTCTGTTTCTCTGGAGAACTCATAACCAAAACTTTATAAGCTAGATTGTTAAATTTCCACTGGGCCACCTCTTAGTAAAAAAATATGTTTGCCTTCTCTTAAGCCTCAAGGGGTCACTGACCTAAAGACACAAAGGATATTCAGTCTACACTTATTGAATATTTGTAAAACTCATAACTTTATTTGGTAAGAATTTTTTTCCAAGCCCAAGCATGTAGAACATCCTCTGTTACAGCCATCAGAATGTTTCAGACTTGTGCTTACCCAACTTCTACAAGTCACTCCTGATTAAACTTAGATTGCATTCTTATTAGCACTCACACAATTTAGTTCTTTGTAAAAACATACGTTTCTGTTTGTACTCTTCTTTTCTGAAGTCTTATCTCCTCTGTAGCAGCATTTACTCAATATCCCTTGAGCTCTATCTGAGCAATAATAGTACACAGAGGGGGATTTGCCAAGCATGAATATTCCACAAAGGATCTCAAGGATTCTGTAGTTCACTGATTCCATTGTCTTTGAAGGCAAATTTCAACAGAAACACTGAGTTTTGTTCTTCCTTTGTAGAGCTAAGCGATAATATTAAGCCCTGTATATTAAGAAGGTAAGTTATATTCATAAAAACTCAAAGCATACCTAATTCATTTGCATTTCTTTCTTCCCTAGGTTGTTAAGGCATGTTGGAAGAAGGAGCTTATCCTTCAGGTTACATCAACTGGAAAGATACCAACAAGGTAAGGTTTTTTTTACCTTAGAGGGTAAAAATTCATGAATAACTTTTAATTTAAAATAAGGCAATGACTATAGTTCAAGACATGATATAATGAAATGAAAATTAGGTTTTATTCACCTTTGTATCCCAGCAAATAACACAATGCCTGGTACATAATATTTGTTTAATTGATGAACATTAATTAAAAGAGTGAGACATGGGTAGTCCAACTGAGGCCACTGAACCAAATCCAGCCATGCCTGATATTGGAGCCCATGAACACAGCCACACTCACACATTTGTGTAATGTCTATGGCTACTCTTATGCTACAAAGGCAAAGTATGGGGCCTCTTTGCCAGTAAAGAAATTATCAATTACTTAAACAAATTACTATCTGTTCCTTTACAGAAAATGTTCCCTAACTCCTGGACAAGAGAATGCTTGAGAATAGAAAAAATAAAAAGTAACTAGTCATGTTTTAATGAGCATGCTATTATATAGTTACAATTAAGACATATAAAACATCTGGTATTTATTTACTGTCATATGCATTTTTCTACGATGAGACCAGGTCATCATTCTTAGTCTAACATCTGTAACCATATTATTTTGAGTAGATATGTTGTGTGTCTGCCCTTCTGGGTCCAGGTTTCTATAGTTAAGACCTAAGAAAACTCCTCTAGATAACCTGTAAGGTGCCTCAACCTCTGGCCATCTCTAGTTCTACATCTCTCTCTCAGTCTTGCATATACATGGGACTTTAAAGGTTGCCTACATGATCACTTACTTAATTCTAACATAGCTGGGGGCAGCTGAGAGATCAAATCCTAAGTTTTCCTCCTTCAGATGAAAATGGCATTTGCTGAATATCCATGATATGGCTCCTATTAATAGGTCTAGGTCTTCATGTTTTCATATGAAAAAGAAATGAGCAGCTGTTCAGCTATGTGAAAAGGAGATAATGCTACATTTTCATCCCTTTGGTATTCTTTTTTATGGAAGCCATGTTGTATCAATGTTAGAAATAAAATAGAATGGAATATAAATGTGTTTAAATTTTCCTACTTTGAAAGTTTTTAACCTGTGCATTGAGATGTTTATATAAGTAAAATACATATTTTATATCCATGTATTCATTCATCTACTCATTAAAAAAGTGTTAAAAGACTACTATGTACCTAGCACTGGGCTATGCATTAGGAATAGGGACAGGAATAATATACATGTTACATTCTGATGAAGAGTTCAGTGATGGGTAAAACTCTAAGTTCTGAAGATATAAAGTAAGTCCCAATAACTAGTATATTTAAGATAAAACTCAGAAAAAAATGATGATGCTTGGTATGTCTCCATCCATCCCTTTGGAGGTTCTGACCTGATGGGCTGTATACAAAGATCTCTAATTACATTCAAGCTTAGAGACATACAGAGTCTATCATAGCCAGAACTGCAAGTGTAGGCAAGTCTACTTTTTCTAGGCTACTGGAGCAAAAATAACCACCCGAGACCTTGTGCTCCTGCAATGTAAAAACATATTATGTACTGAATGAAGTACAGTAATGTTATGAGTGAAGGTGGTTGGATCACATCATTCCTCCAGTTCATTGATCTGTTTTTCTTCCCAAGGACAACACATTTTTCTCCTGGGGGTCGTCTGGAATTGTAGGGCTTATATTTCTATAAATTGCAGCTTACAGTAACAATATTAGTATGTCTATTATTCAGACAATCCAAACTAATTCCCCTAAACTGGAGATATGAAAGAATCTCTGTGCAATCTGTTTACATTAAGTTTAGGTCTGACATTGCAGTGACAGCTTCCTTTCCCTCCTTTGATGAATGTAAAGAAGCCACGGGTCCCTTCCACTTTTGCTCAAAATCAAGGAACCTGTGATAGACACAACAGCTTCATGTCATGTTATCTCTTGTAGCAATCATAGGCGGCATCACAAGAAAAGAAATGATAAGAGAAAAAAGGGTGCATGCAAAGAACAAGCTGATTTCCCTTCTGGCAGAGATAATGTGTAGGTGAGAAGGTTGTGTAGGGATGTAGAAAAGCTGCATAGGCCAGGCTGTTAGGCAAGTAGCTCAAGAATGGTGGACTCCTTGTACTATCTCACTTCCTTAACTTAGGTGCAGTGTTCTCTGGTTACTGGGGTCCAGTCACAAGGCTAGTCCAGGAAAACAATGTACTGCGGTAACATTCAAATATACTTTTCAGCATGCATTTTTTTTTCCTTGACCACTATGTTGTAATATAAGGTATTTATGAATTTAGAGGAGACCTATGATCTTTCAGGGAACTCCAGAGTCCCCTCAGCACCCCCCATACCATCTTTTGTATGCTGCATGCCAGTGTTCCTCTCCATCCCCCTGATTGTGCCTGTGACTACTCACGTGGCAATGAGATGACTCTTTTTTTTTTTTTTTTTTTTTTTTTTGAGACAGAGTCTCACTGTCACTCAGGCTGGAGTGCAGTGGTGCAGTCTCAGCTCACTGCAACCTCCGCCTCCCTGGTTCAAGTGATTCTCCTGCCTCAGTCTCCTGAGTCACTGGGATAACAGGAGTGGGCCACCACACCCGGCTAATTTTTGTATTTTTAGTAGAGATGGGGTTTCACCATGTGGGTCGTGCTGGTCTCAAACTCTTGACCTCAGGTGATCTGCCCGCCTCAGCCTCCCAAAGTGTTGGGATTACAGGCGTGTGCCACAGCGCCGGGCCAGAGTTGATGACTTTTTACTGAACTATACTCTTGAGTCTCTCCAAGGCATTATGACTCTTCTGCTTGCTTTACATTTATCCACATGCTTCTTGTTAATTTTCTCTTCAGTGAGAAGAAGGGAAAGGAGTTCAGAATTTAAATTTAATGTGTTGCCTGAGTTCCACAGAGCAGCTCTGAAACAGCTAGTTGTCAGTGCAAAAAATATGAATAATTGAAATTCAATTTCTCATGCTCTGGGTTGGCCAACCACAATGAGAATCTCAATCTGAGTATTTCAAGTTTAAAATATTCACACTGCGAGGATTCAACTGTAGCATTTTATACAATTGCTCCCTGTGATGTTTGCAGATGATGCACACTTACGCTCCTTCCCCAGAATGTCTATTTATCCATCTTTAAGCTCTCATTAATAATAATAGTTATGATTTATCAACTGCTTATTATGTTAAGGGTGCTGTTCTACATACTTTAAATGTATTAACTCAGTCCTTAGAGGAAGGTCCTCTTGCCATTCCAGTTCTACTTTTTATGGCATGCAGTAAACAGAGAGATTAAGTAAATCGCTCAGGGTCACACAGCTAGCAAGTGGCAGATCTGGGAGTTGCATCCAAGTAGGGTGACTCTAGAGAGCCCGAGTCAGTCAGTTTCTCTCTCTCTCTCTATCTGTGTGTGTGTGTGTGTGTGTGTGTGTGTATCTTTATTTGAAAAACAGTACCTTACAAACCTAACACCACTCATCAAACTTCAATAAGAACAATTTCCGCATAAACTAATGAACAGTAGCTAACTGACAAGAAATCAATCAAAAGTGCTTTAAAGGCAGCAGCACCAGCTGATATTCTGCCGAGTCTCTGGGCATTCAGGACCCGGCGACAAGGGAAACAGCATCAAACCGGCAGGTGCTCTAGACCTAAGCCCTAAAATCGTGACCTGACTCGCTCCTGGTGGCCCAAGGTACCCCGGCACTTCAGGGCCCCTGTAGGCTGCAAGCGAAACCCCAGGAGCCAAAGTGCCATTCAGGAAAGGCTGGACCTTGGCCTCACAGCAGGTTTCTGCCCGTTGTGCTCATTTTCTTTCTGGAGCTCCTGGAGTGCTCTCTCAGTGGACATGGTGGCCATCCAGCCTTCCTGGGCCGTGTTCTCATGGAAGAAGAGCTCCCTATGAAAACTGGAAGTGTCTTTCTTCAATTCCGGGGCTAGGCCTTGGGACGTCGTCTTGTAGCAGTCGCCAAGTCTGACACACGCAGTTCAAGTGGTCTGAGCCTTGCGAAGTCTCACATCAAGGTCCCGGCAGTAGGCGTCTTCCTCCGCGGACTCCCTCTGAGGCCCATCACCTGTTCTCAGGGCAGTGCAGACAGAGTAGAAGCTCTCTGCAGCCCCGGAGCTCACCCTCCAGCTGTGCCCTTGCCCCCCTGCAGAGAGGCCTGCACGCGGATGAGATTTTGGACTTTTGCTGTGAGTTCTTTACTCCTTTGGGTTTCGTCCCACAATTGCATGTCTGCTTTTCCAGTCTCCCGCTGAGGACATTGTAAGGCCTCGGCCTCTTTCTCCACCTTAGAGCCTCCACCTTGTCTGTGCTTCCAACAGAAACACCGTTAGCTCTTCCCCGGGCCTGCTCTTTGGTTTTCCTTTGCCCGACTCCCACTGAGTGGCAGCGGCCTTTCTAGCCCTGACCGAAACAGAGCACAGGGAGGGGCGGCCGGCCGACCTGAGGCCTCGGGGTGTGGCCTGGAGAGCCCAAATTCGTTCTTTTTTTTTTTTTTTTTTTTTTTTTTTTTGGCGACGGAGTTTCGCTCTTGTTGCCCAGGCAACAAGATTAAGTTCCTTTGTCAACCCCTGGGCTCATTATGTATCAGAAATCTTCATTCCTGTCGTTATTTTATTAAGGAGAAGACGTTTTCATGATGTTGCTGAATGAGTAAAACCTTGGCTAAGCAAAAACCTTATCATTGTGCACATTCATGTAAAGTACCATGAACGCATTACTGAGTGTCCAAATGCCAAGGAGTCTACAGTGGTTATAAATGCCCTGTTTCTTACTCATACTTTTGTTGTATTAGCTAAAGATTGGGGCAGCAGAATAGAACATACAAACAACAACAAAAAAAAACAGGGGTCCCAGATTTGCTTAGCTAGTAAATGTGGATGAAATAAGATGTGCAAAGATGTCTAAGATGGAGAAATGCTGTGTGGACTTGTATTGCCTGAATCCGTACAGGGACACAGCCTCCGTTTTGCTTTATCATATAAATTATGTGATAATTCTGCCACCCCACTACGATTACATTACAAAATTTAGGCTCTTTCCCATTGATGCTCTCATGACGTTAACACATGTGTCCCAATCTGTGGAGTAATTGTCATGTATATTACATGCACATAGTATGACATCTACAAAACCAAATTTGCAAAGAGAAACGTATGCTCCATTTACCTTGATTCCTTACTAGAGAATTTTCAAATGCCAAGTCAAGCATGGCTGGACATCATAGATTGTAAACCTTTGGGGGACTCATTTTAACATGGAAGAGTAGAGACCATTCATATTATTTTAGCATTCCAGAACACTCAACTGACTGAAAGATTTTTTTTTATTGTTGTTCTTTGAAAGGAAAGATGAATGAGCATATATCATTTGAGGCAGAATTCTCCAGAAACTATAATCTACAACCACTGCATTTATCTGAAACTCTGTCTTTTATTTTAAAGGTCGAGGCTGTATAATTCTGATTTTAGCAAGCAGAAATATTTTTCAAAAATGCAGCCTAATTTTATTGTTCATCTTTAAATATTCATTTCATATTTGATGGGCTAAAAATTTGAAATTCAAATTACTTCCTTTTCCTTTATTCTTAGCAAAATCATCTAAAAGTAAGAGTTGTAGTTCATTTGTAATAAAATACAAATAAAATAAACTTCATAATTCAACAAGAACTAATTAAAATTATTTGAAAGCCAGTACTTACTGCCAAGTAAACTGTAAATTCTAGTTCTATTACTCATATTCTTTATAACTTATTTTAGGAAAATTATTCATCTGTTGAGTCATTGAATCACAGAGCTAAAAGGGACATTAAAGTTCACCTCCTAAAAACTCTCGTATTACCAATGATGTCTGGAGAGCTTCCTCGGCAGTACAAGGTCACGTTCTAATAAGTTTCCAAGTTAGGAATCAAATAAGTTATATTGTTTCTAAGCCCTTTGTACTTCCTATGAAACATTTGAACAAGACATACTAAATACTGAGTGAGTCTTTCTAGTATTATATGTCCAAGATCTAACCAGGGGACCTGGTCTTAAGCCCACAAACTGGGGTTGTGGAGGACACTAGGCCTCCTGTGTGACTGCTGATTTTTGGTAAGACACAGTGTTCCCACAAATCTTCCTCTGCAGAAGATTTGAGCAGAGGTCAAGGATAGAATACAATTTTTCTAGAAAAAAGTATAATTTTTTTTCCAGCTAATATAGGCATCCTGTAAATATTAAGCATATTTGTTACAAAGGCTCTTAATATACACATCTGTTTACTGGAGATAATGATCAGGCAGGAAACGTGATATAGCGCACCTATTTTCTTCCCTATTTCTTGGCTCCTGTACCAGCTTCGTATATCAGCTTCCTCTGTGCTGTACCAGCTTCCTTCCTGAACCATCTTCCTTTGTGCTGTAACAAAGTACCACAAACAAGGTGGCTTAAAACCACATAAATTTAATCTCTCACAGCTCTGGAGCCTAAAAGTCTGAAATCAAGGCGTTGATGGCCATGCTCTCTCTGAAGACTGTGAGAGAGAATCTGTTCCATGCCTCTTTCCTGGCTTCAGGTGGTTGCTGGCAACACTTGACATTACTTGGGTGATAGCTGCATCTGTTTCTCCCACTGTCTTATACAGCTTTCTTCCCTCTGTGTGTATGTTCATCTAAGTGTCTCCCTGTTTCCCCCTCCCTCCTTGTAACAAAACCAGTCATTGGATTTAGGGCCCATTTTAATTAAGTATAACTTCAATTTTTAACACAATTGCATTGCAAAATCCGTATTTCTAAAAAGATTATATTCAGAGGTACCAGAAGTTAGGACTTCAACATACGTTTCTAGAGGACACAATTCAACACACTGCAGGTCCCAGATAAACTATTTTTAATAAAGGGCACATTTCTGCAGGAAGCAATGAATGCACTCTTGGATGATTGTTTTCTGAGCAAATCAAATGTTTGGCAAACTCTGAGAAAAAAAATTAGAAATAGGCCTAATACTAAACCCCACTGCTTGGCTTGGTGTAGGGATTTTTTTTAAGTCAGAAATAATGCTCTGTCTCCAATGTGTTAGGCAATGCACAGCCAATGCAAAGATCAATCAATAGTCCCCAGTGAGGTGGTCCTTTTATCACCCCTTCTTACAATTCATTCTTGAATTTTTTTTAAACAATTTTGCTTATTATGGAATTTTAAATTATCCATGACCTCTTCTCATATCTGTTTATCTGACAAGACTCTGAAACCCTCCTGCCACATACAATTTATTGTTAGCCACAGTCTGTATTAGTTCATTTTCACGATAGGGAAATACCCGAGACTGGGTAATTTATTAAGGAAAGGGGTTTAATTGACTCGCAGTTACACATGGCTCATGGCTGAGGAGGCCTCAGGAAACTTACAAACATAGCAGAAAGGGAGAAGGCACATCTTTCATGGCAGCAGGAGCGTGAGAAAGAAGAGAGAGTGTGTAGTAGGAAATGTTAAACATTAAAAAACCATCAGATCTCAGATGGTAAGTGAGAACTTACCATCAAGAGAACAGCATGGGGGAAACCCCATGATCTAATCACCTCCCACCAGGTTTCACCCTCGACATGTGGGGGTTACAGGGATTACAATTCAGGATGAGATTTGGGTGGGGATACAGAGCCAAACCATAGCACAGTCCAAATGTCTGACATCAATCAGTGTATGCTCGCATTCTAGAAGATATGATAATTACATTCAATCACAGGTACCCACTCAGGGTATACATAGCAAAAGGTTGGGATATACCTGGAGAGAGATGCTCAATTTATCCCTTATACGGGGTATAAACATCTGCATATATTTTCACTTTAATGAGTGCTTCGCAGTCTTATATGTGTGATCCAACAGTCTAAACACAGTAAAAACAAACAAAACTGAAGATACTGAAAATTTAAACACCTATTTCAGTTCCAACCCAACCCTAGTGGATTATGCTTTTAACTAAGAGCATCTTTGTAGCCTTTATGGTATTCCTTTTCTCCTACTCCGAACTCCATTCCAATAAACTGAAGATCAAATTTCTATAATAAAAACTTAACATCTGAAACAAACTTACTTTTGAAACTTATTTGACACTATTCTTTCTCATTAATCTCCTATCTTTTAGTCAAGACAGCTCATCATTGTCCTCTCAACAGGCCCCAATTTGTCAGCCTACTGGACTCTGCTCATACCTTCGTATACTCTCTCCACCACGTCAAATTGTCAAATATCCTTTATCTCCATATTTCCAAATCTTATCTGTGCTTCAAAGTCAACTCAAATGGTAATCTCTTAATGAAATTTGTGAACCCCTAGTTACCTCCTTACACACATATACACCTATGCACATGTGCGCACATATACACATTTTAAGCTTATATCTGATCTGTCTCAAAAAGTATATATATTTTTAACTCAAATATATGTATGCATATATCATACTCTCTCACACACACAAATATGTATTTAACTCATACAACACTTTAAAAATGCCTCATTTAGATTATTTAGCATTTTCTGGTGGTAGATTATTTATATACATGCGTAGGTTGGACTGTAAATTATTTAAGGAAAGAAGTTGAACCTGATTCGTCTTTATAAGCTTTATAGCAGTTAGGATATCTTGCACATAACAGTAGTTTAAAGAGTATTTACAGGCAAATAAATGTATGAATTCTTAAGCCAAAGGTAGTTATACATGAATATATTTTTATGCTTAAATTTCATTAAACATCAAGAAGCTTAACCAATTTTTTCACATGCTACTACATCTGCACATGGCGTTGCTCAATGTGTCAGCCTCATATATCATGCACAGAGAAGTTTTTCAAATTTAGAAACTGTTATTTAGTAAAAACAAAAATGTTTAGTAATAATTATACCTTGCTTTCTCACGATGGGTTATGCTCAAACTATGTATAAAGAACTAAATTATTACTACTTTATGACTTTAAATTATAGAGAAAAGAAAACCATTGACAGTAATTAGTATATAGAGCTGACAAGCTGAATTTATTTGAATAAGAAGAAAAAAATTGAAATAATACCAACTAATGACTAATATGTTAATATTTGAAATTCCCAAGCTAAATTATGACTAGTTAGGAAAGGGTACACTGAAAGTCATTTTTAAACATAATGGGGAAGATTCCTATTTCTGGTTATTTAAGCTTGAGTTTAAAGTTGACAAAAATCCATTTCTTTTTAACTGTCTGATGATGACCACAGGAGAAAAAGAAAGAACATGAAAATAGAAGGAGAATAGGTTATATTACAGATTTTCTTATAAACTTTTTATGGTAATATATATTTTGGATCTTAAAAGGTATAGGCCTGGTTGTATAAAGAATTATCAGGAAATCGAAATTACCCATTAATCTTCCAGATTAGGAGCACAGCAGAGCCACCTAGTACTGACTTTTATGGGCTCTTCAAATCCCTGACAGGTCCAGATTTATGATCTTCCCATATGCAAAGTCCTGTTTCCCAAGCCTTACCACAAAGATTTGAGATCAAAATGGTGCTTATATAGTTGATCTTATTTTTTAGTTTTAGTTTTAGTTTTCCTTTTCTCTTAACTTAGTTTGACCACTTAGGCTGAAAGACTCTTTGTTCTGAAGTCATTAATTAATACCTTTTGAAAATATTATTGTCCATTGAAAGTAGCAATAGAATTAAGCTATCTGGAGACAGCTCATGCACCTTCCTTCTCTATTGTAATTCTCTACTTTCTAATTTGTTCATTCTTCACTATTCTTCTACAACAATCACTTGGCACCATCACCACACATGTACACAAACATACTATACCAGTTTGAATGGAAGTTTTTTCCTATTTGTTACATATCTTTGCCACTAAACCCAACACTGTGCATAAAATTGCTCAATAAATATTGCACAAGTAAGGAAAATTATAATTTGAGACAAGGTGATATACTGCTTCATTTCTTGCCTTATATATGGGCACATCTTTCTTTCTTTGAAGGCTACGTGAACAACAGATTGCAGATATTATTATAAAATAGTTTACTTCCATAATATCAGTGATAAGCAATTTATGTGAATTTTATTTTCCCTTTCTCTCCTCTCCTTTATCTTCCTCCTTTTTATCTTCTGCAAATGACTCCTTTTCCTCCTCTACAAATATATGCCCTTCTTTCTTTCCATTCATTCCACTGATCTTGTTCCAAAAAAAAAATTTTGACAAGCTCATTGACTGTCTAAATTCTAACAACAGATACGTCCCAAAGTTCAAGGAGATAATAGGGATTCCTAAGACCCCAAACCAAATCTTAGCTCTATCTGATAATTTGGCCAAAGTTTTTGCAATTATAAATTTTTGACTAGTTCAGTGGACTCAAACACCAAGAATAATTGCTAAAAATTACTCGTTTTCAGAGGAATTTCAAAGACACAAATATGCAAATAACATTGAATCTCAACATAACTAATTATTCCTTAGATAGAAATATGCCCCCTGTAATCAATTCACATTAGGAAAGTTCACATAAATCTACAAGATGTGTCTTAAAACTTAATAGTTAGGACTGCTGAATTTGATTGGAAGTCGTGTGTTTCTGACCACCAAATCTTAACAACCTTCTCTCTTTGAAAGAATTAGGTCCCACTCTCAGCAGAATAAAAAATCATGGAATTGCTGATTTAAAATAATGAGATTCCTTTGTAATGAATCCTTACCTATAGCTTCTGTCTGTGAAATGTCTTTTTTTCAATGGAAAAAATAATTAGATTATATGGAGGTCTTTTTTTCTTTTTGAGACAGAGTCTTGCTCTGTCACCCAGGCTGGAGTGCAGTGGCACCATCACGGCTCACCGCAAGCTCTGCCTCCCAGGTTCACGCCATTCTCCTGCCTCAGCCTCCCGAGTAGCTGGGACTACAGATGTCCACCACCATACCCGGCTATTTTTTTGTATTTTTAGTAGAGACGGGGTTTCACCATGTTAGCCAGGATGGTCTCGATCTCCTGACCTCGTGATCCCCCAGCCTCTGCCTCCCAAAGTGCTGGGATTAGAGGCGTGAGCCACACCTGGCTATATGGAGGTCCTTAGGTTGGGATGTAAAAGGTAACCACACAACCATATTTAATTATGTAAACTGAATGCTTTAAGAACAATTTTACCAAAAAGCAAGTTGACTAAGCAAAGAAGTTACATTTGAGAATAAAATGGACCTGGGGTTGAAAAATAAATAGAAAATAAATAAGAGAGCACCTGTAATTATTTACTTCCACAGCCAGCATAACTCCTTTTCCTAAAGAATGTATCCTGCCAGTAAAAAGAGCACTAGTCAAGGAAGGATTAATCTCATTTCTCAACCCATAGGACACTTGCATTCTTTAAACTTCTAAATGTACTTTTCTTGCCTTAACTGCCTCTTTCATACTCCAAGAATGGAACCTGAGGTTTTGCTGAAGCCAAACAGAAATTTAGCAAGCAATTTCTTAAAACACCACACATTTTTTCAAGGGTTAGTGTAGTATCACGGTAGTTAACTAACTTTCTTATTATTTCCAACCATACTGGTTGCCTGAGCCTCTCAACATCTTGTTTGTTTGAACACTCCAATTTCAGAAGTCAATAATGGCAAGTAATAGCACTTTTTAAAGAATACCAATCATAATACCAACCAACATTTAAGTGTTTATTATGCTTCAGGCATTGTGCGGTGTCATTGTTATCCATTGTCTTATTCGGTCTTACTGAAACCTTAGGAGGTAGTTATAATTGTTCCCATTTTGTGTATGAGGCACCAAAAGTACAGGAATATTAACTAACTTATCTAGGTCTAATGCTAAGTCAGAGAATAAAGTATGGCAGAGAGTGGGGAAATTGGAAAAAAGGAACCCAAATTAACATTAATTTTAGAACTTCACACCCATTTTTGAGAAACAGAACTCACACCAGTATCCCCTCCTTTTAACTTATGATGTTTTAACTCAGGTGCTTGTTCAAGGACTTATCCAATCCCCCCAGTCCAGTTGTGCCTTCCATATTTAACTACATCCAGCTTTGCTGTGACTGGCCAGGTAGATGACAGAGTGGACCTCAAACACCCCTCAACTAGAAGGAACACCCATAACCCAGTTCCTGACAATGCAGAAATAAAGGCCCAATGCTGCCAGAGCTTCCAAAATTTTCAAAACAAAAAATAGTCATTATCTTATGTGAAAATACTGATTTTTAAATATTAATTGAATTTTTAAAAGTATATTTGCAGGTCATACCTAGCCCAGAGTTCTCCAAGTTTCATCCTCTGTTTTAAATTCCGCTAGAACACTTGGGGATTGCTGAAGTTCTGTACTATCCTATCTATAGTTTGGACTCCTGGCTTTCAAAGGAAAGTTTCCTCCAGGTTTTCCCCACCCTATAAAATTTCACTCTGCTTTTTTCTTCTTTCTCCCATGTTAAGTTATTAGAAATTGTTTACAACAGCCAGTAGGTTTTCCTTCTTTCCAATACGTAGCATTAAGTATTTCCAAGACAACAATGGGGGTCAAATGTCATAAGTCGCTTCACCTCAGATTGCTCACCTGTCATCTGGTTAGACTGCTTACCTGCCTTGGAACCTAAGTAGAAGCAGAAACAGAGAATCTCATTTTGAGTGCAGTGTACTTGTATGTACAGAAGTGCTAGGTCTTTGAATAGCAGTAGGACAGTAGGGGTAAAATTGGCCCAACCTGCTCATTTTTAAGTTTTACTAATTTTCTGATAATATTTGAGAGAAAATAGCTATTCCACAGTAAGATTGAACACTAATCAGAAGAGGTTCTGTGTTAACACTGATAACATCAACAAGACTTTTGGAAATAACCCTGGAGGACTATGGATTACCCCCAAGAGATTGAACACCTTTCTAGATGGTTATCTAGAAAAGTGAGAAGAAAATGTGATAGCGTTCACTACACAGAGGGGCTGGTATACAGAGATTGCCGAAGAGAATGTTCTTTTGCATGTCCAGTATTTTATTTAATACACAGGGTTTTAGTTTTAGTTTAAAGACTTTGGCTGCAACCCTATACACAAATAGATAGCTCTCCACCAGCCCAGCTACTGAGAATTCCTCTAGCTTCAGGCCCCACCAAGCTGTATTTGATTCAAGGTTAGGGTAGGAGCAAAGAAAGGCTCTGTCTTCTTGAAGGATGCCGAGAACTTGTCTGCAGAAGTCGCCTCTGGAGGGCATGCCAAATGCATGGATCCAGTGTTAAACAAAATGACTTTTAGGAGGGCCTAGGAACTTTTCTTTTTCTGTGCCCCACCTCCCAACCCCAAGCTGATGCATAGTATATTCTTTTTCTAGGGTTTGCTATAACAAATTACCACAAACTGGGTGACTTTAAAAAAAATGGAAATTTATTCTGTCACAATTCTGGAGGATAGAAGTCCAAAATCAAGGTTTCCACAGGGTCATCCTCCTCCAGAGGCTCCAGGAAAATTCCATCCCTTGCCTCTTCCAGGTCTGGAGGCTTCCGGGGCTACGGCTGCATCACTGTCATTTCTGCCTCCAGCATCATGTGACCTTCTCCTCTGTGTGTCTTCTCCTCTTTTGTCTCTTATAAGGACAGTTAGCCTTGGAATTAGAATCCACATGGATAATCTAGATGATCTTGTCTCAAGATCTCTATTTCTATCCACAAAAGACACATTTTCCAAATAAGGTCATATTCACAGGTTTCAAGATGCGGACATATCTTTTTGAGGGTCACCATTCACACTACTACAGGACGTAAGCACAGACACACATACTCTCTCTCTCTCTCTTCCAATGAGAGAGAAAAGAGGGAAGACAAGACGCCCATGGGTGGTAGCCTAGCATCTGGATGGGTGGAGTAAAGGCTCTCTAACTGCACTCTCCTGCTCCTTTTAGGTGAGTTGTCTGGGCACAATGGGTTTATGCTGAGCTGAGTCGGGGAACTACAATGCTACCTCCCCAACCTGAACACAAGCTCTAAAATCAGTGAGAAAGTGAATCCCGCCTAGAATCCCTCAAGAGTTAAATTTCTTTCAAATGCTTACTGTAGAGAAATGGATCAAGAAAGAGCATACTTGGGGAAAACGTATCTGGCATTTATAGAGCATAAAATTTGACGAGCACCATCAATTAGACATCCACTATAACACACCTTCAGATAGGTGTTTTGCAAATAAAAGTCAACCTAAGAAAGCTGAAATATGTGCAGGGTGTGCGGTTAAATGATTAAATGAATTCGTAGCACCTGCTGCTTAGACAATCTCTGCTCATCAACATGATCTCCAAACACATTCTAGAGGACTAATTTAATGCCAGCTACTGGGAATGAAGCAAAATCCTAATTTTATCCCGTGGAAATTTACTTCTCAATGAAGGCAGCTAAGAAGATGGAGAAAGCCCACAGGCTTTGATAAAAATTCGCTGGGGTTCTGTTAGGATGTGCCTCCAGAAGCTGCATTTACCTTTTTGCCTATGTGCCTGCCTCCTTAATTAGGTAGAAATTATATATTTAGTCTGGGGCCAGACTTATCAAAACTGGATGCTTTCCCCAAAAATTCACTGAAAGTCTTAAACCTATGGCTTAGAAGTAACTTCCTCCTCAGGGGAACCCACCCCCCAATACTTCCCCTTCTTTCTTATGTTTGAAATTCTAAAGGATTACTGGATGTGGGCTCTCTGGCCCCATGTCACTCACCTGCCTTTGTCATCCCTGGCATGCACTGACCCAGAGTGGGGCTCATGGATAGGAGTCATCTGGGAGCTTGTTAGACCAGCAGCATCTCAGAGACATGCCAGATTCACTATCCTCATCTTACCTGCAAGCACATTAAAATGTGAGATGCATGCCCTAACTCACGCTGCCTCAGGAGGATATGACATTTGCTCTGGCCTAGCCTCCCAGCAAGCCTGCTCTCTTGTTCATGACTCTGCTTACTCATCTGCTATTTGTATGAACAGTGATTTTCAACCCGAGCTGCACATTGAAATCTCCTAGCAGTTGCAGATTGTTGAATTTTTTTTTCTTTTCGTGAGAAAAGTGGCATCCTCAGAGATCTTGATTTGTCTAGAAGAGAACCCAAGCGCAGTCTTTTTTTTTTTTTTAATAAAAATCTTAATTAACCATTCCTAGGAGATTTTAACATGCAACCAGTTTTTAAAACACTGTCACGGAATAGTGGTTTTCAAAGTGTGGTTTTACCATGGGCAGCCTGAACATCATTGGAGCTTATAAGAATGCAAATTCTTGGGTTCCATCTGAGATGGATTTAGGCTTGGTGGGGAGGGTGGTGCGGGGGATGGGGGTGGTTGCAACAGTCTGTGTTTTAGCAAGCTCTCCAGGTCATTTTGATGAGGGTAAAGCTTGAGAAACACTGCCATTGAGTATTTCTTGCCAGTCATTCAAAAGTTCCATGAAAGGTAGAAAAATGAGGAAGTCTGGCGCTTACCCTGGAATAATGAAAATTTACTTGGAAGAAATACCTTGAACATATGGGCAGATCCAGACACAACACATACCTTCAGGTCCCTGTAATTCTAGCCAAAATGTGATGAAGTACAAGCCAAGTGCATGTTAGTAAATATGACGAAGTACAAGCCAAGTGCATGTTAGTTCGTAGGAAAAAAACCTTTCACTCCTGAGTGAGAGGATTGCTGTACAAGCAGGTAATGTATGGAAGTAACACCACCGTAAATAATAGGAGAAAGGAGGGCATTTAGGAGACTAGCCTGGCTTACTAAGAGATAGACCAAAACAATCAATAGGTGGCAGTCAAACTATGAAGGAGCTTGAATGCCACTCTAAGCTACGTAAGTATTTCTAAGAAAATACTACCAGGAAAATATTGAATGTATGAGTTATAGTTAGCTAGACAAAAGGAAAAAAAATGGTGAGGAAATTTTTAGGCAGTAAAAGGGTATGTACCAAGGCCCTGAGATAGGAAAAAGCATGGTATCTTCAATGGAGTCCTTAATCAGAGTTTGTTGAAGCAGTTATGTAGGATGTGGAGACTTAGGACTCATCTGCTAGGATGATGAGAAGGTGATTTTAGAGGGAGGAGATTGATAGGACTTGTGACCTGGAAATTCCAACTCAATTCTAAGAGACTCCTAGCCTGATTATGCTTACTTAATAGAATTCTCCCATCTCTTAAGGTTTCTTAGATTCCTTATCTTTCTAATTTCTTTTCTCTCATGTAAACTAATGGGATGCTCTCAATAACTGAAAAGTTAATGTAGGGAAATTTTACAGCACAACTTTGAAGGCAGCCATAGTAGTGTATTATATTGAAAAGCACACTTAATGATGGGTGTGTGGAGTTCATGAATAACAATAGTTCATTTGTAACCACTTCATGTAGTGTATATGTACCACTTTTTGGAGCACTGCCATTTAAAATTATCTCCAGGACTCATTCTTGGTACCAAAAAAGGAAAATAAAGTTAGGGATATTGCTGGGTTTTGATGCTTCAGGCATCAAAAGAGGCGTTCCTGCCCTTCAAGGTAACAGGATCCCCATTCTCTAATTTTTCCCTACTCTATAGCTCTGACATCACATTCTATCTCCCAAAACCACCTTTCTGGATCTCAGATCGTGTGCTCTCAAACAGTGCTCCAAGGTTAGATCGTAAGACTCAGGTGTGACCAATCAAAACACTGTATTTCACAAACTGTAATACAGAGACGGACTGGTTGCCTATGGCCCGAAACATCAGATGATGGAACTTGATCAAAATCTCCTAAACGTTTTCTGAAAAATAAAATGTGTAACATGGCCAAGAATATTTTGAAAAAATAGTGCAATAAGGCAAAACTGTTGTTCTCCTAGTTATTATAACACTCCATAAATCTGCAGTAATTTAAGTGGTGTGATACTGGTTGAAAAATTGTCAAATAAGCCAAGTGGAAAACATAGAGAATCCAGAAACAGATTCAGATATATGGAACGTATATTTGTAAGGATATCATTTTAAAGGTCAGTGATGAAAACAAAACTACTAAATAAAAGTAGAAGATATAAATAACATTGGAAAAGTGGGCTATTAGGGAAAATGAAAGTTTGATCCCTCCTATATACTAATCCAAAACTGAATTCTAGATAGTTTAAAATACTAACTGTAAAATCCTATAAAATAGTGGTTTTCAAATCATTGCTTCATATTTTAATTATACGATGAGCTTTCAAAAAACCTCAGGATCCATTACATAACAATAAAGTGAGAATCTGGGGTGGTGAAACCCAAGTATCAGTAATTTTAAGATTTTTCTGGTGTTTCTAATGTGTATCAGAGTTTGAGAACTGTTTCTGGTTAATAGAAAAACTTCCTCCTAGGTTTTCTAACAGGCAAAGCAAAGAATATGTTAATAACAAGTGACACAGTTTTTATTTTAAAAAAGTTAAATGTTCAGGAGACTTACAGATTTTCCTGGTACTGGAAAATAGACAGAAACGTCAACATTTTAAAACTTTGTAAATTACCAGCACATTCTATAAACTTGTTAAATTAACAGTGACTTTATAGCACTAATGCCTATGTTAGTTGTGCTTTTCCACCCTTAAACCTCTTGAGAGGGATCATACTTGCCCAACTACAGAGGAATTAGAGAAAGGATTGGAGAAAATTTGGCATATTTTCTCACATTTTCCTTTGTGATAATCAGAGTAGTTACCTACTTAAATGGATAGTGGCTTCACTATCATCAAAAATAGCTCACTTTATATGTATGTACCACTCTAATTACCAGTTCTTCATATCGTTTAGCATTGGGTGCACCTGACTGTGGAGCCCTGATGCAGATATTTTGGACTTTAAGTATCTAGACTATTTCTTATACCTACCTATTGATCATGAAATCCTTTTACCCTTGGCCGGGCGCGGTGGCTCAAGCCTGTAATCCCAGCACTTTGGGAGGCCGAGACGGGTGGATCACGAGGTCAGGAGATCGAGACCATCCTGGCTAACACAGTGAAACCCCGTCTCTACTAAAAAATACAAAAAAACTAGCCGGGCGAGGTGGCGGGCGCCTGTAGTCCCAGCTACTCGGGAGGCTGAGGCAGGAGAATGGCCTGAACCCGGGAGGCGGAGCTTGCAGTGAGCTGAGATCCGGCCACTGCACTCCAGCAAGGGGGACAGAGTGAGACTCCGTCTCAAAAAAAAAAAAAAAAAAAAAAAAGAAATCCTTTTACCCTGAGTTTTTTTTTTTTTTTTTTTTTTTTTTTTGAGACGGAGTCTCACTCTGTCGCCCAGGCTGGAGTGCAGTGGCCGGATCTCAGCTCACTGCAAGCTCCGCCTCCCGGGTTCACACCATTCTCCTGCCTCAGCCTCCCGAGTAGCTGGGATTATAGGCGCCGCCACCACGCCTGGCTAGTTTTTTGTATTTTTTAGTAGAGACGGGGTTTCACTGTGTTAGCCAGGATGGTCTCGATCTCCTGACCTCGTGATCCACCCGTCTTGGCCTCCCAAAGTGCTGAGATTACAGGCTTGAGCCACCACGCCGGGCCTCACCCTGAGTTTAGATACAACTACTGAATCCCTCCGTCATAAGCCCTAGACTGTCACTATCAAATAATTAGAATGGGCGAATAGGTCCAAATATGTCTGTCTTGCCCGTTCTAGACACCTACAAGAATTCTCTCTTTCATTGTGACCACAGAGAGGGAACCACATTTAGTGAGTAATCTAGTGGGAACAGGTACTGGAAATATGGCTGAGCCACTTAAACAGGAAAGAGATGCTGGGATGAAGATCATGTAGCAGGACTTAATCATCTAGATCTAAGGCTAAGGTTCCAGAAAGAAGAAATTGGGTGTCAAGAACTGTGAAGGGTCTGAGATTGAACCCTACTTGCTAGTCAACAAGTTAGCCTGCTAGTTTCATAGATGATCTCAGAAGACATGTGACTCCTGGATCAGAGACAACGAACTTTATTAAGGAGAACACAGGAGGCAGCATGAGCTTTCTGTTTGGATCAGTTGCCCTTGTCGCTCAAGTGCCATGGGGAGGGCGAGAGTGGGAGTCACGCAGAAGTGGGCTCAGGGTGATGCAACTCACAGAATAGATATTTTGCCAAAGCCAAGAAATCCCAAGGCTAGAAAACAATCTATGAAGGGAGCTTCAAGCAAACCTGTCTAACCTTGCCCTAGAGGGAGACATTTCATGGTTATACTGCCTCTATCTTTGAAGGATGTTTGTTAAACAAATGTTCCTTGGAAGATAGTCCAAGGACATGCAGAAATGCCATAGAACACTACTCTTCAACACCAGGAACAAGAGATAGCAGATAGGACCCCCCAAATACAACAGGAATAAGACCAGAACACAAAAGATTAAATAAATAAAATCGACATCCAGTGTTAGAGTCCCAGTTTTCTAAGTCAGATGACTAATGAATTGGGTTTCCAGTAAGAGAAATGCTGTGTGAACCTAGGATGCGATGGGAATTTCTTCTGACCCAATTATTCTGATGTTCCACACCCAACAACCAGAATCATCATCATAGGTGTCTGAAGGTAAAATCAAAGTTAAGGTATTTCTCAGGATGCCACATTTTTACTGGCTGTCCAGGAAATTAAGTGGTTTTGCATCCTAAATGTACTTCTATTTTCCTTTTCATTATGGATTTCATTACAGGTGTACAAGCCACTACGAACATAGCCAAAGGATGTCATTATTATCTAGTGCCTTATAATTCCAATTAGATTAGTCACTTTAAGAATGTTGAAGCAGTTAGGGAAATTCCCAGACACTAAATAGCTCTGGCATTTTCAGCAATTTTAGTTAGTTCAGCTTTGCACAGAGAACAGCTGGAGAGGTAAGAGTATAAAGATGTGCTGATTACAAGTCAAGGAACCTGAGGAAAATCTAGATTAAACACATTCAATTTTTGCTCACCCCAAGAGACAGCCAATGAGAAATTCTTTCTCCCCCTACACCCAAAACAGGGAAAGTGATAACAAGGGAAGATAGAAAGACGGACACCTGGAGACATCCCATAAGCTTACCATGAATTTTCTTCTTATTCAGAGCTGCTCTTGCTGATTTGGAAATGTGTTCAGCTTGCTTTCTTCGGGATTCTGTTGAATATACATAGGAGGCAACGGCCACGGCTAATTGAAAGATGATGTTATGGCAAGCAAGGCAGTGTCGCAGAAAGTGAACTGGGCTTGGAGTTCCAGTGTGTGAACTGTGACTAACTGTCCATGGGACTTTAGTCAAGGCCCTCCTCTGATTTGAATTTCTGTTTCCTCCTTAATAAAATGAGTAGGCACTCACTATTTCTATAGTGTTTGAAATATCTTTTAGGAAGCAAGGCAATTCCAAAGAGAATCTTTATGAGCAACTTGGTGGGAGATAGAAGAATGAGTTAAAGAGAAAGGCCAAGAAATCAGACTTCAGGTTTCCTTTCAGTCATAAAGTAAAACTCCCTTGAGAGAACAACCAGACTCATTCAAAGATGCGACATGAAATACTGAAAGGGCCCCCAACCTGCTCCCAAGCTGGGAAATAGCATATATATGCTTTACTTGGAAATGAATAGGACTTAGGGCTGTCTCCTTGTTCATTCATCCCTTTTAAAAGGAAACTTGGGAACAGATAATATGGAGATAGTGCCATCTCGAGAACAGAGTTCATCAGATTATATAACTTGGGGAGTTCCTCTGAATCGCAGGAACTGAGAGACGGCTAAGAGAGTGGGAACAAAAGTGCCCCAAGACTTATCCATGGCGTCTGACCTTGGGCATCTCAGGACTGAAGTAAAGCAAGTGAAATGTGCCCTTGTCATTTATATATTCCTGCCATTTTGACCTCCTGTTCTGGATCCTCATTTTAGAGGATCTAAACGTCTCCATTCATTTTGTCTTATAATGGGAAGGGAGGACTGGAAACACACCTGGGATGACGCGCAGGTTCTAGGCTGGCTTGACTCCCTGCTGCACACATAGCTCTGAATGGATGCAGACTAGTGCTTTTCATCCCCCTCTCCTTATTTATTTATTTATTTATTTAGAGACTGAGTCTTGCTCTGTCACCCAGGCTGGAGTGCAGTGGCACAATCTTGGCTCACTGCAACCTCTGCCTCCTGGGTTCAAGCGATTCTTCTGCGTCAGCCTCCTGAGTAGCTGGGATTACAGGTGCATGCCACCATGCCCGGCTAATTTTTGTATTTTTAGTAGAGACGGGGTTTCACCATGTTGGTCAGACTGGTCTTGAACTCCTGACTTCATGCTCCACCCACCTCGCCTCCCAAAGTGCTGGGATTACAGGCATGAACCATTGTCCCCCTTTAATTCCTCTTTTGGCTTTTCTAAGAAGGCCCGGAGTTCATTTGGAGTTAAGAAGAGAATTTGATTGGTTCACAGATGCCATACAAGTTAGAAATATTTAGGGCCCTGGAAAGGGAAATATTTCCATATTCAGAGCCCTTGCCTTGGTGAGCTGCAGTCTAGCGGGAAGGCTGGTGTGTAAACAGCAGGGTCACCCCAGCTCTGCCAGGCAAACAGGGTAGAGCCTTCAATTCCTCATGCCGTAGACTGGTGAGGATACTACACTCAGAAACAAAAGGTTAAAATAATGTGTCTAAAATGTCAAAAACAGCTTCAGAAGTGATGTGGAAATGTGTGAGATGGTTCTGTGGAGAGAAAACATTCACCCAGAATATGTGGTTTATCCTGTACGAGAAGCAGGATATGCTGTCAGTTCTCATGCTGTAAACAGTACAAGAACTGCTAATGGAGAGAAATTCCAAGACACAGATTTCCATAGAAAAGTTTCCCCAAAATCCATGCCCTACCACCTCAGTTCTTCAGATATCTTGGTCTATGGTTTAGGACAGTTTATATTTCTTAGGGCCCAACTTAGGACACAAGATAGCTGTGAAAATAATGGAGAGATGGCAAATAGAAATATACCACACAGAGAACAATAAATTGAGGTTTTAAGAGGCCTTTTAGCCAAAAGCACTTTGGAATAATTTACCTGGAAGGAATGACTCCTGTACTCTGGCAGATCAAAATCAGGTTAGTACATCTGTTAGACAAAGCAAGTGTCGCGGACTTATTCCCATCACTCATCACACTTACAATACTTGCTAAATGTCTTAATTTGGCAAAGTAAGATCTGTCCGCCATTTTTAGAACTTTACCCCCCCAGTTTGCTCAGCATATATAAAGGTCATAATTTTTCTTTGTGATAAAGAAAGAGAACAATAGAAGGGGGGAGAGAACTTTGTGTA
Organism: Macaca thibetana thibetana; assembly: GCF_024542745.1. Lineage (NCBI taxonomy): Eukaryota > Metazoa > Chordata > Mammalia > Primates > Cercopithecidae > Macaca > Macaca thibetana. The sequence goes on along the minus strand of NC_065589.1, from coordinate 112,013,534 downwards.
TTTGTACGCCTAGTCTCAGAGAATCACTGAAACAGCAACTAAAATGGTCAAGTATCTTTTTTTACCCACTCAGTCAGAAAGATCTGAAATGATACATGTTAGTAGCATATACTCTAACTTCAGAGCTGCCAGAGTGGTCCCACATTAGCCAGGATATTTCATTTGAATTGCTTATTGCATGATCGTTGCCAATAAATATTGACTGAATAATTACGGAAGACAGGCAATTTTGGGGACAAGGCTAGCATTCTCCAACTTAGGTCAACAGCCCTTTTCTGAAGGCTGAAAATGTGAACCTGGCTTCACATTAAAATCACTGCATAGCTTTTAGGAAATAGTGATTCCAGGCCCCTACATCCAGAGACTCTGATATGGCCAAGGCAACAGGGTCTCCCTGACTCAGACCATCAGCAATGAGAATCCCACTTTGGGTGACATAGGGAGTAAAATTACAAACTGTAATAATCAAGAGAGAGGAGTTTTGTAATAGGGAGATAAGATATTTAGAAAGATATGTGGATATGTGGAATTTCCTACTAGTTGTATATATAATACACATGCGAACACACACACACACAGGAAATTATATCAGGTAGGCTTACATGGTTATGCATGCTGGGCAAAAAGAATCTGTGTCTGATGTAGTAGAAATAAAATATACTAATCGGGCCAGGCATGCTGGCTCACACCTGTAATCTCAGCACTTTGGGAGGCTGAGGCAGGCAGTTCACAAAGTAAGGAGTTTGAGACCAACCTGGCCAACAGAGTGAAACCCTATCTCTACTAAAAATACAAAAAAAAAAAAAAAAAAAAAAAGCTGGGCATGGTGGTGGGCGCCTGTATTCCCAGCTACTTGGGAGACTGAGGCAGGAAAATCGCTTGAACCTGGGAGGCAGAGGTTGCAGTGAGCCGAGACTGCACTCCAGCCTGGATGACAGTGCAAGACTTTGTCTCGAAAAATAATAATAATAATACACACATACACACACACACACACAAACACACACACACACCACCGAATCAAGTGGGTTTAGAGAAACTAGCTTTGGTTCTTGTAAACCAAACCAAAGTGGTGAAAAGAAAGGTAAAGTGTATGGATCTTCCAATAAACAAACAAACAAACAAACAGACAAAAAAACTAGAACCTGGAAGGAGTTTAACCAAGAAGAATGGAGGATCTACATAGTATTTAGAAGTGCATTCCTGATTGTCCTGACTACAGCAACCCCTTCTAAACTAATAATATCATAATCTGAGTAAAATCACAGATAAATGAAGAAAAAAATAGCTGGGAAATGAATGATATGCAGTCCAGTGACCCTCACCTTAAAGGAGGACTCGAGAGGAAGCTTTGGAAGGCTTGGCAGAAGACAAAGTATGGGCTCACATGGGCTAAACCCTGGGTCATAAATAAAAAGTTGTCAGTATCCTACATGCTCCAGAGAGTCTTAGGAATGGTACTTGCTCTGTCTTTGACACTTAGATGATCAAGGTGAATAAACTAAGTGTGTATGCATTGCACCATTTGTTCTACCGGGCGGCATTGCTTCATGCGAGAGAAGATAACTGCTTTTGTAAATTGTGTCAGCTTGCTGCCTGGAGTGCTCTCCCTGCCTCTGGCTGTCATCAAGAAGTTTGAAGGACCCTTCATGAGGGTGAGGATTAAAGATCTTAGAACAGTGTATGACTGGTACACTACAGTGACACCATGAAGAAAGACCCGTTCCTCTGCCCAATTTCACATGTCCTAGAAGCAGCTCTGACGTGATCTGATGTTTTGAAAAATGAGGGTGACTAGTCTGAAAAAAAAATTGTTTGAGTTCATGCTAGAGCAAAATCAGGACCTTATATGCTTCTGTCTTCAAAGACTCATGACTTGTATATGAAGAGGTATGTAAACCCCATGTGGGTGTCCCAGTGACCAATGGACCTATTAACAGCTATGACAGTAAAACAGGGACGAAAACATGATTAGGATGTTGTGATTATTTTCATGGGTTATCGGAACAGGTCCTCTACTTGGAGTCATGAGATCTGGGCTCTGTTTGAAGTTTCACACATATTAATCCCGGTATCTAAAACAACACATTGATGGTTTCTGTGTTGAGCAGTTGTTTAGTTAAGAAACACTCTGAAAGGGATGGGAGGGAGTTTTTTTTTTTTATATATAGGCTGTGTAGAATTCCTGAAAGGTGAAGCTTTCATGTCACCGCTGTGCTCCCCTGGTGAGCTGTTCCTGCTGCTTTCTCGATAGCCATTTATTTTACTATGGTATCCATAGCTGCTGACATGCCTATGGCCTGGGGGCACATACAGCAGCTTAGTCTGCACTGCAACCTGCTGGGAGAAACTTTAGTACCAAGTAGCTGCTTAATGATTACTTGTATGAAGTGTGTGTAAGAAAATATAATTCTGCTTAGTTTTTGTTTAATTTTGTCAACTCATGGGAGGTGCTACAGTCTAGAGAAAAGAGCTTGGGCTTTGAAGTCAGCCCACCTATATTTCAATCTCAGCTGTTTCAAAATCTTTATCTGAGGAACTTAAGAAAGTCACTTAACCTCTTTGATCTCCAGTTCCTCCCTTGTAAAATGTGGATGATAAGACCTACATAGGCGTCTTTTCATGACTGTATAATGATAAAAATGTAGCCATGTATATTAAGGAGCTCAGGAGGCTGAAGAGAACTATAAGAATATTTGTTTTTTAATGTCAATATATAAATATGATTATTTAGTATATACTCAAACATTCCTCACTGGAGAAGATAGCAGAACTCTCAACCAATTCTGGCTGAAGGTCTGTGTCTAAGGTTATCAGCAGGCAAAGACTTGAAATTATCTCAAAATCAAAAGACTTTCTATATTTTCAGTGATCATCACAAAAGCAAATATTAAAGAATGATACGTTGAGCGATTTTTTAAAAAGTGAAAAAGTGTATCTTCTTTGTCACTCTAAAACTAAGTAAACCCATCAACATTATTTTCACACCTGGTGAGTGATGAGGTTAGTTTTGTGCTTTTGAGCCACCACTATTTAATTATGATCTATAAGCAGTATTAAAAAAGACAAAATACAATTTGATCCACTTTAATCTTTATTTTTATTCATTCCTTCTTTAATCATTTGCTTCATTGAGCATTTACATGGTTAATTTCACTGAATTATTCTAACTACTGAATAGTGGGGCTTTTATCTGAACTTTTAAAAGTTCCTCATTAGAAAATACTTGTAAGTTTAAAATACACTTTAGTTGTGGCCAAGAATCCTTATAAATCAGTTCAATGACAGTGAATTCAAGTTAGAAAGCAAGACGACTGTGAGATCATTTTAAAATGTATAATTGTATTTTCTAACATACATAAAGGCAGTGCTCACTTTGGCAGCATCCACAGGTCATTTTTTCCTGCTATTAACCAAAGTGTTTAACGTTTGGAGGTGTCCTAGGTTTGCAGCACCATTCGTGCCTTCTCTACTGAGCAATCACAAGAAAAAGATCTCATCATTGCCTCTAACCCCGGGAAGGACACTGCTAGCCATGAATATGGAAAGCAATGCCAAGAACAAGGTGACCTATCAGGAAAAAAGACAAAGGTCTGAGTTGATCAGTGATTGTGAAATAATAATATAGTAACTGTATAGCAGTGTGATATGGAAAGAAGAATGAAAAACAAATTTGGATTTAGACTTATTAAGTATAAGAACTTAGAAAAATGTTTACCTTCTCTGAGCTACCATTTTATTGTTATTAAATGGGAATCATAGCAGCTCTTTTACAGGATTGTTGTGAGAATTGAATAAGCTGACTTATGTCAAAGAGAGCAAGTGCTTGCTATATGTTTCATGTCTTTTGTTTTTCTCCTCTTCAAACCAGATAGGAAACTAAAACCAGAGAATAAAATACACCCTGATGGAGGTGTAGAAAGTGCTAAACAGATTCTGCAGGTTGAATGCAGACTCCTTCAATGCTTGGCCCTGCTAGAGTGTTACCGGGACCGAGGGACACCTCCTTCCCCTCATTCCAAGACCGGGTTGACTTGCTATCTGGCAGACTGCTTCCCCCTTCCCTGTAACACACCAAGAAGGAAAACTTAGCTAAGGAAAAGAGATGCCTGGTCCACTGGGCCAAGGAATTCTCCAAAAGAGTTTTCTCTCTCCTTCTTTGTGTGGTTGACTGGTGGAAAGAAATCAAAGCTGGGGCTACCATCAACATCCATGATGTCAATGAACAGCAGGCTGCCCTGATGAAGGGGAGGGGGAATAGAGACAGAAGGGAACAGGGAATTACCACTGCAATCTGATGGCCACTAGAGGCTTAGGGGAGGCTGAGTTGAACTGAGGGATGACAAGGTGTATCCTCTTTAGTTCTCTTTATCTACACTATGGAAGAATCACAGATACTCCTGTATACACTACGGCTGATGAAAGTTATTTTTGTCCCATAGAAGTAGATATTTAGAGGTTAAAAAAATTACATGAGTTTGGTATCTAATAAAATGGACAAAGAAGATACGCTGTTAGAATACGGGAAAACATGATTCTAAGATTACAACAACAAAAGTCAAGTAGAGTATGACCTTCTCTAACCAGCTTCAGACTCTACTCAGCGTTCCAGGGCCCAGCCAAGCATGCTTCAGCAAGCAAGCCCAGCACCCAGCTGCATCCCTCAAGTTATTGTTTCCAGGCCTTCAGCTGTCCTCAGAGATTCTTGAACTAGGGAATCATTTACCTATTACTTTTCTAAATTCTACATAAAGTCATAATGTTCTAGCGATAGAAATGGCAGTCAAAATGTTCCATTTTGCACAATCCAATGTTCTGGTAACTACATCCTATTTGTCTCATTTATCCTCTATCATTTAGTCTCGTTTCTACCATAATTTCTTTAGAAACAGTGAAGAACAAAAGTATCAAAGAAAATCTAGTATCTTAGACGGAATCACAGAAACTTCAGCCAGATTTTAATTCCAGATGTCAACTGATTCCAATAGAAATCCATTTGAAATTTCATTTATCCCCCAAGGGAAATACATGGAATTTACAATTATTTTATAAGAAAACAATCTATGTTAAGGTAATAACTTGATAAAAGAAAAAATAAATTGTCCAGTATCTTTCAAAGATCCTAGTACAGAATAAAGGCCTTAAACTTGAAATATTCTTTGCAAATTAACTGACAACTTGCTTGTTTTATGAAATAATTTTTAATATAATTTCAACGTTTATTTTAGATAAAGGGGTACATGTGCAGGTTTTTTAAATGGGTATATTGCATGATGCTGAGGTTTGGGGTTTGGATACTGTCACCCAGGTACTAAGCACAGTACTCAATAAGTAGTTTTTCAACCCACGTCCCCCTCCCTCACTCCCTACTCTAGTTGTCTCTATTGTCTATTGTTCCCATGTTTATGTCCATGAGTACCCAATGTTTAGCTTCTACTGTGATATAGTTTGGCTCTGTCCCCACACAAATCTCATCTTGAATAGCTCCTATAATTCCCACGTGTCATGGGCGGGACCCAGTAGAAGGTAACTGAATCATGGGGACAGATCTTTCCCATGCTGTTTTCGTGTTGGGGAGTAAGTCTTATGAGAGCTGATGGTTTTATAGAGTTTCTCTGCACACGCTGTCTTGCCTGCCGCCATGTAAGACATGATGACTTTGTTCTTCATTCACTTTCAGCTATGATTGTGAGGCCTCTGCAGTCATGTGGAACTGTGAGTCAATTAAACCTCTTTCCTTTATTAATTACCCAGTCTCATGTATGTCTTTCTTAGCAGTGTGAGAAGAGACTAATATACACTATAAGTGAGAACATGCAGTATTTGGTTTTGTGTTCCTACACTAAATCGTTTAGGATTAGGATCTCCAGTGCATCCATATTGCTTCGAAGAGCATGATGGTATTACTTTTTATGACTGTGTAATATTCCATGGTGTATATTTACCATATTTTCTTTATCCAATCCACTCATGGGCACCTAACTTGCTCCTATGGTTTTGCTATTGTAAATAGTGCTGTGATGAACAAAGTGGTGCATGTTCCTTTTTGGTAGAAAAATTGATGTCATTTTGGATATATACACAGTAATTAGATTTCTGGGTCTAATTGGATTTCTGTTTTAAGTTCTTTGAGAAAACTCCAAACTGGAGTTTACAAATTAGTCCACAGTGGTTGAACTAATTTACATTCCCACCACCGTGTGTAAGCATTCCCTTTTACCCACAGCCTTGCCAGCATCTGTTATTATTTGACTTTTTAATAAAAGTCATTCTGAATGGTGGGAGATGGTATCACATTGTGGTTTTGAGTTGCATTTCTCTGATAATTAGTGATGATGAGCATTTTCTTCACGTTTGTTGGCCACTTACATGTCTTCTTTAGAGAAGTGTCTGTTCATGCCCTTTGCCCATTGTTTTAATGGGATTATTTGTTTTTTGCCTAAGTTTCATATAGATTCTGGATTTTAGACCTTCGTTAGATGTACAGTCTGCAAATATTTTCTCCTATTCTGTAGGTTGTTTATTCTGTTGATAGTTTCTTTTGCTGTGCAGAAATCAGTAGCATTTCTTTAGACAAATAATGTTCAAGCTGAGATTCAAATCAAGAACACATCTCATTTACAAGAGCCACACACGCAAAAAATGGAAATACCTAAGAATACAGCTAACCAAGGAGATGAAGGATCTCTACAAGGAGAGTTCTCCTTGTAGCTGAAACTACAAAACACTGCTGAAAGAAATCAGAAACGATGCAAATAAATGGAAAAACATTCCATGCTCATTGATTGGAAGAATATTATTAAAATGGCCATACTGCCCAAAGCAATTTACAGACTTAACATTATTCCTATCAAACTACCAATATGATTTTTCACAGACTAAGGAAAACTATTCCAAAATTTATATGGAACCAAAAAGGAGCCTCAATAGCCAAAGTATTCCTGAGCAAAAAGAGCAAAGCCGAAGACATCACCCCATCCAACTTCAAACTATACTACAGGGCTACAGTAACCAAAACGCATGGCACTGGTACAAAAACAGACATATAGACCAAATGGAACAGAATGGAAAACCCAGAAATAAGACCACACACATACAGCCATCTGATCTTCAACAAAGTTGACAAAAATGAGCAATGTGAAAAGGACTCCCTATTTAATAAATGGTGCTGGGATAGCAGGCTAGTCATATGCAAGAGAATAAAACTGTACCCCTACCTGTCACCACATATAATCATTAACTCAAGATGGATTAAAGAATTAAATGTGAGACCTCAAACTATAAAAATTCTAGAAGAAAACCTAGAAAATACCCTTCTTGACATCAGCCTTGGCAAAGAATTTTTGGCTAAGTCCTCAAAAGCAATTGAAACAAAAACGAAAACTGACAAGTAGGACCTAATTAAACTAAAGAGCTTCTGCACAGCACTTGAAATAAAATCTTAAGTGTGATTTGTATTAATTAGCTTCTGGGCCCCAGTCGTTCCCCTGACAGCCTGCTCTGAATTGTACTCAACCAATTCCTGTGTGGATTGGAGGACAATATTGAGGGTAACAGGTCAGATGATCCTCCTAAAGTCTTCAATCTTGTAAGCAGCTTATCCTGAATGAAAATCCCTTTTTACCTCATAATCATCATCTATGTGTCAAAAAGCGTTAATGAAATATAATTATTTATATTATATAGTGTTAGTGTTTTATTCCAAGGCTAAATATTTGAAACAAACCCTTGCTTGTTTAGGGATTTTAAAATATAAGATATTAGAATCTCATCCCATTATCAATGTTTTTCAAAAAGTAAATAATAAAATCCAAAGAATTAAGCAAGGTAAAATTTGTACTATGTTGGTTTGCAAATGGTTCTTTCTATATTTGTATCTCTAGTCATCTTTCCAAGTATGTGGCAACAGCAAAAGTTCCACCACTGTGTGATTTGTGATTTGAGCCTCTTTACATATTCTACCCACTGTCATTTCCTCCACCATCCAAATATTCAAAGTGAGTCCCTCTTTATGGACTGTTTGTGACACAAAAGTCTAATATCAAAAAGCAACTAAGGAGGTACAATGTTGGGATTTGGAGACAGAAAAGTTTTGCATCTTCCTACAAAGGCTCATGGTACCCCAAATTCTCAGGGAACATGGAGAGTAGTCTGCATTCATAGTAGAAGTACAGCCACCTTTCTTTGTAAATGCTTTCTCTGTCCTAATTCAAGGACATCTGAGCAAACATGGATCTTACTGCAGCATTCCCAGAGTACGGTCCACAGAGGCCTGGGGATCTCCAGGACACTTCCCAGTGTTCCTCAAGGTCTAAAAAGTTTTCCTAATAATTCTAGGACATTATTTGACATTTTCACTGTATTGGCATTGGTACCAATGATGCAAAAGGAATTTTGGGTAGAACTGCTAGTGTCTTTGGCACCGAATATTTGGCACTGAACTCTTCCAGCAATCAAGGTATTTTTCAAAGCCACTCGCCTGCAGGCAGGAGAAAATGCCAATGTTATATAGGAATGTTCTTGTTGAAGCTATAAAAATTATTAGATTTATTTACATATCAACTACTTGTTGCACATCTTTTTAATATTCTCTGTGACAAAAAGGGAAGTTTATGTAAAGCAGTTCCACTGTGCTTTATCACAGCACAGTGGTTATTTCAAGGAAAAGCATTTGTGCAAATGTTTGACTTGTGAAATGAACTATCTGCTTTTTACATTAACATGATTTTTACTGAAAGAATGACTAATAAACTATGGTTAGACTCAAGTACTCAGCAGACACTTTCTTAAAAAGTGAATTAGTGAGTCTGTCACTTTGAAGAAAATAACTGGCAGCTTTTAAGCAAAAGGTCAAATTCTGAAACATGTATGTCTTTCACCAATACATTGAAAGCTTCTCAGTAATTATAGATGTTCAAGAAAGTGATATTAACAAATGTAATTTTCTTACAATTTACAATGAAGTCTGTCAACATTTGGAATATCTTCATGTTTTAAAAAACTATGCTACTTATACTAATATAAGAGGTTTTATTTTTGCTATTTCAAATAGATGTAAAACATTTTTAAAATGTCTTCATTTTAATTTTTTATATAAGTAGCAGTGGATATAACTCACATCAATAAAAACTCTTTGGAGTCCTGAACAATTTTTAAGGGTATAAAGATTTTGAGATAAAAAAAGTTTGAGATCTGCTGCCTTAATACAAGTCAATGTGTTCAATCTACCATTATAAATTTCACCAATATAACAAACTCTCTAAGGCAGGGGCCAAGGCATTAACTAATGTCAGAAAAAAATGATTGAATAATCTTTGTCTTCAGAAAAGCGGTCACTAACAGTCTTGCTCATACAGCTTCATATAAATTATGCTAGTAAATCGTACAGTATGTCTTATTCTGTAAAACAATTATTTCCATCAAGATAGCAGTATATGATTTTCGTTCATATAATATTTCTGATAACAATGTCTAATTAGCACATCCATTTTATGTCCACTGTGTTAATTTTATGTTAAATCCAATAGTGCTCAATTACATTTGCCTCCAAATTAAATTAGCATTACATGAATGTAATGGGTGTCTTAATTAGACCATGCTATTAAGAGGATTTTATACAAATTAAATTCAACCTCTGCATGAATCAAACTTCTTTGTGTTAAACACAGGATAAAAATTCTTTAAAACATAGGGAGCATAAGAATATCTTACATTGCAAACAGAAAAAAAAAATGAGGAAGTTAAATAAGCTAGAAATTACCTTATTGTTTCTCTATGACTTCTAGTAGTCGTAAAACATTCTTTTCCACTAAAATATTGAAACATCTATTTTGAAAAATGAACCAAAATCAGCAAAGCCCTCTGAGATTATTTTAACATTTTTGAAACTATGAATTATCAAACCCAGGCTTGTTTGCTTTTTTGGTCGAATAATTCAAGTTCATCAATTCTTAGAAAATCTTACTAAATATCATAGAATCAGATCAACACACATTTCAATGACAACTCAACAATAAGTTTCTAGTGCTCTTCCGTATGAGTCATACCACTATAGTTTTACCAGTTATAATAATGGGTAACATTCGCTGAGTAATTGCCATGTGCCTGACAATCTACCTCTTAATTTGCATAAGTTATCTCTATTCTTTGTTATGCTCTACAAAGTAAACATTATTATCCCTAATTCATAAGTGGGGAAAATAAACCTCAGAGAAGTTAAGGAATTTGCTCAAAGTCACCCAGACAGCAAGTGATAAAACCTGCTAATTTTAAAGCCTGTCTTTCCCCACAATCTTACTTTATTAGGGCATTTGCAAAGTAGCTAAGGGTTTGCTTCTGCAACCAGACTGCTCTGGGTGAAATCCTAGCTCCTCCACTCTGTGGCCATGTGTGTTCAGGCAAACAATTCCTCTGCTCTCATTCACCAATTCATGATAGGCTAATAGGGAAGGACAAATAAAAAACTTAAAAAAATGGCTCTGTATAAGGATAGGGACTTGGGTAGAAAGGACAGGATAGGAATGAGACCTCTCTGAATATACTTTTTATATTCATTTAACTTTTGAACTATGTAAAAGCTTTTCATATTTGAGAAATGAAATCTTACCTAAAAGAAAAAGATAGCAGATGATCAAATTTAACGCAGGCGGTAAACCAAATGAATTGATAAGACCATGCAGATTAAAGAATTGTTTCAAAGATCTGTTGAGGACAGTATTACCTCTACATTTTAGTAGGGTTATTTTTAAATGTATCTGCAAAGCTTATATTCCTCGAAGATGTTGTATCTAAATTTCACTCAGTAAATTTAATAGTAATGCACACATATAAATAATTAGGATAAAGCAAATTGTAACCCATTAAGACAATTAAAATCCACAAAAAGGCCAGGCTTGGTGGCTCATGCCTGTAATCCTAGCACTTTGTGAGGCTAAGGCAAGCGATCACTTGAGGTCAGGAATTCAAGACCAGTCTGGCCAACGTAGCGAAACCCTATCTGTACTAAAAGTACAAAAACATCAGCCAGATGTGGTGGTGTGCACCTGTGATCCAGCTAATCAGGAGGCTGAGGCAGGAGAATTGCTTCAACTCAGGAGGCGGAGGTTGGAGTGAGCCAAGATCCCGCCATTGCACTCTAGTCTGGGCGACACAGTGGGACTCCATCTCAAAAAATAATAATAAATAAAAAATAAATAAAATCCACACAAAGTTAGACCTTCAGTGTAATAAAAAGAAAAACCATCTGGCTGGGCACGGTGGCTCATGTCTGTAATCCCAGCACTTTGGGAGGCCGAGGCAGGTGATCACCTGAGGTCAAGAGTTTGAGACCGCCTGGCTAACATGGAGAAACCCTGTCTCTTCTAAAAAAATACAAAAAATTTGCTGGACATAGTGGCGCATGCCTGTAATCCCGGCTACTCGAGAGGCTGAGGCAGGAGAATTGCTTGAATCTGGGAGGTGGAGGTTGCAGTGAACCAAGATCATGCCACTGCACTCCAGCCTGGATGATAGAGCGAGATTCTGTCAAAAAAAAAAAAAAAAAAAAAGAAAGAAAAAAGAAAAGAAAAACCAATATGAAATAAATGAAATAAGGAGAAAACAAATCTGTAATGTTAAATTTTTAATGAAAATATCAATGCAAACTAATTAATTTCCATTTTAATATATCTTCTGGTTCTGCCCACTAAAAGACTCAGAAGCAATGATATCCCAATAGCAGAAAGCACATCTAGCACCCAGATTTTTTTTTCTAAATACTATTGCCCATGAAAAGAACCAGAGGTATATGGAGAAATAGCTAATTCTAGGTCTGAGGTTTGTAAGGTAAGGAGATCCTGGAATAAGTGAGAGAGCAAGTATTCATTAGGCCTCTGTCAAAAATGAATACAGGAGCCAGCCTGAAGGAACATTCCTTGTCAAATTTGGGATAAATTTAGCAGCAAAAGTAATCACAATGGTAATTAATTGAAACCCATTAATATAAATTAAAACCCTTGGCTGGGCGCGGTAGCTCATGCCTGTAATTCCAGATCTTTGGGAGGCTGAGGTGGGCGGATCACAAGGTCAGGAGATCGAGACCATCCTGGCTAACACGGTGAAACCCTGTCTCTACTAAAAATACAAAAAAATTAGCTGGGTGTGGTGGCAGGCACCTATAGTCCCAACTACTCGGGAGGCCGAGGCAGGAGAATGGCGTGAACCCAGGATGCAGAACTTGCAGGGAGCCAAGATCACGCCACTACACTCCAGCCTGGGCAACAGAGCAAGACTCCGTCTCAGAAAAACAAAACAAAACCCTAAGTCCATAGTTACGCTCAAACAAAAGGAAAACAAAAAGGAAACTTATTTTACAGAAAAACTCTCTGATAAATGTAAATATATATATATATATAAAATATTTATAAAATTACCATTTTCAAGTCCATAGTATTGTAATTTATTACGAACGTATCATTAATGAGTGCTAAAACCATTAGTTGAGAAATGGTTGGGAAGCAGAGTACTCACAATTTCCCAACCACAAAATTAGATTTCTTATCAACTGTAAAGGAAAAACTGTAAAGTAACAATATTAGCCAAGTAAATACATTTAGATATCTAGCATCAGAACAATCTGATATGACATAATATGAAAGCATTCCTGATTGTCTATTCTTGCAAAAAAGAGGGAGAAAAAATATTTAACCCGAAACTAACTTATTTAAACTTACAGAAAATATAAAGGATAGAGGAAGATGTTTAACTGCAACAAGATGAAACAATCAGCCAAATACAGATTATGGGATATTCTATAAAAAGAATATCCTAGATTTTTTAAAAATACAGTGCCATAAAAAGCAATGGATGGAATGTTCTAGACCAAAAGAGACTAAAGAAACATAATTAGAACCAGATTAGCTATTAATACGTAAATGAATAAATGACAACAGCTACAAAGACACTGGTGCAACATTTGGGAAATTTTGCATATATACTAGACATTAGATGATTGGAAATTACTGATAATTGCTTTTTTTTTTTTTTTTTAGTCCCGATAATGGTAGTGTGGTCCTGAAAGCAATTGTCCCTATTCTTAAGAAGCGCATAGTACATTTTAGAAGTGAAGTGTCTTGATATGTATGATTTAATTTAAATGATAAATATAAATAAAGGAGAGAGAGAGAAAGAGAAAGTATATGGTGACAAGATGTTGCTAGTCTATATCCTGACACTGGATACGCAGGCAGGCCCTGTGAGTTTTCTGGTCATTCTCAGATCATAAAATATCTCCATTTCCTTTAGTCCCCCAAAAGTATTCTCAGATCATTAACAGTTAGAGTCATCCAAATGCTCAACTTAAAGTGAAACTATCTCTCTTCCTTTAGCTCTGGTTTTGAGGAAACGCTCTTCATTTTCTCCTGTTAACTCCTCCCTCATTCACAGGTTTTTTTCAGAGTAGAGGTGGGGGTAGGGCAGGGGAACGTGGCCCGCAGTGAGTGGTACTGTCTTGGAAGGAGGCATGCTTTTAGAGGGAACTCACAGTGCAGAGAATGTGTGGGTTTGTCGGAAACCTCAGCATCTTACTTGCGAGCTAGCAAATGACCTCTTCCAGCTCCTCACTCTTTGCTCAGCAGCCCTAGGCATTCAACACAGGTCTCTTTTTGTTGAGGTTTTCCCAGCCCCTTTAAGGCAACTCCGGAATCTCTTTGCCCGCTTCCCATCTTGCTCACATTTGGTCCCTGAAAAACATAAACTATATGCTGATAAATCTGGGCATTCAAGCAGTTTTCCTTGCAGCAAATCTTTGTCCTGCATGAGAATAACTGGCCAGCCATCATCTCAAGCCTATTGATCTCTCAGGCATCAACTAGATACCAATGCAACAGCACCCTAGCTCTAGGGAGACACATATCAAATGTTCCAGATAGTTCAATTGAGACACCTTTTTTTAGACTTGAAATTAGGGAGAAACATCTTCACCCCTCCAACATGGTAGGGAGAGGTGGAGACCTGAAGGGAAGAGTGGATAGGGGGCACACAATATCCTTATAGATCTTTTCTAAAACTCTTTTGTAATCTACACCAGATTCTCTCAGTCTGTCAAATCCCTTTTATAGATCAGAGGTGGACGGTCAGCTAAGGGTTTAAGAGTTGCAAAACTGGCTCTTGGCTATCTCATTGGTAAGCCTTGCTTTGGTAATCTGGCATCCACAGGCCTCTCTTTGGAATCCAAATGTGGTTGGCAGCTATTCTCTTGGGGTTTCTTGAGACAGGAAGAATCCTAATAACATCTTTCTTAATAGTAATATAGTTGTCTTCTCATTTAAATGATCAAATTATAATGGAATGGGGTGAGGGGGAAGAGAATTGATATTAACTCGGCTCTCATTTCATAAACTGACCTTTCCAAATCAGACTTTGCTTGTCCTGTAACTTTGGAATTATTTTAGGTTTATTAGTATTATACTGAACCGGACAGAATAAAAAACCCCTGCCTACATTTGTAGTTCCAATTATCTTTCTGAGCTTTTCAAAGACACTGAAATAAACTCTTAAGAGGTCACAACCAGTAACTTTTTAAATAGTATAATTTCTTGTTACGTTTGTTAAATATAGGAATTTTTCATTTTCAGAAATTTAATAATGTGTTCTTTTAAAATTTTAGAAGTGAATTATAAAATATAGAGCATTAGAGAGAGGAAAAAAACATCATCTCAGGGAGACTATTCCTAATATGTTCATTTATAATTGTCCAAATTTTATCAAGTTACACAGATATGTATGTGTATGTGTGTATATTTACATATACATACATACATATGGTCTTACAGAAGGGTCTTTTTACTTAATACTGTATATTTATTAAAGATTTATTTATATAGATACGCATGCATCTGTATCATTGATTTTTATGGCTAACTCAGTCTTTTGAAAGGATATTCAAAACTTATTCATTGGTGTCCACTGAGGTTTTTTTTATTTTGAATATTTTTAAAAGTTACTGTGAACAGTTGTGTATAAACATCTTTGAATATTTGACAAATTATTTTCTTATGCTAACTCCTAGAAATGCTGCTTCAACAGTATACACATTTTGATGAATTTAGGTCCATATTGTCTAATCTTTCTTTAGAGTGGCTGTGCCAAATTAGCACCATCTCTGCAATGTAGAAACCTCACTACTTCACTACTGCCAGGCATCATTTTTGCCCTTTTGCCAATTAAATGAGATTTAATGCACAGTGCTATGCTGTTATAGTTTGAAATTATATTTATCTTATTATTAATACAGGGAAACTTCTTTTAAAATGTTATCACCTATTTTAATTTTCTTCTACATTACCCATTAATGACCCAAGTCCACTTTGTTAATAACAGTTCTTTGTATCCTAAAGCCCTTAACCAATCTTTTGTGAGAGCTGTTTTTAAATGCATATATTAAACATCTTTTCAAACATGTTATCACTTTGATTTTGAATGAGCCAAACGTTTTTCTGTAATGAATCAGTCCCAGTTAGCCATTAGCAGTGTGTTAGCAACTGTCAATTCAGCGAAGGCAGAGAGGCAGGCTGACAATTGATCTAACTTAGAAGCAAGAGGGGACAGAGAAAGTTTTAAGGAAAATTAAAGTAATGATAGCAATTTTCTCCTCTAAAGCTTTTATCTTATCAACGAGGATATTGTGCCATCTTCTTTCCACCAGCCAGTTATTCACAAATTTGGCTGAGTGTTCCAAACACCTGAGGAGCTATTTAAAATAACCCATGGGAGGTACAGCACATGATCCACCAGCTGTCCTGTGTGTCATGATGAAAGAATTGTAAGCCATTATCCTAAATAAATGCTCATGTTTCCTCTTAGCTGTGCATTCTAGGAATCTTAGGAAAAAAGTGAGATTTGGCATTTGCCACAAAGACAAAGAAATAAGAAGACCTCCACCTCTCCACTGTTTGCCTTGTCAACTTTGCAGTGTATTTCAAAACATGGTATTAAACAAGGGCTCCACGAAACGATAAAAGTGTCTCTCTGAGCATCCATCCGAGAGTTAGTCAAGGACAGCCGTTCGCCCATTTCTCAACACACCTGAGCATTGTTACTACTCTATTTGCCCAAGCTTTCCCCTGCCGTTCAGATGCTTGAAGAGACAGTGTGCAGTTTATCTCAAGAAAAAATTTCAGTTGGGTTGGAGAGTTCAAGATGAGAGTCAGGCTGTCAGCAAGAATGCACAAGTTGTTAAAGTCCAGGTTAATGATTAAGGTTGGCAAAAGACTCCGTGAATGAAAAATTCCAGCTAATTATTTTAGATGAATTGCTCTTGCTCACTTGGTCTTTATGTCTAATGAAGTTGGCAAAATTTTAAATAAAATAATATTCTAATAAAATGATGGGACAATTAGACATGTTTCATGCCCCAGGGTGACTAGGATTCTATCCATTTAAATCTCGGCAGGAATTAACTTTGGTGAAAAATTGCTTCCTAAAAAATCTGGATGTCTGATTCGAAATATAGATACTTTTTGGGGTTTACAAAGAAATTAATCTGGCAGGAATTAAATCTCTGAAGCATAAAACGTCCAAAACCATAGTTTTAGTATTTAGAATATACTGGCCTCTTCACGTCTCAAATCACAGTTAATTATTCAATCCAATTAGAAAGTAATGTCGCCTGTCACAAACTCATATTATAAATCCCCATAAGCCACAAAATGCTTCTTTGAATTTTACTGATAGAAATTTTTGAAAGTAAGATTTAATATTATGCCTTCAGTCTCTTATATCTCCAAAAAATGTTTTCATCAATAATCTGCAAAATCCAAGATCCAACCAACCAAGACATCATCTCTAGGGATGCTGGAAGTACCCCATTTCATACAACCTTGACTGTCTAGAAATTAACTCTCTAACGCCATAATGCACCGTCTTCTCACAGGGTTTCTTCATCACAGCTCTGCACATGGTTTGCCAGTCCCAATCCCAAGATAGTCTTGCATCCTAACAGCCCCAGGTTTGCACAAATACTAGATTCTCATTTAAATTACTAATGCTATCTAGGGAGTTTCTGGTGCCTCATCATTCGAAACTACTGCAACTCTTCAAACCTTGTAGTCAGTGTTCTTTGAAATCTCCAAATTACATCCAATTAGCCCTGCAGCTCATATATTCTTCTATGTTTTTACTTCCACTCCCTCCCCCTACCTAAAAAAATCCCAGCTCATACCCTCAATTGTCCTCCTTGATTGTTGTGCAGTTATGATGTAAGACCATGGAATGTTCTTGGGGTTCAATGCTGTGGCTGATTATTTTAACAGTGTCTTTGCCAGGTTTAGTTTATCCTAAAGGAAACTTAGATCTGCAGGAAGATTTATTCATTCATATTTCTCTGGCATACAAGATAGCATACAGTATAATTCACAAGAGAAGAGAAAGACAAAAGCAGCATTTTCTACTGATCAGGGAACTACTACTTGAAAAATATATTTTGAGAAGAGATGGATCTGGTCACAGAGGACAACTTCAGGTCAAATGTTTTGGATACTATGGAATTCCATCTGTTCTCTTGGCAGCTGGTTCAAAATAATATTTACTATTTTTGCTCTTGTTGCATCATAATTGGCAGATATTTTATCTAATTGGTGAGCAAGACCTGGTAAAGTATTATGCACCCAGATGATCAAAAATACTACTTGCTACTGCTGCCACAGCTAAAGCAAGCACTTAAAATTATTTTTATGGAGCATCATGTGTTCACTGGAAGATAATTGTAACAGTAAAAAAATAAAACTGCCTAAATATTTTACAGTAGTGCAGACTCATTAAATTAAGGTCCATTCACTCCATGAAACAGTATGCAGCCATTAAAATGAAAATAGGAAGAATATGCTACAACATGGAAAATGTTTATGATCGAATGCCAAACAATAGGGCAGAACAGCAAGTATTAAGTGATTTCTTAATGTCAACTCATAAATCAGATGCAAAATTTCACAAAGGTAGAAGAAAATTGTGGCTGATTTTTTTAAATTTCCAATTAAATACCTATTAAAATATTACTTGGTAGTGTACTTTTTTTTCCAACAAAAATGATCTGAGCAGTTTCTGAAGTGTATTCACATTGCAACTGTCCCTTGGTGCTTGGTGCTAGCCAACTCTCTTCATTCTCAAACTAGATCTGCTTCTAGTGGGTGAGCCCTAAGTCTTTTTCTAAAACTAGAAATTTCAAAAATGCATGAGTTTAGTGGTCCTCCAAATTCCCGCTGGCGAAAGGTGGCAGCTCAAACAACATTTTTCATGTCTCAATAGTCTTTGAAGATTTGACTTTGAATTCACATATATAGTTTATGTGATTATTAAATCACATAAATTTAGATTTGGAAAACAATCCCTAAATTCTGAAAGTAAAGAAAACAGATACACTTCATTAAATATCCAATTGGTGGAATTACTATAGAAGGAAGAACTATAACAAATGGTTATAAAGCACAGTATTTTCACTGCATATCTACACTGAGATACACCTGAAGGGTAAAATAAAGTTCAGGAACAATAAGCCATAAACTGTTTTTTGGTAATTATATTGGTGATGGTAATTTTGTAGTGAGTGTTTTATAGGTAGTATGGATAAAGCAAATGAGTAATCACATTTATGTTGCTGAACACCAAGATTTTTGACATAGAAGTTAAAAAAAAAATGAAGGATTGATGAGGGTAAACTAAAATACTGTAACCCTAAATTTGAATTGTAGTCATCTGTATAAATTTATAATATATTTTATTTTCTAAAAAATAAAAATAAAAAGTATCCTCTGCTCTGTCAACTGAAAGACCTACAAATAACGAACAACACAATAGTAATAAGCATTTTGCACTCCTAGATTTTGGTCTCTAGATAGGCTCTGTTTTCCACTAAAAGGGAACAGGGCTTCTTGGAGAAATGATTAATTCCAGGTCTGCAGCAGGAAATATATGAGATGAGCCTGGAATTATCTTATATGTTGACAAGAAAGTTCCCAAAAGTATTCAAGAGCCTACCCCACTTAGCTTTTACTGCCCAAAGATGAAAAACATCTGAGCTCTAGTGAGGCTGGCGTTCTCAGACATTTCTCAATTTATTCATTCATAATGATATTTTAAAAGGCTCTTTGATTACATTTGAAGACTACTGAAGTATCAACATATGATTTTAAAAGCTTATAAATAAAGGGTAATTGGCAACAAGTTTCCTGTTGTATCTCAACCAAGTAGCTGATAAGGGAAGATTTCTGTTTATAGAAGCACTTCAACTTAAATGAAGAAGAAATGATAGAATTAAAATATTGCTTTTTTGTCAGTCCTAAATAATAATTACCAATCATCTCAAGATTAAAGATCAAATAGCATAGTGTGCCTCCTGATAAACATGCACAGCAAAGCCTCTGAAGTACTCCTGCTTAAAAAGAGATATCTAACTTTGATCCAACCTCTAGATCTAACCAACAACTGACAGAAAGTATTGGGGCTAGAAGATCTTGTTAATGACACCTCAAAGATATAATAAGCAAAATCCGCACTTGGTGAAACTACAGTACACACCACCTGGTGTCCTCAACAATACAACAACAAAATAAAAATTTCACACAAACAAGAAGAGATGAAAAGATCAAGACAGACTTTAGCGATGTCATCCAACTACAATATGAATCTTACTTGAATCTTGGTTCAGACAAATTGAATATAATTTTGAGCAGGATCTGGATATTTGAAAATGTTACATAATTATTGTTAATTCTTTATTAGGTGTGATATTAGAATATTTTCAAGGAGTCATTATCTCCTGGAGATGCATATTTAATTATTTACAAATGAATTAATAGTTCTTTGAAACTTGCTTCAATTTAATCCAGAAAGTAGAGGAGGTAAGTGGAGCAACAGATGAACCAAGGTTGATGTGAGTTGATGGCTGTTGAAGATGGATGATGTGCTTTATTATCCTCTTGTTATACTATTTTAATTGCTTATGTTATGCTTCATATTTTCTTTCATTAATGAGTGCAACCAAGCCTGATGTTTATTAATTAAACCAAAAACTTTAAAATGGATATTAACACATTAGTAATCATATTGTCTAACACTTTTATAATATATAAATCTTATATGCTTATGACCATATATATATAGAAAAGCACCACATAGTGTCTGCCATATAATGAGAGTCTAAAAATGTCTCTTTTAAGAGAAAATCTCTGAAATAAGTATTATTATTTATATTTTCAGAAAAGGGAAGTCACTAAATGACAGATGGAATTTAAGCCAAGTGCTTCTAATTTCATATTATGCAACTGATATATATACACATGATAATATTCACGTGATCATTTAGGGGCAACTTTAAAACTAAGTCTTATTATACCACTAGTCTGCCAAAAAAGACAAATTTGATTATCCCCTATGCCCTAGAGAATAAAATTCCAGCACCCCTTCAGATCAAATGCAGCCTATTCATCACTTCCTGATCATATCAAGTTCTACTGTGGCTCTAGAATTTTGACCCATCAGTCTCTCCCTAGAGAAGCCACCCACACTTTTTCATTTAGTGAAGTTCTACTCATCCTTAAAGAATTAGTTAAATTATTTCTTCTTGGTGAAGACTTTTCTAGTCCCAAGAAAAAACTAACCATTACCTCTTCAATGCTTCCACAGTTTTGTGAATATACCTATTCACAGAGCAATAATAATAACCCTCTAAAGAGTATTTATCAAGCTCCAGTCACTGTCTAAGTGTTTTATCTCTATTAAACTAATTTACTCATTCCAACAATCCTGAGTACCATCATCATTCCTGTATGACAGATAAGGATACTAAGGCCATTCCTTGGTGGATTGGATGAATTTTATTTGTGTTTAAAATACTAAATAGAGTAAGGCACATAGTAATTGCTCAGTAACTGTTGAATTGGATTGTTTTAGAAATTTTAATTACTAATTTTAATAATTTAGAACTAAAACAAGGCTATTTCTCAACAGCAATTTTTAGATAATGCAACAAAGTTTGAATTGAATTCACGCTTATAATTTAAGTTCATCTGTTTGAATAGATTTATACTTTGTTGGGCTTTTCTCAGGAGAATGCAAAAGTCATTGTGCCATGAGGGTCTTATTTGAACTATTTTCTAGGTCTTTTTTGCTGTTGTAGGACCTTTCACACAAAATTTGAAAAATTGCTGCCACTTTTTTGTTGAATAAAGTCATGAAGATTTTAACTTGCCTTGGTGTTTCTCAAAATCTCAACTGAAAGTCAGTTTTATAAAAATCCCTCAAATTGCAAGGAACTAGAAGTGCATCTTGGTTGACCTCAAAATACAATTTGAACAAATAATGTGTTTTCTAGTTTTATTTTATTTTTAGAATGTATTTGTCTTTTAAAATGAACTATGGTGCTTCTGGCAGTTGTATCATCTTGGATAATGTTTTAATATGCATAAAACATTGACTGTTTCTATAAGTGTATTTCACAGGAGATTTTCTATTTGTGATAGAGTCTCTACAATTATATTTATCTTTCTTTTTATCACAAATATATGATGCACATTATTTCTACAGTGCATTTAATATTCAGTGCATTTTTGCTGTGTTGCTTTAAATGTCAGTGCACCACCCTCCTGGGTCAACCAAATTCTCCTTTATTGCAAAGAATGAAAGCTAGTGCAAGGGATTTTGGCTCTATTGTCTCCTGTGTAACACCTTCTCTTCACTTTAGCCTTACATGTTTAATGCCTTCATTTAAGACATGCCATTTTCATCATCGTTAACCTTGGTTCATCCTGCCACCTCCAAATTGTCAACCACTCTTGGAATACCCTCCATGTAAGCCTGGGCTCATTTGATTTTATATGGCAGAACATCAAATCCAACTGGTTGAGACAAAAATAAAAAGTTAATTTATGCATGGCCAGGCAAGCAAATGCTAGTGCCCAAATCTTTCTGTCCCTGTCACTTGACATTTGCTTCTTCTCTGATGATGTCTTTCTCAAATACCCTCTCAGTTTTTGGTAGCAAGGTGGCAACTAAAAACCATGGACTCCTATTTTCAGAACTGAGATCCCTAGCAGAAAGAAGACCCTTTTTTCTCAACACACATACCTGACCAATTACACCATCTGAAATAATCACTGTGTTCAGTGAGGCTTATTTTGCTGATTGTTCACCCCTAGAGTTGAGGGGAAGATTTCAGCCCTACCTGAAGAACACACATTGAGAACTGTGTTGGGACAGTCCTACAAAGAAAAGCAGAAGAGCTATTAGCAAAAAAGCAGTGGATTCTGTGCAAGAAATTGTAAATGTTACCTATACAAGACATAGCAATCATGGAGGCAATAGTAAAGTAATGCAAAAAGCAAAAAAAAAAAAAAAAAAAGTAGATAGATGGATGGGGATGGATGGATAGATAGACAGACAGATTCAGATAAGTTGGACAGGGTCTAATTCAAAAATTTACCGTGTGGATTTACACAGTCAATACTTTCTTTTGAACCACATTTCTATAAACTACAAAAAGATAATAATGCTCATTTTGTGAAGATCAAATGAGCAAGTATAAGTGAAGTATCTACCGTATACCACACTTTTTGCCAAATAGAAAGCATTCAATAAAAGCTCATTTTCTTCAAGACCAAAGATAGGTTCACCTCACATAGAAAGACATCCTCAGCTACTCCTGTCTCTTCATGTGGCCTCTCTGAAATCTTGTTAGTATTAGAGTCTATTACTGAACTTACCACTTCATTGCACACAGGCAGTATAGCCTCTATATGCTGAATGTGTAAATACCTCATTTTATCTACCAGTTTTTAAGCTCTTTACGGGCTGAGGTCATTTCTTTGTGCCCTGCCACAGCTGCCAGCCCAGGACTAGTCACTTGCTCAACACAGAATAAGACAGGTAGTTTGCATCCCTGGACCAGCTGTTTGAATCAGATTGCATTTTGAGGGTATTGAATTACACACAAGGAGGCAAGCACAAGCAGAAGAGGTAATAAATATTGGGATGGTTAACTGAAGAAAGTTGTGCTATAAAATGAGAAAACCTCTATCCATTTATTTATTTATTTAGAGAGGAGGAAAGTTTTGAGAGGTACAGGGAGAGAGGTTTCGTGTTATTTTGCTGAAACTATAAGGATGCTCGGAATGCCTTTTGAAGATCCCTTTTAACTCCACTGGGTTCAGTCATACACAAAAACCTACGTGCAATGAAGTATTATAATTTAATGTAAGAATATTCATTAGCAGGTGAAATAGTCATTAAGAGGTCAGACTTTGGAGAAAGACCTGGATATGAGTCCAATATCTACCATTTAGAATCTGTGTGAATTTGGGCAAATTACACAGCTTTATAGAATTTGTAGGGAGGGACTTACATGGTGGATAAAAGAATAAAATAAAATAGTGCAGATAAAAGGCATATTAGCACAGTGCAAGAAACATAGTTGAGAAAGCAAGAAACATTAGCAAAGGTGAGCTTTATTGTTTGGGGGACAGAGAAGCATATTTGGGGGATGGAGAAGCATAAATAGAATTATGTTCGATTTCTAGAAGTTTGGTTCCTAAGTATTACAACTGTCTCCCTCTCCTCTAGAAAAGTAAACACTACACATAATAAGCATTTGCCTAACATCCAGCTGTGTTAGTCCAATGCTGATTCTTGTTTCATTTTCAATCCTATTTCCATGTGTTTCATTCTCAATAGAGAGCAAAAAATCAGACAATGGTTGGGCCAGCTTCATCTCTTTTCTCAGAACCCCACAGAGCTTCTTATCTGTCTCCATATTTTGGCTGGGCTTTGCTTAGGATTTTAATAATGACTTAAAATTGAAAAATAAGATTCAGTCACTGACACTCTCTTGTTGGAGATACAAGATTCTTATTTTACCAATTCCACCAGATTTGAGGAATGTCATGTAGTTACTGTCAGAAGACAAAGCTTCTAAGCTATACACAGACATCTTAGGATAAGAAAATCGTGCATAAGGTACCAAGGTGCTGCATTTTTGTTCAGCTGCAGTGAAAAGTCCATTACAGGTATAGATAAAGGTTTTTGCAGTGGGGCTGAGGGGCAGGGCCACAACTCTGAAGTTTTGAATTTGCCAATTAATTGGCCTAGTATTTTCTCTGAAACTCTCTGAATATACTCTTTTAAACAAATACATAAAACCAAATAGATATTGCAGAACAAATTTTCACTGTCAATTGAAAAGAGAGTTTCCAGGTAATTCTTGGGGTAAAAATTGGCAGGCACATACAGGGTTTTTATAATACTCTATAATAGGATTTTTACTTTTAATTAAATATAAGACTTCACTGTTTAACCTCAATTAAACCATCATAATATCAGTCCATTATAATTAGTTAAATTAATGTTCTGAATAGTAAAATGATGATTTCAAATAAGGCGATAATTAACAGCCTGTAGGCAACATCCTAACAGCCACCTCAATTCTCTCTCTCTCGACATGCCAACTCAGAGGGCTTCATTTTCGAAAAACTGATCTACTCACTGTTTTTTCCTGAAAATGACATTTAAAAAAACCCACTTGTGTTTCTTTATTTTCCTTGTCTTGAGTTTTTTTGTAATATATATGCCTGTTGATGACTTGTTGTTTCATATAACATGCTTTCCTAAGTATTGGCTGGGCACGGGGGAAGAGAAATTAACAACACATAATTTCTGCCACTGAAATGTTATAGTCTAATAAGAAAAGATAAGCATGTTAACAATTACATTTAATATAATAAGTTGTAGAAGGAATTCCAACTTGAACATAAACTGAGATTTTTAGGACCCTGTTAAGTAATAATTGATGAACAGCCCTAATGAGTCAGTTTGTATGAGGGTTTTATTTTTGGCTAAAGTGGAAAGGGTTGGAGAAAGCTAGTTCAAATTTTAAAAGTAAGCTGCATGATCAGAGTATTAGTAGCAACAGGAGTGAATGTGGTGCCAGTAGGGATGGGGGTACTAAAAATGGGGTGATAAAGATGATATTTATAGAAATTGCCCCTCCACCCAGATCCTTTAATCTGAGCCCCCTGCAGAGGAACTGCAAGTAGAAACTGAAGAAAATGTATTCATATAGAGTTTAAGAGAATCATATATTGACAAGCATGTTGGAATAGAGTCCTATCTGGCAATCACAGACCTGATGTGGTAGAGTGGTGAGATATGCTGCCGTCAATGCTTATTTTAATTTAATTTTATTTTATTTTATTTGGCTCAAGGGTAACATGATAAAAGCAATTTTTTTGGAAAATCCATTCAGAGTTGTGGGTTGGAGTGGGAAGAGAGACAAGGTAGAATTCTTATTTTTGATGGATGAGTCAAAATTTTTCAAATATTTTGATGTTTGAAAAAATGTTGAGGACATTCTGATGTTTGGATTTCACCTGGCTCTCTCACTATATATATACACACACATACGTGTATATACACACACACACATATAGATATTTAGACTCTTTAAAATACTTCTAACTTTTTATTAAATATGTCCGTGCTTACTGTTAACTGTATTTGCATGTTTTCGACTGCTTCCAAACTGCGACTGAAAAGTTTACTTCTTTTCTTTCTTTTTTTTTTTTTTTTTTTTTTTTTTTTTTTTTTTTTTTTTTTTTTTTTTTTTTTTTTTTTTTTTTAAATTTATTTATTATTATTATACTTTAAGTTGTAGGGTACATGTGCATAACGTGCAGGTTTGTTACATATGTATACTTGTGCCATGTTGCTGTGCTGCACCCATCAACTCGTCATTTACATCAGGTATAACTCCCAATGCAATCCCTCCCCCCTCCCCCCTCCCCATGATAGGCCCCGGTGTGTGATGTTCCCCTTCCTGAGTCCGAGTGATCTCATTGTTCAGTTCCCACCTATGAGTGAGAACATGCGGTGTTTGGTTTTCTGTTCTTGTGATAGTTTGCTAAGAATGATGGATTCCAGCTGCATCCAAGTCCCTACAAAGGACTCAAACTCATCCTTTTTTATGGCTGCATAGTATTCCATGGTGTATATGTGCCACATTTTCTTAATCCAATCTGTCACTGATGGACATTTGGGTTGATTCCAAGTCTTTGCTATTGTGAATAGTGCTGCAATAAACATACGTGTGCATGTGTCTTTATAGCAGCATAATTTATAATCCTTTGGGTATATACCCAGTAATGGGATGGCTGCGTCATATGGTACATCTAGTTCTAGATCCTTGAGGAATCGCCATACTGTTTTCCATAATGGTTGAACTAGTTTACAATCCCACCAACAGTGTAAAAGTGTTCCTATTTCTCCACATCCTCTCCAGCACCTGTTGTTTCCTGACTTTTTAATGATTGCCATTCTAACTGGTGTGAGATGGTATCTCATTGTGGTTTTGATTTGCATTTCTCTGATGGCCAGTGATGATGAGCATTTTTTCATGTGTCTGTTGGCTGTATGAATGTCTTCTTTTGAGAAATGTCTGTTCATGTCCTTTGCCCACTTTTTGATGGGGTTGTTTGTTTTTTTCTTGTAAATTTGTTTGAGTTCTTTGTAGGTTCTGGATATTAGCCCTTTGTCAGATGAGTAGATTGCAAAAATTTTCTCCCATTCTGTAGGTTGCCTGTTCACTCTGATGGTAGTGTCTTTTGCTGTGCAGAAGCTCTTTAATTTAATGAGATCCCATTTGTCAATTTTGGCTTTTGCTGCCGTTGCTTTTGGTGTTTTAGACATGAAATCTTTGCCCATGCCTATGTCCTGAATGGTACTACCTAGGTTTTCCTCTAGGATTTTTATGGTATTAGGTCTAACATTTAAGTCTCTAATCCATCTTGAATTAATTTTCGTATAAGGAGTAAGGAAAGGATCCAGTTTCAGCTTTCTACTTATGGCTAGCCAATTTTCCCAGCACCATTTATTAAATAGGGAATCCTTTCCCCATTTCTTGTTTCTCTCAGGTTTGTCAAAGATCAAATGGCTGTAGATGTGTGGTATTATTTCTGAGGACTCTGTTCTGTTCCATTGGTCTATATCTCTGTTTTGGTACCAGTACCATGCTGTTTTGGTTACTGTAGCCTTGTAGTATAGTTTGAAGTCAGGTAGCGTGATGCCTCCAGCTTTGTTCTTTTGACTTAGGATTGTCTTGGAGATGCGGGCTCTTTTTTGGTTCCATATGAACTTTAAAGCAGTTTTTTTTCCAATTCTGTGAAGAAACTCATTGGTAGCTTGATGGGGATGGCATTGAATCTATAAATTACCTTGGGCAGTATGGCCATTTTCACAATATTGATTCTTCCTATCCATGAGCATGGTATGTTCTTCCATTTGTTTGTGTCCTCTTTGATTTCACTGAGCAGTGGTTTGTAGTTCTCCTTGAAGAGGTCCTTTACATCCCTTGTAAGTTGGATTCCTAGGTATTTTATTCTCTTTGAAGCAATTGTGAATGGAAGTTCATTCCTGATTTGGCTCTCTGTTTGTCTGTTACTGGTGTATAAGAATGCTTGTGATTTTTGCACATTAATTTTGTATCCTGAGACTTTGCTGAAGTTGCTTATCAGCTTAAGGAGATTTTGGGCTGAGACAATGGGGTTTTCTAAATATACAATCATGTCATCTGCAAACAGGGACAATTTGACTTCTTCTTTTCCTAACTGAATACCCTTGATTTCTTTCTCTTGCCTGATTGCCCTAGCCAGAACTTCCAACACTATGTTGAATAGGAGCGGTGAGAGAGGGCATCCCTGTCTTGTGCCAGTTTTCAAAGGGAATTTTTCCAGTTTTTGCCCATTCAGTATGATATTGGCTGTGGGTTTGTCATAAATACCTCTTATTATTTTGAGGTACGTTCCATCAATACCGAATTTATTGAGCGTTTTTAGCATGAAGGGCTGTTGAATTTTGTCAAAAGCCTTTTCTGCATCAATTGAGATAATCATGTGGTTCTTGTCTTTGGTTCTGTTTATATGCTGGATTATGTTTATTGATTTGCGAATGTTGAACCAGCCTTGCATCCCAGGGATGAAGCCCACTTGATCATGGTGGATAAGCTTTTTGATGTGTTGCTGAATCCGGTTTGCCAGTATTTTATTGAGGATTTTTGCATCGATGTTCATCAGGGATATTGGTCTAAAATTCTCTTTTTTTGTTGTGTCTCTGCCAGGCTTTGGTATCAGGATGATGTTGGCCTCATAAAATGAGTTAGGGAGGATTCCCTCTTTTTCTATTGATTGGAATAGTTTCAGAAGGAATGGTACCAACTCCTCTTTGTACCTCTGGTAGAATTCAGCTGTGAATCCATCTGGTCCTGGACTTTTTTTGGTTGGTAGGCTATTAATTGTTGCCTCAATTTCAGAGCCTGCTATTGGTCTATTCAGGGATTCAACTTCTTCCTGGTTTAGTCTTGGAAGAGTGTAAGTGTCCAGGAAATTATCCATTTCTTCTAGATTTTCCAGTTTATTTGCGTAGAGGTGTTTATAGTATTCTCTGATGGTAGTTTGTATTTCTGTGGGGTCGGTGGTGATATCCCCTTGATCATTTTTAATTGCGTCGATTTGATTCTTCTCTCTTTTCTTCTTTATTAGTCTGGCTAGTGGTCTGTCAATTTTGTTGATCTTTTCAAAAAACCAACTCCTGGATTCATTGATTTTTTGGAGGGTTTTTTGTGTCTCTATCTCCTTCAGTTCTGCTCTGATCTTAGTTATTTCTTGCCTTCTGCTAGCTTTCGAATGTGTTTGCTCTTGCTTCTCTAGTTCTTTTAATTGCGATGTTAGAGTGTCAATTTTACATCTTTCCTGCTTTCTCTTGTGGGCATTTAGTGCTATAAATTTCCCTCTACACACTGCTTTAAATGTGTCCCAGAGATTCTGGTATGTTGTATCTTTGTTCTCATTGGTTTCAAAGAACATCTTTATTTCTGCCTTCATTTCGTTATGTACCCAGTAGTCATTCAGGAGCAGGTTGTTCAGTTTCCATGTAGTTGAGCGGTTTTGAGTGAGTTTCTTAGTCCTGAGTTCTAGTTTGATTGCACTGTGGTCTGAGAGACAGTTTGTTATAATTTCTGTTCTTGTACATTTGCTGAGGAGTGCTTTACTTCCAATTACGTGGTCAATTTTGGAGTAAGTATGATGTGGTGCTGAGAAGAATGTATATTCTGTTGATTTGGGGTGGAGAGTTCTATAGATGTCTATTAGGTCTGCTTGCTGCAGAGATGAGTTCAATTCCTGGATATCCTTGTTAACTTTCTGTCTCGTTGATCTGTCTAATGTTGACAGTGGAGTGTTAAAGTCTCCCATTATTATTGTATGGGAGTCTAAGTCTCTTTGTAAGTCTCTAAGGACTTGCTTTATGAATCTGGGTGCTCCTGTATTGGGTGCATATATATTTAGGATAGTTAGCTCTTCCTGTTGAATTGATCCCTTTACCATTATGTAATGGCCTTCTTTGTCTCTTTTGATCTTTGATGGTTTAAAGTCTGTTTTATCAGAGACTAGTATTGCAACCCCTGCTTTTTTTTGTTCTCCATTTGCTTGGTAAATCTTCCTCCATCCCTTTATTTTGAGCCTATGTATGTCTCTGCGTGTGAGATGGGTCTCCTGAATACAGCAGACTGATGGGTCTTGACTCTTTATCCAGTTTGCCAGTCTGTGTCTTTTAATTGGAGCATTTAGTCCATTTACATTTAAGGTTAATATTGTTATGTGTGAACTTGATCCTGCCATTATGATATTAACTGGTTATTTTGCTCGTTAGTTGATGCAGTTTCTTCCTAGCCTCAATGGTCTTTACATTTTGGCATGTTTTTGCAATGGCTGGTACCGGTTGTTCCTTTCCATGTTGAGTGCTTCCTTCAGGGTCTCTTGTAAGGCAGGCCTAGTGGTGACAAAATCTCTAAGCATTTGCTTATCTGTAAAGGATTTTATTTCTCCTTCACTTATGAAACTTAGTTTGGCTGGATATGAAATTCTGGGTTTAAAATTCTTTTCTTTAAGAATGTTGAATATTGGCCCCCACTCTCTTCTGGCTTGTAGAGTTTCTGCTGAGAGATCTGCTGTTAGTCTGATGGGCTTCCCTTTGTGGGTAACCCGACCTTTCTCTCTGGCTGCCCTTAAGATTTTTTCCTTCATTTCAACTTTGGTGAATCTGGCAATTATGTGTCTTGGAGTTGCTCTTCTCGAGGAGTATCTTTGTGGCGTTCTCTGTATTTCCTGGATTTGAATGTTGGCCTGCCCTACTAGGTTGGGGAAGTTCTCCTGGATGATATCCTGAAGAGTGTTTTCCAACTTGGTTCCATTTTCCCCCTCACTTTCAGGCACCCCAATCAGACGTAGATTTGGTCTTTTTACATAATCCCATACTTCTTGCAGGCTTTGTTCATTTCTTTTTCTTCTTTTTTCTTTTGGTTTCTCTTCTCGCTTCATTTCATTCATTTGATCCTCAATCGCTGATACTCTTTCTTCCAGTTGATCGAGTCGGTTACTGAAGCTTGTGCATTTGTCACGTATTTCTCGTGTCATGGTTTTCATCTCTTTCATTTCGTTTAGGACCTTCTCTGCATTAATTACTCTAGCCATCAATTCTTCCACTTTTTTTTTTTCAAGATTTTTAGTTTCTTTGCGCTGGGTACGTAATTCCTCCTTTAGCTCTGAGAAATTTGATGGACTGAAGCCTTCTTCTCTCATCTCGTCAAAGTCATTCTCCGTCCAGCTTTGATCCGTTGCTGGCGATGAGCTGCGCTCCTTTGCCGGGGGAGATGCGCTCTTATTTTTTGAATTTCCAGCTTTTCTGCCCTGCTTTTTCCCCATCTTTGTGGTTTTATCTGCCTCTGGTCTTTGATGATGGTGATGTACTGATGGGGTTTTGGTGTAGGTGTCCTTCCTGTTTGATAGTTTTCCTTCTAACAGTCAGGACCCTCAGCTGTAGGTCTGTTGGAGATTGCTTGAGGTCCACTCCAGACCCTGTTTGCCTGGGTATCAGCAGCAGAGGCTGCAGAAGATAGAATATTTCTGAACAGCGAGTGTACCTGTCTGATTCTTGCTTTGGAAGCTTCCTCTCAGGGGTGTACTCCTCCCTGTGAGGTGTGGGGTGTCAGACTGCCCCTAGTGGGGGATGTCTCCCAGTTAGGCTACTCAGGGGTCAGGGACCCGCTTGAGCAGGGAGTCTGTCCCTTCTCAGATCTCAACCTCCGTGTTGGGAGATCCACTGCTCTCTTCAAAGCTGTCAGACAGAGTCGTTTGCGTCTGTGCAGAGGTGTCTGTGTGTCTTAGTTTACTGTGCCCTGTCCCCAGAGGTGGAGTCTACAGAGACAGGCAGGTTTCCTTGAGCTGCTGTGAGCTCCACCCAGTTCGAGCTTCCCAGCAGCTTTGTTTACCTACTTAAGCCTCAGCAATGGCGGGCGCCCCTCCCCCAGCCTCGCTGCTGCCTTGCCGGTAGATCACAGACTGCTGCGCTAGCAACGAGGGAGGCTCCGTGGGTGTGGGGCCCTCCCGGCCAGGTGTGGGATATGATCTCCTGGTGTGCCTGTTTCCTAAAGCGCAGTATTGGGGTGGGAGTTACCCGATTTTCCAGGTGTTGTGTGTCTCAGTTCCCCTGGCTAGGAAAAGGGACTCCCTTCCCCCTTGCGCTTCCCAGGTGAGGCAATGCCTCGCCCTGCTTCAGCTCTCGCTGGTCGGGCTGCAGCAGCTGACCAGCTCCGATCGTCCGGCACTCCCCAGTGAGATGAACCCAGTACCTCAGTTGAAAATGCAGAAATCACCGGTCTTCTGTGTCGCTCGCGCTGGGAGTTGGAGACTGGAGCTGCTCCTATTCGGCCATCTTGCTCCGCCCTCTCTTTTCTTTCTTAAAAGTCACCCTTATAATAAATGTGGATAGCATATTCTGCAACGCTTCCTGTTTCCTCATCATAATCCATACAGTTCCCAATTGTCACAAGGTTCTCGTCTCATTCCTAACTACAATATCTAAATCATTTGGCCAGTTTCACTGACAAGAAATAAATTCCTGTCAACATTTCACAACAATGTCTTTCCTTTCCCACGTGTAGTCCATTGCTTCCTTGTTAAATATGGTTGCTAATCAGTAGCAGTGATTCCTGATAATATCCAGACTTGACTCTGGACCTTAATTCTGTACATTAAGAGTGATGTAGAAATTACAACTTTCATCCAGACAATTAAAAGGAAAAGTCGCTCTTCTCCCTTTCTTTCTCTCGTACATGAATATAGTGCTACTTTTGTCTTGAATTCTCAAGGTATTTGATTCAATATTTTACATTATTTTATACTGAAGATATCTGATACTAAATTTACCTAATACCCTTCCAAGAATACAAAAAAAATTGAAAAATATAGTCTTCCCTGTAAGTCTTCAGTTCACATGTTACCAATTCACTGATTTGTTACTTTTGTTTTGATTATATTTTCATCCCCACTTGAATTATTATTACTATTATTTAAAATAATGGTGCTAGCACACAAGACTTTTAGTCAAAAGCAACGCCCCAGCCCCACGCCAACAACCCTTTTAAAAAATATGTTTAGAGAATTGAGTGTGTTTCCTGAAATGTGGTAGGTGCAAAATAAATGATTGCATCATTATCACTAATATTTTGAAAAATTATATCTGTATGATGGTAACCACACTTTCAAAAAAAACCTCTTCATCTCTTTCAAAAAAACCTCACTTTTCTGACTTCTGTGTTGAGAAAGAGACCTATGTACTTGTCATTAATGGCTGAATACTTATAATTATATGCCATATTGAAATTACTATGTTTTCCTTTTGAAACATTTACCCTTGGGGAATTTGCAATATCTGTCAGTCAATTCTGGTATTTTGACAATTACATGACAAGCATGAGACATTTGATTAGAGGATTCAAAAAATGGTACAATTAATCCATTGATACTAACATAATGGACACCTTTTTATTACTGAAACTAAGGTTGTGAGCTTCTTGATATATATTTATGTCATAACGTTCTCCTTTCTAAATGTATTTGGCCCATCATGGAGAACTAAAAGAATACACTGCATGGACCCATTTGGTATTTAACCACAGTCTGTTTTCTTGCATTCTGTGTTATCTGACATGTAGAGCAATTCTGGAGCAGTGATGGTGGGTGATCTCTGACCAGCTCTAACCAGCTGGCAGACTGGCTTCATGATTGCTTCAGGTGGACACTGCTTGGACTGATCTAATCAACTAATTCATGGGATAAGGAGCCACACAACCAAAGTCTATGCTTCCGCTGATAAGAACAAAGAAGGGCAATATATAGTCATATAATGTAATAGCAAATAATGAAAAGAAAATCCTTTCTATAATCTTTAACGGAATGGCTAACATGAATTTACTTGCATACCCACTGAGTGTTTGGGCTAAGTGAAAACGAGTATAAAACTTGGTGTTTATCTTTAAGCAGCTTACTGACCCCTTCTGGATACAGCCTTTAAATGAGTGAAATAATTGGAGAACACCAAAAACAACACTAAACATAGGGCCAGATTGCACACAGAGTGACATCCCAAATGATTTTAGCATGAGTCCTAAGTACACTGTCACTGGTCATTTTTATTTTAGAATTTTTCAAACATATACAATTTAGAAAGAATTGAATCATAAACATTTAGTATCTTTTCTCCAAATTTAATCAGCATTAACATCTTTGCCATAATTTTAGTATTTTTATGTAATTTCAAATCAATTATTTACATATAAGCTATAAACTCTAAATAATTCCTTATATATGTCTAAAAGTTGGGACACTTTTCTACTAACTACAAAACTATATTAAGTATATTAAGCCTAATCACATAATAATTTCTGAATGATTCTAAAAGCTGACCTATATGTAAATGTCCTCAACTGTCTGCAAATATCTTTCTCGGCTGTTTTCATTCAAACTGGGATCCAACCTAGAATCACACATTGCATTGTTATGTGTTTTTTTTCTGCTCCTTCGTCACTTTTTCTTTTTGTAACATTGACTTGTTGAAGTAATCAGTCAGTTGTCTTACAGAAAGCATCCTTGATGAGTTTTTCTAATGTTAACTGGTGGTATTTAATTTCTATCTCTATCCCTTGTATTTCCTGTAAAGGGAGAGTCAGACCTAGGACTCTGCTAAATTCAGGTTAATCACTTTTAGCAAAAACACTTCATAGGTCACGCTGAGGAGTTGATGTGTCGTCATATGCTGTATCATGGTGTCTGGCTGTCACATAATTAGTGTCTCACTGTACTAAGGTAGTGAAAGCTTGATCTCTCCATTGATAAGTTATATCTGTTCTCTGTGCCTGGCAAGAAACTTGTGGAATTACAATTTGACACCATGTAAAGACTCAATTTCCCATCAACCTCTCACCTAATAGTTTTATCATTTATTGATAAATGACGAAATTAGTCAATAATTTCATCTGAGTTTACAAAAAGATGTTTTATTAACCAGCTTCCTTCCTTAACTGTGAAAACATTGTGAGCAAACAGTCCCTACAACTGCAAAGCTTACGGCAACAGCATTTATATTATTCTCCTAAGTGTTTCTCAGGGTCAGCTGGTCTAGCCTGGTATCATCTGGGTTAGACTGGAACCCAGGCTTTTGGTGGAGTTCAGTCTGTGCAGCATTTCTTTGTTCTTATCACAAGTCAAGGAGTAACAGCTACTTGAAGCATGATCTTATCCTGGCAAATGGTAGGAAATCCCATCAGGCTGGCAGAAACTTCCCATGACTCTTCAAGACTCAACTCAGAACTTGTGCAATGTCTCCTCATTGGCCCAATGTATTCCACTGGGTACAGCAAGTCATTACACCAAAACCACAGTCAATGGAAGATGGATGCACACTCTGTCAATTTTAATGGGAGTCGCTACAAAGTCAAGTGGTAAAGACAATTCATGTGTAATTCTTTCACAATGGAGAAGAAAGAGTTACAAGCAATAATCCAATCTACTGTGGTGATTTTCCAGATACCTTTCCCTGTCTTCCTTCAGATTATTAATAGACAAACTATCCTCATAAATGCAATTCACTGTGATTTATGATAAGCCAACAGTTACAGAAGATGTTTCAAATAAATTTTAGTTCAGCTCTCTCTGCTAGAAATAGATAGTTGGGCTCATCGGTATTAACTTTTCACATTATATTGTAATTTCTATTACATGGCTACACCTTATCAGATAATGAGCACCAATGTAATGGTAAACTCTGTATTCTTTAGCACCCAGCACAATTGTTAGAACATAGGAAATGCCCAATAAATGTGGAATGGATTACATTTCAGAATCATCTTTGAATCTTGCAAATAATTTATATCCAAACTAATTTATGTCATGTTCTCCCTTTTCCCTCCCTACAAGTACAATTATCTTTGTTTTCCAGATGGAAAGAATAAAACATAGAAAGGGTAAGAAGCATTGTGAGCCCAAGGCTAAACAGTAAATCAAATATAGAGTAGGGAATAGAACCCATTACTCTTGGTTCCTGTTCTGTGCATGAGACAGCATGTCCCAGTACTTTTACTCTGTACTGCACTGCTGTTTTCATACATAGGGCAATTGCCACTGAACATTTTGACTATTCATGATAAATTGAGGACTCTCTTAAGCACTAGATCTTTTATCTCTCCAATACAGAGAGAGACAGAGATCTAAAAATAATTCAAACTGCTTAACTCTATTTTAAAGCCAAGAGAATAGAGATGAAGAAAATAAAGCAAGAGCTCAGGGATGCTAAGGGAAACTACAACCATGGCCAATATTAGAGACAACCATAGTGCTCTGTATGTAGAAAATTAAATTGCATTCATGATAATTTTCAGTAATTTAGAAAGTTTGTGAACAAGAAAAGAATGCTAACATATGAAAATACAAATTATATAATTGGAGGCAAGTTTATTCTTTACTTAGAAAATAAAACAGCAAGCAAAAAGAAGAAAAAAGATCCATGGTATGCAATAAGATTTGTACATCAAATTGATTATTTTAAATCTTAACCCTCCCCTGATAGACGGATATTCAATTAGCTACATTCCATGGACTCACTAATAAATTACAGCTGTAGAATCTGATTTTTAGAGATGTGCATATATATTAGTTTGCCTTAAATTGCAGTATTTTGGGGGTTTTCCTTCACTGCTCCCCCTTGTTTCAGAATTCTAAGACTGTCAATCTGGGGGCTTATTGGGTAGAAAAATGATTAATTAGAATTGACTAGCTGTGTTGATAATTTATGCACAATTAATGAAAAGGCTTTTGCTATCATTAAGGAATTTCATAGACTACTCATACACTCTAGTGGGAGAAATTGGTCAAAGCACTTTTTTTTCCTGAGGAGAAAAATCAAACAAACAACATATAGATAGATAGATAGATAGATAGATAGATAGATAGATAGATAGATAGATAGCACTTAAGAATCACAATGTTATTGGAACTTCCTGGAGTATGGTGAAATTGTGTAAGCAAACCGATACAATAAAATCTGACATAAAAACCACTTTAACCACACTAATTAGGCGGGCAATAAAAACCAAGCAACTATTGAACTGCAAAGCAGTCACAATAGACAATTAAAGGTTAATTAGATGTGTGAATACAAGTTCCTCCTGCCCTGGGATTTATTTTTCGGATGTTTTGGATAGATTCATAAGGGAGCTTGACATATAACATAAAAATCCACAAGAGATTCATTTCTATGAAAATACA
Organism: Macaca thibetana thibetana; assembly: GCF_024542745.1. Lineage (NCBI taxonomy): Eukaryota > Metazoa > Chordata > Mammalia > Primates > Cercopithecidae > Macaca > Macaca thibetana. The sequence goes on along the minus strand of NC_065589.1, from coordinate 111,976,866 downwards.
TTCTTTGTTTAAAAAAAAGACCAAGCATTAGGAATTTGGATTAGAGGTGGGGAGAGAGGGCAACAGCAATAACAAAAGCAACACAATACTTAGAGGGACTTTGCAAGTTTGATCAACGCTTAACATAAAATTAAATTTACATTTATGTTTATCCTAGATGCATAAATGAGATTTTGAAAGACCTACAAAAATCCAGTGATGTGGAGTAGGTAAATCAGTCTTCTGAAGTATGAAGGAAAGCTAAATTGTGTTCGGGAGGCAAAGCTTGGGTTTATTTTATTTTATTTTATTTTACTTTAAGTTCTGGGATACATATGCAGAATGTGCAGGTTTGTTACATAGATAGGTATATGTGTGTCATGGTGGTTTACTGCATCTATTAACCCGTCATCTAGGTTTTAAGCCCCACGTGCATTAGGTATTTGTCCTAATGCCCTCCCTCCTATGGTCCCCCAATCCCGGAGGCCCTGGTATATGATGTTCCCCTTCCTGTGTCCATGTGTTCTCATTGTTCTACTGCCACTTGGTGTTTCGTTTTCTGTTCCTGTGTTAGTTTACTGAGAATAGTGGCTTCCAGCTTCATCCATGTCCCTGCAAAGGACGTGAACTCATTCTTTTTTATGGGTGCATAGTATTCCATGGTGTATATATGCCACATTTTCATTATCCAGTCTATCATTGATGGGCATTTGGGTTGGTTCCAAGTCTTTGCTATTGTAAATAGTGCTGCAATAAACATACGTGTGCATGTGTCTTGTCTTTATCGTACAATGATTTATAATCCTTTGGTTATATACCCAGTAATGGGATTGCTGGGTCAAATGGTATTTCTGGTTGTAGATCCTCGAGGAATCGCCACACTGTCTTCCATAATGGTTGAACTAATTTACACTCCCGCCAACAGTGTAAAAGCATTCCTATTTCTCCACAGCCTCGTCAGCATCTGTTGTTTCTTGACTTTTTAATAATTGCCATTCTAACTGGCTTGAGAAAAGGCTCTGCCCCTCTCAAATTTTGTGTCCTGGCAGTTCACGGAAATTCTTTGGTCTTCAGTTTCTTCTTCTAAAAGATGCAGTCTAGCCCAAGCTATTCAATATTTTATATCTTCCCCATTAACTTAATGCCCATAACCTAATAATCTTCTCTCTTTTTGCAATAGTTTCATTGTCACATAAGTATGCTAATATGAGGGTGTGTAGAATAGATCGGATGCTTAAGAAATGGAATATCAAAGCCTCTAAAAATTTATTTTACCATAAATTCAGTTCAGTGTTTATTTCTGGGAGCTAAATATGTACCAGAAACTGTGCAAGGTGCTAGAGATTTAGGGATAAATGCCATGATCATCTGCCTCATTTTCATTATTAATAATAATTTTAGTGATTAGATATTTGAGTGTGAATGCCAAATAGTAATAACCACCTGTATCTCATGTATTCTCATAGAGTTTTAACAGAATCTTTTAATATTATACTTTTGTAAAAATAACAGGTAGCTGAAAATATTTCTAATAAAATTATCATTAAGTGATTACTATATGTTATTTAGAAATAACTATATATACCTAACTGTGAGAATTAGCAAATATTATTTTCATGTAAACAGATAAAGAACATACAGTTTGGAGGCTCAGTCAATGCCACATGGCTGGTAAAAGACTAAGCCAGGAATCTAACTCAGGATTTTTCTATGAACTGCTAACTACTTTGCTTCAAGTTTTTTGGTGATTTATTTTGTTTCTAATATTAGGTGATAAGCCTCACAGACTCATTCACACACTGTCAATAGATATCATAAAATAATGAGGTTTAGGATAGCCTTACCTCTAAGTGAACTCCAGTCATCTGACCATGTATAGCTGAAGAAATATCTAAAGATATAGTAAGGAGAAAGCAAAGAAACATTGAAATGTTGCCAGAAATGAGGGAAAAAGCACCAAACATTCAAATTGAGAAAGTTCAAAATAGAGCATCTCTTTTACTGACAGTAACATGGTTCAACCCTAAGAATCAGCAAGGAGGACTGCTTAGCCCTGTCTGTGGTTTGGGATTCGGAATCCTTCCAAGAGGAGTTGAGGCTAGAGATGATTTCTCAGTTATGAGGAGGAGCTGGATACAAAGGGATGCAGGAATGTCAAGAGAAAAATCCCATGAAAAAGAAATGGTAGACTCAAAGGCATGAGAAGTCATAGGTGAAGAGCCAGAGTCAATGAAAGTACCTTGATGCTATCCATGCAGGGCCTGGAAAAGGAAGGGTCAGAGAAGAAGAAAACCAGTAGGGGCAGGCCGGGCGCGGTGGCTCAAGCCTGTAATCCCAGCGCTTTGGGAGGCCGAGACGGGCGGATCACAAGGTCAGGAGATCGAGACCATCCTGGCGAACACGGTGAAACCCCGTCTCTACTAAAAATACATAAAAAACTAGCCGAGCGAGGTGGCGGGCGCCTGTAGTCCCAGCTACTCGGGAGGCTGAGGCAGGAGAATGGCGTGAACCCGGGAGGCGGAGCTTGCAGTGAGCTGAGATCCGGCCACTGCACTCCAGCCTGGGCGACAGAGCGAGCCTCTGTCTCAAAAAAAAAAAAAAAAAAAAAAAAAAAAAGAAAACCAGTGGGGGGAGAAGTTGATATAGGATTTGGATTTGGCCTTGAGAATGAGGTAGTGTTAACAAAGGAATTGTGTGAGTATATGTGTATTTGCAACTTGAGAAACAGAATGAGTAAGAATACGTAGAAAGAGATTATCTGACGTTGTTTGTTCTAGGAAATTGAGAAAAAAAAATTAGAAAAATAAGCAAAGCAGTTAGCATGAGCTCTGTTTTACCGATGAGTAAATTTTTAATGACTTGCCTAGATGCCCTGAGCTAGTGGTAGAATCAGTATCCTATTATCATTTCAGTCCCCAAAGCCGATTCACTCTTCATACAATACTGACATGAACAGTGACAACACATAGGATGAGTTTGATTAATATCTTGGGTGATCTATTGATTTATTAAGAGTTATCAACAAAGAATTGGAAATAATTTAAACATTCAATAACAGGAAAATAAAGTGAAATAAATCAGAATGAAACAGACAAAATATAGAACTATTAGAAAAGTTGTTTCTAAAATGTATCCATTGGCATAAATGTTTTCCCATAATGTAATGCAAAACAAAACAATTAGAATATTAAACTACCATAATACAATCAATTATTTTGTCTCTCTGTGTGTATGTGTGAGTGTGCATGAAAAAGACTGGATGAAAATATATAAAAATGTTAAGTTTTGTTTGAATTGTGGGGTCATAAGTCGTTCATCTTTATGCATTTCTGTATTTTTTTATATTTCAGTATTTATCATTCACAGAACAGCAAAAATAAACACTACAAAGGAAGAAATAAGAGAGAAGTGACAGCAGACAATATTCTCTACCAATTTCATTTCCTGTAAGCACATGAAATCACGTTGCCATCCTTTTCTGCTTTTTATAGTAAAATGAAAACTTTTAAAGCCTGGATGAGTAGATAATTAAAACTTGTGCCTGCCTATCAGAGCAGGGGCACTCCGATTCCCATTTCTGCTTGGTGCCTGAACCTTGTCATGCCTACGGGTTCTCTTTCAAAATATTTAACAGAGAACAAGAGACCATCCCTCCCCATTAAGCACAGTGAAGGCAACGAGTGCTGGGACAGCCTTCATAATTATACCTGAGGCTGCACAAGTAGTGCAGTTGTGTGTTTGGGAAGCTGTACCTGATGATGATCACTCCGCGTTCAATGGCAGAAAATAGCTGTCCTGCTAAAACACAGCCTGGGTGCGTGGGAGGAGGGGGTTGGTGGTGGCCTGAGGGGAGGGAGAAGGATGCTGTGGATTAGCAACAGAAGGTAGGGAAAAGCCCAGATGCAGACTGAGCTGCTGGCAAGACTGGGCAGGAACACAGCAGGGCACGTTCCAGAAAGGACGCTGACTCCGTGCTGCCAAAACCACAGAGACTGAGCCTGGAGACAATATTGCTTGCTTGTTTGCTAACTGTGGGTGAGATCGTTGCCCTCATCAGAATTACCCAAATGGTGAGCCTCTTGGGCTATGTCTGGCTTTGTCTTGGGTGCCCTGGACACAGTCCTATTCCCTAGTACAGTTTTTCTTTCCAATTCTAGTACTTAAAGTAAGCTACCCAAAATTTAAAGCGCCTCTTCAGAGGTAATTTGATTTGTACAAAGAAGAGCAGGACTGTCTTTTCTCCCAGCCCTTGTTCTGAAACTTGCATGTTTCTTTCATGCCGCTCAGGAACGTGTTCACTGTTTTCTGTCCGTTCTTTTGAGTGTCAACCCTGGCTTCCCATCAGATCCCCTGTGAAATATGGTCACATTAGGATATCTGTTCCCCTAGGTTAAAAAGGTCTAATGCCTTAGGTTTGAGGTAGAGCTTGGGGTTCTGTAATTTTAATAAGATCCCTAAATTATTCTAATACCCAGCCAGGGTTTATAACCCCGCCTCTTGAATATCATTCTAGAAAGCAAATACAGACCCTAAACAAAACATATGCCTGTGATATATACCAGAAAAGCAATGTGGGGAAGCAAAGAACACTCTTTACCCATCCAAGCCTCAGTTTCGTCATCTGTAAGATGGAGATGGTATGATATTCTTTGAAGTGTTGCTCCTGTGAAATACTGAGCAGTCTCTGGCATGAGGCAGGTGTGAAACAGATATGAACATTGCCTTCTCTTTGTTCTGGAACCTGGCCAAATACATTTAAGGGTGCCAACATGCAGCTCAGATCTCTATTGTGTGTGAGAGGTGAGGGGTCAGAGGATGTGGGACTGAAGGATGTGGTTGGCCTCACTGGTTGCTTTCCAGGTTAAGGACACCCTCTTAGTTCCCATTGTCCTCTGGTAACTTAGTACGGGCTTCTCATTCACAGGTTTCTTCCAGTTCTTTTTGGTGCTCTTTGAATGTTTAGTCTATGTCACCTAGCGGGTCATTCTCTGAAAGTTTTCAAGAGGAACCTATTAGTAATTAGTAGTTGGGAGTTTTGGATACAATAGTTTGGAATCTCTGTGTTTATATTTTCCTCCCCATCACATATCAGATTTTAACTTTAGACAATTTGCCTGGCTTTCTGTGCCCAGGATTTCTTCACTTGTAAAACAAAGAAAACAGTAAGGTACTAGATATCACTTTTGCATCATTTCAAATCCTCTTGGCTTCACCTCCTGTTTCTTGTCCCATCTGTGTGTGGGGTCAGACCAACCTCACACAGGCACCGCTGAGAGCACCTCACCCCCTGCTTCTCACCTCCCATCCCAGGCTTCCCTCCAGACTATTGTGGCTCCCAGGAATGTGCAAATGAATTGACTGTCAGGGAAGCAATTAAGGCCCAGGGGATAATTTTTGGCCTAGGGAGACACAAGTCATGGATATTTACCTCTTTTTCCACCCCTGGGAGAAAGTTCTGAGATATAGATTATACAGATTCCCGGGGAGAAATATGCTTCTGTTGATCAAGCAATGAGTAATGCTAGGTCTCTGCCACTCCAAAACATATCCTCATTGTGGCTCTTGTTCCTTCTCCGCTTTGTTTTCTTGAAACTTCACTCTCACTTCCTGGAGTTGTATTCTTGATGAAAGTGATGGTTCATCAAACCTCCCAAGCTCTACATTCTTTTTTTTGTTTCCTTGTATTTATTTATTCAACTTGCATTTTAGATTCTTGGGGTATATGCACATTTTTGCTACCTGAGTATATTGCGTGATGCTGTGATTTAAAGTACAAATGATCCCATCACACAGGTACTGAGCATAGTACCCAATAGTTGGTTTTTCAACCCTTGCCCTTCTCCCTCTCTCCCCTTTCTAGTCATCCCCAGTTTCTACTCTTGCCATCTTTATGCCCTGACTACTCAATATTTAGCTCCCATTTGTATGTGAGAACATGCAGTATTTGGTTTCCTGTTCCTGTGTTAATTTGCTGAGGATAATGCCCTCCAACTGCATTCATATCACAGCAAAGGACATGATTTCACTGTTTTTTATGACTATGTAGTATTCCATGGGGTACCTGTACCACATTTTCTTTACCCAGTACACCATTGATTCCATGTCTTTGCCATTATGAATGGTGCTGTGATGAACATATGAGTGTTTGTGGGGTTTTTTGGGTAGAATGATTCCAAATTGTACATTCTTGTGTTAAGATAATTATTTATATCTTAGGGTTGTGAAGATCAAATAATTCATATAAATATGATATAAATAGAATTTGATCAATATTAAATCATCATGATCATCTTTCTCTAGCTGCAAATTATTTGTTGTTACCACTGTCTCCTCAAACCCCTCTCCTTCTACACTAATCTTTTCTGGACTCATCTTACCATTGTTAATAATTATTTGTTCACTTCTGAATTTGGAGAACAAATATGTACTTGGTGGGTTAGTGATAAGTATGTCAGCTTTGAGCAGAGATTGAAATGGCACTGATCATCCAAACCACCTGGTTATCTTCTGTTAGTCTCTTTGTATTTCCTGTGTATTTGTCTGCTCAGAAGATTGTAACTCACTAAGAATAAGGGCCAACATCTCACTCAGATCCCCTACAAGCCAAGTCTCTTAGTGAGGACCAGTAAACACTTATGTTTGGAGAGTCACAGAGTAATGGCCAGGGTTTTAGGAAGATGGTTCTATTTGCATGGATGGCTGAAAGCCTAATGAGATGGAAAGTGGATGAAAACACTGAGGGTCATGACCAGCTCACAAGCTTGGGGGTCATAATCCATAAAGGAATAAGAGCCTTCTATAATCCTCCAACCCCTGCACTGGATGGAGAAGATTCTTCTTTGAAGGAAAAGACCATACTGGGTCCAGAAAAAATAGTTTGGGGTTGGTGTGGTGGTGCTGACTGACTTTGTGTCCAGATCACATAGGGGGAGTCTGAAAGTCTTTATGAGGAAACAAAATCAAACAAAAGCATAATATTACAACATCTTCTCAGTAAGATGCAGAGCAGAGAACACAAGGTGAACAAGAAAAGGTATTTCCCTCTCAAGTTTGATGACTATAAGGACAGACTGAAAGAAAGTCTACCTCCACCTTTCCACTGTGTATTCCCAGAGCTGGACTCAGTAAATACTCTGAAGGAATTTGTTGACTACTAGGATGAGATGATGAAGCCAGAGGCTCACATATCCAGTGAACAAGAAAATGGGAAACATTAAGAAATATACAAGGGGATATTTGCATGAATTAGCTAGAGTTTCTAGTTCTCATTATGTGCAAGATTTAAGGTTCATGAATGAACCTTTTCATGGAGGCAGTCATACTTCATACTTAAGTCTAGCCCATTACAACCCAAGGTCCCTCTTGTCACATAGGCACATACACACCCATAAACCTGCCTTATCCTTCCAGTTACAAATTGTCTCTTCCTCAGCTGTATCTATCTCCACAAACAGGCACAGTGGGTCCTTCTTTAGATCACATTTTGTCTTTCTTTCTTGCTATCTTCTGTTTCCAGCATGGAGAACTGTGTTCCCTCTGGGTTTCTCATTCTCAAGAGATATTTTATATCTTCTATAAGAGTCAGTGAGAATCCTGTTATTTGTTTGATCCATATTAGAGCCTTTATATTTTGGAGAAAGACAAACTTTGTAAGAATTAATCTTTTAGGAAGAAGGTATCAAATTAAAGGTCTCTCACAACCCAGGACAACCTTCACCATGGTGATGTCTCCATCATCCTGTCAGTGCTACTCCAGAGCTTTTATGGTGCTTTGCATTTTATAACTCTCTCCTTGAATATCCCAGGCGGGGAAATAGAGAAGTCATGATTATTCTCACAATTTATAGACTATGGTCCCATCTTTTCTACAATATACTTAACCACACTTAGCCTCAAATACCCAGTAACACTTTGCGTCCTTCCCAATAACAGCACTTAAATAAGAGAGTCCAGGCTTAAATACACATCAAGAACTCTTCCTGAAATGTGACAGAATTTATAAGGTATGAGATGACTCCTAAAAATTGTGTGAAGGTGAGATACTAAGCTTCCCACTTTACTGATGATGTAAGGCTTCAGGGTGTGATTAAGTGTGCAGAAGTTCTTCTGGGCACCAGATGGTATTGCATTTGTCTTCTCCCCTTCCAGACTGCCATTCCCACTCATTATACTACAAATATATGAGACTGTGAATAAGAGCCTTCTCTATAAGAAGGAATAAATTGAGAACTTAACAAATGACTCCCAGAATATTGATAAACCTAGATCTGGTACATAGGACAACTCTACGGCAGGCATATCCTTTAGGGATAAAGCAGACACTGAAATACAAGCAGCATGAGAGCATCAGGCAGTCAGAGACAGAATTTCCACATAGCAAGAAGTCAGGAAAGGGCTGGAAATATCTTTGCTAACTTTGCAATGTTGCCAAGGACCAGTCCGAGTGCTAGTGATCAAGCCCATAAAATGCAGACATAAAATAGAAACAAAGACAGCTGGCCCTTCAAGTATATCCTGTTTCATTATTTAAAGGCTTATTAAGTATTTAGATCATGGAACCAGTGTTTCAGATTTCCAGTGAGACCCGAGTCAATATATTAAGACACAACATTAAGGTAAAGGACTGCAAGCTTTATTGAATACTAAATATCTTTTATGGTGGGATGTCCTTATAAAACTAACTCTCCTGCCCAAATCGTTATTTCAACATTTGGGAGATAATGAATGAAATATGAACAAGTTAAGTCTTATTCATAACAGATAGTGGCTTCCAAACAGGGAAGTCACCCACTTACTGGACATCTTATATCCAAATAAGAGGGGTGAAAATATGGGCTAAAATAGAACAGACTTAGAGATGAAAAGTGAACACCCAAGTCCAGTTCTTGGCAAAACAATTGGACCCTCATGCTTACTTTGAAGTCTGCTACTTACTTACTACTTTATTCCTTCATATATTCATTCGGTCATCCTTAAGTTCTTCTCCTACATCTCTCCTCACTCGTGAACTTTTGATTTGATGACTAGGCAGGACTTGTCAGGTCTTGATTATAGTTATCCCTTGAACAATATGGGGGCTGGGAATATGAAACCCCTGTGCATTCAAAACCTGAGTATAACTTTTGACTCCCCAAAATCTTAACTACCAGTAGCCTATCATTGACTAGAAAGCTTACCAATAACATAAACAGTCTATTGACATATATTTGTATGTTATATCTATTATATACCATATTCTTACAGTAAAACAAGCTAGAGAAAAGATATGTGTTACTAAGAAAATCATAAGGAAGAAAAACGTATTTGCTATTTGTTAAGTGGAAGTGGAACAACATGAAGGTCTTCATTCTTGTCATCTTCATGTCCAGTAGGCTGAAGAGGAGGAGGAAGAGGAGGGGTCGGTCTTGCTATCTCAGGGATGGTAGAAACAGAAGAAAATCCATGCACAAGTGGATCCATGCAGTTCATACCCACATTGTTCAAGGGTTAACTGTATTTGTCCTTGTCCTTAGATGCTTAAGTTTCCAGTCACTCTAGAATAGTTGACCAGTCTGACTAATCTAGCTCTGGTCTCTAACATCAATCCATAGCAATGACCACATTCTTCAGAACTACACTGGGTTTGCTACTACTACAAAGAGTCAGGAAAGCAAGGTCTTTCTGTATTTGGACTGATATTGCCAATTTATGATTGTTCTTTCCATGAAATTACTTTTATAATATTAATTTGATTCAACAGGAAAGATGCTCATTCAAGAAACAGCAAATCTGTATTCTGGTCTGTCTTTCCAACAAATTCTTCTGATATAATTAGTTAACCACATGGAGCCTCAACTACCCAATCACAGTCCTAACTACCTCACAGAACTGCTTACTGAAGAAAAACAAAACAAAGATTAAAGAAAGAGACAGACACAGAGACATAAATAACAGTAGTTATAGAATTTCAAGTATAAGAGAAATTCAGTGTCTTAAGTTTTCCAATCAGCCCCAAATAGACAGAAACCAGTGCAGAAGTCATCCAAACTTCTTGCTAAGCATTCATCAAACCGGCTGTATTTGCAAAAAGCATCTCCAGAGAAGGCAAATTGGGTCAGTGAAAAAAGGCTGATCAGTCAACATTTAAAGGACAAGAGAGTGAAGGCAGAATGAGGTCATACACAGCGTGCTCTTCCACGTGAGGCTTCTCTAGTAGGCAGGGAAGCCATCCATGTGTTGGTAGATTGTTCATTGCCTAAAGGTATCTGGACATGGAGACGGGTAAGAACAAAACTCCATCTGTTTCCTGCTCTACTATTCTTGTGTCCTGGCACAAAATTACGTCTTTCTGTGCAGGTAAGAGGTAACCCAACCTGAGACTGTGTTAATATGAGTTTGTATAAACTGAGAAGGTCTGAGACTGCTATCTATATAAAGGACTGTTTGCGAAGTTGGTCCTTGGCTAGGGTCTGGAAAGTGGGATTTGGAGAGAGTTCCCACCATTCCCTGGTAAGAATGGCCCTTCACGCTTTGCCTGTTTATGCAGACCACACAGTCTTTGCTGAGCACTTGTGTTCCTTCAGCATGTCTGGAATTTGGTACATGGAGAGGTTGCCTAAGTGACCAGCCCCTTATAGAAACTCTAGGCACTGAGACTCCAATGAGCCTCCCTGGAAGGCATTTATGTGTTGTCATGACTCCTTGCTGAAGGAATTAAGTACATCCTGTGTGATTCCGCTGGAGGATGACTCTAAGAAGCTTACACCCAATTTCCTCCAAACTTTGTGCCGTGCACCTTTCCCTTTGTGAATTCTGCTTTGTATATTTTTGCTGTAACAAATCGTAGCTATACAGATGACTATAGGATGCGTCCTATGAGTCTTTCTAGCAAATCATCAAATCTGGTGGGTGATCTTGGGGACCCACAACAGTCTTTCTTTTTTACACTCACAGGGCATTTGCCCACAAACCCGCCTTCCATGGGGCCATGTCTAGCTACAGGTGCTGTTTTTACACAAAGCCATCATCAGTACCTTCTGGGGCTTTGCCAGGAAAAGAGGAGGATGTAGAAAAGCACCCAAGTTTACCACTCCATCCCCCACATACTTTACTGGATAAAGAAAATCATTAGTCATTTTCCCTTTCCTTTTTTTTTTTTTTTTTTTTTTTTTTTTTTTGAGACGGAGTCTCGCTCTGTCACCCAGGCTGGAGTGCAGTGGCCGGATCTCAGCTCACTGCAAGCTCCGCCTCCCGGGTTCACGCCATTCTCCTGCCTCAGCCTCCCAAGTAGCTGGGACTACAGGCGCCCGCCACCTCGCCCGGCTAGTTTTTTGTATTTTTTAGTAGAGACGGGGTTTCACCGTGTTAACCAGGATGGTCTCGATCTCCCGACCTCGTGATCCGCCCGTCTCGGCCTCCCAAAGTGCTGGGATTACAGGCTTGAGCCACCGCGCCCGGCCCATTTTCCCTTTCCTTATTGGAGCCAGGATGAAAACTTCCCAGGTCAATATTAACTCTGCAGAGTTAAAAAGGAATGGTGGGAGGACAGGACCACCAACATTTGCAAATGCCCTCCTATGTCCTAGGTACTATGTTTGGACTTTATCTGAATGCATCCTCAGAATAGGAGAGCAAAAGTAATCCGATGTTATGGTTTAAGAACCTAAAACGCAGAGAAGTAAAGTAATTTTCGCATGATCACATAGTAGATGGTAAATCATGAGTTGAAATACTGCCTATCTGATGTCAAATTTCATTTGTTTTAATTATATCATATCGTTCTCACTTCCAAGTTTTCAGCCTCCATTTTTTTCATAGGAAAATTGAACCTATTTATCTCATGGTGTTGTTATTAAAATGAGATATGCATGTTAAGTATGTAATATAGAGTCTGGCATGTAGTAAATTGAAACAAATGGAAATCATTTTTATTATTACAATGACTATGATTATACTTACAATGGGGACTTTTCTGGCTCAGACCCTTTGTGCCTGCTTAGTCCAGGGCCGCAGGAACTGCGGATGGCAAGACAGACAATGAGGACTGTCTAGCTTGTACTCTTCTGACATTTTTTCCACCATGGTTACAATATAGCACACTAATAATTATGTATCCCATTAAATATGGATCAGATTACTGTTGAAAGTTCTACTTGAATCAACTCCAAACTCAAATGTATGCACTGTTCAATATCTCATATTGTTTCTGAAGTACCCCACAAGTCTGCTTCAAACATAAAAGCAAACAACAATAATAAAAACCACCACAGTTGTTGTTTGGAGTAGGCAGGTTTGTGTTCCCCAGGCACAGAGGGACTTATGACATAACTTTATAAATTACCCTCACATACACTACTCTCTATTCATGAAATTGAACAATACACTTTCGCTTATGTGTATAAAAGTGAAAGTTGCACTTGCCTTCTGGTGTTAACAGTTCAAAGCATATCCTGAGTACTGATTTTGTTCAGATCAGCCTACTGAACACTTGTGGTGACACAAAGATTAATTCACAGACATAGCTTGAGAGCCCACTTCATACTAAATAGGACTTAGCACAGAATCTCTCTGGCACAGACTCAGACTACATAAATATGAGCTGGGATGATGATGATAATAATAGTGATAGTGGTGATTGTGTCCGAATATTTAATTCATATTCCAATATTGGAAAGAGCTTACTTTTGAAGGTTATATACTGTATTTTATAATGTAACAAACCCTACACACTAATTCACACATATACACACACATTAATAAGTATTACATACAGGAATAGAATCGAGCCCTCTGTACCTCTAACTTCCCAGAAAACACTTTATATCCTTTTATTTCATGAATTTACATTAGGTGCACTGAACCTGTACCATCATTTTTTCTTTTGGAAAATTCAACTTTCATGGCTCTACGTGTATTAACTGCCACCAAAAATACCATGTGTGTTTTCCTATGAAAATATACTTAATATTTTATATGATTACTTTTAAGCCCCTTATTAATAAATTCAAACCAAATAACACAAGAAACTATCCTTAAAAATAAGTATAGCCCATTCTGTTTCCATGGGTATGTATTATTGCTATTGATTTTCTAGTCATCTACTTTTAAAGCTGGTTTGAAAATGATTTTTAAGTGTGCAATCTCATTTATTAAAGCCTTGAAAGTTGATTGCCTTAATTTTCCCCCAATCAACAAGATAACCCTTAATTTTAAGGTCTGCATTAGTGGCACTCCCAACTATGAAGTAATGACACCATTTATTTACATTAGAATCAACACGAGTTCAGAACTTAATGCCCTCATCAATTTTCCAAATAAAACTGCAGCTGTAGTGTGGAACAGGTGAAATGAGGTCTGTATTTCTCAGATGTAACATAGCCAAGAGCTTAACCCAAGCTTCACCAAGTTTAAAAGCAATAAAGCCAAAGTTATTTCAGCCCTGCAGCATACTTATTTAAAGAGATGAATGTTATTGGCTGTCTTTCAGTGTACTGCTTATACTATCATTAAAACTTGAGATGGAATCCCAGAGTGTTGTATGTGTGAAATACCATATACTTATAAGACCTCCCTCCCCAATCCCTTTAAAACAGAAGAATAAACACAACTGTAAAGCCACATCCAAGAGTCTACTATCTCTATATAACTCTATGTCCATTCTCATTCCTTATGGAAAAAACATGAGATTGAGAGATTATGGAATGAGAAATAGATGTAAGAAATAGATATATGTGAGAGGATCTTTGGTCTAGAACCAGAAAGCAAAGGTGGTTCATTAGAGGACTTGGTGGCACCTACACAGTTGTAAAATTAACAGCATAAAAGAATACACTAACCAGTCTCTAAACTCAATGAAGATAAGAACCATGGATGTGCCCACCTATTACAACGTCATTAGAGTGCCAAGCATGTATCAGGTATCTAGTAAATACTGAATAAGATGTTATACAAAATCAGCTTGCTCTCTTTGTGGCGATTCAATAGTCTGAAAAAGTTTCTAACAGGCTTTATGTAGGAAATGTGAGTTGTTTGTGACAGCACAGCCTTCTAAGTTAAGTTGAGAGAGAAATAGAAAATCATCTCATCTTCTTTGTGTATGTGTCTATCCTTGGCATCAACTTTTTTAAAGTGTTCCTGTTTCTTCTTCCTCTCTTTCTTTACTTCTAAACACAGATTCAACAAATTCTGTCAAAATAGGTTTTCCTCCATGCAGCACTACTCTTTTAACCTAGCACTCTCAGTTTAAGTAAAACAGAGTTCAAATCCAAATATTCAGGCATCATTGCTTTTCATGAACATGTGTAATCATATTTTTCTATTCCAATGCATAGTAGCTGAGGTTTCTATTCTACACCAACTTAGGCTAGAAATATTATTACTGGGACATTAAACATTAAATTGGAATAAATTAATGATGCCAAGGCATATCAAAATTGCTTGTAGTTGTGTCAAGTCAAATAATGGCAATAGGCTGGGCGCGGTGGCTCAAGCCTGTAATCCCAGCACTTTGGGAGGCCGAGACGGGCGGATCACGAGGTCAGGAGATTGAGACCATCCTGGCTAACACGGTGAAACCCTGTCTCTACTAAAAAATACAAAAAAAACTAGCCGGGCGAGGTGGCGGGTGCCTGTAGTCCCAGCTACTCGGGAGGCTGAGGCAGGAGAATGGCGTGAACCCGGGAGGCGGAGCTTGCAGTGAGCCGAGATCTGGCCATTGCACTCCAGCCTGGGTGACACAGCAAGACTTCGTCTCAAAAAAAAAAAAAAAAAAAAAAATAATAATAATAATAATAATAATGGCAATATTTATATCATGGTTCCAATGATAATAAAGTCCCTTGGTTTCTTTCATAACCAAGAGACAAAAATTGGAAACAAGCCCAGAGAAATCACATATATTTGAATTAATAGAGAAGGACTTTAAACCAGCTGTTATAAATATGTTCAATGATTTTGGAAAGGATAGATATTATAATGAGTGAACGAATAGATATTCTCATCAAATGAATGGAATTCATATGAATGAACCAAATGGAAAATCTGGAATTAAAAAGTATAATATCTGAAATATAAAGTTATCTTCTGGGCTTAACAGAAAATGGGAAATTACAGAAGAAACAATCAGTAAGCTTCAATACAGAGAAATAAAAATTATAAAATTTGTACAGAGAGGGAAAAAAGTTTTTAAAAATTAACAGAACCTAAGTGACCCCTGGGTCACTTCGTGGTTTAACATCTGTGTAATTGGAATCTCAGAAGGAAGAGAAAGAGATTGGCAGAGAAATAAATATTCAAAGACATGGTGGCTTAAAACTCTCCAAATCTGATCTGGAAAAAAAAATTGATCCCTAGGGGAAGCTCAATGAAGCCCAAGCAGAATACACATTAAAAAAATAGACCCCAGATACGTAACAGTCATATTTCTAAAAACAAAAGACAAATTTTAAAAACATATTTGAAGTAATTCAATGGAGAAAGAAAAATACTTCAAATATTACACAGAAACATGTTAATATTAATATAGAAAAAAGAATGAATTACACTGAATTCTAGCCACACACAATAATTAAATCTATGTGAATACCAGATCTAAACATAAAAGTTAACTATAAAGTTTATTGGGAAAACAAAATAAAACAATAAGGAACTATCTACATGGCTTGGGCATGTAATGATTTCTTATACAGTGAAACTTATCCAAGATATATGTTCACAGAAATTTTATTCAAAATAGCCTAAAACTAGAAACAAAAATGTCCATAAACAAGTGGATAGATTTTATAATGAACAAAAAACTGTGGTATATTTAATATATTGAAACCCAGCGATGAAAAATAGGACAAACTATCAGTGCCCCAAACCACAGGGATAAATTTTTTTTTAAAGTAGTATATTCAAACAAGCCAGAGACAAATAATTATGTACCACATCATTCCAAAAAATCTAGAGTAGAAAAAACTAATCTATGGTTATAGAAATAAATAGTAGTTGCCCCCGGAGGTGGTGGTAGAATGAGTGACTGCAAAGGAAAATTAAGGCACTTTGTAAAGTAATAGAGAATATAGCCTCAAAGGGTTGTGAATTAAATGTGTGTAAATTTTGTCCAAACCCACAGAAATGTAAAATATCTGCACATTTCATTGCATGCATATTTTTTAAAAGGGAAAAAAATCACAAATCTACTTCATTCTCTTCTTTAGATTATCTTTTTGACTTCCCCATTTCTCTTGGTAACAGTTTTATTCTCAGTCAAGACAAAACTCTCAAGTTATATTTATACCTGTAACTTCTTCCTCCAACATGTGACAATTTTCCAGATTCAAATAATATTGTAATTTCCACCATTATTGAATACTTAGTTCAAGCAAAGGCAGAGTTCATTTCATCCAATAACTGACTTATGATCTCATTTATTCTACATAATGACCCATTGGCTTCCATTCTGTTATCCACTGGGAGGAAACTAAGACTTCGAGAAGTCAGGCCATACATAAAATTAATTAAGAAGCAGGATTTGAATGTCTACCTGCCCCCCCAATTATACCAACAGTGTTTATTAAAAAATCTCCCTCATGAGTCTCCCACTTTGCAGCACTACCTTCTACCAAATTCTCCCAGATTCTGCCCCCAATGAAACTAACAAACAAAGAATCTAATAACCAGCTAAGACCGTCAATGATCTCCATGTTATTATAACTAATATTTACGGTCCAGTTCACATCTTATCTGACCTCTTGTTTTCATTTAGCACTATTGGTGCCTTCTGATCTAGAGCTTATTCTTTCTACCTGCCACTGCCAAGTATTTCCCTGGTTTCCCTCCTTCCTCTCAGGCACTCCTCCTCAAGTTCACTTGAGTACCAACCCAAGCTTATTCAATTATTACGTGTTGGCATTCCTTGAAATTCGGTTACAGACACTGTGCTCCTTCTACTTCCTGCTCTCTCTGCCTACATGATCTTAGACACACTTCAGACAACGAGCAAAAGAGTTATCAGCGGTTTGCACTCTGTCTTCTCCCTCTCTCCATCTTCTTTCCCATCCTAAAAAACTATTCATTCACTTTCTTAAGGCACAGTTTGATCATTACACTTCTCAAAAATCTCCACCTCCCTGCCGCCACTGCCAGCCAAATGAAATTCAGTCTCCTTCTCTTGGTACTAAACAAAGGTTCTCCAAAATGTAGAACAAGTTAGCCACTTTAGCTCTATATCATATTGCCCCTTTTTATCATATCTTCTATGATGCAATCACACAGGGTTATGTGCTTTCCTGCCACCCTTTTCATATTATGTGGTTGCTTGTGCTGTTTCTTCCAACTAGGAAACGTGGGCTCTGTTCCCAATTTTTAATAATTCCAGTTTTATTTACTTTTGGAAGAGCAGAGCAACAGGACATACCTCCCTTAAAACTTCTCCTAATCCCCAAAGGCAAAAGTACCCTTTTCCTTCTACAAATTCCCAGATTATTGTACTGCATACAAAGATACTGATGTGGCCACAAATGATGGTGGGAGTTGAAATGGAAAGGAGGATCAAGGATCAAGTATCAAAGTTTTCTGTGACTACTGGTAGCAACTAGGATATAGACAGGTGACAAAGACATTGAGTGGAAAAGTAGAATAACATAAGTGCCATGAATTTCAAAAGGAGGCAGACATCTGGTATCTTTGAGACTACAAACACTTTTCTCTACCTTGAAAGGGCAGGAGAATTGACATTGTAGCCGGAAGGAGTCAAGGAAAGTGGGATTCATGGAGGACAGCCAAATTTCCATCACCTAAGTGATTGAAAGGTTGAACAAAATGTTATCTAGACAGATAGAAGATCTTCACCATTTTAAAATACAGCCACAGCCTTCATTCCTAATGTCTGATATCCACTGAGATAAAAAGAGATCTACTGAATATGTTATTGCCAGTAAAACACAAAGTGAAACAAAAAACACTATTTTTTTTCTTGATAAACAATTTGATGTCCTATAATTACTCTGCGCATGACTTGTTCTGATTATTTCTCTGCTCAAAATTCCTTGAATGGGTCTTTGTGACTTACATGGAAAAATCCAAACTTGTAAGACTGAGTTATGTTTATTGTCTGTTCCCAGTCACTTTCTATCCTTATTCCCACCATTCCCCTATATATCTGTTATGGCCCAACAGTACCAAATTACTCTTCTTGGTTTTTTGTCTACATTATTTCACCAGTAGGTAACACTGCACATGGCTCTCTCTTTTGCTGGAATGCCATTGTCTTTACTCTTTTCTGTCTGGCCATCAGTGAGCATCCTGAAGCACCATAACATACTAAATCTTTCCCTGATCTGAGCCACCTTTAGTTAAGTGTTAAACACTTATTATACCTGTACTGCTCTATAGGACATTCATCTGTTCATCTTTCTGACTTACCTACTAGAATCTAAGCTCCTTAATGAGGCTCCACTTATTCATCCTGTGACCGCTGTAACCAGGACAATGGCTACATATAATAAGTGCTCAATAAGTATTTGCAGAATTTCATTGAAATAATATATTTCATTGAAATAATATGGCTTTCAGGTGCAAGAGAAGGATAATGTGACAACCGGAGAGTGGCGTGAAAAGGCCCAGATTGGTAGTTTGGCATATTTTGTATCAAATCACGACTTACTGAGTTTGTAACTTTGGGAAAGTTACTTTACTTCTTTCAGCCTCAGTTTTATCATTAGGAAAAAAATAAGGAATAACAACACTATGCAGGATAACTGGAAAGAGATGTGATGATTTCTATAAATGCATAGCACAGTTCCTAACATACAGTACTCAATGAGCAATGGCCATTATTTGTAGGACTACAAAATGAACACAGAAAAATAGAAAAATATAATTTTAAATGATACATTATCTACTTATGGGTAAAGAAATCTATGGGTTTATCTTATCACTGAACTTCCAAGGTACATGCATGTATGTTACTTCCAGTTGTTACAGATTTAGTGGCTTTGCAATCCCCTAGAAATCTAGAATAAAGGAAACCTGGCTTTTTGCTTTTCAAAGACCCTCAGAATTTCCATTTCCTTTAGACACCAGAGGGTGAAGATGGCTGCAATGTCACCATGAATATGCATAGGGATGAGAGGTCTTGCTATGGAACAGCTTGTAGGAGAGACGAGAGACAAATATGTAACACATATAAAAATAAATAATTCATGTAAATGGACCCAATGAGCAGCAGCAATTCCGCCACAATTTTCAATAAATAGCTCAGGGAGAAAGCAAGAGCTAAAAAAAAGTTGCATATTTTCAAATTGAATTTGATTCACAAGTAATTTTTAAATGTGCACTCCAAAAATTCAGGTGAAATTAGTCAACTCGGGAATTTTTTTCTGAAGGGCTGGTAGTGGAGCGCCTCTTACCTTCCTGAAAAGACATCGGAACACCGAGGAGCTTCATCCTCGAATGACATCTCTGAATTGATTTCCTACTAACAGCATCCATTGGCAAACCACTGTGGGCCTACAAATCACCGACGACATCTCCTCTTATCAGAATCTGGCTGAAAGTAAAGATAATGATCCAGGATTGTGTTGAGGACATTCAGGTCATCCATTGCTCCAGGTGTCTGCAGTAGTATACTTGGTTCTTTCTGGATCACTGAAAAGCTGTTTGTTTAGGCCACAATGGTCTCTGCTCTCTACAGAACTGCTTTCACTGAAATTCATTTGGGAGGCATGCCCCACTGTCCAGGAACCGTGTCATCTGTGACTATTTGAAAGGTCACTGTATGAATGTCTTACACTTTCTCATCCTCTACTCAGACTATATGGGTTGGCCTTTTACCATGTGTGGTGACAAAAATATTACAAAACATGAAAACCACATGTCATTAAAATAAGGAAAATTGATCAGATAGAATACAATAACAGCGAGACTACTTTTCTTGATGTGCGGAAAGTGTCTTGTTGGCCTTATAGGCATGGACCTTCCCAAGCCCTTCTTTTCTACAATTTCTGGGCCGCTGCATATTCCAGAGACAACCAGCCTCACAAAGTTTAATTGATGATGGGTCTTTGGTCAGTTTTTTGCTGACTGGAAACAGATTTCAAATTGAAGTGGGGCTGTGGGTAGGGGATGTACTCCTCAGAAAGCCCCTGATGCATCATGTTTTTGTTTGTATTAATTTCTGCAATTTCAAATAGGCTCCCTTCTTTCTCAAAATGTGGTCTGTGCATATGTTGTCTGCTGCTTATCTGACCACCAGCAAGAGTAAAGAGTATGGTGAATTCAACCTGAGACTGGACTTTAGGTAGAGTGTAAACTAAAATTTGATACGTGTCAGGGAAAAACAAGTAACGTTTAGAATCCTTCTTTTCCTCTATGACCAGATATATTAATTACAAAAGCCCAGAGAGGCCAACATTTTTTTTTACAAGAAAGCATAGAACAAACACCAAGAGAGAATAATCTGGAAGGAGAGAACAAGCAGGAAGATCCAGGGGGGGCTGGGGGAAATAGAGAGAGACAGACAGACAGACAGACTGATGGAAGGAAAATGAGAGAAAGACAGAGAAGCACCACAGAGTCTGGAAAGATAAGTAGAGTCAGAAAGCAAATGGAGAAAGAACCCCAGGTTAAGTCAGCAGGCGGTTAGGAAAATGGAAGATAGCAACAATGAATTTATAGAAAATTCAGCTGAGTTATCTCTCAATGTAATTCACTTCCCTGTATCTCCACCAAAGGCTTTCAATAAAGACTGTCCCTCAATCCTTTTTCAGTGAGATTTGTATCCCCTGCCTCCATTGACCTCTCCCCAAGAGGATATATATATATATATATATATATATATAGTACATATATATGTAAATGGGAGTTTATTAAGTATTAACTTACATGATCACAAGGTCCCATAATAGGCTGTCTGCAAGCTTAAGGAGCAACAAGAGCCAGTTCGAGTCTCAAAACTGAAAAACTTGGAGTCCGATGTTCTAGGGCAGGAATTCTCTAACGTGGGAGAAAGATGTAAGCTGGGAGGCTAGAACAGTCTCTCCTTTTCACATTTTCCTGCCTGCTTTATATTCCTTGGCAGCTGATTAGATGGTGCCCACCCAGTTAAGGGTAGGTCTGCCTTTCCCAGCCCACTGACTCAAATATTAATCTTCTTTGACAGTGCTCCCATAGACACACCCAGGATCAATACTTTGTATCCTTCAATCCAATCAGGTTGACAGTATTAACCATCACAGTAGCTCAGCAGGCCTGACTCATTGAGCACTCACTTTCTGCTTTTTCACAACTCCAGTGAGAAAGATGACAACCACAGCAAAGAGCAGTGAGGCAAAGGCATTTTGGGTGTCCTAGGCTGATTCTTGTTGCAAGTGGGCATGCTGTAAAGGAAGGAAGGAAGGGAGCTTGGAGAGGAGACTAAATGCATCCCCACTGCGTTCTTTACTTCTCCCTGCCAATCCTCCACACAAAGCAAGGCGTTCTCTGGCTCTGGTGCTGGAAAGCTAGACTTCTTTGTTTTCTAGGCTATAGCAAAAGACAATGGATGTGAACCCCACATGTATCACGGCATCACATTGTGTCCCCATAAATAGATACGATTATTATTTGTCAATTAAAAATTAAATTAAACTTAAAAAATATTTTTAAAAGACTGTGATGAACATTGGAAAGTAGAGACAGAATGGCATTTGGAGGGAGATTTGCTAGGATTTAGAAGTTCTAAAGCGAGGAAATCACCTTCAGAGACACACATTAGTGCATTTACCTCAAGGGACCCTATGGCAGTTCTCAGGTCTACATCTTATTTCACAGTTCCTCATGGAGCCTCCTGTGCAAAGCTGCTCTTAGCACTCAGTCAATAAAAGCAGTGGAGCTGGTCAGGGCTCCTTCCCTTTTACTTCCAAGCCCGGTCTATTGATTGTGTGGCTCTGCTGTTCCATTGGTAGAGTTCCTTACAATTTCTATATTACTGTTCTAATTTTCTTCTCATGCTGCAGACTTCTTACGATTCATTTTTTTCTTGTTCCTAAGCTTTCATCCTTTTATTGTCCTTTTAAACTTATTTGATTTTGTGGTAGGCTGCCTCCAGTGGTTTGGGGAATGAAGTTGGGGTGAATAAATGTTTAACTGTTGATAAAATTTTCATTACTAAAAGAAACATGAGAGAAAAAGCATTTTTTGTTGTTGTTGTTTTGTATCATCTGGAAGAGACTAAGATCTAATATAGGGTATAGAACACAAATGAAATTCTAAATAAACCAATCACAAGAAGACCAACAACACGTTATAGTTTACAGAAAGAGGCAGTATTATATACCAGTTATGAACACGAGCTCTAGAGACTGGTGCACCTTCAAGACACATAAACATTTAAGGTATATGGTAAAAGTGCTCACCACAAAAGTAGAGGAGAGTATATATTTTAATGAACCTTCAATTGTTGTTTTAATTTCAACATATTTGATTATTTTTCAGCATGACTATGTTTTCAAGTGTTTTGAGGGATTTTTTTTCCAGGGGGAGGAGTTACTTGTTTTGTTTTGTTGCTATTTTCCTCTCTTTTGGTGAGAGCTTTTTTATATAGTTTATTTCAATTCTGGTCATAATGTCTGCATCGTTCCTCAGCTCTGCAAGCATATTCCTCATGAAATCCCAAAACTCAGAAACATAGCTGTATTAACACTAAAGCCTCGATTCAGTCGTTTTCAAATTAAAATCTCAGTGCTGATTTTTTTGGCTTTCATTCCGTCACCTAAATATCAAAGTTGTCTAGAAATGCTGACCTCCCTCGAATAAATTCTCGTGACCACGCAATTTTCCCAAACGCCGTATCTCTTTATAAAAACAGAAGCAGAAAGTTTACAGTCAAACACGAAGTAGCAGGTGTCTGGGTTACAGGCAGGGAAACAGTCGCCTCAAATCATAATCTGGAAAGTTTCCCAGAAACTTTCTGCTGCTTACATTCTTCTCTGTCCTCAGAAGTCACAAGTCCTCCATCTCTAATTTCAACCTTGTAGAAAGAAACCAGAGTTGTCACTCTTTGGAAAGAAACCCCATTTCCTTATAAAAGCTCAGCATATGTTTCAGCTACAAACAGCCTAAATTAAAATAAACTAAATTTTCCATCGACCCTCTAAGTTTCTCAACACTATCTGCGTGCGTCACTATTGTCATTGAGGCTAGTATGTTTCAAGCCTCGGGTATCACTTTTCCTAATAACATCAAATATTATTTTATTTTTCTTCCTAAATTTGTAGGTGTAATGATGCTTTGGTCAACAACTTCACTTTCGATGTAGCTGTATAAAGTCAACATAGAATAGGAAGAGGTTGGCCAAGTGAGGTGGCTCACTCCTGTAGCACTTTGGGAGGCCGACGTGGGCGGATCATGAGGTCAGGAGTTCGAGATCAGCCTGACCAACATGGTGAAACCCTGTCTCTACTAAAAATACAAAAATTAACCAGGCATGGTGGCACACACCTGTAATCCCAGGTACTCAGGAGGCTGAGGCAGGAGGATCACTTGAACTAGGGAGGCAGAGGTTGCAGTGAGCCAAGATCGCACCACTGCACTCCAGCCTGGGTGACACAGCGAGACTCCATATCAAAAAAAAAAGAATAGAAAGAGGTTGGATACATTCCGAGCCTCCTCAGTCTGGGTGGCTGGGTGGAAAAATCTCTCATTTATTTGGGATTTGACCTTTGCTAATGGGAGGATAAAATTAGAAAAAGACAGTAAAGGGAAAGGACAAGGATGCTGACCAAAGACAAATAAGAGGACCAACATCAGCGTTGATGGGCCAGTCTGGTCTTCCTACCTGTGACTTTGTTTACTACTCTCTGTGCTCCATACTACTGCTAGAGTTATTGCTTCAAAATGCAAATGCATCATCTTGCTTTTAAAGCTTTTGACAGGCTGTCAGTCTCAAACAAGACGAAAGTCTCACACCTCAGTGTGACCTAGGAGGTTCATTGTCAGTCTGGCCTCTGCAGACCTTACCCCATTCAAATGCTAAGAGATGAGGGAAGGTTTTAAGTGGGCTGAGATACCTCCTGCCACTGACCATTCTCCCTGCTCTGCATGGGACATCCCCTCACTACACCTCCCAGTGTTGCCTGGCTGGCTCCTATTCAGGATTTATTTCCTGATTTTCTCCAAATACAGACAACTATTTTTTCTTCATGCTTCATTCCATCTTCATCACCAATCACATATCCAGTGTTGTGCTAGATATGACCCTTATAGTCTCACAAGAGCCAATCCTTACATTTTAATGAATTTCAAAAGTTAGTTGTTAAATACAGCCATTATTTAAAAGTAAACTCTATGAAATTAGTTAAATAAATTGTGTTAAATATAAATTTAATAAATGCTCAAAACTCATTACTCCCTAATTAGCTTATTACATTTTACTATTATGTATGTCTTTGAAGTTATTTGTTTCTGTTTTATTTGTGTGTTGGGAATACTAAAATAATGAGGTACTGTACTGTGCCTCTCTTTCCAACTCCATATTCAGTATCATTCCATTGGCAGCTTACAATTGTTCACGATGGGAGTTTTATACCATTGAAACTGACAAACATTACACAGCAGAACTTGATTACTGTTATATTGTTAGTCTAGACTTAAGAAAGTGATTGAGGAAATGTTAACACTTCACATGAAACTTAACATGTATTGTGCCTTTAGCTGTTACATTGTGAATAACACAAAAGAATCCAGAAAATACTTTGTGGTATTTAGAAATTATTACCCAATTCAGAAAAGAAATTGCTCATGTCATTGATGAATGAGTGAAGATCTGATTCATATTAATTGCTTCTCTTTCATGTTACTTGTTAGCATAATGTTAACGTAGACAAAAACATAAACTATTATTCATTTTTAGACTACACTCATTTCTCAATTGCAACTATCAGTTGGCTATAGATATAAGATTTCAGTAAAATTGATGAAGGCACACTTTGAGGAGCAATTCATTATGTAAAATTTACAATAAGGAGGATTATATTTTTATTTGTATTTGTAAACTGTGCTGCAATTCTTTATAATAATATTTATAATAAACATATGCACATATATATGCACATACATTTTTTTTCTTAAAAAACTGGTTGATAACATTTACCAGGACACTACTACATGGTATGTGTCTTTCACAAGATATTGAAAGATTTTTTAAAAGAATTAGGGTCATATCTGAATCATCATTAGATCTCCAGCACCTATTTTATCCCCAGTAGATACTTGATAAATGCTTGCTGACTTGAGTTAAAAGAAAGACTGTATTTCCAACTATTAATATTTATGCATGCAGGGCCTCTGCAACCACAAAGAGGTTGGAGTTTTTCTCATTTTGGCCAGGGTAACTAGACAACAATACACTAGTTTTGGGAAAAGAGAAAGAGAGAGTATCTGGTTAAGGAAATAATGTTCCAGAATATATACCTATTTCTCCTTTACTGATTTTTGAATGAAAAATTTGGTAACCATAAGACAATTATTCAATGTATTATCTTGGTATGCATAGTTAGTGCTAACTTACATATGAAATGGTTTTTAGAGTCTGTAGCAGACGCACTTATAACCATCCTCAAGCATGTTCTCTACGAACTCCTCGTATCCACAAATGTATATACTTGTATATGCTTAACATGAGCACTTTCTTATGGAAAAGGAGCTGAAAACACACGCGTTCCAAAAAACATAATCAATGATACACATAAAGTTGTAAAATATTCCCTATACTAGCAGAATTCACATTATATCTATGCTTGTCCTCATTTGGTTTAGGATAGAAAAGAGAAACCACATGGTATTTTCAGCAGGAAGGGGGTTAACACGGAGCAGCAAGTACCTACAGCCTCACTGGGGCACAGGAGGAACATTCTATAGGCTGGACCTCCAGGAATTATTCCCAGAACTTTACAAAACTGACCTACTTGAGGGGCTTTTTCCTTTGCTTCAAGCCATCACATGGTTTTAGACTTAGATGGAATGCCTGGTTCAAGAAACTTTCCCTGCCTTCAACACTCACAAAATGTAGAGGATGCTCACTAGTAAGGAGATACTATAAAATCTTGTATTTCCAGTTTTTATAAATAGTACTTCCCCCACCCCCACAAAAAAAAAAAACTTTGCCTTACTACCAGACAGCATAATAGTATATCTAACTTACAGAATCTAATATCCAGATCCACAGTTTCCAGAGAGAATCAGATACATGAGTTTTAACTTTCCCACTTCTACAGAAGGCAACTGAAAGAGATGGGGTTGGATGCTGAGTGCCAATCAGCAAAAAACATCCGTAACTGTATCTATCATTTCTGTTCTCAGCCAGATGGTTATGGAGACCTTGACCATATCCTTCAGTTTGCACCATAGTGCAATCAACCACTGCACCAACTGTTTTTCTAAAGTGACGTTTGGCTGAAATAACTGGTAGCCCCTTTGTATAGAAAAAAAATAAAATATGATTATGATAATTGCAAATACTGTATTTTCAATTTTTTTAATTTTTTAAATGACATATTGTACATATTTCTGGTATACATCATGATGCTGTCATACATATAACATATAGTGATCAGATCAGATAATTGGCATACATCACCTCAAATATTGATCATTTATTTGTGTTGAGAATATTCAGTATCTCCTTTCTAGCTATTTGAAACTATATAATGTATTATTATTAACTACAGTCATCCTGCAGTGCTATAGGACTGAAGTCTGCTTTTATTTTCATTTAACATTGCCATAAGCCTCTCCTCATGCCAATAAAATTTTTTCATGAACATTCGTAAATGTTGCCTAATAATGGCACTTTTGTGACTATTTGATAATTTACTTAACTACTTCTTTTTTGCTAGTGATGTAGTTAAGTTATAATTTTCTACAAAACTAATGATGTCGTGAGGTACTCCTTTGTATGTAAACTCCTGTCATTCTCTCCAATTATTTTCTGAGGATCTCAGCTTTCTCTTAAAAATGGGTCTTATTTACTGACTCACTGAATCTAGGACTTTTTTATTTGTTCTGTAAATGAGACAAAAGCAGATCCATATTGTTTTAGAAGCAATGAGGAAAAGTCAGCAGTATACTATTTTGTGCTAAAATAGCACAGCTTCTAAAACACCTGGGACCTTGTTGAGAGGCATTACTTAAAAGCATAGATTGCAGTAAATGTTGCTTCATTTTGACTTTTATGTTAGGCCTGTAATCTTGATGTAATAAATCAATATGTTTCTTATTTAAGATGATGCCTAATCATTAGACACTGGTACTCACAAATATTATTGCTCATTCTCCTAAAGACAATACCTGTTTCTAGTATTTTTAGTTTAAATCAATGTACTAACTATGTGCTCCCACCATGCTAATTTTAGGTGGAATCAAAAATGTGTAAAATAATGTCTCTAAATTGCAAGAGTTTACAGTGTTTGGGGGCATGTGAGAAAATTGCTTTATTGCTCTATTCTAAAACAGCATTATGTTCTCTTTAATTTTTTCTTTAAATCTCAGTGACAATGAAGTGGAGTGAGAGTGCAAAGATTCCCTTTAGAATCTCTAGGCTGTGAGCACCACAAGCTCCAGGGATTTCTTTCTCATTTAAATTGGCATCTCAGTTGCTTAGTTCGCAGCTTGATAAATATGACTTAGATAACGGAATGAACAAATGGACAGTAAACGAATGACTCAACTTAGATCCTATTCTATGAAAAATCAGTTTAAAAATGATCAAAGACCTACATGGCTACCTTAGTCCATTTTGTGTTGCTATAAAACAATAACTGAGGCTGTGTGTGTGTGTGTATCTATCTATGTGTGTGTGTATATATATGTATATATGCATTTTGAGACGGAGTTTCTCTCTTGTTGCCCAGACTGGAGTGCAATGGCATGATCTTGGCCCACTGCAACCTCTGCTTCTTGGGTTCAAGCAATTCTCCTGCCTCAGCCTCCCGAGTAGTTGCGATTATAGGCATGTGCCACCATGCCCGGCTAATTTTTTTTTTTTTTGTATTTTTAGTAGAGATAGGGTTTCTCCATATTGGCTAGGACGGTCTCAAACTCCTGACCTCGTGATCCGCCCGCCTCGGCCTCCCAAAGTGCTGGGATTACAGGTGTGAGCCACCGCGCCCAGCCTAGGCTGTATAATTTATAAAGAAAAGAGGTTTATTTGACTTATGGTTTTGCAGGCCATACAAGAAGCATGGTTGCTAGCATCTGCTTCTGGAGAAGGCTTCAGTCTCCTTCCACTCATGGTGGAAGGCAAAGGGGAGCCAGGATATGGAGATCACACGGCAAGAGAGAAAAAAAGAGAGATGGGGCAGATGCCAAGCTCTTTTTAACTATCAGTTCTTTGGGAACTCTCATGGGAACTAAGACAGCAAGAACGCACTGGTTACCTTGAAGAGGACATCAAGCCATTCATGAAGGATCCATCCCGTGACCCAAACACCTCTCACCAGGCCCCACCTCCAACAGCGGGAATCCAGTTTCAACGTGAGACTCAGTGGGACCAAACAAACCATATCCAAACCACAGCAATGGCTTGGTAACTTCAGGAACCAGATAACTTAATCTCAACATAGTGACTATTTATCAAGCACTTAACTGAAGTCTGCTGTAAGCCTTTTACATGTTATATTTTATTTACTATTCATAATTTATGTGCTAGGTACTAGTTTATTTCCCAATTTATAGAAAACTAAGGTTTAGTATTAATGTGCCCAGATCATGCAGTGAGTAACAACTGACGCAAGGATGCTGAACCCCACTATGCTCTTAACCATATGTCTCCCATATGACATACGGCAAATATCAAGGGTTGATGTGGGGCAAGAGCTTATAGCAAGTTATTAAAACAATGTGGGTATTTTGTTGTCGTTGTTTGCTTGCTTGTTTTTGAGACAGGGTCTTACTCTGTTACCCAGGCTGGAATGCAGTGGTGTGATCCCAGCTCACTCCAGCCTCAATCTCCCCAGGCCCAAGTGATCCTCCCACCTCAGCCTACCAAGTAGCTGGGACTACAGGTGCACACTATGATCCT
Organism: Macaca thibetana thibetana; assembly: GCF_024542745.1. Classification (NCBI taxonomy): domain Eukaryota; kingdom Metazoa; phylum Chordata; class Mammalia; order Primates; family Cercopithecidae; genus Macaca; species Macaca thibetana. The sequence continues at coordinate 111,947,870 of NC_065589.1, read as the reverse complement.
CAGCTAATTAATTTTGCATTTATTGTAGAGATGGGGTTTCACCACATTGCTCAGGCTGGTCTTGAACTCCTGAGCTCAAGCAATCTGTTCCCCTCAGCTTCCCAAAGGGCTGGGATTACCCTTCCCAAAGGGCTGAGCCATCACACTGGGTCATAAAACAATGTTTATATGTTATGAATTCCTCTGTGTATTTGTAATATAAAGTCACATCATTCTCAATTTTCTATGTGTCCTTTTGTCAGGAAACTCTCTATCACTTCTTGAGGCTTTACCAACCTGAAATTGCTCCCACATGTTGGAGTCATACTCTGTCCAAAAATGTTCAGACGTTCTAGGAGCATCAAGTTGAGAGAAAATCCAATTCTGGTGGTAATCACCACCATCATTTCTAATGCTACACTGTGTAGCTGTTGAAATGTTGAAGATTCCACTGTCCACCAGATGTCCACTCTGCAGCAATGCTTCCTTGATCTGGGTGTCTGCCAGCTTGGCAGGTTGCTGCCCAGTTGAGTTTGAACTTGTAGCTCAGTGACAGGCAGAATTCAAAGATGGCTCCAGAGTCCCTGGCCCCTGATGTACATGTGCCTACTCCCAACTATTCAATTAAACTGATCTAGGTGTTGCTGGAAAGGGATTTGCAAATGTTACTAAAAGTCCAAGTCAATTGACCTAAAAAATGAGAGATTATCTGGGTAGAGCTGGACTAATCACGTGAGCCCTTCAAGTCTGAATCTACTAATCAGAGATAAGTGAATCAAAGAGAGTAGAAGAATGAGAGATTCAATGAGAGGGAAATGCTCTGGAGGCACATGGCATAGAATGCAGGCAGGCTCTAGAAGCTGAGAGCAGCCCCTACCTGAGAGTCAGTAAGGAACCGGCAACCTCAGTCCTACAATCACAAGAAACTAGATTTTGCCAACAATCTGAAAGAGCTTGGAAGCGGTCTCTTCCCTAGAGTCTCCAAAGAGGGTGTAGGTCATATGGTATTCTCATTCCAGCCTGGTGATATGCTGAAGAGAGAACCCAGATATGCAGTGATAAAATTCTAACCTGCAGAACTGTGAACTAACAAACGCTCATTGTTTTTGAAGTTAAGTGTGTGGTAATTTGTTATGCAAAAATAAAAAGCTAACACAAACTTTCTTTTTTTGTTTTTTTTTTTTTTTTTTTTTTTTTGAGACGGAGTCTCACGCTGTTGCCCAGGCTGGAGTGCAGTGGCGCGATCTCGGCTCACTGCAAGCTCCGCCTCCTGGGTTCACGCCATTCTCCTGCCTCAGCCTCCTGAGTAGCTAGGACTACAGGTGCCCGCCACCGCGCCCGGCTAATTTTTTGTATTTTTAGTAGAGACGGGGTTTCACTGTGGTCTCGATCTCCTGACCTTGTGATCCGCCCGCCTCGGCCTCCCAAAGTGCTGGGATTACAGGCTTGAGCCACCGCGCCCGGCCTTCACAAACTTTCTTAATGTTCTAAGTCTGATAATTTTTTTTTTCACAGCCCAAATGCTGAACCTGGGTCCTGATGGGCTTCTAGTTCAATCCACATTGAGATCCAAAATTTCCTCTTCCCATAATCTTCAAGTCTTCATGGCGGTGCTAAGGTTCTAGCCTAGACTGTTTCTGGTTTCCTGATGGTTCCCATTTTTCACTCATAAAGTGAACCCTTCTTAATGTCGAAGAATAAAGTGTCTAAAGCCTGTATTTGTCAGGCCACAACAAGTTCAAATGCAGTTTATCTGAGTCATTGGCTGCCTAGCATTGTAAATATTCATAATTGATTTCTCAAGTAAAAACAAAGATATGTAACAGGTGACCAGAGGTTGTTAACAACTCTAAGCAAAGTGGTAGTTTGCCCCTCAGTGATCACCACATTTAAACTTGGTTTTAACTGATATGCCATTATCTGTAAATTTTCACTAACTACAAAAACAGACAGAAAAAAACTACACATACGTGCACACATATACTATATTTCTTTTTCAGCTTTTGTCTCAAAGCAAAATTAAAGTAACACGCAAAAGGGTAAAATGCATGCTCAGAATACTATCTATGAATGCTAAGATAGAAAGTACATGCTTTTCAAAATAAATAAGAAATAATCATTTGAATCCTTCGTGATTCTCTTTTTTTCTTTCTGCTTGTTCTTTTTTTAAAAAAAATATTTCTTAACAGGTAAATATCTTAAAGTCTTAACATACATGTGTGTGTGTTCACTCCAGAAGGACTTTTGCTTTCAAAAATATTTTATAGTGAGATAAAAGACAAGCCTGGAAGGAGAATGAGCATTGTATTAAACAAGGATTCATAACAGTGGAACATCAATGAGGAGGGAACCAAACACTATCGAGAGGTTACTCCATATCTCATCATCTTTGAAATATGTTATCTTATATGAGAGAAAATAGACTTTATTCAGCTTTGCAGATATGTTGTTTTGGATTTATTTAAAATTGCAGGCATTTCTCTCTTTTAGTGCAAAGATTCATTTATAGCAACATAAACCCACCTTAAATATTATCAACTGCAACCTCAAAAAATTCCAATTTAAAAGGTCAAAGTTTCAGTTAAACATCCCCGATTTCTCTGCGAGAAACTATGATTTAAAATTTTAGAAAGAGGCAGACTCATCTACATTTTAGGTTAAGCAGACCCAAACTCATTTTAAAATCTGATTATATATTTTTCAATTCTGTGCTTAATAGAGAGTATAATCCAAGGGAGAAATCTATGATCCTTTGTTTAATCTTATTGTTTGTGTTGGGATATTTTTACAAAACGTTTTATTTAAAAGGATAATAGCTAAGTTGAGTAGAAATGGTGGAGTTTTGCCCTCTTAGTTAAAAAGCTTTTGGAAGAACAGTTCTAAAGACCACAAGGCCATAGGCCGGGTACCACTTTCTGTCGGTTTGTTAGCAAAAATATAAGGCAGGGACTGAGCAGAATATAAGCATTATTTTGAAAACTAACCTAGAAAACACAATTCCAAGCTATGATTACAAAAGCAGATATACTTAAATAGGTAATTATAAACAAAATATGAGATATACAATTACATTTAAAACAGGCTAATACAGAGAAAGAAGAGAACCTTACAAACTGTACTGTTAGTAATCCATACTAAGCAGAGCAATTGTTCTCAAAGTGTTTCCTGTTACCTGAGAACTTATTAGAAATGCAGATTCCCCGGCCACAACAAATCAGAAGTTCTCAGGATGAGACTTAGCAATCTGTGCCGTCACCAGCCCTCCAGTGATATGTGACTTATTGGAGTAATAACGAGGTACATAAGTCAGACCTGTATTATTTGAAAGCTCTGCAGATGATTCTAATGTACAGCCAAGTTGAGTTCAAATTTTTTAATTGGTTAGATATCAAAATTCACCAGTAAGAAAATGAACAATGTGATTAAAAAATAGACATGAGATCTGAATAGACACTTCATCAAAGAAGATATCCAGATGGCAAACAAGCATATGAAACATGCTCTACATCATATGTCATCAATGAAATGCAAATAAAAGCAAAATGAGATACTACTACATACAAATAGAATGGCCAAAATCCAGATCACTGAGAACACCAAATTCTGGTGAAGATGTTGAACAACAGGAGTTATTGTGCATTGGTGATGGAAATATAAAATGGTAGAGCCACTTTGAAAGATAGTATGACAGTTTCTTATAAAATTAAACATACTCTTACCATATGATTCAGCCATCCAGTTCCTTGGTATTTATAAAATGAGTTCAAAACATATGTCTATTCAAAAACCTGCACACAGCTATTTATCGCAGTTTTATTCATAATTGCCCAACTTGGAAGCAACCGAGATATCCTTCAGTAGGTGAAAGAAAAAATTATGGCACATCTAGACAATGGAATATTATTCAGCACTGTAAAGAAATGAGTTATCAATACGTGAAAGGACATGGAAGAAACTGAAATGCATATTGCTAAGTGAAAGAAGCCAATCATATGATTCCAACTATAGGATATTCTGGAAAAGGCAAAACTATGGAGACATAAAAAGATCAGTGGTTGTCAGGGGTTGAGGGAAAGGAGGGATAAATAGGCAGAGTGCAGAGGATTTTTAGGACAGTGAAACCTAGGAGGAGACAGAATGGTGGATACATGTCACTACACATTTATCCAAACCCACAGAATGTACAACACCAAGAGTGAAACCTAATGTACTATGTCGTTTGGATGATAACGATGTGTCAATACAGGTTCATCAATTGTAATAAATGTACCTCTCTGGTGTGGTACAGTATGTCGGTAACAAGGAAAACTGGGAAGGGTGTGGCAGATATACGCAAACTCTCTGTATGCCCCACTCAATTTTTCTTTAAATTTAAAACTGCTCTAAAAAATTGTCTAATTTTTAAATAGGGTAGATGATAGTAAAGGATCATTTTTAAAATAGGCAAATCATGAGTATGAGTTTACACAGATACAAAATGTACATGTGTCAAAGATTTTATTTAGCTCATTAGTTAGGAAAATGGGAATTAAAATGCCATAAGTTCAAAAGAGATCCCAAAGAGTAACTATATAAGCCCAACAAGAATGCCAACATGAATTTGCCTAATACAGAGAAACCTGGCTTCTTCCATAGTAGGTTAGAAAAGCCCATTGAATCTCCATTGGACAGAACCTATCTGCATGTATATAGAAAATAATGTTTTGTATTTCTATGAATTTTCTGCAAGTTAACATCTAACTCTACAAAATTATAGAATAGTTCCAAAACAATGGAATACACAAACCCTACAGAATCAGATGAATCAGAGGATGCGTTCTAAACAGTACAAAATTTCTCCATTAAAGAAACCTGGTAATCTTTTGGTCCCTTTTTAAGTCACCCACAATTTTTTCTACCAGCTAAAAACATGTAGAAAAAGAGGCAAAGCAAAGCGTGTCCTGGGGGGAACGTGGCCAGCTGAGATGGCAGGGAGGTGACAGCCTCCAAAGAGCAGAGCACAAGAATTGACGCAGTTTGACAAAGAGGGTTTGCCCTTTATCAAAGGTCTTGAGGGTCATGTTGATGATTTTGTTCTTCCTCTAATCTAAATGGGAAGTTGTTGGAGGTTTCTAAAAAAAAAAAAAACAGATGTGATATGATTAATGCAGCGCTTTAGGGAAATTAATCCAAAACCATCTGCAGGATAGATTAAATGCCAGAACTGACCAGAAAGACCAGGTAGGAGCTGGTAAAGTAATCCAGGATTAAGATAAAATTGAAAGTTTTATTATCCAGAGATTTCCTCTCTAAGAATTTCTTTGAAGACAGGCATTATTCCAAATCCATCTCATTCTATAAAACTCACAAAGCCAGTGCGCGCTCTCTCTCTGTCTCTCTTGGCCTTGATCTAGAGTAAAATGTTGAAAATAGAGACCCATTTTTCTTTCCAGACAGGGTGGATAGTTATCTGGAGTGAAAAGTTTCATTTTCCAGCATTTTTCATTGAAACTATCACCTGATAATTACACGGAATAGAAAGTAACCATTAATCACATCTTTAATATATCAATTCATCCTTGTCTACCTTGTGTGGAGCAGAATTAAAATTAATCAGTCAAACCAAACCCTATCAGGAGCGAATGCCTGGGGAAGTGTGGGTTAAGAAGGCAACCCTTTTAAACGGAGAAAATGCATTTGCTTCTGCTGGCAGGAGGACTGAGGCCTTACCTGTATCACTGCTTTATGTCATCACAGAAAGTGTTTAAATCCCCTCCCTTGTCCGGTTTGAGCAACCTCAAGTTTGTTAGACATGTAAAGCTCTTAAATGTTATCTGACCTACCAGGGAAGGAATTTGGTCAGTTTGGTCATTGCCCTTTCGCGACACATAATTTTGTTAATGAAAGGCTTTCACAAAACAAATTCACATTTTAAAACGCAACAGCTGCCTACATCCTTGTCATCCCTATTTCTCAACTGATAGGTACACTCCTCCAGGATGGCCCACTAGGAGGCTCTTCTTTCTAAAGCTGGAGGGGGGAAAAAGCCATTTTTATGATGGCGATTAGATGTAGAGTCTGGGTTTAAAGATTCCAGAACAAATAACGTGGCTTATTTCCTGCTTTCCTGACTTGTATTGATGCTCTGAAAAGAAATCTCTCCCTTCTCTCCGACCAGATTTATAAACACCTTGCAGAAAGCACCCAGGTCTTATACTGATTTTGTTAAGTCCCCTTCCAAATATGAGAGCTTCTGCATAGCTGCTTGAGAAATAACTTGGTGTTTTGTTGGTTATAGGTTATAAATTCTACAGAAAGTTGAGGGGGAAAAAAGATCCTCTTAGGGGCTGAAAATGTCAAGGTACTTATTTCTAAACTTTGAATCTAGATTGCAAGCCTTTTTATATTTTACATAGGGAGAAGAGAGTTTTGGTGTTTTTGGAGACACACTTTAAGGCTTTCCATGATTACCATTATAGTACATTATTTCCCCCCTATAAAATTCAGAAAATTAAAAATTGAGGAGAGCCAAGGCTGTGGCAAGTGGAAAACAATCAAGCCACTGAGCCGTGGGCACTGAGCAGTTTACTCCACTCCCTCACTTATAAAGGGCTCCCACTCAAAGCCCAGCGCATATGTCAACTCAGTGCCTCTCAAAATTGCAAAGTACTGCATATCAGAAACCAGTGGGCCCAGTCATTAATCAAAACAATGACATTAAATTCACCAAATCCCGTACTTACCAACTAGCCTCATCTCCTCTCTAGCTGCTAGCTGAGTACAAGATAAATGATGGGTACTCAATAAATTCTGGATGAATGAATTGACTTGCAAATTACCAGTCTCCAGTGTGGGGTGACCACATCTGAGACTAACAAAGAGAGTATGACGAAAGGTCAAAAAAAGGAGGCTGTGATGCCTATGTTAGATCCAACTTTAATTTTCACATAAATCAAAGGAATGCATTAATATTTGAGTTTTGAGTTAAATGTAAAAGTACAAACACAGGGTGTTTTTTCTTATTTTTATTTTCTGCAAAATAAATAATAAATAGAAGAGGATCGGGTATATGTCATCCTGGAAGCAGATTATAATTGAAGATGAAAATTCATACTAGTATCTGAAGAAATAGTCAGAGATCATTGGGGTACCAGCCAAATCTGACCAAAGCATCCAGGACACCGTCTCAATTTATAATTGATCTCTATGAGAACTGGTTTAGAGTCAGTGTGTTGATTTTGCTGACAGTTTAAGTTCCTTCTGTTGTGAGCTAAGTTTAGATGGAGTTGGCTATTTGAGCAACCCAGTGCCAGGACTCCATTTTGCATTTCAATGAGAATTGGGAAAGATGTTTTACAATGATCAAGAAAAAAAAGGAATGGAGAAACTCAGTTTCCTAAGAAGAAATAGACATAGATGCTATTAATCTAGGATGTAACTGAAATAAAAAGAAATGGACCATAAAAATGTGAAATGGTCGATGTAACAATAAAAATAAGCTACCTATATAAATAAAGACATGGTAATAGCAATAAAACTAATGCCTTAATTTGAATACCACACAGCTTGTAAAGTGCTGTCACATATGGTATTTCATTTGATTCTCAGAGGTTATGATAAAATATACTTGAGCATTACACATATTTGTATAATTGATTTTTCAACACCACAGCCAATTACATTTGTACAGATACTGGTTATCGTAGTTTTTAGCAGTATTCTAAATGTCCATGGTTTTCCTTTGTGTTATCTACCGTAGATCTATTATTTTTTTGCCAATTTATCTTAGAACCTATTGACAAATTTACAGGTTGCGATTATAAGTTGAATTATATCCCCTCAAAATGTATATTTTGAAGTTCAAACCTGCAGTATCTTAGAAAGTAATTTCACCTGGAATTAGAGTTGTTACTAATATAATTAGTTAAAATGAGGTCATTCAGTTAGATCTTAATCCAACATGACTAGTGTCCTCATAAAAGGGGGACATTTGGGAAGAGGCAGGCACACAGGAAGAATGTCACATGATAATAAAGGCACGAGATCAGTGTGAAGCTTCTGCCAAAGATTGCCAGCAAACCACCAGCAGCTAGGGAACAGGCATGGAACAGGCTCTTTCTCACAGCCCTCAGAAGAAACCAACGTGGCTAACACTTTGATCTCAAACTTGCAGACTCCAGAACTGTGAGAAAACAAATTTCTGTTGTTTAAGCCACCAAGAGTGTGGTATTTTGTTACAGCAACTCTAGTAAACCAATACAGTTGCTGTCATGCCTGTTACTTTAAAAAAAATAATAGAGACATGTTTAAGAGTATAGAGCCATGGTTCTTTAAGAAAGTATGGCCAAAAAGAGCCTCTCCTGCCTCATCATCAATGGCAGCAGCTCTTTCTATGGACCCCTCTGGTTATTCTTGTTGGAAGCTCATGTGCCCGGTGGGTCCCAGGTATGTGACACTGGCCACCTCCACTCTGCTTTCAATTTGTATATCCTTCCAAGGTTCTCCACAGGAAGGCCTGTTGGCCAAGGGAACTCGCAAAAAATATATATATATATATATATATATATATATATATATATATATATATATATATATATATATATATATATGGGATTGGTTCCTGGCTTTCCCTATTACCAAGTGTATGCTCTTTGACAAATTACTTAACTTCCCTATTTATAAGATGGGGATAATGAAACTTATCTCACAAGGTGGTTGTGAGGTGTAAATAAAGTAATATACATCACCATCCAATTTTTTTCCTAATTCAGTGTTGAAAACTGCTGCACAGATGAGGGAGAAAACATAAATATCACCATTCTGCAGTCCTACCGACTTTATTCCCAGATCATGATCCATTGTTCTGTCTCTTTCCTCTTGATAAAATACCATTTATTTTTTTCCATCACATCTATTTGCCTCCTCTTCTTAATTTCTGTACTCCTTTTACCATGCCATGCCCATTAACTATGTCTTCTTGCCTTCCTCTTGTCTAAAACAAGTGAAATGTCTTTATTCATCCATCTACGAAAAAAAAAAAAAAGACTTTTCCCAGTGAATTGGTAGGTCCAGAATTTCTACACAGGGTGAGCCAGAGGCAGTAATTTTGTTGGAAAGACATGCCAGAGAAGATGTCTTGAGTCTGCCTTGCAGAGCAGATGCTGTGTTTTTGTTTAGTGTTGGCTTCTGTGGGATGCTTGGAAGGAGTGGTGTGCTAATCAGTTCAGTCACTGTCCTGGGGGCTAGTTTTTGTTTGTTTGTTTGTTTGCCACTACAGACTTTTTCTCCACTCTTCCTTACCTTGTCCCCTACCCAAAGAGGGTGATTTCTGTTGGCTGTTTACTCAGAATCCCTCGTCCCCCTGTAAGAAAATCACAGGGTTGGACCAAAGAGAGAGAGAGAGAGAGGTATTTTTTCACCCCATCCCCAGGTTTCCTTCGTGCCAGGCACAGATTTTCACTGTATCCCTCTAAAAATGTAGCTCCTTTCCAGCCACCTTTCTCCTGGTGCAATAGCTCTCATCAAATTCCAGTACTACCATTCGCTCCTCGTCCCTCTTCAAGACCACAGGTAGTGACACAAACAAACGTGATAATCATTTTTTAATATCTTTGCCCCTTGAAAATTTGGATTTCTCACTATTACTGGTCTCTGGATGTTTAATTATCCTCTAACTCTTCCCACATTTTTGTAAACAGTCCATTCAGTATAACTCTCTTAATTTAAGCTCACTGAATGTGCCATCTATTTACTGTTAGGACTTTGATATCCCACCACCACCATCTTGGCACTGCTGTCTCTTTCTTTTATAACTTTACATTTGGGGTAACCAGCAGTTTGTTGATAAGGAAGTTTTACTTTATCCTAGTTCTTGTATTTCCTGAACAATTGTAGTGGTGCTTTTGATATCATAATCACCGGTTCATCTGTTATTATTTTATCATGCATCTCTGATATTCCTGAACTCTTCATTCCCCTCTTCCTGCCTTCACCTTTAAGTTTATTGTCTGGAGCCACAATAAGTGGAGGGGGTGGGGGTGATAACCAGCCAGTGGCCAGACTTGGAATGAAACATTGCTTACCTTTCCCTGAACCCAATGAGGGTGATTTCTGAGTGTTTGTATGAACACCACGACTTTCAGAAAAGCATGAATTTTCCACCAATCTCAAAAGAATAATATGCCAAATTTGTGGTTAAGAACAAATAACATAACCAACGGAGACAGCACATAGTAGCGGATTAACAGTTTTTAGCCCCTTAAACTGAAACAAACAAACAAACAAAAAAATGTGAATAGCTCTCTTTGTTTTTAAATGTATTAATTCATACCAGATGCAATCTTTACCTAATATAATGTGTCAGGAGAAATTACTTCCCTACAAGAAATCGGTCCTTTATTATAGTGGAAAAGACTAGAAACTACTTTTCTAATTTTTGTTATCCTCTGTCATTAAAATTGAAGTGCAAACACATTACTTCCAAACAATAATAGCATATAGTTCATCTACATCCATACCTTCTAGAGGTTAATGCCCTTTCTGAATGACTTTGCCTGATTTTTCCATGTAGGTTATGAATATAATCCCCAGAGACTGAGCCACACACATCTCAACATAGAGGGAACACGATCCTGTGACATGCCAGCCCAGGCTTGCCCTCTAATGCCCGCCATGACAGTTTTATTCTTTTGTCTCCTGTCTTTTTCTTTTGCTTCTTTCTTCTTCTTTGGTTTCCTCTCCTAAATTGCATACCAATAACTCTTACCAATGAAATCCCCACTTTCCATTTTCAATGTCATCAAATGTCTCACTACCTCCCATCTGTTCATACAACTTTTGAAAACTCAAATACTAATAATCGGAGCATGCATTTTTCATTTTTTATTCTCCAAGCCCCTTCCTCTCCCTGCTGTTGCTATTCAGATGGGCTTTGAGGAGTGGGAACTATTCAGCTTATGGATCCTGTTTCTTGGTTTCTGTTACCTTCCATTGTCTTACTTAAGAGCAGGTGTAACCCACATAGGCAGCCGGCCTTGCTGTGCCCTGCAATGGACTCATGGAAATCCTGGGTCTCCCAGCACTTCATGTTCTCCCAGTGAAACCTGTGGAGAATCTCTCACTGCCTCCCTCCAATGTTTTCAAATGTATGAGAAAAAGAGTTGCATTCTCTCACATAAAGCTTGCTACAGGCCTGTATAATCTAGCCCCTTTCCTTATTTTCCTGGAAAATCATGATAAGTAGCAGTTTTGTGTTGTGGTTGTTATTGGGGAGTTGTCCTTATCTTATGGAGGCTGTTTTTCACTTTGAGGAATGTTTAAATCAAATGTGGCAGGTGCTGAGGGGACAAAGATCTGGAATGTGCCTCAGATGCCATTATGGCTTAATTCTGTGTTAAACAATGTTAACCAGCTCCCTTTCCTCTTCACATTCCCAACGCTCAGCAGACAGGGCCTCAAAGCAGGCCTGTCCACAGTGCCAAGAATGTTTCCATCAAGTCAGCCACTTGATGGAAACATTCTTTTTCCTTCCGTAATGACGGGTCTTCAGGAGAGTAGTGGGCAAGCGGCACTGACGCTGTGTAGTGGTGGATGCTGACCCTGCTAGAGAGGGAGATTTTGCTCTCCTCTTCCTATTTCTTTCCATAGGGGTTCCCAGGGGAACTTTGAATGGGAGGGTGAAAAGCCTATGAATTTTGTAACAGATTATTGGATCACTGTGCTGATGCTTGCAGGCTGGGTCTAGTCAAGCGAGGCGGGTAACATAAAGTGGTAAAATGGTCTGCCCCTTCTCACAGACACCACTGTCCTTTGCCCAGAAATGCCCTGAGACTTTCCTTTTCTTCCCCATCATTGCATAAAACAAGATATTTCTGGTCCGCTTGGAATAAAATGCCATACTTCATTCAGCAGTTTATCTGCTCAAGCCTCTCTTAGTATTAGTCATGATTCCTCTTTCACCATGATCAAATGTAATGATCATTCTTTGATGGCTCCATCCTTTGGAAAAGTGGAGATTTCCTAGCAAAGGATTATCTGTTTTCAGCCACTTTGTTTGCAGTAATGCATCCTTTGCAGCAAACTCCTGATGAAAAGACAGCAATTACTTTTTAGTTAATATCAGTTGCCTGTCACCCTCATTCCCTTCCTTGTTCCCATCCTATCAATCAGTTAGTGGAGAATTAGCCATTGCATTTCTTCCATATGTGAGTGCTTTCTCCCCTGGGTAGTGCTGTAATAAGATAAAGACAGCTTTCCTAGCAGCCCTCAAAACTCTCTAGAACTCAGGAACTAGGTGAGCAGGCCCAAGAGCTATTGCCCTTTGAAGAGATTGTTCATGTTCTTGGTTTCCTGAGCTGAGAACTTCCTTTTACATTATTTGCTGCTTCACCCTTTGAAACCTTTGGCCATGTCTTTCTCTTCTCCCTGTACTTCCCTTGTTCTGCAAACTGACCTATAAAGAATCCCGCCCAGGTGTTTTTTCAGGATCATCTTTCCAAATCCCCTTTTGATTGTGTAGAACTATCGGGGCTTTCTCTTTGTTCACACTCTAAGATGCCTGTAGGTTATGATTTCATTTGGACTTTTTTTCTCAAACCTTCTTAATTTCTGAAACACAAATATAGCTGGGTGCGGGGGCTCTTGCCTGTAGTCACAATGTTTTGGGAGGCCAACGTGGGAATATTGCTTGAGGTCAGGAGTTCAAGACCAGCCTGGACAACATAAGCAAGATGCTGTCTCTACAAAAACTGGAAACATTAGCTGGGCATGGTGGCATGTGCCTGTAGTCCTAGCTACTTGAAAGGCTGAGGTGGGAGGATCATTTGACCCAGGAGTTGAAGTCTGCAATGGGCTATGCTCACACCATTGCACTCCAGTCTCGGACAACACAGCAAGACCTTGTCTCAGAAATAAACAAACAAACAAAGACTAAATGAATAAATAAAATACACTTGTTTGTCCATTAAATATTGTGGGTTCCGCTCCTGTGTTTTCTATGCGACTTTAAATTCTCGAGAATGGTAGAGTAGAAAGAGCACAGGCTTTACATCTAAAAGCTGTGATATGAATCTCAGCATGACCACTCAACTTCAGTTTCTTCATCTGTAAGAGGAGATAACAGTGTCATCCCCATGGACCAGTTTTGAGAAATATCACATTTTAAAAGCCTATCACAATGGCTGGCACATGTGGCCTCTCCACAAATGTTGTTTTTCCTCTTCCTTCCCCTTCATTAACCTCAAATATCTGGAGGCATTTATCATTCGCTGTAGGTTTACTCCTTTCCCTGAAAGCTCACACAATAGTTCTAATTTAGCACGTGTCACCAGAGCCGGACAGATTGAATAGAGTATAGAGAGCTGCCTCTTCTGATCATTTTTCTCATATTTCTAAACCTTTCATGTTCTAATAGGCATTTATTTATCTTCATGCTACTACCAGCTCTGAGATTTTGAGGAATTAATTTTGGTGATTATTATAGAATGATAGATATGTTCTGTTCTTCTACTTTACAATGTGTTTTCTTTTCCAAAAATGAGTTGCATTATTTTGGGGGGCCTATTTCATGTTTTGGTGAGTCTGCTTCATTCTGTTTTCGTACTCATCTAGGTAATATCTTACATTCTATATTATTAGATCAATTCAAAGTATTTAACTATAGAGTCACAATTTGGTTACTTCCAACTGTATTATCTATTGAAAGTTAAATTTTTTACAAAGGATGATGTTTATTTTTATAATGAGGAAGGATCCCTGCCCTTTAATGATGTTTATTCTCTTCCTTGTACATACATGTTTGTGTATGTGAGAGAGAGAGATTTGGATGGTAGTGGTTATTCATTAATATAATACAATATTTATGCTACATATATTGTGTATATACTACATATGTAGTATATAATACAATATTTATACTACATATAAATATATATGTAGTATATACACAATATATGTAGTATAAATATTGTATTATATTAATTAGTAACCTCTGCTTGAATACCTTAAGTGACAGAGTTTACCACCTACCACAGCAATTCAATTAATTGTCAGAATTTTCATCAGTAGAAAGCACATTTTTCTGTAGAGATATACCCTACCACTTTCTGGTTCCCTCCATAAGTTTTAGTGGTGGTATCTACCCTCCATGAAGTGGCATATCATGAGAGAAAGGGGATGGGGTTACAGGTATGTTAAAGGTATTGTGTTAATCTGTTCTCTCATTGATATAAAGAAATATCTATGACAGGGTGATTTATAAAAAGAGGTTTAATTGACTCACGGTTCCACAGGGTGTACAGGAAGGATGGCAGCATCTGCTTGGCTTCCGGGAAGGCCTCAGGAAACTTACAATCATGGTGGAAGGCAAAAGTGAAGCCAGTACTTCACATGGCAGGAGCAGGAGGAAGAGAGAGTGGGGAGGCGCTACACTTTTAAACAGCCAGATCTCGCGATAACTCACTCGCTCACTCTCAAGAGAACAGCACTAGGGGGATGGCGCTAAACCATTAGATACCACCTCCATGATCCAGTCACCTCCCACCAGGCCCCATCTCCAGCTCTGGGGATTACATTTCAACATGAGATTTGGGAGGGGGCACAAATCCAAAAGAATCAAGTATCACCCCAAACTGTCCTTCTTTAAGCAGTGTACAGCTAGGAGTCATTTTTACTTACACGTCTAACTATGATCCAGTAGATGAGTCCCTGCAAGCAGTGTCAGAACCACCATTTTACAATAGAATAGGACAAATCTAATTCCTTCTGTGCATGACAGCCTTCTACAGAGTGTGTATATTCTATCCATGAATCTTTTCTATTCCAGGATAAATATCTCCAATTCCTTCATCTACTTTTCATATCATAATTTCAAGTTTCCCCATCATTCTGCCTGCCATGGACACATTGCCAATGCTCCTACCTAAGGGGTCTTATGTTGGATTCTTTTGAGTGATATTCGAACATCTAGTTGGACAGCTTCTAGATATGTTGGTTGGATTTGGGGGCCGCACGGCAATATTGAAGTTGGAGAACTGTCCTTTCCCGTTTATCTTTGAGTGAGATACAGTACGCAGACTACACTCCAGGTTTCCTGGCTTCCAGTCCACATTTTCTGCTTTTCAGAACGTGATAACAAAATGATTTGTTATCATTTGGGAAGCCTCTGGTGACAAACCTGGTCTCTCAGGAATATTTTGAATAGTTTTTATAAACCTGTTTTCAAGATATAACACCTGAGCTTGAGGAGGACATGAAGTGGGAAAAGGGGTGGTGCTGAGAGGAAAGAAGAGAAGACGGCAAGCTTCTCACCCCCCACTAGACTTTCATGTCATATTCACCCTCTTTGACAAAAGAAACGCAGAGATTAGTTTTACTATTTTATTCTGCATTAGTTCAAATACCGCATTCTCCCTCCCGCCTCCTACATGGTAGATGATAGATTGACAGATAGATAAATGATACATTGACAGATGACATAGGTGGCTACATAGATGATTAATAAATGATTAACAGATGGCTCATAGGTTGATAGGCATGTGTGTGTGTGAGAGAGAGAGAGAGAGAAAGAGAGATTTATCACTCTAGTTTAAATTATCTTACTCTTTTGCTCTTGTTTCATTTTGCAAAGGTTTCTTTGTTGCTCATGCAGGGCTCTTTACCATTTTCCCACTTCTTTATCTTGTCACTCACTTTCTCTTCCTCATAGACAGCTTAAAAATGTCCAGCATCTTTAAGGGGAGCAGGAACATACAGTGCAATGCAAAATATATTTTCTCAGGGGACAATAATAACTTGATGGGCCTCATTGTCGGGCAAAGTCAGAGAAGATGTGAGGCAATTTGGGTTCCAGCAAATATCAGTCTGTGGGTCCTTGCTGTTGTCTTAAAAATAGCTCCCACCTATCAGGACATATTTTAGAGCTAAGTTAAAAGCACATTTGCTTGTTCAGAGCATCTCTTATGGAGCTGAAAATGCTGAGGCTGTGGAAAGCAAAGTTGGGAGTGTTTATTTGTAACATGCACTCACTCCAAATTTCCCTCGGGGAATGACTTAGCAGCAATTTAAGCCCAAATGTAGAGCAAATAGAAAAATGGGTGCTTTTTCTCACTCTTGCAGGACTTGTCCCTTACCAGCTCCTCATGTGGATAACAAGCAAAGAGGTGAATTAATAACTAAAATATACACTTTTATCTTCAGGGACTCTAAGAGACTTTCTCAGTGTTAAAAAGTCAGCACATGTAAACCAGGCCTCTGTCTCTAAATTACTCTAAATTACTGTGTCTCTAAATTTAAGTACTTTTCATACCCAAGACTATTAACGTACAAGATGAGAAAAAGCAGTATCGTATATAAAAAAGCAATTTAGTCAAAAAGCTTGTTTGTCTGGAGTTTTAAGAAAAATACAAAACCTCCTACAGTTCTGATCTTTATATTAAAAACACATAAATTCTATTTATGTATCAAATGATAATAAATTGCAGCTTTGTTCTGAACTGCTACAAAAACAGGAAATAGGCCGAAGTGAAGGGAGTGACATAGATTTGGTGATACAGAGACAAACATGTAAGAATAGGTAAGGCAAATGAACAGAAAGAGCAAGAGAGAGGGACAGGCACACCTACAGCAAAGGTGAATCATTCTTCCTTTAACTCGTTCCCAAAGATGTTTGACTCAAAACTAAGTATGAACATGTTTACTTACACAAGTTGAATAGCATAAGTTGCTATACAATTGCGTGAGGTCATTTTTGACATTGTTAATTCTGAATGGATTTTATAAAAGTCTATCAGGTCAGATCCAAGGACACGGGCTCAGGATTGAGGTGATAATGGGATGGGTGGGTGAGTGTGACAGGATTGAGAAATAGTGAACTAGAGCCACAAATTGTTGTGGTAACTACAAAACTCAATGATATTTGCGTGTTCTAAGCATTGCAATCTCTGTGTAGTTCATTCAAGCTTCACAAAAAGTCTATAGACCTGGCTTATTTTATTTAACATAATGACCTCCAGTTCCATTCATGAGTGACTATACTCAGCAATCATATTTTGATTATTTCAAAGTAACCCGAAGATATAACTTGATACCAACATATAGAAATGATAACTATTCATGGTGATGGATCAAATACCTTGACTTGATCATCATACATTCTATGCATGTAACATTCACATGTGCCCCCATAAATATATAAAATATTATGTATCAATTAAAAAAAACTATAGGGAAGGCCTTTACATTACTTTGTTGAAGCAGTATGGCCTAGTGGCTATCAACGCAAGTTCTCGGTATACTCTGCCTATGCTCAAATCTAGACTGAACCACTTACCAGTTACCCAATTCTGGACACATTCTTTTTTCTTTACAGTATCTCTCTCTTTTTTTAAGTTCTGGGGTACATGTGCAGGATGTACAGGTTGTTACATAGGTAAACTTGTGCCATGGTGGCTTGCTGCACCAGTCAACCCATCACTTAAGTATTAAGCCCAGTATTCATTAGCTATTTTTCCTGATGCTCTCCCTTCCTCCAGTCCCCGACCTCCCACAGGCCCCAGTGTGTGTTGTTTCCTTTCCTGTGTCCATATGTTCTCATTGTTCAGCTCCCACTTCTGAGTGAGAACATGCAGTGTTTGGTTTTCTGTTCCCGCCTTAGTTTGCTGAGGATAATGCCTTCTAGCTCTGGACATATTCTTTTAACTTTCATAGGCATACTGGTTTTTTGTTGAGGATATAACGAATTACTACTAATGTAGAAACTGATATGCCAAAATGCTACTACAAATGTAGTATTTTTAAAAACTCCAATTGTATTATGTCACAGGCTGGTGATTCTAGGAAAGAATCTGTTTCCTTACCTTGTCCAGCTTCTAGATGCCTCATACATTCCTTTGCTATGGCCCCTTGCTTCATCTTCACAATCAGCAATGTAGCCTCTCCTCTCCTCTCCTCTCTGACTTCTTGCCTCCCTCTTAAAACAACCTCATGATTATATCAGGTCCACCATAATAAACTCCCTATCTCCCCAGGATAATCTCCAAATATTCTAATCTCCAACTAAGGAAAAAAGATCCTTACTTTGATCACATCTGCAAAATCCCTTTGCAGATGTGAGATTCATAAGACAACATACTCACAGCTTCAGAGGATTTCGACAAGGTCATCTTTAGGGGGCCATTATTCTGTCTACCAAGATAGATAAGCCAAAAATATAGTACCTGTCTCATAAGGGTGTTTATAAGAAATAAAAGTAAAACACTAAGAATAGTTCCTTTTCCTTTAATGAACTCAGCCATTAACACCCTACTGTCTGGAGCCAGCTGCTGGAGGATGGGAGATGGGAAGGATGGAGCCTGGAGTGGAGTGTGGTTGTCAGAGGCAAGGGTTGTGCTAAAGCTCTCTCAGTCCACTCTGGTTTTGTAATGAATCCCTGTTTGGCATTAGGGAAATCAGTCACATAATTTTTTATTCTTATGAGTATGAAAATACTGATGCCATGATAATGCCAGGGCAGAAAATAAGAGGCTGGAGGGATCTTACAAATCTAACCTAAATTTCTAAATTGTATAAAGAAGAAATCTGCCTGAACTCTAGAGGGAGATTTATCCAAGGACACATGTTTGGTTGAGGAAGAGCTGGGATGAGGACCCAGGACTCTAGACCACCTGCCTGGTGTTCTTCCTACTGTGTGTGACTCACTTAGGGGAGACTTGATGGCCTAGCAAGTGTTTGCCAACTGCCTTTCAACTGCTACCTGGTACACGGAAATAGCATTTAATCAGAATTAAAAATAAAACTTAACACTTGAGTTTAAAATGGACTTTCTTGAATTCAGTTTTGTATTCTGGATTAGATCTTGGAACAGAAAAGGGATATTAGTGGAGAAACCAGTAGGATCAGAATTTAGTTGGTTTCTCAGTTTTGACAAATGCACCATGATAAGGCAAAATGCTAATGAAAAGAAGACTTGTTGAGGAGTATGTGAGAACTCTCTGCACTCTCTTTGCAACTTTCTTGCATGTATAAAATTCTACATACAATTTTATTTTTAAAAATGTGATCATTTCTTTTTCTGTGATAATACCGTATTATTTTAAACCAAGTTTTTTACTGTGTAGTAAAATGTCCTGGCATAGTCATTAATCTGGCTGAGCTCCTTTGCTCTGGCTGGTCCCTAAGCCCAAAATGTTCTTCCTGACAGTGGCATGGCTCGCTCAGTGAATTGTCTCCCAAGCAGGCTATCTAAAGACAAGAGATAAGGAAAAAACACTTCTGAGAATTGAACCCGAACCCCTGAAAATTTTGTCTCCCTCACCTGCTTTCTCTTTCTCTTTAGCATTTATTACTTTTGAACACACAGCCCATTTCTCATGTGTCTGACTTATTATAGACATCCACCACCATGAGGGTAGGGATATTTTATTTTTATCTGTTTTGTTCATTGCGGTATTTCTAGTAACCAGAATCATGTCTGGAACACAGAGGAAGGCATTTAATAATAGATATTGAATGAATGAATGAATGAATGAATGAATGAATGAATCTATTCTATAAGTTAAGGGTCCATGTGTTCCTAGCACCGCACCTGACCCACAGCAGACACTTAGCAAATATCCACTTTAAATATAAGGAATCTGTGGCACAAGAAGATCAAATTATAACACCAGGAAGTCACATAGTTTATAGGTGGCAGGTCTGAGATAAGAAGACAAGCTTCCTGGTGATAGGGGTTTATTTAGTACATCACATTTCTTCATGCAGAGGTCCACACCAGGGCAGATGTATGCTGCACTGTGTGCCTCACCCCAGTTTCCATGTCTGTTTTCACTCCTTCAAGGGAAGCATGGCTGAGTTCACTAAATAATCCACTAAGTACAGAGGAGGAATGTGTTATGTTGTTGGCTTCCTAATGGCCGTTGGTGCTAAGCTTGACTAAAATCCATTTCAAGAAGACTTATCCAGAGAGTAGCTTGTCACCGTGACTCAATAAGAATGCTTTAAGTGCTGGGGACAAAAAGAAAGAACAGATCAGGTGGGCAATGTGGTAAGACGAAGCCATTACTCCATTCCTTCCGACTTAATCAATCCAATCCAATAAGTATTTGCTGAGGACTTATTTCATGTCGTGCACTATACCAGCCTTTTGAGGCCTAAAAGAGAAGCCCAGCAGCTGTTTTGCAAAAGAAAATACAAGAGCTAATGCTGTAGTCCACTAAGGCTAAGAAGATAGTGACAGAGTTCTCGTCTTGGCAGAACAGGAATACAGCCAGGATTAGCCCTTCTTTAAACAGAGGCTCACAGCCATTCTTGCTACAACCTCCAAGACGAGGCCCTACTGAGCTTAGAGGAGGCTTACACTTGATATGTAACAATATATATTGCTTATATAACTCATTCCAGACCTCTGCAATGTTCCCTGAAGGCCATAAGAGCATCCTTGGTCCACACCACTCTAAGTGACTGAAATTAAATAAAATTATTAATGGATGAAAGGAGACAAAATTTCTGGTGAGTGAAGATCTTTAAATCTCTCTGTTCTTTCATTGTAATTTCAAAAACAAAACAAACAATGCACCAAAGCCTGAGAGCAGTAGAATCCTTGTACCAGTTTATCAATGGTTGGAACAGAAATCATTCCTGAGATATTCTTTCTCCTTCCCTGCTTTGCCTTTTGTCTTTCTTTTCATTCATCTTTCTTCACTCATCTACCTCATTTCTCCCCATTTTTTTTCCTTTTCTGCTTTATTTTCCTTTCCTCTATGCCTACTATGTATAAGATACTATT
Source organism: Macaca thibetana thibetana (assembly GCF_024542745.1). Taxonomy (NCBI): domain Eukaryota; kingdom Metazoa; phylum Chordata; class Mammalia; order Primates; family Cercopithecidae; genus Macaca; species Macaca thibetana. The sequence continues at coordinate 111,927,133 of NC_065589.1, read as the reverse complement.
AATACCTTGGTACCAGTGGAAAACCCAGGACTTCAGAGAAAAAACCTTTTCCCTCAGTGGTTGATTTATTTACTTAAAACTTTTATGAGGGCCTGCGATCTGCCGGGTACCTTATATCATAGAATATATAGTTTCTAACTAACCTTTGTAATTAAGGAGAATCAATATGAAATAGGGGGAAGAGTAGGTGCTTTGCCATCAGACCACCACGGTCTTGAGTCTTTCTCCTCTGCTAGGGTCTTACTGAGCTTGGAAATTATTTCCTTCATAAACTAAATAAAGATATATATTTACCTTTCTGCTTGGTTTGAGAATTACATAAAATAGGACATTATAGCAACTTAGCACTGTGTAGAGAAGGGGCTTAGTGAAGAGTCTCTGTTGATGGAATTCAAACCAGAAAATTAATGCTTTAATCGGGGAGATAAGATACAAGAAGTATTCATAAAATTACACCTCACGTTAGAATATCATTTCAAATGGTGTGGCAAACTTCACATATATTACCTCTTTTACTGCGCACATTGGATCTATTTTATACATCTGGAAAAAAAATGGAGCACAAAGTGATGGATTGCTGGAAGGTGAAGGAGGACATCGTGGCCAATCCAGCTCTTGGTACTTCACACCTATTCTCCTTCTATCCCAGTAGGTCAGCTGCGAGCTCCATCCCATAAATTAGCAAAATGACAGAGGAAAGCTTCAAGAATGCAAAGTGCAAGAGGCAGGTGAGCAGAGGACAGAGAGATGGTGTCATGTCATTTGGGCGCCGGGAAAGGTGAGGGTGACCAAGACACATTTCTTTTCCTGCCTTTGTTCCTTTGCCTTTCCTACTGGCTAATGTTCACACTTGCTTGTTTAGCTTCTGGCCCCCTGAAGTGTGCTGCAAACCAGCTTTAAAAAAATGGAGCCAGTGCACATGCCTAAGAAAAACCACATCATCTCCTTAGGAGGCAATGCAGTAAGAGTTGGGTTTGTTCATCTTAATCATTTTGTGGCGGTATTATTAAGTTAGGGGAATAAATAGCAGATGTCAACAGAATATTGTTTACATGTGCTTATTCCTCTAACAATTATTTTTCAATGATAAATAGAATGGTAGATGTATCACTTAAATTCCAGGAAATTTGGAAAAATTCAAGGCATACCCATTCCTCAGTCCGTCATTTTGGAAGTCTAGATTCACCCTTCAGTGTAGTCACTCACTTCACACAGTTAATATTTCACTGAAAGTTTTGTTTTTTTTTTTTGTTTGTTTGTTTGTTTTACATGGAGTCTTGCTCTGTCACCAGGCTGGAGTGCAGTGGCACCATCTCAGCACACTGCAACCTCTGCCTCCCAGGTTCAAGCGATTCTCTTATCTCAGACTTTCGAGTAGCTAGGACTACAGGAGCCTGCCACTATGTCCAGCTAATTTTTGTATTTTTAGTAAAGACGGGGTTTCGCCATGTTTGCCAGGATGGTTTCGATCTTTTGACCTCATGATCCACCCACGTTGGCATCCCAAAGTACTGGGATTACAGGCACGAGTCACTGTGCCCAGCCAGTTTTGTTTTATGTAGTCTTAATATGCAAACATTGAAATTTGAATGAAAAACAAGTCATATATTAATTGTGATTTAGCACATTTGTTTTTAATAAACCCTGTAGATGTTACTGCATATTTCTGGGAATTCAACTTAAAAAATGTAATATGATTAAGCTTCCATGGAACAGTTAAAAGTCTTATAAAAATATAGCAGGAAAATAAAGAAAGAATTCTAAACATACACCAAATTCTCTTTTTTAACATTTTTTCCTTCACATTAAATCATCTCAATTTGGAAAGGTTACATACACTTAAGCACATGATGTCATATAATAAATCAAGATAAATGGAAAATATATAATTCCTTTTACAGAGTATGATTTCAATACTTAATTCATCTTCTCCTTTTTTGACAGAGAGTTTCAATATGAATCTAAGCTCCAATTCACAATGCACAAACTATAGCTGTTTATTACAATGTTGTGCCATTTGTCACTTTTATGGAATTCAGTGTATTTTGCAGGCTGTAAAATGGGCTAGAGTGATTCAGAAATGATCTATGCCATCATTATTCCTCATTTCTGGTACTTGAATTGCATCTACTTTCCCCAACAGGTTTGATTTATTAAGTAAATAAATAACAATATGTTTCAATAATGTGTATCTATCGAGACTTCATTAGCTGCCCAGAAGATACTATTCTGACTTTAAATAATTGAAACATACCAGTGATGGAGTCCAACGGACTTGAGATGATTGGGTTATAAATATTTACTAAAGCCTAGTGGTGGGAGGAAGATACTTTCAGAATAGACTGGAAATGAAGAGAGACATTCAAATGATGGTAAGTGTTCTTCATAAAAGTCTAGAGATTTAGAGGTTTCTTCTCTCAAAATAGAAATAGTAGCATAGAGTGGAAGGTGAGCATATTTGTTTATTTTCTAAGAATCTGAAACAGAACTTCCTCCAACCTTCAGCTGAGTGACTTTTAAAAAGTACCTGTAATACTGGTTGAATTCATCAGTAAATAAATTCCCAAGCCAATCCAGTGCTAAGGGTTAAACCCCATATTCCAATAAAGCCAGACCTAGGAAGTGGAGTTTATCACTCTCCTCAAGACTAACCCTTTATCTTAGTTGAAGTTATTTAACTGCTAAGTTAAATGACTGCTGTGACCTAACTAAACACCTTATAGCTCACTGTATGTGACGCACATATGATGAAGTAAGTTTAAATCTATAGTTAAGAAGTCATGTTCAATGTTGTTTTTGAAGTTTCTAGAATGCTTCATGTCAGAGGCCATTTATAACAGGTGCAGCTTCAACAGTTTATAAAGATAAACTGACTGAAATTTCTAACATCCCCCAGATGGCATATTTTGGCTGAAAATGCATTTTGAGAAGGAGAATATTTATTGCTTTTCTAAAATAGATTTGGAACTTTTTTCCTTCTAATTGGGAAAAAAAAAAAAAAAAAAACCAAAACTGTCTCCCAAGTGATGACTAGATGCTAAAGGAGGAGGTGGATTTTTTTTTCTCTAAAAGTAAACTGGAAAGCTCTTTCTAATAGCGAGAGAAGACTCCAAAAAGTGTAAAATAGTTGCTAAAGGAATGATATATCTACACCAAAAACTTTCTGTATGTGTGTGCACATGTAATTCTGGTGTGTCGTGTGTGTATGTGCATGTGTATGTGGTGTGTATATGTGTGGGTGTTTATGTGCACGTGTGTGTAGATGTATGTGGTATGTATGTGTATGTGGTGTGTGCATGCGTGTTTTATTTTGAGGAAAGGAAAATAACATAAAACTTAACATGGACTATGGGCATTTATATCACTTTTCTCCTTAAACCAAAAAACAAGCAAAAACCCCATCTTTCTCCTTGTCCAATATCATATGGCTAGCAAGGGAACTCAGATATCCAGCAACCAACTGAACCAGTAATCTATTTAGAAAGGTCAGAAATGTGGATTGGGGGTGAGGGCTTGGGAGGGAGTAGGGAGGCAGAGCCTACAGGTCTGGTAAGGAAATATTCCAAACTAGAGGAGCAGACGGAGCTGGTCTGGAGGGACAGGAGACACCCAGGCAGGAGAAAGGGGATTCTGTGGCTCTCCTCAGGGCTTCCTTAGGATTCCCTGCTGGCTGGGGCTGTGAGAACATGAAAGTTCATTTTTAAAAACAAAAACAAAAAGGAAGTTTGAGGTGGGGCTTCTGGTGAGTCGTGCCTTTTCCTAAAGCATGAGGCTTCTCCCCAAGGAGCCAGAGAGAATGACACATGAAGTATAGTGAATCAAACACACGCTTGTGGACACTGAACCCATTTATTTGAGGCATGATAGAAGAGCCTGCATTAGCACAGGATGGCATATATTCTTTTCTTCCAGGAGCCTGGACAGAGTTCTGCACCTTTCTGCCCTCCTTCTCCTCCCAACTCCCACAGGTAATTGCCTCTCAATGCTGCTTAGTGACTGAGGACTGAGGCTTGTGTGGAGAGGTGGTGAGGGGAGCAGAGTGAGATTGGAAAGTACGGATGCATCATCTGGGGAAGCCTGGCCAGACTATGCCTGGGCCCCGCTCTCTCCTCACCCAGGACCAGTGCCAAGGCTGTGTGGCTATAGGGTGTGTACACCCCATCTTCCCGCCAGCAAAGGCTTGACACTGGTCCCCGACTTCTCCCTCCCAAATCTTTGGTTTCTGTGGCCTAATATCTTAGGTCCTAATAAGGAGATCCTGGGCATGCAATATGTCTTAGATAAAACACCTGGCCTCAGGAATCATCTTCTCTTGGTTTTGTTTGCTTGTTTCTTTAATTTTATTTTTTAAAAAATTACAGTGGTAAAAAACCTCCCATTTATGCAAAGACCTTGAATTCATCTGTGAATGTTTCTCCTCTTCCACTCTGCCCCTCTGCCCTCCTTCTCCTCCCAACTCCCGCAGGGCAGTCCATGGTTCACCAATAATAGCTTTTTCATAATGCCAGTCACAATATGGATTAGACAATTTCTAAGGTCAGTTCCATGTTATTCTTAAATTAGTGGAACCAAAATTTCCTAAAGTAAAACCCATGATGATAGGATTAAATAAGGTTAGCATTGAAAGAAATCATTCTACAGCATTTGCATATGGCACATAAGGCAAGTACAGGCTTGGAGAAGCTCCAGGGGTGCGTATCAGAAAAAGACACAACACAGTCATAATTCTCTCCATCCTTTCCTTCTTCTTTCCTTTTTCTTTTTTTTGGCTTTTTTTCTCCTTGCAATCTATGACAATATCTGTGATTTTCCTAGAAGTTTATTCTTTACCAAATCGGGAAAGGAGTAACTACTCACCCTCAAGGCCCTATCACATTCATGACCTACGCCAACCACTGATGGTCTTGCCAGCCTTCCATGGATCTCTGATCTACCTACTCACAATCCACATAGATTGGTGGGACAGTCCCACACTCTAGAACTCCCTCTCTGGAGATGCCAGGTGTGTGAATTAGGGAATCTAGCTAATAGGGAACAGGGATGGACAGAGAGCTAGAGTGGTTAGGGCTCAATGTGAGGAACTAAGTGTATGAGTTTCCTGTTGCTTCTGTGACAAATTACCACAAACTTAGTGCTTAAAATGCCACAAATGTATTATCTACAGCGCTGAAGGTTGGAAGTCCAAAATGGATTTCATGGGCTAAAATCAAAATGTCAGTAAGATTGCCTTCCTTGTGGAATCTCTAAGGGGGATTCATTTCTTTGCCTTTTCTAACTTCTAGGGGCTGTTTACACTCTTTCACTGTGTCCTCCAGGGAGCAAATGCATCACTCTGACCTCTGCCTTTTCTCAGGTTCTGACCTTCCTGCTTCCCTCATACATGGACTCTTGTGATTATATTGAACCTAACAGTACAATCCAGGATAATCCCCCCATCTCAAGATCCTTACCTGAGTCACATCTGCAAATTCCCTTTTCCACACAAGGTAATGTGCACAGGTCCCAGGGACTAGAGTATAGACATCTATGAGGAAGGGGCATTATTCTGCCCACCACACTAAGCTTCAGTATCCTCAGGTATATGTGGGACATGGGGATGTACTTGAATGTACTTGGACATGGACACGTAATTGGACATGGAGATGTATTTGGACATGGGGATGTACTCGGACATGGAGATGTACTTGGGCATGGAGATGTATTTGGGCATGGATATATACTTGGACATGGAGATGCACTTGGACACGGAGATGTACTTATGACTATATTAAAATACCCAATACAAATTAATTTGGAATCACTCACTGATTCTGCAAATGTTTCTTTAGTATCTGTTATGTGTCAGATACTGTGATGGGAGAGGGAAGAGGTGGAAAAGAGCCCCCAGGTGCTTACAGCATGGGAGGAGATTGCATTGAAGAAGTCAACAAAAGTCTTGAAAATCCTTGAGATTAATATTTAAATATATAATACTCTACAGCACTCACACTTGCCATTTTGTTTAACAAATAATTGCTGAGCATCAGGTGTGTCTGCCATTGGGCTGGGCACTCAGCATAGAGCAGGAAGGATGAAAATTTCTGCTTTAGAGGAGGTTTTTGTCTGATGGAAGAGACACAAAATGAACAAAGTTGAGATAAGTGTCATAAAGAAAATAAAAGGCATGGATGGATTACTTTAAATTGATTGTTCAAAGACGATCTCTTTGTGGGGACAGTATTTAAGTTGATGCCAGAAAGATGAGAATGTGCTAACCAACTATGTGTAGGGCTCTGGGAAGAGCATTGTAGTAGAGAGAGCAGAAAGTGCAAAGGCACTGAGACAAATAAAAACTCGATGCCTTTGAGACCAGGAAGAGGGCCCAATTAGTTGGAGGAAAGCTGGGGTAGGAAAGAGTCATGAATTTTGATGACAATTTTTGGTTGATTTAAAGCGAACCTACCACTCAATCTGAGGACTTCTGAAGACCTCCCAGCCAGTCTCAACATGGAGTATAGCCTGGAGCTCCCAGGCACTCTGTCTTCACTATCAGCTATCACTTTTGGAGGTCAATAAATACTGCATTGGAGGGGTTTATTGTTCTTTGAATGTCTCCAGAGCAGCAAGTACTGCCTAAATGTTTTACTTCCAGTCATGCTCATATAGTTTTTAATTCGCCACCTGGAGTATGGAAGAGATTGCACAGAAAGATGTTCTGTGCCTGATGATAAAATCTAGTGCTGAGGGGCATGCAGAGGGAGAAGAATGAACATTTGGAAAGAGAATTCAAGACTCCATAATCAAGATCAAAAACGCATCCCATGTGAACAACTCTGTGAGAAGATTTGGCTCTGAGATAAGGATCAAATTAGGTGACAATCATAATTGTGGCTTACATGAGCCCCAAATATATCAATTACTTGAAAATTACCCACACTTTTCCCTTTCATTATTTCAGCTAGTCACGAGCCTAGCCTCTAGAAACCAGACACAGCTGATGTACATATCCATGGTAATTTATTTCTTTCTACAGTTGATCAATTTCTACCCACTGATGACTGAACACTACTCTCCAATCTCTGGACCCCTTCCCAGGCAAAAACACATGACACAAATACTTATGGTTAATAACTGAGGGTACAAACCAGACCCTCACTGCTGGCTTACCAACTTGTTAACTAGGAGGAGAGGTGAGGATCGCATGAACGAATCCACTCTGAGTCTGCCGCTTTCTGAAGCCCTTTATGTGGAAAGATGTCTGTGTTGGTCTCCACTTCTCTTTCAGAATGCCTCTTCTATGTCCCGAGTCACGATTATTACATTTTATTAAGTGCTTTGTTTCTAATATGCCCCACCTACTTCCTACTCTGTAGGATGCAGAGACGGATGGAGCATCTGGGGCTGTCAGGAAAGCCACATTTTCCCTGAGAGCAAATGGCTTGCTCACTACCTGTGAGTTAAAGACACACCATGAGAGCTACAGCCTATCAGCCTTAAAAAGAGCCTTCCTCATTCTCCTTCTTGCAAAAGTTCATTGCAGAGCAACTAGGGACTAGTACTAGAGAGAAAAAAGAAGCCACAGCATTCATCTACACGTTTCTCACCTTTTTATGATCACATATTGTTCTAGAATTTATTTTAACACTTGACTCCAACTAGAGATCCAACAAATAGTTATTTTCTCTACTTCTAAGAATATTCTTAAAAAAAAAAAAAAAAGCTGTCTTTGCTATCTGTTGACACTCCCTAATTTCTATTTTTTCTCCTCAGCCCACTCCAGTCGGTTTTTGTCCTCCACCACACTCTTTAAAGGTCATCAGTGACTATAGCCCTTCTCAAGGAAAATGTTTAATTCTCTGTCATCTTACCCTTTCAGCAACATTTCCCGTGAATCCAAAATTTTACTATGCTACACTCAGTTTTCCTCATCTGTCAAAATCCACTCTTTCTTGCCCTCCTTTGCTGGGACTCCATCATCTATTAGACCTCCAAATCTGAAAATGTCCCAGAACTCAGTCTTCAAACCTCTTCTCTATGTATATACTTTCTTTAGTTGCTCTTCTCCTCCCCCTAGCTTCAATGCCATTTCACCACTGATGTGTTCCAAATACCAGTCCCACTCCTCAAAACTGTAGTCTCACATCTATTTACTTCACATCCTCATTTGCATACTGTATAAAGTCAAACTATAAAAGGCTGACACTGAGCTATTTACTTGTCTCCTCCAAATTCCCTCTTCACCACCCACAAAGCCTTCCTTCTCTCTATAAATGGCCCCAATATTCACCCAACTCTTCAGGTCAAACCTAGGGAAAAACCTTGATTTCTCCTTTTCCTTCCCATCCTACAACCAATTTAGTAGTTACCCTATCAGGTCTACATTTATCTGTCTACCTATTTCTCTATTATCGATCTATTCATCTATCATCTATTATTTGCCTATATTTCTATATATCTATGTATCATCTATGTATCACCATTTTTCCAGCTACAGCCCTAGTTCAAGCCACCACCGTCTCTCTTCTAGACCTCTGCAACAGCTCCCAAACCCATCTCCCTGCTGCCCTTCTTGTCCCTAAGTTGATGCTCCACCAGCTGCCAGAGAGAATTTTCTAAACCTTAAATCAGATCTCTCCACTTCCTTCTGCCCTCTCCTTAAAACTTTCCCATGCTTTTCCCTTGAAACTTGGATGAAATCCAGACTTGATGATCTGGTTCTCGTCTCTCTCTCCAACCACTTATCTCCCCATCCATGCCTCCCTGGCACAAATGTTCCATCACATAGGATGTTACTTGTGCCTTGAGGATATCATGCTCACTGCTGTCTCAACCCTTCTTCTTGGGATGCGTTTTATCTAAATCTTTAAGTGGCTCCACCATCTTAGTATCTGGGTTACAACCACACTTATATATGATGTTCATTGCTCAATAAAGCAATAAGAATGATTATTGTACCTATATATCAACTATAATTCATTAAATATTTATGAAGTTTATTATACCTATTGTAAAAAAATACACTTTAAATATTTTTTCTTTGTCTCTTCTTGCTGAAAGAAGGCTCCCTGAGTATAGGGCTCTTTGGTTTATTCATTAATGAATCCTTTCTGCCTAGAAAAGGGCCTGAGTATAGAAGGTACTTAATTACCTCTGTTGAATGAATGAACTCAAATATCTATCCCTCAGACCTTCCCCAATCATGCAGGGTAAAGCAACACAAATACCCATGCAGTTATTTCTTATCCACATTATATTCTTCATCAGCAACTGAAATGCATTGATTTGCTTTTCTTTATATGCCTATTTTTTCCTGTCTTCCCCACTACAATCTAAGACCCTTGAAGATGGAGATCTGTGCCAGTTTTGCTCACTGCTGAGTCCCTGTTGCTGAAAATACTGCTTGGCATATGGTAGCAGCTCAGCAGACACTTTCAGTCTGACCAATTTTGATGTCCTGCCACAAGCAAGGAGAGTTGACATGTCCAGGAGGAGCCACTTCACACAGTCCAGGGCTGCACACAGAAACACATCGCTGTTGTATTCTGAGTGTGCACACGACAGTGTCTACAGTCTATACTGTGCTCTGGGTGAGGTAGGGGTTTTGGCTGAGAGCCTCTGTTCAGTACCCAGGACCAATCCCAGGAAATAGGATAACATGGCTTAAATTGACTTTGGCACTTCTTTTTTTTTTTTTTTTTTTTTTTTTTTTTTGAGCATTCTCCCAACCTCAATGCCCAGGTTGCTCATGTATGCTCACTCACTGGCTGGGACCAGCAGCCCGTGGACACTGCTTGTGCTCCGGGCTCTTCCCCTCTTCTCTTTATTAACCTATATATCTTTGAGTCCATTTTCCTACCTATAATGCTTTGAGTTGAGGGTGGTAGCAAAGGGATGAATCAGAAAAGCAAATGTCCATGAATGTTGCCGTATCCAAGGGGACAGAAGATGTACAACCCATTTAAGGTGCACTGAAAACCTTTGAAGAGTCAAAGTAATTGGAAGGGGCAGATGTTAAAACCTGGAATGGGCAATAAGGGAGATGTTTTGAGGACATGTCATGTCTCCACTTATTAGATAGTTGTTCTCTATAAGAGACTGTCCCTACATGTACCTTCCAGGTCAGATTCAGTGTGACAAAGTTGAGCGGTCTGGGGTGGCACTGAGAGCCTCACTTTGATCCCTCACAACCTCAAGTCAACTATTGCTACCTTTTCCTCCCATGTAGACTGTTTGTTTAAGGTAACAGGTAGGTTACCTTCTATACAACTCTGAAATTTCATACATCATCTGATCAAACTGACTTCACAAATGAAAATGAAGACTAAGGCCCAGAAAGGGGGTGAGAACTGCCCAAGGTGACACAGCCCCAGTGATGGGGCCAGACCAGAACCAGAGCTCCTCACAGCCCAGAGCTCAGTTCTTGCCATCCCCTGCACCTGAGCCAAGTGCTGGCATCTTCTATTCAGTCCTCAGTGGATGTTGTTGACATCTTAAGGAGAACGCTCCTTAAGATATCTTGAGATTTCTGACCTCAGGATGGTTACTGGGGGTTGTGGTGGGTCAGAGAGGAAAGCATGGGATGGAGAGAAAAGAAATAGAGATAAAGATCAACCCAGACCCCTTTTAATTACTCAAATCTCCTTTAGCAATTGTGGATTCACTAATATCAGCTCTCCTATGAGAAGTTGTTCCTGACCATCTAACCCAAGATGGTCTCACATTTTCCTGTTTCCTTTTCTTCCTAGTACACTAGAAATCATCTTATGTATCTGTTGTCTTGTTATTATCAGTCTTGCCCACTAGAAGGCCAGCTTCAAAAAGATGGAATCTTGTGTGTTCTATTGCGCTGATATTTCCAATCCTGAAACAGTGGAAGCTGCTTAGTAAATAGCTGTTGAATTAATTATTGCTGAATAATTCAAAGGTTATGGCATAGACTTTGAAACCACGAAATTCTAAAATATATTTTTTTCTCAAACCAACCTATTTATTTGATCCTTCCATACTTCTACTGTTTGAATCAAATAAATCAAATGTTTCTACTGTGGAAAAAAAAAAATAAAGAAACCCTCTATTTGAGATAGCTGACAGCCTAAAAGGCTGGTCAATCACTTATAACTTATTTGCTGTCCATCCTACATTATCACTTTAACTCATCTCTCATAAAATAACAGAAAACTACTGAAAAACCACTTGCCTCTCTTGAATCCCCCTGATATAAACTCAGAGTGAAAAGGTAAAAATATTGCTCTCCCCAGAGGAAAGTAATGCCACCGTAGTTGTGGTTAGAGGGACGGCATTGTTATTCCCAGGCGCTGGAAATCTATCATCTTCAACTCTTCCATCTACCTGGGAACAGACTGTGGTAATAACTCCAAGGAGCTGTGTTTCAACTCCAGCTGTGGATCCAATTTCCGCTTATAAGATTTAACCTGGAAATTATCAGTGACAGCAGCAGGGGGAAAATGAACAGCTGATTTGGGAGGTACAGCAGGAGAAGCTGGCCCAGCCTGGCAGGAGGAAAAGACGAATGCCGCATAAGGCAGACTGGCATAAAGGATGTCCTTGTGGAAATGAAATGTGATGTACAGTAATTCCAACTGTGAAGCCACCAAACGGCCTATTAACAAATAAATGGCTTGATGTGATTATAGATAAGACAAGTGAAATTAAACAACATCACATGCAATGAAAGCTGCATCTGGGAGCACTGACTGAGAGCTGGTGAGAGGTTTAAGCAGCAAGAGGAGAGGACGACTGAATCATGCTTTGAATGAGGAAATTAAAGGAAAGGTGATAAACGGGGAAAAGTCTATTTAATTGGGGTGTTGATGCGGGAGTCATTAGTCTCTGACTCTAAAATATTAAAGAGAAAAACTGAGAATAGAAAGAATGTATAATGGGCAAGGTGCAGTGGCTCACACCTGTAATCCCAGCACTTTGGGAGGCCAAGGTGGGTGGATCACCTGAGGTCAGGAGTTCAAGACCAGCCTGGCCAACATGGTGAAACCCTGTCTCTACTAAAAATAAAAAAATTAGCCGGGCGTGGTGGTGGACATTTGTAATCCCAGCTACTCAGGAGACTGAGGCATGAGAATTGCTTGAAGCTGGGAGACAGAGCTGGGAGACTCATTGATTGAAGCAGTGAGCCAAGATGGTGCCACTGCACTGCAGCCTGGGCAACAAGAGTGATATTTGGCCTCAGAAAACAAAAACCAAAAAAAAGAAAGAAAGAAAGAAAAGAAGAATGAAAGAATGGAAAATGGAAAATGGAAAGTCACCAACTTTCAGCATCTTTAGCTGTAGATATTACATTTACTCCATAATTGTTACTACACCCCAAAGGGCCAGGCACTGTGCTAATTCAGAGAGGACTAGAGACACCATCTCTTTCTCCTAAGAGATGAAGTTTTGTGAATAGACTAGACAGCCGGAAAATAGAGGAGCAAACTTGTAATGGGAATCAATGCAAAACTACATTCTTTGCATGTGAAAAACACAAACCCCCTAACACCTTATTAATTGTCTTTGTATATATTGTCTCATCTGATCCTCACGACATCGTCTGAGCGATGCATCGCTGCCCCACTGCCCTGGCAACAAAACTGAGGATCTGAGAGACTTAACACATCACAGAGCTAACAGCTGAAACAGCTGGGATTTGAATTCTGTGTTTACACCAAAAACCATGTACTTGCCACTATACCATGTTATCTCTGCCAGTACCTAGCTGAAACAACTTCTGGTTAATCTATGACATACACAAGGCTTTCTGTTTCTTGAGCTTCATGTCTCATTAATGTGGCCCCATTTTACTTTTTCATAGAGCAGGTACCTTTCATACCTCTCTCTCATCAGGATCAGAAATTCATTTGCAATCTAGATAATTGGAAAAATTATGTTTTATTTTTCTCAAGAGTATTTGAATGTTAACATGAGCTGCAATGTAGCCTTAAGATCAGAGTGAATTAAAAACTCCAAACAGTAACCAGGTCAGAAACTGGAAAGAAGAGGTATTTGAGGGAGGAAAGAAGTCTTTAAAAGCCCTGCACAGATGCCCTACTGATATTCAGTTCAGGAGTAAAGCAAAGGAGTCCACTACAAGGGACCCAATGGACAAGACAGGCCTCTGATGTAGTAGCATCTTTTAAGCTGTGTCGAGCTGCAGTCAGCTGTCTCAGGTCTATGGTCTGCAACAGTGTTCACCACTCGGGAGGGTGCTGGCTGAGCCGGAGCTCAGAGGAAACTTCTCTCAGCCTGGAGCCTCACCACAACACTAGGAGGCAGCAAAGTACCTGGGAAAGGAATTCACTTCAACTCACTTTAGCTCTGCAAGTATTTACTATCTGGAGAACACGTGTCCTTCTTCTAGAGTTGTAAATATGGTGAAAAACTAAAAATTTTAGCCTTGATCACTTGAGAAGATACAATCTCATTGAGGACATAAGAGAAATAAATCCACAGTCAAAATTTTCAGACAGGGGGGGCAGCAGGCATGATGGGGACCATTCCAGAGAATGGTGACACCAATAATATGTCTTAGGAAACAGGGAGAGACCAAAGTGAGCTACATAGTTAAGGAAGGCTTAGTGGACAGGTGGACTCTGAATTTTTATAATTGTGATGGTAGAAATAGGGAGATCATCCTTGATAGCAAGCATGAGTCCAGATGGAGAAATGAGCTTAGAGAAAATGAGTGTAGTAGAGGATGGATTGCAGGGACACTAGACTGACTCAACAGAGGAGGCTTTGTGGTGCATCTATTATGTGCCAGACCAGGGCTGTGGGTTTCCAGTCATCATTTCATTCACTTTTCACAATAGCTGTGCTGCAGGAAGAACTCTGTTCACCTCTAGTATAAAAAGCATCTCAGAGATAAGTAACTTGTCTGATCTGCAACAGTCAGAGCCAAGAATTGAAAGAGCATTTGCACCTTCCTTCACTCCATGTCTCCATGGTTCAGATGCAACTGAGATAAAGGTAGAAACTGTCCTTGACCTTGAGGAACACACAGGTTGTCTGGGGAAAGACAGACAAATTCATCAGGAATTTCAATCCAGTATAATGTGTCACAGAAACCAAGTAAGACAGGGTCTTGTTTTATGAAAGACACTGTATGGTACTTGAGGTGTATCTGGAAAAATAAACAGAATATACTCAGGCAAAGAAAAGAGCAAAAGTTGCTTCAAAGTGAGGAAACAGCCTGTGGACAGTGCCAGAGGTGAGGAAGGGTCTGGCGCATACAGAGCACTCCACACCAGCAGGTGCCAGGGGCTTAGAACACAGACTCTGCCAGCAGATGTCTGGTGGAAGTCCTGGCCCTGCTCCTTCCTGGCTGTGTGGCCTTTGGAAAGTCACTTAACCTCTCTGTGCCTCAGTTTTCTCACCTGTAGAGACAACAAAAATACACATCGCCCAAGGTTATTGAGGAGCAAATGATCTAACATTTGTAAAGAACTTAGAACCATGCCTGGCAAATATGTAATGTGGTGTGGCCAGGTAAATCACGGAAAGGGCCCTTTGTCCTACGCTCACACACTTGGGATTTGTCCTGAGATTGGTGTGGGGATGTTGAGGAAACATAATGAGAACAGTAAAGTCTCTGGATTCGCATTTTAGAAAGCTGAGGGTGAAGACTTACAGTCATTTAAATGAAAAATGAGGGAGGCCAGAAGCTCAGGCAGTGGCAATAGACAGGGCAAGGATAAAATGGGCTCAAAAGATACTAAGAATGGAATATGAGAGAATTAAGTGACAAATGGATGAAGGCAGCAGTGGTCCCTAAGTTTTAGGTTTGGGGAAATTATGGTTTCCAAAGGAGGTAGAATGCTTTCCTTTGACCCTTGCCCTTCCCTTCCAGCCCCTCATCACCCCATTCACCTCCCGGGCTGTCTGCCTGTGTGTGAAATGAGGGCTTTCCAGGATAGGAGCTCTCACCACCCCTCCAGCTCTCAGAGTCTTTGGGGCTGCCTTTATGTTGAGTGGCTACAAAGTGCATGTGTGAGTCCAGCTGTCTCCAACCAGGATGGCCTCCTCGCCCTCTGTCTTCCTGTTTTTACCGACATGTTTTCTTTTTTATTTATTTCTGTTTTGGATTTTTTTTTTTTTTTTTTTTTTTTTTTTTTTTTTGAGACACAGTCTCACTCTGTCACCCAGGCTGGAGTGCAAGTGGCACGATGTCGGCTCACTGCAACCTCCACCTACCACGTTCAAGGGATTCTTCTGCCTCAGCCTCCCGAGTAGCTGGGACTACCAGTGCGCACCAACACGCCCAGCTAATTTTTGTATTTTTAGTAGAGACAGGGTGTCCCAATGTTGGCCAGGCTGGTCTCGATCTCCTGACCTCGTGATCTGCCCGCCTCGGCCTCCCAAAGTGCTGGGATCCATAGGCGTGAGCCACCGCTCCCGGGTATATGGACATGTGTTCTAATGGTCTGCTTAGAAATGAGGCTTTAAGTCAGCTGCCTCTTCTCAAATGAACACGGGGAGATGGGTGACAGCGGTGAATGACTCTCTATTTGGAGAGTCACCCCATGCTGCAGTTCCCTCCTGGGTCATATGACACCGAGGCAGAAACCAGTGAGTGTATGGGGCCAGCTCCCACCTACCCCCTGCACGCTGACAAGAGAAACTTCCCTAGAGCACAAGGAAACGACCCAAATAAACACATAATGTATCCCCAATCCCTCTCCTTCGCCATCCCCTGCTAACGCAAAATGAATCTAGTCACTAAGAAAATTAAATATGATACTTGCTTTGATTTTTATTTCTATGTGCTCGTGTGCTTCTGCCCTTAAAAGGCAGCCCCTCCTTTTTTAAGGCCATACATCAGAGTACTTTAAACACATCTCTCTTTAAGTGGAACTAAATAAGACGGTCCACATTTCAATTTCTCTTTCTTAGAGTCAACTTTCATATGTGTGCCTCAGGAGAAACAAGTTCAATTTTTTCTTCACCCATTACAAGCTGCTGGTGCCATAGGAACATTCAGGCGTGGAGAGAAAGGATGTCATTTCATTCTACCTGTTGGGGGTCAGTGCCCCTCAGGTCCCAGAGCTAAAAGACTTCACAGTCTCCAATTATTTGTGTTTTCAGCAACACTTAAAAAGTAGCTCCAGAAATGAAGTCAATGTTTAGGGATAATCAACTGCTTCAGAGACTCACCAACCTAGATTTCCATGCTTGGCCCAGGAAGAGACTCGTGTATAAAAGCTGTGGCTTGTATCAGAGCAGTTTCTAGATCTCTCTCCAATCCTCACCAGTCGTCTGTAGTTAGCCCACCCTTCTCAAAGATGAGTAAGGAGAGGAGGAGAGGTGGCAAGTGACTTGTGTGACTGCTCTGCAGAAAGGTGTCAGAGCCAGGATTAGAACCCAGGTGTCACAACACTCCCATCTCTGTGTTACTAATTTTGAGGCTGTGTCACTGGAATTTTATTTTGTACCTTAACATGACATCACCATGTCTGAGCATGGTGCTATGATGGAATCAGGAATGCCCCAGGACTTTCTTTACTCTCCCAATCCCACTGCCTGAACTCAAGCTTGCTCCAGTTTCTCCATAGAGATGAATAATCTTAACAGTAATAACAGAAGCCTCTGTCTTTCCAGTTATAAATGGTTTCACATACTTCATCTCATGTAATCTTCAAAGCAACCCTGCTAAGGTGAGCTGGGCATTTTGTATTTGCCCTAGAGATCTACTAGCCAACCTCCTCACCCTATTCCATCCCTGGAAGACTGGCCTCCAGGGGTCACATCAACTGTGGTCCCTGCAGTGGGGCTGCTGGTCCTTTTCTATCAGAAGAAGGCACCAGCAGGAGATGAGAGAATCAGAGGAGAAAAATCAGTGAATGCAATCACCAGCCAACCCCTGCTGGGTCAAAGTCTGGCAGTAGCTGTGCTCCCCTAATGTGGGGATATCTGCCCAGTGGTCCATTTCTACCCTCTTCTACAGTGACAGGTTCAGCAACCTTGGAGTTCTGACAGCCACTCTGCCCTGTGCTGGTAAAGGCATCTTACTGTTGTTGGAAGCAGTTAAACAATCTCTGAAGTCTTATTTATGTATGCATTGGACTCACATGTATACATAAGTGCACATACATACAAATATTTATATATTTATAAACACATACACACATGCATATCTTAGAGTGCTTTTCTGATTGAACCCTTACTCTGATGGATACACAGAAACTCAGAATGTCTAAGAAACATTCCTAGAGTCGTACAACTAGGGTCAGCTACAAAATTTGTGATGCCCAGGAGAAAAAAAAAATTCAGCTGCTTTATGCAAAAAGGAAAAAAAAAAAAAAGCTATTTATTTTCTTCTGTGGTCTCCCTCTTGACCTGCATGGTGTGCTTTTGTTTGCTATTTAATGTCACACTCCCTGGAAGCAGGTGCCAACCTTGATCCCTTCCAGGCCTGCATCCAGACCCTGCAGGGGGAGCAGCAGCAGCCGTGACTGGGCAGGAGCCGGGGAGCAGCAAAGGGGTTCCCTGGAGAGATGGAAGTACCAGGAGGTGAGAAGGCCAGCGACCCAGGGCTTGCTCCAGTGTCCCACTGGGCTTCACTGACGAACCACAAATTCGAAAGTAAAATTATGAAGAATCTCAAAGCAGCAGCTGCAGGGCATTAAACCACAGGAGCAGTGCCTGTTTTGATGGGGCCTTGTGCTGCTACACACACATGATGCTGGGCCGACACACAGCTGTGTGTGATGAAGCTGGGATTTAAAATGTATCTGACTCTAAAATCCATGCTTTTGCCACAGAATCATGTTGCCTTCCGAAGCTAGTAAATGGACTCCTCTCTCCTTAGTGAGAAGTCTGGGGATCAGAATAAGAATAAAATCCAACAGACAGATGACATCTTAACTTTCCCAGGCCTACAGCCCACATACATTCTCTATGTTGTTAGCCAAGGAAAGAAGATATTTAGTTTTTCTTTGTAATTAAGAAAAAGGCGTTAAGCCAGGTAACATTTCTGGTGACTTTTGGACTTCTAATCTCAGCATCAAACTCACACGGAGCCTCAATTAAGTGTCCACACCTAGCAGAAGGGGCAAATCATTAACTAGGACACTTTGCCTTAGGCGACATGGATGTCACCAGCCGCTTTGAAATTGAATAGTATGGCTTGACTGTTCTATCAGTCAAGGGAAAATTCAAAATCATCAGACCAGAAAACCATTTCAGGGCTTCAGGCCCACTGTAAGGAGATTGACCAGCGAGGGTATTTGGCTGCATGGGTAATATAGTTTGGGTATCTGTCCCTGCCCAAATCTCACATTGAAATGTTATCCCCAATGTTGGAGGTAGGGCCTGGTCAGGGGGTGATTGGATCATGATTTTTCATGAACGGTTGAACACCATCCCTCTTGATACTGTCCTAGCAATAGTGAGTGAGTTCTTGTGAGATCTGGTCATTTAAAACTGTGTGGTATCTCCCCACTTGCTCTCGCTTTCACCTTCCCACTCCCGCTTCACCTTCTGCCACGACTAGAAGCTTTCTGAGACCTCCCCAGAAGCAGATGCCAGCATCATGCTTCCTGTGCTGTCTGCAGAAGTGTGAGCCAATTACAACTCTTTTTTTAAATAAGTTACCCATTCTCAGGTATTTTTTATATCAATGAAAAAACGGACTAATGCAGTGGGGAATGCTGAATTCTGACTCTCAGGAATGGAATGATGGTACCCTATATAGGGTGGGTAGGGGCAGAGGAAACAGAACAGAGAACTGCTTCCGAGGAATAGAACAAAGACCACCAACATGAATCTATGAACCAGGACTCTGTCTTAAAGTGGAATTTCATACACAATTCAAGGCACAAATATCCCAGGTAATGAAATGGCAGCAGCAAAGAGTTTTACGTGAGTAACATTGAGAGTTTTACATAAGTAACATTTGCTCCATGGGTTGTGGTATAAAGAAATCCAAGACTAGACTGAGTTTTCTTGCAGGTAAAACCAAAACTATTGCAAAATAATAATTATTATAATAATAATCAGTAGCAGTGCTTAACCTGTGTTGATTGATAAATGAACACCACAAGGGGCTGAAAAATAGAGAACAGACTTTATAGAGTGGGTAAAACTTAGACTATTTTTTGCAAAAAGAATGAAGAATCATGTAAATTAATGTACTTGCTAACAGTTCACACAGAAAGTCTAAGAAAGTTTTATCTAAATCCCCTGCATGAGAAGTACTCATCAGGTTACTAAGAAGAAGGTAAGGCAGTTGGAAAGACATTGCATGTTGATCTCAATGAATCCAATTTTTTCTCCTCAATAGTCTCCCTCAGTGACCTGGGGGAACCTTGTTCATTCTGGAATGCTAAGAGGTAAGGAACCAGGAAGCCAGCCATCTGCTCAGTGAATCAAGACAAGTGCTGACAATTAGAAATAAAGTGTCAGCCACATATGTAATTTCAAATTTTCCAGTAGCCACTATAAAAGTAGTAAAAAAGGAAAGTGAAATTAATTGTAATATTTAAATTTTTTAAATTTAATGATTTAAAGATATAAAATATCAATTATTTAATGATTTAATATATAAAACATATTAATTTCATATTATTTAATATAACAAATATTTTAATATATTGACAGCCTGGCATAGTGGCTCATGCCTGTAATCTCAGCAATTTGGAAGGCCAAGGTGGGCGGATCAGGAGGATCTCTTAGATCCAGACCTTCCTGGCCAACGTGATGAAACCCTGTCTCTATTAAATATTAGGTGGGCATGGTGGCGGGTGCCTGTAATCCCAGCTATTTGGGAGGCTGAGGCAGGACAATTGCTTGAACCCAGAAGGCAGAGGTTGCAGTGAGCCAAGATCACACCACTGCACTGCAGTAGCAAGACTCTGTCTCAAAAAAAAAAATTTAATATATTGACATAAATATAATGAACTACATTTACATAATCTATACATTAAAATAATCAACCTATGAAGACAATCAATCTGAGACAATCAATCTAAATATAAATTAATAATGTATTGATATATAGTAGCTTATATAAATATAAATTAATCAATAATATATTGAGCACTTAATAATCTTAATATATAAATTTTAATATATTATTATATCGTTTAACTTACATAGACCCTGCTAAACAAATTTGAGTCCCCCCAATGACTCTTATTTTCTATAATTAGTGGTCTATACTCGACAAAAGGCTATTTAGCAAATGCTGACAAAGAGAAGTCATTAACAGTGTCACCTTCTTCAGACCATTTTATGCCCCTAAAGCATCCTTAGCCAAGTGTTTTATCAATCACAATCTACTGAAATTGCCTATTTTGGACCTGTTTCTTGTATTAGACTATAAACTCTTTGAAGGCAAGAAACATACTTTATTAGTCTGTGTTCCCCCAGTGACTAATACTGCCAGGACTATAAACAAAAGCTTGTATGTCCTGGTTTCCTCCCACAGGATGTGAAGCATTCTTGCCCTGTAGGGCTTTTTGGCTCATGCCTGCAGTTCCTTGAGTCTTGACTCACATTCACTTCTCAATGGAACCCATCCTGACCACTTTATTTAAAATGATAAACCTCTCCCCTTGACCTTTCTGATCTTCTTTACACTGTTCTACTCTACTTTTTCCCCAAAGCACTTACCACATTCTGGCACACTATATGCAGTAATTTGCATAGCATGCTTACTCTCTACTCCCTTCCCCTACTGGACAGTGAGCTTTAGAAAGGCAAGGATTTTTTTTTTTAACTGCTACATTCACTGACATATACCTAACATCTAGAACGGTCAAGTACTAGCTGATTAAAATAAATTTGTTGAATTAGAAAAATGAATCCCGAATGAATAAATGAAAGAGGCTAAACAACAACAACAACAACAACAAAAACCACCAATAACAACCAAAAACAACAATAACAACAACAACAACAAAACAAGCTACATTCAAAGACTCATCTGAGATAGGGCAGAAGTCTAGTAGACTAGCAGACGTTGCGGTGATCAAAGTAGATGCTGGGCAGTTTCTTCTCAACACAAGTAAAAAAAAAAAAAAAGAGTACAGGCCAGCCATGTTTAAGAGCAGCACTGCACAAATAAAAGTTAACAGCCCGTATGGGAGAGGAGTTTGCCTGCTTAATGACTTGGCAGCAGAGCAAGTGTGGGGACTGTTTGAAGAGATTTGAGACCTTATCTTTTGTTGACACCCGCTCCCACAGCCCACAGGAGCCATGAGGAGTATTTCCAAAGGACAGCAAAAAAAGTCTGGCTTTATTTGGCCACCAGGAGGCGACGTGCAGCATGCGCAGGAAAGGAGAAAACAACAGTTAACCCTCAACTGAATTCCAAGAAGGAATGAATAGACTCAGAAAGAAGTGAAGCAAATTACTTCTTCCCTCTTGCTATTTCTTACTTATTCTTTACTTTGCTTCAGGGATGCAGGAGTGGAGGATGCTGTCAATGTTGGGCTTGACTAGGGTGGAGAATAAGGGAAATTAGTCCCTTGGCAAAGGCTTTAGGTGAGAGCTGAGATGTGCACTCAGCTAAGTGCTGAAAACAACATGTTGCCAATGCTTAGAAAACAGGAAGAACAAAGAGCAGCTAAGTGATTTAAGTGGATTCTCCATATAAAAGGAAAATTATGATGATAGCAAGACAATGAAAACTTTGTAACAAGTGAATTTTAACAATTAATACTGTTATTAACATGCCATAGTCTCCTCCAGTGCCAAATCGTATTGGTCAGGAAATGCAAAAAGCCTCTAGCAGGATTAACCCAGTCTTTGTGGTGAAAACGTAGTTTAAATTTTATTCTATTAACTTGGAAAAGATAATCCACTGTTCTCTTGAGCAAACCCAGGGGCTTATTTGAATGAAGCAGGAAATTTTGCTAATCCAAGGTTTCAGGCATGATTGCAGAATGAGGAAATAGAACCATAGGGATTCCTAAGAAAGATCTCATCCTAAGAAATGAGAGGCAGATCCCAATCTTCATGAAACCCACACTATCGGGGACATTCCGTTTTGGAGGCATAGTACAATAATGAGTCATGAGATATTAAGTAACTATTCATGTTTGAGAATCTGTGCTAATAATTTTTTTAACATAGATTTTCTCATTTTTATTTCACCAGATTACCACCTTACAGATAAGAAAGCTTGTCTTCCTTGCCTAAGTAGACAGCCCAGGGTCACACGGCTAGCAAATGGTGGATTCAACCACAACTGAAGGCGATTTGATGCCAAAGCTTTATTCTCCTTTATACTCAGGGATAAGAGGAGCAGAAACTGCATTC
Organism: Macaca thibetana thibetana; assembly: GCF_024542745.1. Classification (NCBI taxonomy): domain Eukaryota; kingdom Metazoa; phylum Chordata; class Mammalia; order Primates; family Cercopithecidae; genus Macaca; species Macaca thibetana. The sequence continues at coordinate 111,904,882 of NC_065589.1, read as the reverse complement.
CTCAGGGATACAGAGGATCTGAAGAGATTTAAATCCAAAAGCCTTGATGTGTTAGTAAGATGAGACTTATGTAAATCCAAGTCATCAGCTCCAAGTATTCCACTCAATCAGTCTTCTGGAAAGCATGTGGGGAGACCTGGCATGCCATTCCCTACCAAATAAGGAGTGTAGGTGTTAGTAGATAAAGATATTCAGCCAGGTGCGGTGGCTCATGCCTGTAATCCCAGCACTTTGGTAGACAGAGACGTGCGGATCACCTGAGGTCAGGAGTTCGAGAGCAGCCTGGCCAACATGGTGAAACCCCATCTCTACTGAAAATACAAAAATTAGCCAGGCATGGTGGCACATGCTTGTCATACCAGCTACTCAGAAGGCTAAGGCAGAAGAATCACTGGAACCTGGGAAGTGGAAGTTGCAGTGAGCCAAGATCGCGCCACTGCACTCCAGCCTGGGAGACAGAGTGAGACTCCATCTCAAAAAAAAAAAAAAGAAAGAAAAAAAGAAAAAAAGAAAAAAAAAAAAACTATATGTATATATTCAAGCCGAAACTGTTTTTTTAAAAAATCTCCCAGTGAGACTCCATTCTTTATTGTACACTTATATTTTCCCCTCTTATGAAAACTAATAAAGGGATGCTTCAAATTAAAATAAAAACCCAAATCCCATTACTCAAAAGCAACTATTCACTTCTACTCTTTTTCTGTGACATTTTAAATCATTTTTGTCATATTGTACTCTTTCCTCCTCTGTTTGCTCAACATACGGCACAAGCATATTTTGCCATTAATATTCTACAAGTTTTAAATGTTTAATAATTTTATGTGAAAAAAATTCAAACATTCTGTCAACGTACTTTGGTAAGATGCCATCAGGTATATGTAATAAGTTACTTAATTTCCTCCCTGTTAGCCATTAGCTTTCATTTTTTTTCTATTACAAATAACAAAGATTAACTTCTTTGAGTTAAAGCTTAGCATTCTGCAATTGCTCACATATCTGCAGGAAAGCTAAAGTATAAGATCTGATGATTCATTTGTATGTTGAAAGGAGTTTACCTGTTTTCCTGAGAGTGGTTTTCAGGAAAAAGGGGGGGTTTGAGGAGGGGAGTATAGAATTCCAGAATTCCTGACAACAGTATAGTAGGGTCTTCCTAAGGGGGGAAGCTGGAACAGAAAGGAGAGGTTGGGCCATCAAAGAACCACCTCCCAGTATTGATCACCCTGACTCTACTTTCATACAAACCACTGAATGGAATATGAATGCTTCAACCTCCGAAAATATCCAGACATCCTGAGTATGTCAGGGGAATCTAAGTCTGTATCTGAATTTTAGAAGAAATTCCTGTACATTTACAACAAAAATACGGAGTGGTTGCAAGAAGCCATCACTTTGCCTCCATCAGAAATCACAGCCCCTGCCAGAGAAGCTATTTTCCAAGTGGGCAAGAGAGTTCCCTCAAGAAAGTTATGAGTTCTCATTGGGAACATTCTTGAAAGATATATCTATTTGTCTCTTAAAGATGGAGAGGGAACAAGGTATTTAAAAGACCACAGAGATTGGAGTTAAGCTGTGACAGGAGTGGAGGGTAGCAGCTTCCTAATGAGAGGCTGTGTAAGTTTCAGGAGTATATTTCTGAAGGCAGTTCACAGCCTTTAGTGAAGATAAGACTAAGCAGAGATTGGACAATACTATTTTATGTATGGTTTTAGGAGTGGGGAGCAGGAGGAGCATAATCAGAGGCAAGGGAATTGAATGACCTTTCACAAAACTGTTAGGAAACGAAGTCTTTATGAACTCTCTCAGTTTAGACTCCTTTTCCTTAAGCCCTGATATAATTAAATCAAATTCAGCAATAACAAAATATCATAAACAATTTTAATATATTATATGTGCTGAAAAGTGTCATTAAGGAGATGGCTGCAACAAATTGAAAAATATTTAGTGTGGCTCCATCTGAATGTTCTATTGCTAAAGAAACACAATATGAAATTTGTCTTTAATTATTTCAATATAATGACTTTCACTAGGTGACTTTAAAACCATGGCCAGTATTATTATAGGAATTACTAAAATGTTTTTAATAAGTATCTGCTAACTTCATCAAGCTTATACCAAACATTTTAAATCATACCACTCATCGTACCTTTGAAAATAGGCATCCCAAGCTTCCCATCACTTTTTTCTGTTGCGATCTGACTAAATGACAACCATTTCTCTCAGATTCTCCATGACAGTTCTAATTATACATATTCCATGCCATTGTCCTTCCGAGCCATCAGATCACCTTAGCTATGTCAGTTTATGCAGTTAAAACTACTCTTCTTAGGTACTGGTCCACATTTGGAAATGATGCAAAAATCCTTTGTCACTTTGCATTTGATACCTTATTTGGAAAATATCACTCCATCAGTCTTATGAGAAAGGCTGAATTGGTGGTATCTGTCTTTGAAAATATGTTGCACATTTCCTGTTACTCAAACCTTAGGTTTCCATTCCTATTATGTACTTTAATACTAAAAATAATAATATATTGTCTGCTGAAAACATCCAGTAGCCAGGTGATCAATTGCGAATAATTGGAATTATCATTACCTGCAATGTGGGCATCTTTATCATAATAATATTGCTAAGGACATACATGGTTACTGTTCTAAGTGATTGATTTATCTGTGATGGCTATGTCAATGTGTTTTAGAAGACTACATATAGTGTTGTGTATGAGAGGCCTCTGATCATTCATTCTTGCGTGTAATCATTTAACAAATATTTATTGAGTACCTTCTTTGTGCCAGGTGCTGTATGATGTGCTGACTCTATAATGGAGAACAAAATGCCCACGCTGTCTATGTGTATGGAACGTAGAGCTGGTCAGAGATGACAATGAAGCCGAAATGTGAAAGCTGCGTAAGAATTAGCCAAGCAGAAAGAAAGCAGGGCTCAAGAGCCTGAGCAAAGAAAGCACTTGGAATATGCAAGAACTGGAAGAAAGCATGCCTGCCACAGCACACGTTTAGGGGACTGACGCATGAGAATAGAAAAGACCAGGCCACACAGGCCTAGAGGCCTTATGGCATAGCTTGTCTTTTATCTTAAGGTGATAGGAAGGAAATATAGTTAGAAGGAACTTCCATCAGAACTGTGAAATAATAATGAAACGAATTTATATATATATACATATGTGTATATATATGTGAATTTTTCCTAGAAGTTATAATTGTATATATGGAATTATCTGTTTATAACATATTTTTATATATATCAATATATAGTTATATAATGTGTAATTATATATATAATTTATATGTAATATACAGTTAGAAATAAATAAAACATGCAATATAACATAATTATAAATAAATTTCTGTATATATAAAATGCAAATTTTATTTTAAAAACATCACTTTGGCTGTTATGTGGTGATTAAAGAGGGTTATGAGTAGAAGCAAGAAGATCAAGGTGGCTGTCATCTCTCAGGTTCCTCAGTGTCTGTCCTCGTCTCCTTTGAAGGACAGGAAGACAGTGACGTCAGCTCTTTGGCAGTTGGATGGGTATGCGTGACTCATCTGGTCAAGGGGCTCTGAGAAAAAGTGATGTGAAGCTCTTATGGGCCCAACTACAGAGAAGGGAATTCTCTTCTTTTGCCCCAGCAAACCCAGGGATGTGTGCTCTCAGGGGCACCTACTGCAAGTTGGAGATTCTCTCAGTCTGGGTCCTTTGGTGACAATGATGAGAAGAAGCACTTCCACACATGCTCCATCTGTCACCCACTAATCTATGCTAAATTAGTATCAAGAACAATAAATAAATCTATGTTATATTAATGATCCTGAGATTTCAGTGCTACTTTGTTACCTCAAACTAGCCTAACTTATCCTAACTAAAACACTGGAATAATAGGACTCAATTTGGGGGAATGTAAGAAACAATAGAGCAACAGATACACAAGTGTGCATCACGGTAGCAAGCACAAAGGAGATTCTAAGAAAATGGTAGCTAGAAACTAATCCTATTGACTTTTTATTCCAGTCTCAGCTTTGTTGTTAACTGGTTCCCTGGATTTTAGGTGGACTCTTCAGCTCTCTGAGTCTCAATTCCCTTCTCTGAGTGAGGGGTTTGCACTAGATCTCCAAAACCCTCACTACCTAACATTCTGAGCTGATGGGATAACAAATGCAGAGGAGTCTGTGCTACATGGAAGAGCTGAGCATTGCTTTCCTTTTCTCTTTCTTCTCTGTTCATCAAGCAGAGTAAGCACATCCCTTGGATACCAGGTCAGTAGACACACAGTCCAAGGAACCAGGCCAGTAATACTCCCTTTTGCTCTTCTTTGCATAAAGAAACAATTATGAGACAATTCATGATTCATTCAAGGCCACTGAACAAATCCTTAATTTATCTCCGGAGACTTACAAAGCCAACAGCTAGCCAGGGAAAATAAAAATACCAATTCTCCTGGCTAAGATAGTCAAGGTAGCAATAAACTAGTGTAAAGGGACTCCATTTGGCCTTTGTGTGTCCTCTTAAGAGAACTGCCAGGCAAATCTGCAAATTCCCAGAACCACTGATCCAGACTTCCAAGTCAAAGGGAGGTTTGGGCTTTCTCCACGTCCTAGGCATTTCAGGCAGTACATATAATCCATTTATGTGACAGAAATTCTTAGAACAAACTGGGCTCTGGCTCCAAAGCTGCCACTAGCTAGCTGTGTAATTCTAGAGAAATAACTCTACATTGTCCACATCTCAGGATCCTCACTTGTGAAATGGTGATAATGAAACCCATCTTATCTCCCTCCTGTGGTTGTCACAATGATCAAACGGGATGGAATAGAAGTGAATGTCCTTTGAAAAGCATACTCTGCCCCACAGATGGCTTTGAGAACTACTGATGCATTGTTGTCATTATTGCTATTATGATCTTTCCCGCTCCGTGGTGATACATCTCAAGGGATCTTCCTTGTGCACGCCAGGGACCAAAAAAGTAAAAATAAAAAAATAAAAAAACTCTCCCTTCTCTATTTGATACATGGTTTGGCTGTGAAGGGAATTTGCCGACTTGAAAATGTAAACAATCTATTTCCACAGAGATGATTTTCCTTACACACACAGGAACAACGGCTTTTTTTCCTTTCTGAATGCACATGAATGCCTGTCCTCCTGAGGGATCCTAACTGCTTTTTATGTCTGTAATCGGTTTACCTTCCTAGGTGCCTGCTATTCTCTGAATAAAAGTACTAAAATAAACACCTACCCTTCAGATCTCATGATAGTCTAGCCGACTGCTTTTACCCAACTCACATCCCCGAGCTCATTGGCTGGAAATAAAAACAAAAGAATTGGAGACCATGTTCTGTAACACACACACCGCCCCCGACCCAAAGGCATGCAGTGCAGTTATTTAGGTGGTGGGATGAGAAAACCGAGAGTAGAGACCCTTCACCCAACATCCCTAATGAGCACTATGAAATCCCCCATCCATAGGAAGCTTTAATCTTTGGGGTTATAAGACTTTTCCAGCATCCAGAACCCTTTCTAGTAATGTAAATCCATTTGGGAGTGTACTTGAAATTATTAGCTAAACCGTGGGTGAACTTACTGAGAGCTCGCTAGCAGCAAAGTTTATGTAGGAGACACCAGAAAAGGATGTATGGGGCTGGAGGGACAAGTATGAGGAAAAGACAGAAAGATTTTGAGAAAGATGACAATGTTAGAGTTAAATTATATGAATCTAAACAAATAATGATTAAAATGACATAGCTGAGGCCCAGATAAATTAAACAACTCATTAAGAATAGACCAAAGTTGGCCGGGCACTGTGGCTCACGCCTGTAATCCCAGCACTTTGGGAGGCCGAGGCGGGTGGATCACGAGGTCAGGAGATCGAGACCATCCTGGCTAACATGGTGAAATCCCATCTCTACTAAAAATATAAAAAATTAGCCAGGTGTGTGAGCGGGCGTCTGTAGTCCCAGCTACTCGGGAGGCTGAAGTAGGAGAATCGCTTGAACCCGGGAGACAGAGGTTGCAGTGAGCCGAGATCGCGCCACTGCACTCCAGACTGGGTGACAGAGCGAGACCCTGTCTCAAAAAAAAAAAAAGAATAGACCAAAATTACCTTAATCCTAGGTCAGTGAGTGAATTTTAAATCTAAATGGCTGAAATAATTATGGAAATGGGTAAAACACTCCTCTAAGGGAAAAGATTCATCTGTTGGCAGTCCTCGGATTCAATATTCTCATAGTAGGAAACATTCTACACTGTGTCAGGCAGCATGCAAGACATGAGGAATAAAATCATGGACCTCCAAGAGGGCACGGAAGCTCAGGCAAACCGTGTCAATACAGTATGCACCTGATGCAGAGGACTCCCCATGGGTAAAGAAGGGGCTCTGAGCCCAGACTCAAGAGGGCGGGTGAGAGATTCCTAGAGGCATCCAACCTGTTTTTGAAAGATGTCACCAGAGGAGACGGCACAAGGAGGATGCTCCAAGCAGAGAGAGCAGCATGTGTAAGGGCACAGCAGTATGAAATTGCCTGGAGTCTGCCATGGATGCACACACATGCATGTGTTCTTACTGAAGCGCTGCATCCAGGAAAGCCAGGGTGAAAAATGAGGTTGAAGATACACAGTTAGGGCATCTTTGAGGGCTCTTGATGCTGCTCTAAGTTTAGGCTTTATTAAAGCAATACGGATTCATCTGGGAGTTAAAAAAGAAAGTGACAAGGTCATATTTGTATTTCAGAAAAAAAAAAAAAAACAGTCTGACAGCAGTGAAAGAGGTGGGTTTGAGAGGTTTGCAGCAGGGAAAATACAAAAGGAACAAATGCAGGAGATATTGAGGAGGTGAAATCATCCAAACCGAGTGAATGCTTGGATAAGAGACTGGTAGGATAAGTGTGGTTAAGGAAAATTCGCTGGTTTCATAACTATTTTAACATTAGAAGAAGAAAAAGTGTATAATTTTGGGGTGCAATGGGACTAATTTGTTTAGAGAACATTTGAATTTGTCTTAATTCAAATTGTACTGCTAAACCTAGAGGGAGAAAAGAAAATTACGAGGTAGAGATATGGCCTTATTTTCCCAATTTGGCTAATTACCATTATTACTCAGCACTTTTAGTGCTTGAAAGCTTGACTATCCTAAACTTAATAAGGAAAAGGTATCTAAATGATGCCAAAAGTAATTGTCTTAGAATCTATGGAGGCAAGATGATGTTCTTCTTCATTCCAGAGATCAAGAAATATTTGTTAAATAGGTGAAAGCTTAACATTAAAACTATACCAGCTGAGTTACATATGGTTAAGATGGCAGGTTAAACATATACATTAATTTTGTTTCCCCATGAAACCCACTAAAATCATTATAAATATTATTTTTTGTAGAAACAAACTCTTGCAAATGGGAAGAAAGAAAATAAGACAACAGGAACCAAATTCTAGAAGCCAAAAAGCAAATGGATAAAAAGTAACTTGATAGAACTGAGAAAGTCAAATTACAAGTCAGCATCAAAGAAAACCAAAAACCAACACAAGTTACACCATAGAATCCTCAAGAGGCCCCAGAAGTGGGCATCTCAGTCATGTTTGGAACCAGGAGAGGCAGGTAAAGGGAAGGAGGAGGTCAAAGTAACAGATATTTCAGTGAAGCCATCTAAGAATCAGGTAGACCACTAGTTGCCACTCTCTTCAACCTCATGACTCGAAAAGATTTTTGCTGCACCATAAAATTGTTGATACATATTCCCTTAAAAAAAAAAAAGTAAAAAGCATAACAGACGGTTTCTAGGGACATTAGGCACAGTTGAGGGTTTGGGCACCATACTGAAAACAAAGGAAATAAGTAACTATGTAAAAAAATGCTGACTGTTTCATCTCTAAGACAGTTGCTCTGGCAGTCAGAATTCTGCTGTTACAGGAGGAAGAGTGGGATAGAGTTTTCAGGGAAATCTGACCAGCACAAGGAGAAATTACCAAAAACACTGGAGCATTCTCTTGGAATCTGCAAGTTAACAACATGCCAGACAATCAGAGCTTCAAATAAATTTCTGAGTAGTTCATTCTTAATCACGATCAGGCACCTAGGTTTACCAGATGTCAGAGTTAAAGGAAAGCCTCTAAGATAAAGAAGCCACTCTAAGATAGAATACGGAGACCCAAAGGACAAACAGAACAAAAAAGAAAGGAGAAAACAGAGCCCATGCCAAAAGAAGACCAAAAAAAAAAGGCACATAAAGCTATGATTCCTGGTCTCAGAGGGAAAGGGTAATGCAGGCATGAAACAAAAAGAAGATAATATATAAGAAAAATACTCCCATCATTTTAAATGAGTCCTTAGAAATTCAAATCATAAGCAGGAAATAAAACGAAAATATCAATTGAAGAGTTGTAAGATAAAGTTAAGTGAATATACCATAAAGTAGAACAAAGCATGTGGAACATCCCCTATCCAAATAACAGATGTTCTAGAAAGAGCCATCACAGACGTAAGAAAGGAGAAAATTACCAGTGTAATATTTCAAGAGAAGTTCCTAGAAGTGAATGACAAGAGTTTTTAGATGTGAAGGACCTAGTGAGTGTCCAGCACAGTGAAATCACACAATTCTACAAGCTTCAAATGAGGGGGTAAGGAATTGAGGATTGGGATGGCATCAGGTTTCTCAACAATAACCCTGAAATAAAACATTTAAAAAATGCCTTTGAAATTTTGAAGGAAAATTATTTCTGATCTAGAAGTCTCAACCTGGGTAAACTAGCAATTAATATTTCAATAAAGATATTTTCAAACATTCAAGATTCAAAAATTCACTTCCCTCTTATTCTTTCTTTTTTTGAATTTTTATTTTTAGTTCAGGAGTACATGTGCAAGATGTGCAGGTTTGTTGCATAGGTAAATGTGTGCCATTGTGGTTTGCTGCACTCATCAACCCATCACCTAGGTATTAAGCCCAGCATGCATTAGCTATTTTTCCTAATGCTCTCTCTCTGCCTACCCCACCACCCAACAGGCCCCAGTGTGTGTTGTTCCCATCCCTGTGTCCATGTGTTCTCATTGTTCACCCCTTTTCCTTTCTTAAGAAGTGACTGGAGTATGAGCTTTATGATAATGGTAATAATAATACTTAATAATAAACCAACAAAGAACAAGACATAGGAAACAGGCCATTCAGTATAGGAGAGAGGATGTGAGAATCTATGGAGACATCATAAAATGTTACATCAGAAGGACAGAGTTCCCCCCACTCAAGGGCAACCCAGAGTTTGGACTAATGCACCCCAAGAGGCAGACACACTGAAAGTTGTACACACTAAGATGCCCAATGCCACGATACATACACCTCACACCAACTTTTTACCAGAAAATAAAATTCCTTGGTAAGCACGGTTCTCAATAGTAGCTGGTCTGACTTTGCCTTGTCAATGTGCTAATAAATATCCTGTCCACTCTGCCATGCTTCCTGAATCAGCTGAAGACACTCATTTTGCTTCACAGAAATGTTCAGCTTTGACCCACTCCGAGAGCTGTAGGTAGGGAACGATGAGTCCAGAAGCAGAGAATACCCCTGATCATATCCCTGCTGGATATCTAGTACATGGTACACACCTTAACCCCACCACGTGGTCTGAATGGGGCCTCTGACATCCCTAGAGGAGACTCATTCATGTAAACATTCCATCAAGGTGGGACCATGAGATTTCTCAGACTTCTGTTTCTCTTCTCTTGGGAGGCGTTGTGTAATAGTGGCAATATTGCCTTTGTCTTATATAGCTACCCAAATTTCAAAACTAATCCATATATTATTTGAAAGCATTTACACTGTTGATAATATCATAAGTATAAACAAGAGAGCAATTAACCTAAAAACAGGATGGTGAGTACTTCTGGAGGGTAGGATAAAACAGAATGTAATCAAGGACAGACATGCAGAAGGATTCTAAGACACTGGCCATATTCTAATTCTTTACCTGGGTAGTGGGTAGGTAAGTGGGTAGACAGGTGATTACTATATAATTTATAAACTGTGCATATGTTTCATACACTCTTCTATCTATCAGTCAGGGTTCTCAGGAGAAACAGAATCAATAGGAGATGTGTGTGTGTGTGTATATATATATATACACATAAATATATATGGTATACATAGATATATATACACACACATGTATATATGGAGATTTATTATGGGAATTGGCTCATGCAGTTATGGAGGCCAAGGAGTGCCACAATATGCTCTCTGCAAGCTGGAGAACTAGGAAAGCTGGTGGTGTAACTCAGTCTGAGTCTGAAGGCCTGAGAATTGAGATAAATGATGGTATATGTTTTGATCTGAGTCTAAAAACCCGAGAACTGGGAGCACCCATGTCTACAGGCAGGAGAAGATGGATGTTTCAAATGGAAAGCGAATGCTCCCTTCCTCAGACTCTTTGTTCTATTTTGCCCCTCAGTGGATTAGATGAAGTCCACTCACAATGGGGAGGACAATCTTCTTGATGTTGTCTACCCATTCATATGCTCATCTCTTCCAGAAACATCCTCACAGACACCCAGAAATAATGTTTCACCAGATACATGAACATCCCTTAGTCCAGTCATGTTGACATAAAAGTAAGCATTACAATAATACATATCAAAACCTGTACAAGTATAAATAAGCAAATAAGCATTGTATACTTTTCATAGCTCTTTGCTTTTACACCCAACTGATCTTCCATGAAGATCTATTTGCTTCTGTTTTACATACACTCTTCTATCTATGTATCAGTCAGGGTTCTCAAGAGAAGCAGAACCAATAGGAGGTATGTGTGTATATATACATATTTATATATGGTATACATATATACACACACATATATGGTATACAGATATACATATTATATACATACAAATGTATACATATGTGTATATATGACATACATATATATATCCGTATACCATATATGTGTGTATATATCATATATATATCTGTATACCATGTATGTGTGTGTATATGTGTATACACATATATACCATATATATATATGGAGATTTATTATGGGAATTGGCTCATGCCAATTCTTTCTTTCTCTCTCTTTCTTTCATTATAAATACTTCTCTATTATCATCGTCATCAAGAAAGGGTTCACACGTGACATAAGCAGTACTTTTTAGAAGTCTTCAGAGAAATTCTTGAAGGCTGGAATATTTAGGAAAGACTTCTATGAGTGACTCAAGTCCTACTTGAAGGAACTAGGTTGTGGTTGTTTTTTTTCAAGTATCAGAGCTTATTCATTCCTCCCTTCCCCCACCACAATGACAAGTACAGTTCTTAGAATATAGTAGGTGTTCAGCAAATGGAATGGCTTAATACATGTTTGAAGAAGAGACATTCCAGTCTATGGTGCAAACAGTCTTATCTAAAGCTATGGTTGTCCTCATGCATCCCCCTGTGGACCATCTTTGTCTGCTGCTTGCCAGAATTGTTGACTGAAGAGAGTTCCTGTAATGAGATTTTAACTAAGTCATGTCTTTTTTCTGTTAATTGACATGAGTAAATTATTCTGGATAATTTACTTATATAAATTCACATAATGTAGAAATGTATAATATAGATTCCCTAGAAGTTCTCACTGGCCAGCAGTGGTTTTGTTTTGTCACCATATATCCAAACTTGATGATCCAAAAGAATATTTTTTATGTTTCATTAATTCTACAAAACTTAAGAATTAATACTGTAATCATCTCCTTAATGTTTTTTGACTATCTCATTGAAGACAGTACTTCCATAGATGCTTCTGCCGCAATCATTATATAAAAGTGATGAGCTCGGGTCAGCAGAGCAACTTGGAAGGAACCCTGGAGGGCATTTGAGTACTTGAGTTATTGGCTTGTGCTCTGAGGCTTTATTGTGGATGCTCATGAAAAATGGAATTCGAGACCTATCGTTGACCTGAGAGCAACTAAATGTTTTTGAATGAGCCCCTTCCTCTGACTGTGGGCTATGTTTATTTCCACACTCCCCAAGTCAGTTTTCAGCTTAACTCCCAACAGATATTTTGATAGTAATCATGGAAGGCTACTTTCACTGTTGTTACTGTCTCATTCAAATGCTCTTCATTTTCCTTTTATTTTCGCTATCCTGGTTGGCCTTAGCTAGTGACACTTTTTAATTATTTACCCAATAACTATTATAAAATGATAATCATTTGCCACAAATTGTGCAAACTGTTACAGATAAAATGAAAACTAAGTCACAGAACATCCTTCCACACACACTGGAACTTATTTTATATCAAAGAAACAATTGTATGTAATTATGCTCCATGATAAATGCTTTGAAGCAAAGATATAAGGTGCTATGAGAACATATTAACTAGAGAATCAAACTCCTGTGGCAGAAATGTTATAAAGTGTCATGAAGAGGAAGATTTTCTCTAAGAATGTAACATTTCCTACTATGCAGCCATAAAAAAGGTATGAGATCATGTTCTTTGTAGGGACATAGATGAGCTGGAGGCCATCATCCTTAGCAAATTAACACAGGAAGAGAAAACAAAAACCACAAGTTCTCACTTGTAAGTGGGAGCTAAATGATGAGAACACATGGACACATAGAGGGGAACAACACACACCAGGGCCTATCAGAGGATAGAGGGAGGGAGGAGGGAGAGGATCAGGAAAAACAACTAATGGATACTAGGTTTAATACCTGGGTGATGAAATAACATGTACAACAAACCCCCTTGACACACATTTACCTATGGAACAAACCTGCACATCCTGCACATCTACCTTTGAATTTAAAATAAAAATTAAAAAAAGAAAAGAATGTAACATTTCCTATAAAATTGCAGGCTACGGATGGGAGGAGGCAAGAAAGGAGCAGAGAATTTCTGAAAACAGAAGAATTAAAGAAGGCCTTCAAAACCGGAGGTCCCATTTCAAAGAACAATAAAAGAGCAACATGGCTGGAACCCAGTGATCGTGACAAGAAATGACAATGAAGAAGCAGACAGGAGCCAGATCATACAGGCTGTGGGCCACATTAGGGCTATTTCTGTCAATCTTAAGATCAACAAGATCCCTTTGGAGAGTTTTAATCAGAAAAGTGACAGTCAAATTTGCCCTTTAAAAGACCACTCTCCATACAATGAAGAGCAGTTTTGCAGTGGGCAACATGAGTATGGGAAAAATACTGGGTTGTTCAGTGTTCTTCAAGAAAAAAAAGTGGTCGGCCTAAAGAAAATGTAGCAAAGGAGTCACTTACACAAATATGAGCAAAATTCAGAAGTCAAAAAGGAAGATGCAGCCATTGGCGCACCACACCACAGCCTGAAGGGACGAGGAGAGAGGCAGTTTACCAAAGCCTGGCAGGGTGGGGGCAGTAGCATCCAGGACAGCTGACAAAGCAAGGGATGGAGAAAAATATTTTCATCTCTCCACTTCCCGATGCCCATCTCTTGCCAATGCTTTCTCAGCCAGACCCACTTGGAGGGCATAAGTCAAGGTCAAGTCAGAACAGGGCAGAGAAGGACAAAGAATGGGTCTTGAGAAAGGGGTCAAACAGAATGACAAGCCCAAGTGGTTGGCCAGCTCCTCCCATTGTCCATATGTAAACAGGAACAGAAGTGAATGGATTGGAGGCAAAATCAACCGGCATTGATGATGAATAAGGAAGAGGGGGGCGGGGGCAAGCATTTCTCCTCAGATTCTGCCTGGTGCAATGAGGTTGATACTGATACTCTTTGAAAAGATAAGAAAAAGGAAAGGGACAGTGTGGTGATGTTGAGATGTGAGCTCAGATCAGAACATGCTGAATTTGAAGTATATTCAAGACCATCTAGTATGAATGTTGAATAACATTTTGGTAATCTCAAATCCATATGAACCATCAAGCTACAGTGAGTTCCTCAAGTGCAGTCCCTGGTCATAAACAACCATCCCACAAATCCAAGGCATCAGTTATAGGAGTCCTGGAAAAGTGAATATGAATGGATAGTGCAGTCCCTCATCTTAGAGTTTGGACTGAGCATCCAGCTAGAATTAGGCTGCTTTATGTCCCATCTAGAACAATGGATGGAGCAGCTAGATCCTGCAGCAACAGTGTTCACTCTCACAAAGTGATTGAAAGTCAATTTTCAAAGGCATTGTGCCTGTGAATAGAGTCACAAGCACTTCTGGCTGACTGTGGGGCATTAACACGAATCCTCTTCCATTGACTGTGATGGTCCCTGGCTTGTATTTCTACAAGATAACAGTGGCAGTCAGACTGATCCCTTAGACAGTGTCTCCTATGTAACCACAACTTCTTGCAGTGTCCTGTGCTTGCAGTGTGTATGGGAGGTGGCTGTAAAGTCACCAGTGCTTTGGGATGAGGATGGGAGTGATGGTGCTGAAGGTGTTCCTCCTTTTTCCATCTTCAAGGAAGTTCCTGATTTAATTCCACTTTGCAATGACACTCCACTCTCCATTTATGAAGGTTCTACCTCTTTATTGTGTGAGACTACAGTCATATGTCTCAGAAAGACGTTTTGGACAACATCAATCCATATATACGACAACAGTCCCATAAGATTATAACACAATGTTTTGACTATGTCTTTTCTATGTTTAGATATGTTTACATACATGCTTATCATCGTGCTACAATTGCCTACAGTAACATACTGTACAGTTTTCTATCTTAGGAGCAACAGGCTGTACCATATAACCTAGGTGTGTAGCAGGCTATACCATCTAGGTTTGTGTAAGCATACTCTGTGATGTTTGCACAATGACGAAATCGCCCAACAACACATTTCTCAGAACACATCTCTGTCATTAAATGGTGTATGACTATACTTTATAACTGTTGGTCCTCTAATCACAATCCCGCTGTGTGTGTACAAAAATTCTGCTCATATCTTCCCAACTCCTCCTACCTCAGAATCAAAAGTCCTTGTTTAACTATGGGCCATAAATGTTAATACTGTCAAACTAGATACACTAACTTCTGGCTCATTGTTCAGATCATAATTAATACATCATGTCTTGTGCCTCAGAAAATCAGGCCAATCACTGGACAATAGTTACAACTGTAGAACATTAGGGAATAGTCCCATTTGGACTGGGATTTTGTAAAAAGCTACATTGGTAGAATGTGATGGGCTGCTCACTAGTTCTGATCTATAAGGATTCTGGGCTTTAAGAAATTCAATTTTTTTATAGAGAGATAGAGGGAATTATTGAAACAATACCTGGTTGAAAAGAAGTGCATGCAGGATTTAGTGACCCCACATTTAACACAGAGCTAGTCATAAACAATCAATAAACTCTTGTCTAGAGATTGATCTCACAACCATAATTATATTTCATTCTGTGTGATAAGAGTTATGATAGAGGTAACCACAGAGTCCAAAGGAAGCCCTGAGAAGGAGCCTCAAAGTAAAATTAAGGAAAAGGGAGTGTAAATTGTGGACTATGTCCAAGAGTAACTTTTTACACGGCGGACAAATGATATGACATCAAAAGGAGAGGATTACAGGAAAAGTGAAGTTTGGAATGATAACTGCATAGGTGTAACTATTTGAAACTAAGACCTACTCATCTCTGAGACATAAATACACATGTAATGAACTAAATATTTGTGTCCCCCATCCTAATTGATATGTTGAAATCCTTACCAAAGTGATGGCACCAGGAGATGAGGGCTTTGGGGAGGTGATTAGGTAATGAGGATACAGACTTCATGAATGGGATTAGAGCTTTTATAAAAGAGACCCAAGAGGGCTCCCTCATTCCTTCTGTCATGTGAAGACACAGGAAGAAGACAGACTTCTATGAACCAGGAAGCAGGATCTCACCAGGCACTAAATCTGCCATATCTTGAGCTTGGACTTCCCAGTCTCCAGAACTGCAAGAAATAACTGTTTTTTTCTTGAAACCATCCAGTCTATGATATAACCGTCTCAGTGACCTAGGGCAACACATAAAGCTGTTTTCTATGGGATATTTTAGATTATTACCATACCTTTTCCAGATTGTAATGTCTGATCCTCTTCTCAACTTTAGGAATAAATGCAGATATTGTAAAATAAGAAACAGGGTTATATAAAAGAATAAAGAAAATTTACACTCTTGGCTATCATCGTGCAATTTCTCTCCCAATCGTCAGTAAAAACAGAATGGGAAACAATCAAGGAGCCCATATTTTCTAATTGACCAATGTACCCTACCTTTGTGTGCTGTGATTGCACACAACAACCTAACTAATGTTGAGGAATGCAACTTCAAGCCCATTAGGTCAGCTGTCCCCTTGGCTGGCACAGAAGCCAGTGCCCCAGAAATGATGAATAAGCATTGTTCACAATCAGATTACTATCATGGTTTGCCAAAGAGCATTTCTCTTTGGCAATAAAATATGACTTTGTTTTCAGTGTCTGACATGATTAAGTTAAACGTGTGAAGATTCCTAACCTTATCGAGTTCCTTGTATTATGCTCATATTTCTCATGCTTTTCAGCACCTTGCTTGTGCCTAAATAGAAGGAGACATTTGAAAGAAGAGCTACTGTTTAGGAGTTGGAAAGAATACAGGCCAGGCAATGTGGAGTAATGCTTCATGGTAAAGGTAAGATGCTAAAGAGTTCTAGAAAGACTAATAAATTTGCCTTTTTCTCAAATTTGGCTATTTGCTAAATAAAGATAGTTTCATGGAGATGTTCATAAAATCATGCAGCTGGAACAGCCCCAAGAAGTGGTTTAGTCATCTTCCTTAATTTTACAGGTGAGAAATAGAAGGTTAAATGTAGTAACATGACTTGTGCAAAAATCACAGTAAGTGATAAACTCAAAACGAATCAAAGCTTGTTGATCTGAAAACTAGGCCACTTTCACTTGATCTTGAACAATCTTTAATACTTCTAAGCCTCAGTTTCCTCATCTGTAAAATGGAGATAATAGCATATCTCTTATAGAGTGGTCGGTGAAATTGCATGATCATAATACATGCAGAATTGCTTAGCTCCACGCTTTTTATGTGGCATCTAATAATAGTAGATGTTATACTACACTTTTAACACATGTGTTCCTTCAGTATTTTTATTAGGACCTAGCCTCCCGTGAAGTCAGCAATTGAATATATGGTGTGGCTCAAATGTATTGAAAAGGGCCTCTTTACCAAATGTGTATTTTACATTAAGGTGCCGAAAAATCCCTCCCCTAAAGGATTTTTCTTTGGGTTAAACATTACCTTCTTTGCCAAATACATTTTTATAACGGGTATAGGCTTGTATTAATGCACTAACATCTATTTATTCTGAGTTTAACCAATTCTTTATTTCTAATACAACATAAAGGAAGATAGGAAACAGTTTCTGGAGGCTTTGAAAGTGAGTTAAACCTCTAAGGAGAACTCAAAGGGTAGAGGGAAGATATTGCTAATACACCAGCAAGCCTTCCACACACATGTTGGGTACATTGCCACTTCCCAGCACACTATGTTGAATTCTGTGTTCCTCAGATCACAGCTGAGACAATGACCAATCATGGGACACCACATTTAAATAAAAACACTGGAAAAGTACAAAATCTCCGGAGGAAGAAGGAATGAGATTCAATGAAATTTAGATTCCTGTAGTAAAAGAACAAGTTCAAGAACTCGGCAAATTGAGAAACAAACAAACAGGAGGTAGAGGTAGGATGGACTTGATTCCTTCCCTCCTATATCAGAAGGATTATTTCATAAAGACACCATGAATCCTCCTAGCATGCCTGGACAGTCATTTACCTCTTCCTCTAAAATCCCTATAGCTTTCCTCTGCTGAAATTTATTGCAACACAACCTGAATATGTCTTTTTCTTCTAACTAGATATTCAGCTCCTTGAGAGCTAGGGCTATGTCTTCCTCACTTCTGTATTCCTACTTGTAAGACAGCACTGATTTATACATCTTTTTGTTAGTGAACAAGCAACCTGTTCTGCATAGCTTCAAAATGCAGGACTAATATTTTGGGTGTGATTTTCATAGATTATTTTAGCTCCCTATCAGGAAAACATTCTTAATGCTTAGGCTCAAACATCAGTTTATATTAGCTGTTTCATGGAGAAAGAAGCATCAGTGGCTCTTCTGTCAGGGATATGGGATCCTGCATTATCTGGGAGGTTGCATTAATAACTACTAAGATTAGTTCAGGACTTTAATATTTTTACTTAGACTACTGAAATAGCCCTCATTGGCCTCCCTGGCATTCTCTTTCCTCTCTAACCCATCCTCCACATTTCTTTAAGAGTTATTGCTAAAGCACACATGTCGTGTTCATCTGTATTTCTTGAAAACCCCCTGGATCTCATTGCCTACATCCACATTTGTTAAAGAATTTGTTTTTACAGAATATTATTCCCACTGAATAGTCAACAGACAATGGGTACAATTGTAGAGTAAGTTTGCAAAATGCCACACTCTCGTCCTCTCTTAGAGATTTGGGTGCTCCCTAGTACATGCTACAGAGGACAATTTCAATTTCTTTCTAGTCTCATCTTAATCAGATTTATTTTCATTTTGACATTACCTACAGTGTCTATGTTTGTCACTTCCTGTTCTTGCCATTTGAGACATGCCATCTCTTGTGAGATGGATCATTAGGGTGAGTAGAGAGAAAAGGGTGATGGGATGAGAAGCAGGTGGAGGGGAGAGGGGGATAATTTCTGGAGGGCATAAAGCAACATTTCATAGCTAAAGAGGCTGACCCTCTGAGATTGTTGAGACTCCACATCTGGCAACATGTATAACTGCTCGATGCTGAAACAACTTCCACAAAGTTCACTGGCACATTTCCTCTCCTTAAAAAAAAAAAAAAAAAAAAAAAAAAAAAAAAAAAAAAAAAAAAAAAAAAAAAAAAAAAATTCTAGCCTTTTCCACACTTCCTTTTCTCTCTACAGAGCCTCTTTTCTCTCCTTCTCTCAGTGAAATGCATCCAGACACTGAAAACTGGCATCTATAAGCCTTAATAAAGGATAACAAAGGACCAATCAGTGACAGGGAAAGCTAACATCAACCAGAGTTATCAATGCTCTACAGGTGACACCATTGGGAAACTGCCCTGATTCGCTTTCGCAGGCTGATGCACCCAGGCCCCTGCTGCTGTGGGTGCTGGCTGCTAATGCCCCCAGTTGTTCTCTTTTTCAGGAAATTACCTAGCATGGAACTAGAGCCATCTAGTTATAAAGTTACAGCCCTATTTATCCCTTCTCTATTGAACAGCCTGCAGTCAATGACTGACTGACACAAGAGAACAAAAGTCCAGCCCCTCAACTCAAAGTGGGGCTAGCACTGTGGTTCAGTTTCTGCTCCAGAACTTTCTATGGGATCAGACTGAAGCTGGACTCAAGCTGAGACCACATCTTCATTTAACTTCGTCCCCACCCTGTTTATCCACATCCTTCCTCTAAGGAGCACTCACTCAATAACCATGGCACCCAAATTCCTGTCTCAGGATCTGTTTCCAGAGAACCTAACCTAAGACACCCCCAATATGGTTTGGCTGCATGTCCCCACCCAAATCTCATCTTGAAATCCCATGTGTTGTAGGAGGGACTCAGTAGGAGGTAACTGAATCATGGTTGCAAGTCTTTTCCATGCTGTTCTCGTGATAGTGAATAAGTCTCAGGAGATTTGATGGTTTTACTAAGAGGAGTTTCCCTGCACAAGTTCTCTCTCTTTGCCAGCTGCCATTCATGTAAGACGTGACTTGCTTCTCCTTGCCTTCTGCCATGATTGTGAGGCCTCCCCAGCCATGTGGAACTGTAAGTCTATTAAACCTCTCTTTCTTTTGTAAATTGCCCAGTCTCAGGTATGTCTTTATCAGCAGCTTGAGAATGGACAAATACACCCCAAAAAGACCAATCAGAGGCATCATTTCTTCCCAAACTTAAAGTCTTTAAGTTGCTCATGGTTCTCCCTCTCTTCCTTCTGTGATATATCTTCTTTCATAGTCATCATATCTGGTAGATGAGTGTTTATTGCAGTTAAATAAAGAGAAGCTGAGTGCAGTTCCAAAATTAAAACCATCTTTTAAGAGCTTCTTCCCAGGTCACTGCTTCCCCCAGTTGCTGATGATTATAAAATTATTGAAAAATATAACATAATTAAAGATGCAGTAATATATTTGTAATATTTATATTTCCCCTATTATCATAATTCCCAGAGGGTTTTTTTAGTCCCATCTCTAAGTATATATAGATTCAATAGCAATGCAATGACTTCTCTAACCCAGAGTTCTTTGATTTATCTTCTATGGTTAGGTTCTTTCATCAGCTGGTTTGTTTGTTTTTTTGAAGGATCATGGATATTATACTCCTAGATTGCTCATTAGTATATAGCCTTTACATTGAAGAACAGCTTGACTGGGTATTAAAACTTTGGATAATAGTATCTATAATTATACAATTTTTCTTCTGTGTTCTGGCATTCAATTCTGCCATGAAGAATTTTAGACTAGCTTGATTTTTCTGCTTGGATGGCCACAGACTTTCTTTCTATTCATCAGGAGATGTTTCACATAAACTTTTCCTAAAACACAATAGGCTTTTATTTAACATTAAGATTCAGGTTCTAGTTGATTTCAGGAGATGTTATTTTAACAAATATTTAAATTTTTCCTGTGTTATATTATTCTCTTTTTTAGACTATATTTTATATCATAACTTATATCTTCTATGTCTGACTTCCATATCTATAAAATTGTCTCTAGTTACTTTCTATTTTTTTTGTTTCATATATTTTTCTGTGATTTTTTCAAGCCTTCTATGCTCATGGATGCTGTTTTCTGTGTTGTCTTTCTTAATTCTTTAGGTTCTTAATGTGGTGACAGTTTTTGATGACTTTATTTTTACATTTTATTTATTTCTTAAAATCTGCCTGCCTGATTATCCTTTCAATGCAGTGTCTGTGTGTGTGAGAGAGAGATTAGATTTGATACCTTTTATTAAGTTGGTATCTTTTATTAATTTTATGTCTTTTTACAACTAGTTTACATTCATTTTATTTACAATTATGAAGATTCTATTTTTTATTTACTTTCTTCTTCATTTTTTTTCTGATGTCAGATTTGCCATTTTGTTTCCCATGTCCCTTTACTCTACAGGTCTTGTTTTAGGTCTTCTGCTCATGGTGTTTCTTGGAATAAGGAAAGTTCTCTCTAGACCAGAGTTCTGCCCAAGAGTAGGGGACAGAATGGGCAAGTATGATCTGGAGAAGCTATCACTTTCCACTTTGGTGTATTATCTTGGAAAGCTGTTGAAACAAATCAGCCACATTTTTTCTATTTGAGTATTTGGTTCTGCTAAGGTTTCAGCATTCCCTTTGGATCAGCTTGGTTCACAGCAAGCCCATATCTCACACATCCTCTCTTTCATGATTGGCAGTTGTTGTTTATCTCTTCAAATGACTGTGATAAGCAGACTCAGAGGATCCATAAAACCTTTCAAGATAGAGAGAAGATTAGATCGGCTTTTGGCATGCTGTCATGGAGAAGATGGAGGTTCTTCTCTTCTTTTTCTTCATATTGGCGGACACTTTCATAAAGAGAAGCAAGGTAAAAATGTTCTTATGCAATCATCTTTTGCTAGAATTTAATACATTGTTCATGCTTCATTGTGGTCCTCTTTTGCCTTTCCATTTATTTGCTGTTACCTAATGAAGAAATATATATGCTGCCTTACTTTATCTGCTGTCAATTTGCAATGATTTTTATAGACAAAAGTGGTGGCATTCTTGCAGTCAGTGTCTTGCCTTTAAGCAATATCCCTTAAGAAGCAGTCTCTAGGAATGCATTATGTCCAAATTGAGGGTCATCTGTATTTTACTTAATTCATTTACTCACCCCTCATTCATTCACCAGATATCTATTGAGTGCCTCTGATGTGTGTTGGCTTAAATAGAAATGGAGAAAAACACACTTACCAGTACTCCATAAATCCCCTTGAGATAAAGAAAAAAGTTTCAAGGAACTTGATGATAGTTTTAGAGACTAATTTTATTTGCTCTGCATTTCTATCATCCATATATATTATTAGGGGATGATTATCTGCTTTGTTCCTGACCAAGGAAATTGAATTTCATGAGCTACTGATGAGATTGATTTTTCTAAGGAAAGAATATTGGTCAGTTGTTTCAGTAGAATTTTCTTTTTCCTCGGTTGTTGTGTTTTGAAAGCAGAAAACACGTGCTCCTGGGAAGATTTAAAGATGTGAGTGTTTTTATAAGAACCCCACCACAATACATGAAGAGGAATGTAAAATAACTTCATGTAAATCCCACAGGTGAATGAGTAAGGGTATATTTTGTAGACTTCTAAAACAACTCATTCAATTGCCTGAGTTCTTTGGAGAAAATATGCCATCTAAAGCCAATAAACTTGTAAATAAGTAATAGGATAATGCAGCTATGTGGATGGAAAACATTAAAAGTGGATGATGGCTCCATGCTATGCATCTGAGAACATTTGCTGCTGTTTTGAGGAAAGATGGAACCAGATTTACAAGTGGACTAATAATGTGTCCTATTTTCCTCTAGAATGAAAACAATTTTGTTTAGGGAATATGACTCTGTCTCTCCGACTCAGGGATTCAGTTGCAGAACCTGTTAACTGAAAATTAATTGAGATGCTTGGCCTTCTATAGGTTACCAGGGTGTGCAGGACTGGAAATGTCTTTGTCACACGTAGAGTATCATTGGGTATCTCAGACCTCTGAATCCAATTGCCTTTTTAGATCAATGTTTGCAGAGTGAATGGCACTGGACAAAGGAAGCTCAGGGTCAGTCTGCTCCCAAATAACCAACATTGATAAAATAATTAAATAAAAGCTAGTAAACTGAGGTCTTGTTAACAGTTCTTCTGTAGTGTCAGATGGGGTGAGGTCTGGATTAAGTGGCTAAGACGAGGAAAACAGTGAGAAGTTCAGTGGCTGACAGAGTTTCTCTGTCTTGATCAGGGAACCTCCTAAAGGTAGCTAAATTGTCTGTCAGTCTCAGCATCTGACAAACATCAACCTGCCACGTGTATAGAAATGAAGAGATTTTTCCTTTTCTTTAAGGAAAAAATTCCTATCGATGGATGATACTATAATCATAGAAAATTCAGGTCTGGAAATGAATTTAGCACTCATCAGAGACAGTAGGCCTTCAATCTCTTTCACAGGCAAACCTTTTCTTCAAACAGCGTCTTAAGTTAAAGCCTAACAGATAAAAACTAATAAAACTGGAGTCACTCAGGGCTCAGGCGGGAGCCACTGACCTTACTATCCAGCCTCTGAGTAATAAGCTGAATGGATACAGCTCCATGAAACACAGTTTGAAAAGCTGAGCTGACCGGAAAAGGATCACACAATTAGATAGTGGCAGAGCTAAAACCAGTAGTTGGGTAACCCGCTTTGATGACAATAATATTTACCAGTATTTTTCAAACTGTAATGCGCACGCGAATCACCTGGAACTCTTGCTAAAATGCAGATGATGACGCCATGATCTGAGAGGGCCTAGGATCTGCATTTCTAGCAATCTCCCAGGTGATGCCACTGCTGCCACTCCAGGGAGGACAGCTGGAGAAACAAAAGACTTTTCAGGACACCACATGAAGGAGGTGAGCAAGCATCCTGGAAGGAATTGTAGTCTAAATGATTAAATCAGCTGCCTGAAAAATTGCTAATTCACACCTTCTGTCTTCACAATCTTAATCACTACCTGAAAATAGAAGGGAGAACATATGCAGAGCAAAGGACCAAATCTGTCAGTCCAACGTGGCCCAAAAATCAATCTTTAGAGAATTAACATAAAAACAATGAATAGGCCCTGCAGGGTGGCTCATGCCTGTAATCCCAGCACTTTGGGAGGCCAAGGCCTGTGGATCATGTGAGGCCGGGAGTTTCAGAACAGCCTGGCCAACATGGCGAAACCCCATCTCTACTAAAAAAACAAAAAATTAGCCAGGTGAGGTGGTGGGTGCCTGTAATCCCAGCTACTCAGGAGGCTGAGGCAGGAGAATCACCTGAACCCGGGAGGCGGAGGTTGCAGTGAGCCGAGATCGGCCACTGCACTCTAGCCTGGGCAACAGAGCAGGACTCCATCTTAAAAAAAAAAAAAAAAAAAAAGAATGGCTCATACTAGTCCTGATTGTTTTTGAAATCCTAAAACCAAATTTGAAAAATCTTGAATTTTTAAAGCAATACGTTGAGGAAGAATCTACAAATGAAATGAGTGAATCGGTGCAGAAGACAAAAGGTCAATGACTGCCTATAGAAATGCTGCCCAATATATGAAGCTAAACCTCAGAGGTCCTCAACATTCCTTTTGCGGCTTGATCCATCTTGGCACTCATCATTTCTGAGCCTCCCCTCCGCAGCTGGCTGTTCACCTCACTGACTTGGATAGTTCCAGCTTTCCCATTAAACTTTAGCTATTCTGTGCCCCAGCCACCGGATTCTTCATGTATCTGAGGCGGCTGATCAAGTAATTTGCAGGTTAAAAATAGCTTAATGTGTTTTCATTTCAAGATGGTATTTGGATTCACATAATGACCTTAGAAACTGTAATGTAAATTGGTAATAAAAATATGAGTAAAATGTCTTACACACTTCCTTAAAGTCCTGATTATCTTACCATGAAGACAGACCCTGATTTTTTTTTTTTTTTTTTTGAGACAGAGTCTCACTCTGTCTCACCCAGGCTGGAGTGTAGTGGCATGATCTCAGCTCACTGTAGCTTCTGTCTTCCGGATTCAAGCAATTCTCCTGTCTCAGCCTCTCGAGTAGCTGGGACTATAGGCATGTGCCACCACACTTGGCTAATTTTATATTTTTAGTAGAGATGGGGTTTCACCATGTTGGCCAGGCTGGTCTCGAACTCCTAAAATCAGGTGATCCTCCTGCCCTGGCCTCCCAAAGTGTTGCGATTACAGGCATGAGTCACTCTGCTTGGCCATACTCTGATTTCTTAATAGAAATACCACTTGAATTTGTCCATGAAATGACTAGATCTTTTAAAGAAAGGTTAGCTTCTTCAAACCCTAAAGATTCAGTTATTTACCTGTGATATCAAATCTGCAATGGAAACTAAAGTGAAATGCCATGTAAGGAAGATCTCACTAAATCAATGCCAAGGATACAGAATACCCCTAAAGTTAGTTAGAAAAAAAATGCATTTTGAGAAACTGATGGAAAACTAATTGTATTAACTGTTATCCACCAAAATTGCTATAATCTATCTGTGGCTTTTAAGAATTCCTACAACAAATATTACCTAAAAGCTTAGCATCTTTGAATGTTGAACACCAGTAGTTCAGTTCATAAAACAAAAGTAGAAGTTTAAAAAAAGCCCAACAATGTATTGTCAGAAAACAGCTCCAGTCCATTTATATGTTTTAACGAAATATTCTCTTTTGAGTTTAATGTGGTAAACCAGTTTAAACTATTTAGAAGCCTGCATTTGGAATTGCTTTCTTATAATTTGGTAAAGTACAAGCAAAGCATTTGAATAATAAAAGAGGCATTTTCTTCTCAATACTACATTAAGTAAAAGCAAATCACTGATATAATCCAGTTTCCATGGGAACCTAAGTATAAAGCCAGTCTAATACAAGGCATTTCTCCTAGTACACATATTTTCCCCTTTTCCTTAAAATGTACTTTTGATGGCTGTCCAAAGGCTAAAGAGTAAGAGCTGAGAACAAAATCATCATCTTTCTTCATCTTTTCCAGGGTTGAGAGAGCTGCAAAAGTAGCTAAAATAGAAAACAGCAGAGTCTTAGCAGGGCTGGAGCAAGAGCTGGCTGGAAGAATGGACTTTGCTGGGGGTGGGGTGGGGGGGTGGGCGGGGGTAGCCTTAATAAATCTCTGACTGAAATTTGAAGATTAAATTTGAACCTGTCAACCTAATCACAATTATCTCCCGAATTTGCTCGTGCAGCCTACTGTAGAGCAATGTCTTCCTCCCATTCCCACCATCTTTAACTGGAATGCAACCATTCTAGGAACTCTCTTTCTATCTAGAACAGTTGTTCTAAGTGTTGTTGCTGAGCCAGTAACATCTGCAGCACCTGGGAAGGTGTTAAAAATGCAAATTACTGGGTTCCCCCTCAGATCTACTGAATCAGAGACTTAGGAGGGTGGGGTCCAGCAAGCTGTGTCTTAACAACCCTCTGCGTGATTCTAATGCATGCTGTAGAATCACCAGTTACATATTTATTTGAACAGAGACTTTTGGGAGATGGAGACTTCACCATGGAGCTAAATAACTCTCAGCATGCAGAAAGAGTAGCTAGAATTAATGTTTGAACCTCAGCACCAGCACTAAGGAGATCCATAATGAAGTTAAGTATCTTGGGGACTGACCCAGGGAGTAGAATAATTCTAGAAAAAAAAAGGTAAATGTGAGATGTAGATGTTATACAGAATTATGGATCAAAATTAAATGATAAAAATTCAACAGAAAAAGAAGGAAAAGGGAGAGGAAGAAGGAGAGCCATTTTTAATACCATAGAAATTTCACTTAAAATGAAATTGGGTTAGCAACTACCTCTAGCTCCAAGAGGTAACTAAATACATTTATAAAATTTTGGATACACGATATTTTTATTTTGACTTTTTAGGTTGGGTGTTGTACCATTTTCTATCTATCTGAGGAAGAAGACACCTTTATTTGAGACCTACGTGAGCATTTTATTTTTAAGAAAATTAGTTTCAGACTGCACTGTACCAAAAGCTCTATTTGTAAGTCATATCTTCAGTAAGCCTCATGTCTTTCTAAAGTGCTATGGTCCTCTTGCCTGGACTTATTAGAGTATCACAGGTGGGCCAGATGTCTGTTGCTGATGTGCTGCAAAGAGATTCTAGGGTATATTAGACATCTGGACCTTGGTACTTTTTTTTTTTTTTTTTTTTGAGACGGAGTCTGGCTCTGTCGCCCAGCCCAGGCTGGAGTGCAGTGGCGCGATCTCGGCTCACTGCAAGCTCCGCCTCCCGGGTTCTCGCCATTCTCCTGCCTCAGCCTCCCGAGTAGCTGGGACTACAGGCGCCCACAACCGCGCCCGGCTAATTTTTTGTATTTTTAGTAGAGACGGGGTTTCACCGTGGTCTCGATCTCCTGACCTTGTGATCCGCCCGCCTCGGCCTCCCAAAGTGCTGGGATTACAGGCCCCGGCCCGGACCTTGGTACCTTTAAAGTTTGTTTCCAACATTAAAATTCTCTCATCACAAATTAGGCTCTGACAAGATGCAAGAGTCATTATTCTCAATGTTTATGTCCATGATAAAATGGTATGGTTGTAGAATATTGGGAAGTAAACTTGATCCTAAGATGAAACTGGAAATTGTCTTGGGGATAAATGCTCACTCCAAGCATGTTTCTTTTCTCTTTACACTGTCTCTTTAAGGAATGTACAGAAAAAGAAGATCTGTTATTTGAAGAGGCTTGTGCCTAGATTTCAGTTAAGCAAATAGCTACAAACTATACTGTAGTGTGCTGTATAATACTGCTTATGCACAACTTGCTTTTCCTTATTACCTCTGAGTATGGTTTAGGAGTTAAGCCATGATATCTATTGGTAATAGGAGTAAAGGGTAACTCCTATTGCTGTTATAGGGAATTAATGCAAATACTCTGATGGGACCCTCACCTGCTTTATTCCTGCCTCCAACATGGAAAGAAAAAGGAAAAAAAAAAAAAAAAAAAAGAAAAAAAAAGACGTTTCCCAGTTATCATAGGTGGTACACAAATCTAATTCTGCCCATGGATACCAGAAAGGCCTTTCCCACTCTTCTCTTTGCCATTGCTGCCTCCATGGTTTCCACATCCCCAAGTTCTCAGTAGTGGCAAAGTTTGAGGCAAAATCTTTGGTACTGAAACACAGCCTGGAGCTTAAGTTAAATCCTGAGGGCATGTGGAATGTCAACACCTTAAACTTCTCTGGTCTCAAAATAACTTAAATTCCTGGAAAGAACCCGGGAAACTAGAGAACTAAAAGTGAACTGTGAATTTTTATAGATGCTAAAATTCAGTTCTAATTATAGGGTGGTTTTGAAGGTGTTTTTAGGAGGTAGGATTGTAGAGTGCCAAAAGCATTGCCCTGAGGGTTAAGGAGACCCAGGTCTAGACATGGATTTGCTTCTAATCACTTAAGCTCTCTGACCTCAGTTTCCTTCTCTATAAAATGAGTGTATTAAGAGTGTCTATGTCACAGAATTGGTGGGGAGATTAGGTGCTTCAAACCATGCACCTAGTCCAGGTTCATCACTCAATATATGTCAGCTACAAGTGCTTATTATCAGCTAGCCGTGAGCAAATTCTTTCATTGGATTAGACCACAGATTCTTTTCACATTGTGATGGAGGTAGAATGTGTTCCACTGAATTTTAGATTTTCTTGAAAGCTCCTCAGATTTAACCTTGGAGAAAGAGAAGGACAGTGAAGGGAAA
The DNA here is from genome assembly GCF_024542745.1 of Macaca thibetana thibetana. Lineage (NCBI taxonomy): Eukaryota > Metazoa > Chordata > Mammalia > Primates > Cercopithecidae > Macaca > Macaca thibetana. The sequence continues at coordinate 111,876,466 of NC_065589.1, read as the reverse complement.
CAAAGATGCCTTGGGTAACACAAACCCTGCTTTTGATTCAAACTCTAATAGCCAGGTTTTCTGTATTTTATGCATTTATGGTCAATTTTACTTAATTGAAATACAAATGGGGGGAATAATTATGTTGATTTCTTTAAAGTTTCAAAAACAATGGGCCAGATATTCTCAAGATCTTTTTGAACTCTGAAGTCCTTTGATTTTCAATGAGTATATTAATTCACCTGTCCTGATACAAGAGGTTCTCAATATAAAAATATACTTTACATAACTAAAAGGGCAAATTCATGCCTTCTCTTCCCAAAATACAGACACAAGAAGAGGTCTTAGCTAGTCATCTTTCCTTTCTATAGCAATTCCAAAGCTTTTATTTTCTTTCTTTCTTTCTTTCCTTCTTTTCTTTCTTTTCTTTCTTTCTCTTTCTTTCTTTTCTTTCTTTCTTTCTTTCCTTCCTTCCTTTCTCTTTCCTTCCTTTCCTTCCTTCCTTCCTTCCTTCCATTTATCTAAAGCCTCAGATATTCAGATACATTTGGTCTAGTAAAGGTCTAGTTTCTTTTTTTTTTTTTTTTTTGAGACGGAGTTTCACTCTTGTTGCCCAGGCTGGAGTGCAGTGGCGCAATCTCAGCTCACTGCCACCTCTGCCTTCCGGTTTCAAGCAATTCTTCTGCCTCAGACTCTGGAGTAGCTGGAATTACAGGTGCCCGCCACCACACCTGGCTAATTTTTTGTATTTTTAGTAGAGACAGCATTTCACCATGTTGGCCAGGCTGGTCTTGAATTCTGACCTCGTGATCCACCTGCCTTGGCCTCCCAGAGTGTTGGGATTACAGGCATGAACCACTGCGCCCGGCCATAAAGGTCCAGTTTCTCATTCCCAAGTTGAGAGAACATATATAAAAGGACAAGGTGACATGAGAATGAAGAGGGAATTAAGAAAAGTAATGAAGGTTGTTTCATATGATAATGAGAAATAATACTCCCACTGTAAAAAAGAGCCTTGTGAATTATGGAGCAAGTTTCTCTTCTCACCTTCCTCCTCTTCTTCTCCTCCCTTCCCTCCCCCTTCCTTCCTCCTTTTCTTCTTCTTCACTTTCAAAGGTATCCTAAGCAGTAAAATGCAATTCCTTGAACAGGCAAATGTTCAGTCAATGATCTGCATTTCACAAAATTTCTATTTCTAATCTTTCCTCTACAGCAGTGTTTGAGGCTGGTCAGAGGTGCAGGCATTCCTCAACAGGGACGTGACACCAAGCGGTCCCTGACCCTTGATGAGGACAACATCTACACAGGCCTGCTATTAGCACCTGGGACATTCACACATCTTTACAAAACTCAAAATTCAATTCTAAATATGCTTATGCTTTGGTGATGGCGAATTAGTACTCTCTTCATATATGAAGGAAAAAGCTCTGGCTAACTTATGATATGTAAATGTAAAATAATGTACTTGTTTGCATGCAGAGCATTGTGCTAGGAGAGGGAAAGATTGTCTTTCATCTGTGCCTGCTGTATTTAGCACTTTTATGCATAGTATCATAATCCTTATAACAACTTGCCCAGTTTTGCAGATGAGAAAACAGAGACCATGAAGTTGTGGATCTCATCAGGTTTGTCTGAACGACACTAGGTTCTCTAAGAGGCTCTCCAAGGGGTGCACCAAAGCAGAGAGTGTGGTTTCTATATCACCAAGTTTGTGAGACAATGAGCATCCATGAAATCAATAAGTCCTAAAGTATGTGTAGAGATGAGCAGGGAGGGATGGTTATTTTAGTAACAATGAGAAATCCACATGTGAAAGGTGAAGGAAATTGGTTGGGTCTTACTTACTGGAAAAGACCTTTAAAATAACAAGCCTGACACCGTGGTCCCCTGGTTATATAACTAACATCAGGGTTCACTAATTCAGAAGAAGATCATCTGTGTTATATTTCATGAAAAGACTGAAGCTATACGAAGAGCAAGCCTTACTATGCTATTTTCTTATTTCTATACTTTATTTTCTTATTTCTATACCTTTTCCCAAATAACAAAAAGTCTCCATTGGTATGTTCAAAGACAACAACTTCATCAGAGTAATTATGAGTCTCATCTCCACAGGCGCCTGCAGATCTTTATAGATGATCATTTTGATAGTTACCTTTAAAGGTAGATGCTGGAATATAACATTTTCTAGCAAGAGAGAACATTTATGGACAACTCATCATCTGGAAACAATATAGGGCAAGAAGCAATTTGAAGCTCACAGACAATGTATGCCTGGAGGAAGTGTTCTGAGATGGGGTGATGCCATCATGCCTGGGCTGCTCTTGTTAGTTCAGGATCACTTTGTGGATCAAACTTGCAGGAGTAGTTTGAGTTATTTTAAGGTTTGGGGGCCAATGTGTGTTAAGAGCTGATGGAGACACATCCTGTGTGTCTTCACTTGCTACCGGTTTGTAAAGCACCTTTACAAATAATTGAGTTCGATTTGACTGGGAGTGGTTCAGAAGCTGAGCTGAGATCTTGGGAAATGTGTAAGGTGTTTTTGGGCTTCCCTGATATCAGCTACATATTTTTCCATATATTTGTTCTGTTTTGTTTTTATCTGCTGTACTTTCAGAGAATGGTGTTCAAAAATAGCCACTTATTTCCTTCCAACTGTTTTTAAATTGCTCATTTTAGTACAAGAATAAATGGGCAAATGTCAAAAGCCTACTCTGACAGTTCTGTTTATATTTAGCACAACAACACTGGAGGACCCAATTACAAAACTTTTTACCGTGCTCCATAAGCACGTCTTTGTCAGGGCCTGAGTTCCTGCTAATACTTTCTTGGAGTCACATTGATTTTATAAAGTCTTTCTGCACAAAAGAATATTCAAGGCTAAATATAAAAAGCCATCAACTATTTCGTACACAGAGTGCAAAGTAGTATGCATTAGAACTGTATCCATATATATTTATACCTATTTATCTATACCTATATACCTATGTTCATATCTATAGAGATTTGTTTATCTTTGGTATAAGATTGCATTGTTAGTCCCCACTCTTATCCTCTCTGTCTTCTACAGAAGAGACTATTCACTAAGTCTTAGGATCCAGGGATACCCATCATCCCTGAACCATACAAAGCTCTAGTACCTTTTGTATCTAATGCTTTAAATCACATATTTAAATTATTTGGTATCTATAACTAAGAAGGTGTTTTGACCAATTTAAGTTAAAAACTACAAATAAGTCTGTGATATTTGCATCTAAATTTGTATTTGAGTGTAGAATAGTCACTTCGCTGTAGGCCAGGAAATGACATGCATCACTGTGAACCTCTTCGATTGTCCAGATCAGAGGAAATCCTAAAGGCAAACAGTTAAAAAACCAATGAATGTCTCAAAGAACAGTACGAAGTGGTGATAGGAAACCTGATATTTACTGAGCACCTGTTCTAGATCAGTAGGCTTAGTAGTTTACTTGCATTAATCCATTTAGGTTTTTTGTTTTGTTTGTTTGGTTGGTTGTTTTTTGTTTTGTTTTGTTTTTTTGAGACGGAGTCTCGCTCTGTCGCCCAGGCTGGAGTTCAATGGCACAATCTTGCTCACTGCAACCTCCGCCTCCCAGGTTCAAGCAATTCTCCTGCCTCAGCCTCCTGAGTAGCTGAGATTACAGGCGCGCCACCATGCCCAGTTAATTTTTGTATTTTTAGTAGAGACGGGTTTTCGCCATGTTGGTCAGGCTGGTCTCAAAATCCTTACCTCATGATCCACCCACCTTGGCCTCCCAAAGTTCTGGGATCACAGGCGTGAGCCACTGCTCCCGGACAACCCATTTAGTTGTTACAACTATCCTGTGAAGTTTAAGAATCCTCAGTTTCTGATGAGAAGACCCAAGTTGAGAAAAGATAAGGACGTGGTGAAAGGCCAGATAGTGCAAAGTCTCTGTTCATACCCAAATTGCATGAATAAAACTTGTGCTCCACTCATTCTACAAATGCTTCTTAAGCCCACCAGGCAGGGGAATCACTGTAACTTCTGAGTTCTCCCTTATAACTCCTGGAGTCTTTTCGTATTCCTCATCACCCCCGAGCCAGCTCTCTCCTTTTCTGTGTTTTGCTTTCTTTCTTTCATTTTTACTCTGTCCGCCAAGTCTTTCCCACCATGATTTACTCATAAGAAGAAACAGAAATAGTTCAGATTTTTTAAAGTCTTGTGTTTCCTCCACAAAATGAATGAAAGAACAAACCAACAAGCAAACATACAAGAGGGAAATGTCTCTACTTCTCTCAGCTTCACTTACATGAAATACAGTCCTTATAGGACCATACTGGCTTATAATCTTTCTGCAATTCCAAATTGGCATCTGATAGCATTCACAAACGACTTCCTTCAAATATCCCACACTATCTAATCTTCCCTTATTATCAGCAAATAATCTAGATTCACAGAGAAAATGGAGTCCATAGACAGGAGCCCTCTTAATGCCTATTACTCCACTCACTTCCTTAGATATATAAAGAGGGATCACCAAGCTGGAGGAGCTGTATGGAGCCCTACACTACCTCCTTCACGTCATACCCGGGGTCCAGCATGGCACCGCTATTTCCATCAGGGACCTTGGGGAAAAGCAGTTCAGAATTTAGTCTCCAGGCCTGCTACTCACCAAACATGTAACCTTTTACAAATTATTTAATTTCTCTACTAACTGAACTCATTTCTTAGTTCAGTTCCTTTAAGGAAAAATCCTTCCTTACAGGGTTGCTTTGGTGGTCCAATGTAAGAAAGGAATAATGGAATTATTATTAAAGTAGGTAGATAGTTAGGATTCAACAAATCTTCATAAGAATTATGATTTGTCTCAGTCAGGGATTATTTGGTTATTATATTTGTCAGAAACAAAAGCCTGCTGAACCTAGTTCAAACCAAAAAGAGAGTTCCCTGGAACATTTTCGGAGCATCTGGCAAAACCACAGAGTTTAAAGGATTTTGTGGCATCTTAGAGTACTGAAAGAGGGTGAAATAGAGACTGGGGGTGGTGGCTCACACCTGTAATCCCAGCACTTTGGGAGGTTAAGGTGGTCAGATTCTGAGGTCAGGAGATAGAGACCATCCTGGCTAACACGATGAAACCCTGTCTCTACTAAAAATACAAAAAATTAGCAGGGCATTGTGGTGGACGCCTGTAGTCCCAGCTACTCTGGAGGCTGAGACAGGAGAATGGTGTGAACTGGGGAGCTGAGGCTTACAGTGAGCTGAGAACGCGCCACTACTACACTCCAGTCTGGGCAACAAAGTGAGACTCCATCTCAAAAAAAAAAAAAAAAAAAAAAAAAAAAGAGGGTGAAATAGACATAGCTCACTTCTCTGTCTTGAAACCTAGTCTCTTATTTCTGGATTTCGTTGCTTATCTGCAGTCTCTCTTTCTCTCTCTCTCTGGCTCACTCTCTCTCCTCATACTGGAGATCTCTGTTCTCCTGGTATTCAACTCAAGTTGCCCATCCTAGCTAAGTCCACCTTACCTGTAGCTTAAGCATACATAATTAATTTTAAAAGCCCCAGTTTCTGAATTTCACATTCTCAGGGGAGAAAATCCATTTGGTCCAGTTTGAGTCAGGTGTCTACCACAGCTCAATGAACCAGGGATGAGATGGGGACAAGCTAACCTGACACTTTGGGGGCTGTGGGGGCTGGGGGAGCAGCCTCTCTGAGAGGAGATTATAGACAGGCTAGATAAATAAAGGTCTGCTTTATTCCTTTCATTATCATCACTAGAGGCAAGGAGAAGACACAACTTAGATGCTCTGATTCAGGCATGGTGTGCTATACTTCCCATTGTAACCCAGTGTCCTTTCTCTGGGCACACGTAAGAAGGAGAGTAAATCCACAAGAAAGCTTGCAGTCGTGTTTATAGCAACAGTGTTCCTAAAGCCAAAAATCAAAACAACCCAAATGTCCATCAGCTAATGAACAAACAGACAAACTATGATATATTCATACCGTGGAATACTACTAAGCAATAAAAATAAACAAAATATTATTACACTTAACATGAGTCGATTACAAAAAGTATGCTAAGTGAAAGAAATCAAAAGCAAAAAACTACATATTTTATGTTTCCATGTATATGGAATTCTAGAAATGACCAAATTATAGCGACAGAAAACAGATGAGTGGTTGCTTGGGATTCAGAATGGGAGTGAGGAGTTGATTGCAAAAGGACAGGAGGAAATGTTTTAGGGTGATGGCACTGTTTTATATATTCATTGTAAGAATGTTTATTTGACTGCATACAATGACCAAAATCCATCAAATTGTACATCAAAATAAATACATGTTATTGTATGTAAATTATGCCTCAGAAAGAAACAAAGAAGAAAGGAAGAAAAAGAGTAGAGAGAGATGGAAAAAAGAAGGAAGGAAAGAAAGAGGAAAGGAAGGAAGGACAGAAACAAAGAAACAAGGAAGAAAAGAGGTGGTCATTTCCAATTCTACCTGCCATTTTTTCAGGTGAGTCAGCATATATCAATTACTATGCTTATGGATACATGATTTCCACTAATAAAAACTTTTTATTGAGCAATTGCCATATGGCAGAAAGTATGATAACTAACTTCTTTATATGCATTATTGAATTTAATTCTCATAGCAACCCTACAGAGCAGGGGTTATTATTCCCACTTTAGATATCAAAAAGTAGTTGTTCAGAGAAGCTAAATTTCTTGCTAAAATTGCCACGTTAATCAGTGGTACAGCTGAGATTCCAAAACAGGTCTGCCGGATTCCCAAGCCTCTGTTCCCAACCACCATTCTTCAAGAATTATTCCAATATCAATCCCAGATATTACCTCAAGTCATGATCATCATGTGGGTTTAAAAAAAGAAAAATCAGCAAAATCACAGTGACACTGGACTTTTAAGCCAATATCTGAATCATGTTGTTTCTGGTGCTCAGTAAGCTGATTTGAAGGTAGTTGAATAGTGTCTCCTATTATGTGAACTGTAACTGCGTATATATCACAAATGATATAATCTTCTTGTTTGTGTGATGTTTGTATAACGTGGAATGTTAAAAAATTGTTTCAGAACAATGCAAATGAAAACTGAAGGCTGGGCATAGTGATTCACTCCGTAATCCCAGCACTTTTGGAGGCTGAGGCGTGTGGATGGCTTGAGCCCAGCAGTTTGAGGCCAACCTGGGCAACATGGTAAAACTCTGTCTCTACAAAAACTACAAAAATTTCCTGGGTGTGGTAGTGCATGCCTGTAGTCTCAGCTATTCCAGAGACTGGGGTGGGATTCTTACTAGAGCCCAGGAGGTGGAGGCTACAGTGAGCCAAGAACACACCACTGTACTCCAGCCTGGGCAACCGAGTGAGACCAGGAGGAAAGGAAAGGAAAGGAAAGGGAAAAGGGAAAGGGGAAAAGGGGAAAGGGGAAAGGGGAAAGGGGAAAGGGGAAAGGGGAAAGGAAAAAGGAAAGGAAAGGAAAGGAAAGGAAAGGAAAGAGAGAGAGAGAGAAAGAAAGAAAGAAAGAAAGAAAGAAAGAAAGAAAGAAAGAAAGAAAGAAAGAAGGAAAGAAAGAAAGAAAAGAAAGAGAGAGAGAGAAAGAAAGGAAGGAAGGAAGGAAGGAAGAAAGAAAGAGAAAGAAAGAAAAAGAAAGGAAGGAGGGAGGGAGGGGAGGGGGGAGGAAGGGAGGGAGGGGAGGGGGGGGAGGGAAGGGGGGAGGGGAGGGAGGGAGGAAGGGAAGGAAGGAAGGGTGGGAGGGAAGGAGGGAGGGAGGGAGAGGAAAAGAAAGGAAAAGTAAGGAAAGAAAAAAAAGAAAAGAAGAGAAAAAAGAAAACTGAGTCATTCAGATCCACTGGAGCCCAAGTCAGAAACCACTGCAGGATGCTAGTCAACTCTCAGCTAAGCTGAGGGCTACTTTGCAGATCAGTCACATGAAATGTACACTTTTTAGTATGTCACCATGCTTGAAGGTACTTGGTCTATATAGTCAGAGTGAATTACAAAAATCAATACAATTATTTGTATCATAGGAGGGGAGGAGAGCTGTTTTTGTGAAGCACCATACTTCCCCGACCCCTTCACAGGCAGGAACTGGGGTCCATGGCGCTAGAACTAGTTGGCTGCTTTGGTGCTGGCAGGGTCAGACTCCACTCACTTGGCCCAGCTGTGTTCTACCTTTTGTGGGAGGGGGAGCGCAGGTGAGTGGGTGCAGGAGCCAGGGTAAGTGTTTTGGGGTGCCAGCAGGAGCAAAACTTTGTGCAGACCCCACAGAAGCATCTATGGGGGTGCCCACAACACCTGAATCCCTAGGAGTATTACAGTGCCCTTTCAACTTTGCCATCCGTGGATGACTGGATGGCTTAAGTTTTAATAGCTCAGTGGAAGGTCAGTGTGACAGCCTTTTGTACCTGCAGTCATGGCACCTGAGTTCTTGTCTGGCATCCAGGAGGAATGGGGTCAGAGGAACAAATTGGAGATGGTAAATGCAGGGGATTTTATTGCTGATGAAAGTGGTTCTCAGCGGCAAGGGGAGCTGCAAAGGGGATGGAACAGGAATGGCCAGTTTCCTCTCCAAAGCTATGCCATCAAATTGTCCCTCTGAAGTCAAGTCACTTCTCTCCATAGTCTTCCACATCCGGCTGCTTCTCCTCTCTGCTGGCTGAGTTCTGGGGTTTTTATGGGCACAGGATTGGGAGTGTGGAAGGCCATGGGTGGTTTTGGAAAAGGCAACATTTGAGAAGGAAAACACGGATGTATGTTCTCACTTTGGGCTGTGGTTCCAGGCTTGAGGTTGGGGCCCTCGCTGGGGATCTGCCTTCTTCTGCCCAGAATTCTCCTGCTTCCTGTCCCTATTATTTGCATTATCTATCAACCACAAAGTATTTAACGAGTTTTTACTAGGAGCCAGGATTGCTTTGGAAAGAAAGTAGAATGAGGCATAGAGATCATTTCAAGATATCTTGCTATGTAATTGCTCAGCAAAAACTAACATACATGAAACTGTCACAATGAAATAATAAACTGTACGGTTTTGAATACAGCTACCATGTAAGTTCATAGATAGGGGAAAGTAGAATGAGCTGGAGAGTCTGAGAAGAACGAAGGGAAGGGCAGCAGAGTGGCAGAGAGAACAGGGTGTGGGGCAGGCAGCTGGCTTTGTGTCCCAGCAGAGTGACTTCACAGCTGTGTTCCTTGGGCAGCTTACTCCTTTGCGCCTCGATGCCCTCATTTGTAAAATGGAGATATAGAACTACCTTATGCAGTTTGAAGGAGGAGGACATGCCACCTCAAAATATGCTATTTGGGCATATTGATTATTTTGAGTTGGAGATACTTGAGGAACAGCAGATGCAAGAAGGGATCTCTGACCTCCTCTTTGCTACCTAAAAATGGGCCATTAAAAAACAAAAAACAGGAAATTTCATTTGAGAAAGGTGCCCTCCCTATACCGAGAAAAGAGGAGCACTAATCACCAGAGACTGGGAATCAGTGCTGAAATGAATCTGTTCAAACGAGCTTGCTAAAGTAACCTTCATCTTCCACTAGTTTCCCCAATATGTCTGTTAGTTACTTCCCTACAATTTATTGCCCCTAGCCCAAATCCCTTTGTCTTTATCATTTCTTTAAAAATTTATCCTTTCATTGTCTAAAATGTATATAAGCTATCTGTCTTGGTCACTTCTTTGGGTCTATATTTTTTTGTAAGGACTTCCACATATATGTAAAATTTCAGCAAAATGTATATGCTATTCTCATTAATCTGTGTTAACTCAGTTTCTTTTTCTTTTCTTTCTTTTTTTTTTTTTTTTTTTTTTTGAGACAGTCTTGCTCTGTTGCTCAGACTGGAGTGCAGTGGTGCGACGTTGGCTCACTGCAACGTCCGCCTCCCCAGTTCAAGTGATTCTCCTGCCTCAGCCTCCCGAGTAGCTAAGACTACAGGCACTTTTATATTTTTAGTAGAGATGGGGTTTTGCCATATTGGCCAGGCTGGTCTTGAACTCCTGACCTTGTGATCTGCCTGCCTTGGCCTCCCAAAGTGCTGGGATTACAGGCGTGAGCCACTGCACCCAGCCACCTCAGTTTAATTTAATTCTCAGGTACTGCCGGAGACCCTCAGAGGGTAGAGGAAGAATCCTCCCCAGTAGGTTGATATCAACATTTAACAACTTATACATGACATGTGTTGAGAATAGTGGCTGGCCTATTGTGGAGTCTCAATGAATGCAAGCTACTTTGTTATTACACAGGTAGAAATTAAGGTGAAACTTAAAGCTCAGTAAGGTATAAAAAGGAGGAAGAAGAGGGTGGGGTGGGTACTCTTGGGAAAAGCAATAGCATAAGGCAGGCATAGAGAAAACAATAGAGGGTGAGGGGAAGGGCTCAGTTGTAGGCTGAAGTACTTTTCATGATGAGGAGGGGCAGGAAATTAACACAAGATCAAGTGGAGCAAAACTGAGGATGACCTTCAAATCCAGAAAAAGAAATGTGGATTATACATGAGAGCAATAGAAAATTGATTCTTCAAGAAGCAATTGCTCAAAAACAAACAAACAAACAAACAAAAAACAACAGTAATGTTTAAAGAACATTTGTCTCATAGTAACATATGAGTTGGAAATAAGAAGCAGCAAATAGAAGACTAAATAGAAGGCTATTGAAGAATCCTGTGTATGTCAACAAAATTTTGAACTTCAGGACTGAAATAAGACAGTCGAAAATTTACCCATCAAAAATCACCCGACATCGGTCCTAAGTTATAGAAAGACTACAACTACCTATTTTGACAGTGGGGAGGTAGTAGTACCTGATTCTGTAACAAATGACAAAGAAAGTATTCACTTTACTACACTTGGTTAAAACATATCTATTCCAAAAATCAAGGTAAGTTCTTTACTACTTGTGATTCTTTCCCCCACATAGACATTCTAAAATATACAAGGGATCCTCTACAGTGCCCCAAAGCTATGTAAAAATAGAAACTGATGAACAATTGTAAAAACCAAAAAGCCTTTCTAGTGTCTTATTTTTGTGGGACAAAAGTCAGACAAAATCCAGCCTAAAAATAAATAATAGAGTCCAGTCAATCTCAGCAAGCTTTACAATCACCTGTAGCATTGTGAGATTGTCCCAACCAGAATTCATGCATCTATGTGACAGTTTCACTTGTTTTAATCCTGCATCCAACCCCCTTCCCTTCCTGTCCCACAAGCAGTGTAATATTGTTTGGGACCGTCAGATAATTCTCCCCTTTCAGGATAACCTCTTTCCTCAAATTTGGGACATTTACCCCAGAGTCAATATGTATTCTGTCGATTGACTTTCAATTCAGTATGCTAAAACCCAAAAAATGCATCTCCAACGTGTCACTGATATATCAGTATCAAGGCATTTGAATCTCTCAACCTTTTAAAATAAATGACATAAATTATAATCAGTCAAAACTCCCAAACTGTATATCCTGGTTATAAAGTATATCCATTTCATGATTAGATACTGAAGACCAAATCAAGTCACTTTTCCAGTCATTTTTAAGACGAACACCTCCCTATATCAAGGAAAACCACTGTCCCAGTTAGTATTTCTGATCCCAAAGCAAATATCACAGATGTACTAAACTGTGCACATCCCTCCTTTTATAAAGTTGGGTAAGTCGAGTAGCACTTAGAGCATCTGTGCATGAAGCCGCATGCTGTCGGTGATTTTCTGGAGCCATTGCAAAAGGTGCAGCAGCCAAAAGCATCTTGAACAAGAAGAGCAGTCCAAGTTAAATCCATTTTTCAAGCTCTTACCCATCTATCTCCATAGCCCTCTGTGGGCCCTTTATACTTCACACGTATGCACTCGCACACTTGCACAGACACACACACATTTTTATGTTGTCTCCTGTCTGTCTCAAGCTGTGGCAAGGGCCTTGGCCTGTCCTATTCCACAGTACTCCGAAATCTTCTCTTTTAAGTAGAATTCACATTTAGTCTGATCTCAATCTGCATAGAAATCATACATTTAACGTTTTCAAACATTCATGTGAAAGTATGAGTCACCTGATGCTGAGTTTAACCCTCCCAGGGATGTCTGAATTCAAATACAACTCTCTACTAACCTAGTGACTCTCCACATGGTAGAATGTGTGGGGAGTGTGCTTGTGTGCACCCACATGAGAAAAAGAGGGTCACTCAGTTGGCATTCCAATTCTGAAAGGAAACAGCTCAAAATACAGGTTACTTAACTAACTCATTAATTTTGTTTAGAACAATGACAACTGACTTATTACTTCTCCATGACTATTTTGGAATCTCTTAAGCTTTGCCATATCCTAAAATGTAGTATGATTTGTTTAAATTTTAAACACAAGAAATATATGTCTACATACTGGTACCTGTATTTATATAGAAGATATGTTCATGAACTAGTTTTATCTATATTAAAATTTTGTAAGTAGCAATCCAGTTTAAATGTTTGAAAAATGCTTGTAATGGAGCTATGTTGAGTATAGAATGCAAACTCTCTCTCTGACATGAATTTACCAAAGTTTCATAGAATATTAGTCTTATGACTGGGTGTGGTGGCTCACGCCTGTTATCCCAGCACTTTGGGCGGCCAAGGCAGGCAGGTCATGAGGTCAGGAGTTCAAGACCAGACTGCCAATATGGTGAAATCCCGTCTGTACTGAAAAACAAAATAAATACAAAAATTAGCTGAGCGTGCTGGCGCATGCCTGTAATCCCAGCTACTCGGGAGGCTAAGGCAGGACAATCGCTTGAACCTGGGAGGCAGAGATCGCAGTGAGCTGAGGTCGCGCCACTCCACTCCAGCCTGGGGGATGGTTTGAAACTCCATCTCAAAAAAAAAAAAAAAAGGATTATCAGTCTTCCTTTTTTCTCATATCAATCGTATCCTCACTTTAATGGTATTTGACCAGATGGAAAGACACATTCTTCATCAATTATTTCCCACTATGCTTTAAGACTGAATATGTACTTCTGAGTAATATTTTATCATACGACACCTGAGATACAGCTTCACGAGCATGAGAGTTGCAAAATGAAATTGAACCGCTCTAGCACCAAAGCCATAAGCAGGATGACAGATATTGATTGTGCCCCAAGATGTAATGTAGGCACCTAATGGGGCATAGTAATGTACAATGAATCATTAGAATATTATTTTAAATTTTCCATTCACCTGGGGGATTGCTAACGGGGTATTTCACCTTCAAGTTACTCCTCCGCCTCTCTAAACTAGGAGATCGCTTGATAAAGGTCATTTAGAACATGGCAGATTTTTAGCAGCTTTGGAAAATTACCGATTGCTTTTTAGGTCTCGGGGAGCGGATGTCTAAATTATGAGGAAAACAAATTTTTTTTAATTTTTAAAGACTATATTCTTGTTCATCAACACACAAAGGCTGGGACATTGTGTAAGAACTAATAATCACATGATAAACAACTAGTATTCATTGCACACTCACCATTGCTACTTGGACAAGTGCTTCACATATAGTTCTCTAATGTCCACAGTAACCCTCTGAAGTAATAATATTATTTTTGCTTTAAGGAGGTGCCAACTGAGGCAAATGGAGGTAAAGGTAGTAGCCTGAGATATTCACACAGTAAGTGGTAGAGCCAAGGTGAATACCCAGATTTTTCTGTATCTGGGAACCACACACTTTTTAATTACTCTATAATCCTTCCTAAAGAAAAGCTATGAGACCTGGGGTCATTCATTAGTAAGTTAATGTTCATCTTTGTAACTACAGTTTCCATCCTAAAGCAGGTTGCCTAGGCCAACCTCCCAGTCATAGGTATGAAGTGCATGGAAAGTGTTCCCAGTGCCTTTTCTGTGACCCTCAGCTCTGAGGCATTCATCATTGCCCTCTGCAGCCCTTGGTTGTTGACAGTCTCCCATGGAGAACCCCACTCACAAGACGGACTCCTGCCTTGATCATCCTTCCAACCAAATGACCTGTGTTGGGCTCCTTTCTCTCAGGATATTCCAAAGACAACAGTGTTTCAGATTCAATGGTTTTGTTTGTTAGTACATCAAAACTATTTTCCTTTCAGTCTTGCCTTCACCTTGTATTCTTTCTGGCTTTTTTGTTTTGTTTTGTGTTGTTTTTCCTGGATCCTGGAGGCCAATCAATATCTTACTTTGCTGTTAAGGCACCTGTCATCTGAAGAAAGAAGGGTAGCATGATAGACAGGTCTTAGTTTTTACTGCCATTAGGCTGACTGGGTCCAAATCTGGTTTCTGGAACTATTTAGAAGAGAATTGGGGCTAATATGATCTAACACTTTGGTATAATGCTTCCAAATTAGCATTGTATCAAGGCTTTCCAATACTTAACCCTAATAAAATTAAGTAAAGTTGTGAAAAATGTCAGACACATAGATATTTTGATACCACAAAGCTCTTGTCATTTTATTTCATCATGTGGTCAAATGTGTATTACATGGACACTAAATATAGACCTAATTCAGCAAATTCTCTTCTGGGATTTGTTCAATAGGGTAACTACAAACCTCAGGCCATGATCAGAGTTCCTCATGAATTCTTTAATTTAGTCAATGGAATCAATCCATATTAAGCGGCTACTGTGTGTCAGGCTTCTGTCAGTTTCTACAAATTCAGCAGTGGCCAAGGCATATTCTCTGCTTTCGGGATCTCTCTGCATTGTGCAGAAGCAGCACAGTATGTGCCATGATAGAAATGAGAAAAGACCTCTGAAACAGAGGAGGGAACCCTAATATTCTCAACAGCTGGCAGAAAGGAGAGGGCCCAGTGAGTTCTCCCCAGAGGAGGTGACTACAGATGAATCCTATGTTCTGAGTGAAAGTTAGCTCCTCAGAAGCTATACGATTGTATGATCACCAACATTAGTTCAAACTGGCAATAGAAAATTTTCACAGGGGTGGAGAATTGGTTCACGTTGGGTCTCATTTAAAGAAATTTATTTTAAATAAGCATAACAAGAACCAATCTACAAGATAAGCTTTCATTCCATAAAGGTGGGAGCTGTCAGATCTATTCTCGCTACTTTTTCAGAAGTCCTTCTTGCTACCTTGTTTTAACCTACTTATAGCATCTACCTACCTTCCTGAACTGATGGATACTTGGGATTACTTCCAGACACTAAGAAAAATGTGGGTCCTATCATCTTAGCCTGTGGCTCTCCTTCACAGCCCAGGTCCTGCTCTCGACCCAGGAGAAAAAAAAAAAGTCTTTGCAAAAGTGTCTTGTGCTAACATTTTATTGGGAGCTAGTGCAGTCCCAAAACAGCAGGAGTGAAGGAAAAGGAGTCTAAGAGGAAGCAAATATAATGGAGTATATTATAGAGCTGTCCAGCTTACTGAAGCTGTTTGCCTAGCCTTGCAGGACATCTTCACAGAGGCCAGCTTATGTTATTATAAATGTGAAGAGTTCATCTAGGGAGAGGAAGAGAGAAAAACGCATCTACACATTCTAATAGCCGTTGCTCAAAGTTCACTCCAAAGGGTGTTAACGCCCTGTCTTTTCTGGATTACACATGTATAAGGAGTGAGCATGTGCCCTGGTGTCTCATGTCTTAGCAGTCATTGAAAACCCCCAAGGTGGGAGGCAAGAAGTGAAAAGCATGAGAACGAAGTTGGCCACTGTTGTATCGCACTCACGAACAGCATGAGAGATCAGGGATAGCTGCCACCATGGACGCATCAGTTTGTGGCAGCAAAAATTTGACTTCAAGACTATGGGATTTGTGTTTCTCTGCCTGGCTTATTTCACTTAGCATATTGTCCTCCAGATCTATACATGTTGTAATAGATAATAGATGTTCTTATTCTTGAAAGCTGAATAGTATTCCATTGCACATGTATACCACATTTTCTTTATCCATTCATACATTGATGGACACTTGGGTTGGTTCCATGTCTTGACTATTGTGAATAGCTGCATGGACATGGGAATGCAGATTCTGTGGCTTGCGTGTCTCCTCTGAAACTTATGTTGAAATTTAACTGTAATTTTAACAATGTTGAGAGGTAGGACCTTTAGGTGACGATTGGGTCACTAGTGTTCTACCCTCCTGAATGGACTAATGTCATTACCATGGGATTAGTTATCACAGAAATAGGCTCCTAATAAAAGAACTAGTTTGGCCCAATTTCCTCCCTGTCTCACATGCTCACTTGCTTTCCACCAAAGGACAATGTGGCAAGAACAACGTCACCAGGCCAACCCAATGCGGGCATCGTGCCTTGGACTTCCCAGCCTCCGGACTGTGAGCCAAATACATCTCCTTTCTCTATAAATTACGTAGTTTGTGGTATTCTGTTGTAGCAGCAGAAAATAGAGTAAGACAGAAGACATTCCTTTGACATATTGATTTCAGTTCATTTGGGATCTCAGTTATATGTGGAATCTTAAAACATTAAATTTATAGAAATAGAGAGT
The DNA here is from genome assembly GCF_024542745.1 of Macaca thibetana thibetana. NCBI lineage: Eukaryota > Metazoa > Chordata > Mammalia > Primates > Cercopithecidae > Macaca > Macaca thibetana. Next base: position 111,860,065 of record NC_065589.1, on the reverse strand, counting down.
AAAATGATGATTACCAAAGCCTGGCAGGGGACTGAGAGGGAGGAAATAGAGAGTTGTTGATCAAAGGGTACCAAGTTTCAGATAGACAGGAAGAATAGGTTTTGAGATCTATTGCCCAGTAGGGTGACTATAGTCAGTAATGTGTTGTACATATCAAAATGAGAGTAAATTTCAAGTGACCTACCACAAAAAATGATAGGTAGTTGGAGTGATGGATATGTTTATTAGCTTGACTTAATAATTTCATATTGAATACATATATTAAAGTATATTGTACCCCATAAATGTGTACAATTATGACTGGTCAATCAAAATAATAACAGTTTTTGAAAGATGATGAGAAAAGCCCAAGTACTTGATAGAACTATTCAGAAGGCAAGGCTAGAGTGAAGTCCTGAGGTACAGAAACCGAATCCAATACACTTTTCATATCCCAGTGAGCATTTCCCTAGAACCACAGTCTCTCTGGATGTTCATACCTGCCCTCCCCCTTGTTCTGTGCCTCCCACTTTGTTGGTTGCCTGCACTTTTGGCTTCTTGGCTTTGCCTTATTTTACATTGCAGTGGATAAGAGTTCAACATGTCCTTTGTTGTTAAATAGACCTTGGCCAGAATCCTATCCTCTACTTACTGACTGAATGAGATTACTTAAATCCTCTGAGTCTGATTGTTTTCATTTACAATATGGAGATAATCCCACTTCTCTAACAAGGCTGTTGGAATTATTAAATGAGAATTATTAACTAAGATGCTATCTCTGAATAACTTAATAAAATTATTGACCCATAACGAGAGCAAGAGTGATGTTAATTTTTGTTTGTTTGTTTCTTCCTGAATCATACGCATCATTCGAGTTTATGGTTCACCACTGATCCTGTTCTTAGATGCATACACACGCACACACACACACACACACACATACATATACATACATATACATGGTGAGAGGGTCTCCATGGTCCCTCTATCAGGATGCTTTGATAACAGTAACATTTGGTTAAAATTCTTGAGCTATCATTAACCTATTAGAGGCTGGAGGAGAAACAAGGGACTTGCTTCTTTCAGTTTTGCTCACATTCCTGCAGGTGTCACCTCAACAGTGGCCTTTCATCCTGGCAATAGTAGTTGGCTCCAGTTCCTACATCTCCTTGAGTGTTCCCAAACCAGCCTCATTGTGCCCCCTCATAGATAGTCAAAGTGGTGGCAAAGCACCCTGCTATGGTCTAAATGTTTGTATTTCTCCAAAATCCAGAGGTTGACTTTCATATGTTCAAAACCCTCCAAGGTGAAAACATCAGGAGGTGGGGCTTTTGGGAGGTGATTAGATCATGAGGATGGAGCCCTTATGAGTAGGATTAGTGCCCTCATAAAAGATGCCTGAGAGAGACTCCTTACCCCTCTACCTTATGAAGACACAAGAAAACAGACATCTACACACCAGGAGGCAGACCTTCACCAGACACTGAATCTGCTGACACCTGTATCTTAGACTTCTCAGCCTTTAGAACTGTGAGAAACAAATTTCCTTGTTTATAAGCTACCCAGTCTAAAGCATTTTGTTACAGCATCCCCAAAAGACTATAAGCAACACACTCATTAGAGGTCTAGGCCCCAATTCTGTGGTGTCCCTTCTCTCAGCTTCTGATATAGAGCCACCAGCTGAACAGAGCCCCTCCCTCCAAAGGTCTGGACTTCAGTTTCACAGGCCCCCTTTCCAGGTTTCTTGATCCTAAGAACCCCAAACATCTTTGCTCCCTGCCCCACCCCCACCCCACCACCACTTTAGAAGTGGTAGCTGCTTCCTTCCATAACTAGCTCTGTAAAATCTCAAATCTAGTCCTTCAGTACTTGTTTGGCCAATTTCCTCTAATAACTTTCCTCTGTTAAAATATCTGATATGGTTTATATTTTCCTGACTGGACACTGACTAATACAAATGATATCAAGATCAGTCTTGTCCAAAATAAAGGAAGAAAAAATTGCCAAAGGGCAACAGGAAGGTTGTGAAAAGAGAGAAGGTAAAAATTTCTGTGTGTGTGTGTGTGTGTGTGTGTGTGTGTGATGTCTATCTATATATTCAGTTAGCATTTGCTTCTCAGACAATAGAGGAACTACCAGAAGGGTGTCTCTATCTACCTCATCCAGCAAACTTTAGTATATCTAGACACTCAAGAAGCTTCTTTGCATTTATCCTCCAGCTGCTAATTAATCAAATGTTCTCTAGATATCAGTTTATGGCCTCATCTTTAAATGACCCATCATTGTTGACATCCAATCTCAATACCTGAGGCCAAGTAGATTCTTTTGGTCTTTCGGCATATTTACAGAGGATAAAACTTCTCTTTGAAAATTCTTATAAAAGAACATTCTCTATCTTATTATCAACTTGTGTTATGTCCAAATTCATTATTTTGTCATAGCTTCAGTTTTCAGATTTTTTAAGATGATAGGCAATAAATACAGAAAGAAATACAATAATAGAGAAAGATTACATGTTTTAAAGTGCTTTCAAACGATTTCCCAGAGCTAGAGCAATATTTACAGATCTTACTTAACATGTGCTCCCTTATAGTATAAAAATAATTTAGTCAACTGGGGTGGCAAATGCAAAAGTACATAAGATGAGTTAAATGTAGTTGAATTTTTACAGGCACTCTTTAAAGAGTTCTGAATTAATGGACTTCAAAGCAAAATGAAAACTCAGCATCTGCTCAAATACTAGCACTGCACAGGCTCAGGTGGCATGGCTGTGGATAGGGACATCTTTTAAGCAATAAAATTTTATAACAAAGACATACATATAATAGCCCATGAAAACTTTCACATTTTTGTTTACCATTTCTATAATTCTTAGCAAATAAAACTGTAAGTTTTTTCAGTGAGATTACTATACTAGTTCCTCTCCCAAATTACCTAGTTACCATTTAATCAGACAGATTTTTAAAGACCTCCAAATTTCACAAAAGCTCTGATAGAAAACTTGTCACAAAACATAGCATTTCACTACAAAATGAACTTTCTCCGGGGACCCCAATACCACCTGTAATTTAGATGAAAAGACCAAAAGAGAAGGCTTTTCTTTAATGGCTCAAACCCTGGCCCATTCTATCACTAAAACCAAACCTTTTGGAGTATGTTGAAACTCCTGTTTTCTAAAAATATTCATTATCTTTTGCCTTACTCTTGCAGAAAACCCTGGCCAAATGACCTCAATAATGTATACTCAATCAGAATGTGCCTATCAGACTCAGCTACTCCAAAGCCATGTTATGTCACTCCCTTTTGAAAACTTCCAATATTGTCCCATTAGCTATCTTTACAGAGATAGGCACAATGTAGGTATGACTAGATTCCCTAATCCTTGTAGCAGGATCCTCTGTACTAGAAATAAATGCTCTCTATTATTCATCCTGGTTTCTTTCTCCTCTAGAAAGTGACATGATTATCTTCCATGCACAACTGTCAAACTAATACTTGCTTCTTTCTTTCCACACGCTGCTTCCCTTGCCTGAACCATCTCTTCAAACTTTTCTCTCTTTAATACCCAGCTCAAGTTAGTTTCATCTGTTCAGTGAAGCTTAATAGCAATTTTGCACTCCCTATGTACCAGGCTCTGGTGTAAGTAGCTTTATAGATATTAACTTGTTTAATCTTTCCACAAATACTATGAGGAAGATAATATTATTATTCCCATTTTATAAAAGATGAAAATGAGGCAGAAGAAGTTGAGTAACTTGTCCAAGATCACACTGTATAGACAGCCAGGATCTGAACTCAGGGAGTCTGGCTCCAGAAATCAGCTTTTAACTGCTGTTTTTATGGAAAATCTGCTGTTTTTTTGCCTTATTGCTGTCTTTATTTACCTGCCACTGCCTCTAAATTCTTGCAGCATACTTTCACTAAAATAGAAAATTAAGCACGTAATAATATGAAATGCCAGGCAATGTTCTTGAGCTCATAGAAACATAAATGGAAATATTTGTTTATGTGATGCCTACAGATGAGGAAACTAGGGTGTAGAAAAAGTCTGTTATTTGCTAAAAATTCAATAGAAGCCAGGTATCCTGACTCCCAGCTCAGCGCTCTGCCTCCTACATGGGTTTTACCATCATTCGTGGCCTCTAGTTGCTTGTAGTGTTTACCTGTCTTTTCTCTTGCAGAACAATCCTCCATTTGACCTGTAAACCTCTCAGCAATTACTGCACAGTGTTCTATTCTTTATTCAAACTGAAGACCCAATTATTTTATTTTTATTATAATTCATTTCTCATGTTCAGTTTTTTATGGGAATGACTGAATCCTCCAATCTTTCCAAGTCGAAATTGAGTGTCTCTGCCACTTCATTGCATCCCATGCCCCATTTTGATAAACCTCACCACGTCCTACATGAGATTTCTGAACTTGTTGGTTGAGAGATTTGAGCAAGTCCCCTTATGTTTCTGGGTTTCAATGTCCTCTTACCAGGTCCTACCAGCACTAAAGTAAGTCCGTCTCTTACACGCTATGTAATACCACCTTGCTGCACAAACCATTCTTCTGGATTTTTCTTCTTGAAAGAAATCTTTCTTCTTGGAACCACTGTACCTGCTTTGCTTTAATTATACTCCAGCAGTCCTCACTTCCTGCTCTCTGGCCCTTTCTCTCTCTACCCACCATCCCTGTCCTGGATTCCAGAGCAAAAGTTAACTTATTCCACTTACCTCCTAAGAATAGTAGAACCAGGATTGAAACTGGGCAATTTGTGCCCAGAGTTCATCTGCCTGATACCACACTTCGCTGCCACTGTGCATTCCTATATTTGAATGTATAGTAAAGTACACTGAGTGTATCTCTGTATTTTATGCTAATTTCTTATTAAACAAATACTTTCCCCCTGTCTACCTGGCACTACAAACTGTTTTCAGTTCTAGTTTCCTGGAGCACAGGAGCTGTCTACTATCTCTCATAGTACCTGTGTGCCTGTCTTAGTGTTCACTAGAACCTAAGCACTGGAAAGCCAGGATCATGAATGTGCTGCTCATACCTGCATCCCCAGTTCTTAGCATGGCATCTGCATAGCTTACAGATGCCCAAAAAACATTTGTTGAACGAAAATATCATATTTCTTAAGAGATGGCACTACTTCCCTATCTCAAATGACAATTTAATAGCTATACCCTAATACAGAGCCACACTCAAGGGCACTCAATGCTGCTGCTGCTGCTGCTGCTGCTGCTGACTGTGCCGAGAACACTATCCAATTTGATATAATTAATTGGATATGGAAAGCAACCTGTTTTTAACTTGTATTTAAGACAGCTTTTATTTAGTTTTATATTAAAGAAAAATATAATGAAATGCAAAATAGCTGCTCCTAGAAGTTTCTCGAAAATGTCAGCACGTGCGTATACATTTTATTTACCTTTTCCCTTGAAATCTCATAGGACATTTTCAATGTTAAATAATGCCCATTGCATAATTCTTATTTTTTAGTTTGTCCTTATTTTTATTTTTTAGTTACACATACGTTGTTCCTACCGTTATGGTTACTATTATTCAATCAAAAGAAAATTAAGATAGTTTGGTTAGTTGATCACTCATAACCTAACCTTAATGGTTCATTTAACAGCCCTCACTAGGGGCTCTTAACATTTCATGAAAATGTTTTAAAATAAAAAATTAGCTTTGGGGATAAAATTATACAATATGTCACTTTGTCAGAAAAAAGAGTTTCTGATGTGAAAAAAGTCACTCGATGAATAATATATTAATTAGATATTTTAAAATAATATTTGGAGTAGGATAGCACAAGCTAATTCAGCTATAACAAACACTTTTATTATTATTATTATTATACTTTAAGTTGTAGGGTACATGTGCACAACGTGCAAGTTTGTTACATACGTGTACATGTGCCATGTCGGTGTGCTGCACCCATTAACTTGTCATTTACATTAGGTAATAACAAACACTTTCAACTGATGGCCCTTAGCCAGAGGGACAGAGATGAAATATATATAACCCTATATAAGGTATCTGGTCACAGAATTAGCAAAGGGATGTTAATCCTTCCTAGTTCTTGAGCAAAAGCTTATATTTATTCATTAGTCCATTTTTTGAGGTTTGACAACTATTTTCCATGAATTCGAAATGCCTCCAGGAAAAAGCACTAAAGGAAAAGACACCACCCTGTTTGTCAGTTCTTAGGAAAATCCTTTTCAAATCATGAATACCTTGTCTAAGAATGTTCTTTAAATTTGCCTTCCAAGGCAATCTACTTAAATTCCAGAATTAAATAACCGAAAATGAATCCTTCTAGAACTTACCTGACAAGTATTCGTCTTGAAAGCATGTATTTTTATTCTTCAGTGAGTAAAATCTTCAAGCAAAATAGGTAAAACTTTTCCAGGGGAATGCAATATCTGGTGGAGAAAGTGTCCGGTCAGTTTCCAGTGGAAATGAACCACTTCTTCTAGTATGCAAGGAAACTGATACTTCTTATGCTGCAGAAAAGATGTGTGTGACAAACTGGAGGGTCAAGTTGGGCTGTTGAGCCTATAAATGAGGAAGAAATATTCTCCTCCCTTCATGGAGATGTAAAGAAAGGAAGTAATTATAGACTTCTTTTTACACAAAGGATATCCATTGCAAGTTTAATTACAATAGTGAAAGCTTGGAACAGATGAGATATTCATATATTATAAGATACCCACACATTGGAATAATATAAATCCATTAATAATGTTCCAAAGATTACATTATGAAAGTAGAAAACAGTTCATTCTGATTTTTTATTTCTTCATTATATTTTCCAAATTTTAAAAGATTTGGACTTTCTAAAATTTTCACAAATTTTCTGATCATCAGTAGAATCAAAGATAATTTTAAATTGAAAAACATGAGTATGCAGGATTCCATCAGGTATAATTGGTTTCCTTGATAAAGTAAATTTCTTTAAAAGTCCTAAAACACCCCTAGTATAAATCATATGTAAGTAAAAGAACACAGTGCTGAGGTATGAACTTGCCAGGGCATAATGGGCACTCAATGAATACTTCAATGCTAATTATGGATCTGACACGATGCTTGTTTTATAACACGATTCCACTACATCTTCAAACCCTATTAGCATGGCAACATTAATATCACAATAAAAATCTTACAACTAAATTTATCTACTAATGTCTCTTCTATAAAATTCAATTCAACTAATTGTTAAGCACCTTCTCACACAAGTTGTCTGAGTTCACATTACCCCCCATGTATACATCATGGATTAACTAAAATTCAGAGTTTTTAGGTGCCTTGCCCAAGATCACAAACCTAGATCTTAAAGTTCCAAATTCAGGACTTCTTCCAATACTCAGAAATTGTTTCTCCTCACCTTCTCTCTCTTCTCCCCTTTTGCTTCTCCATAAGCCAAGTTCTATCAATTCTCTAAATCTTGCCTCCTCCACAAAGTCTTTCTTGGCTGCCTCCCGTCTATACTGGTGGCCTCTGAATGTGCATTGAGTCTTCTGGCATTGATTACAGGTGTGAAGCTCGTGAGGGAGCCCTCTCAAGGGCCCTTTACCTGCCTCTCCTTTCTCTCTCCTTCCTCCCTCAAGGAAATTAGGAAAACCCCTGCTACAACTACTGTGCTAGAGTGAAGTAGAGCTGAAATGGGTGTTGGGACTTCTATAGCTGATGGAAGTAGGAAGTAGAGTGGAAAATGCCTACGCAGAGTTATAAAGGCAAGAAAGTAGGGGGCAACGCCAATCACCAATAGAAAGCTCATTTTACGAAAGACATGTGAAGAGGGGAACAAATATGGGAGCTTACCAGATGCAGAACGAGATCATGAGGGCAAGATATTCTCTAATGGAACTATTAGTGCAAGAAATAGAGAATGAGAAATTAACGCTTTGGGAAAAGATCCTACCGTGCTATTGCTGCAAGAGAGATCATTCAGAAGGCATTCTTTCCTGGTCAGTCTCTGGTGGAGAAGTCATACTGGTCTTATAAAAATTACTGGACCAGCAAATAGATATATAATAAAAATAACACCTATTGAACTTTCACTGTATTCAGACATTTGTTAAGGGTTTTACAGGTATTATTTCTTTCAATTTTCACGTCAGCCCAGTTCACAGTTGAGAGAACTAAGTCTCTGAGGGGTTAACAAAACTTGCTGAAAGACACAGCTGAGTGATAGAGCCATATTCAAACCCAGGTTTATATGTTTTCTTAAGTGCCCTTAGGCTTATGTATTTTACGGTAGAGATTGCTGATTGAAAAATAATCACTTGTTATGTATAATCTGAGGTACTTTTACCTCCAGGAGCTAGTCCTACCAGCTTCATATACACCCAAATTCATATACCCCATTTTCAAACTCAAGGGAAAAAAAGACAATTCTCTTGCCAGGCCATTGACTGCGTAAAAAGCTAAAATGCAGTGTCCTTGAGCACTAACTGTCGCAATGGGACAAAGGCAAATGAATAGGGGTTATCTGCCATTCTGCCTTCCTGGGAGATGATGTTAGCAATTACGGTATCGGTGAGAATAGTATTTAATTTTCCCTTTCCATGTACTTGGTATTTTTTTATTAGGAATCACAGGGATTGGATGCCAGGACCCTGGCTACAGCAAATGCAGCTGTTTCTGCTCATCTGCGTGTGGTTGGGAAGCTTCTGCCCTTTGTCTCATGGGCCAGGGCTGTTTGACAGCTGAACTTGGCCCAAGGGCTGTGCATCTGTTGGCAGCTGCTCAGGACGGCTGTCTCTGTGTTTAATATTAGTTGCACACTCCTTCCTGGAGAGAAGAAGGGGATGAATATCTAAAACATAACAGTGCAGGGGAGAAAGATACAGCAGGAACATTATAAATACATAAGGGATCTGGGCATGGATGACATTTCACAAAGACTTCTGAGGATGTTTGGACGCTGGTCAGACATTTAAAGCAGTTTCTAATCAGGCTTTATTTTGAAAACAGATTCAAGTAGGATGGAAATATTCACATGCAACCCAAAGGGTATCTGATGGAGCCAGTTCTTCAAACGTTCTCTCTGGCAGAGGTCTTCAAAGAGGCAAGAAAAATCAGAGGCTAATTTAAAGTGTTAGATGATTTAAAATTACTTAGCATGATCAAGAAGGGTGTTTATTATATTTCTGTCAAGCTTTACCATCTGACAAATCAACCTTGACACAGAAAATAAGCCTCTGCTTCCAAATAGGAGGATCTGGGCCAGGGCTGGGACTGGACTTTGGAAAGGACCTGCTTATTAAAAGGATGTTGCAGAGGCTCATTTAGTCTGGGGATGCCATGAGGCTGGTGTTTTCCAAAATGCATTCTGCACAGCAGTGTCCCCATGAGATCCTTGAGCCCAAATAATTGTTCTACAGCTATGTAAATTTAGAAAACACTATACACTATAGCTCTGCCACCGCTCAGAGATTCACAATGCATATTAGAAGGACATTAAGTACTATAATTCTGTAATTACAAAAGCCGCTTACTTTTGCCCTAATTCAAGATTTACCATTTGACCACAGGCCCCATTTTCATGGATTACTATTACTAATGGCAGTAGTGATAAAAACGAGCCACCCTAGTTGAGAACACACTCTACATTAGACATTGTTTGGGGTGAAATATGTGTCCTAACTTACTTAATCCTCATGCCAGCCAAAAGTGTAGTAGGCTATTATCAACACTTTACAGATGAAGAAACTGAGGCACAACGTAACTTGAGATCACATAACAAGCCATGGAGCCTGGCTTCAAACCCAGGAAGTCCCACATCCCTGTCCTGTTGCTTCCCCTACTAGGCCAGAGTTACTCAGCCAGAGGGCAACAAAGGAGGCACAGGTCAGCCCTGACATATTGATGGCTCTCAAATTTGTGAGGTGATAAAGTTTAAAGCCATTTTTGCAACTATTCTAAAATTTAAAAAGTTGAAATTACATTTGAACACATTTGTATGTAACTTTCTGAATTTGGCAATTATTACTTCAGCAGATGAAGACTTTATTGGATTAAAACACAGCATCTACCTGTTGAGTTACCTCCACTGCTCTGTGATTTATTTTTCACGAATAAAGCTTTTCTGTTTGTTAGTACATGTAAGTTATTTCCTGTTCTTTCTCTTACATGTGCTTATCTTTGTGATTACTCATCTAGAAGTCACTTATGATTGCTGTTGTCATTTCTCTTTTTTCTTTTTAGATATTGATATTTAGAAGATAACGGATGTTGTTAATTTTCTAATTTCTAAAACCTCTGGATGTACTTATATTTTTATCAGCTTTTGATATTTAAAATTAGCACAGTGGGTTTGAGGGAATTTTGTAGTGATTATTGTTTGTTTCAGCAAATTTTTATTTATCATAAAAATAATTGAGCCTAATTCATTTAAATTGATTTATTAAAGACACAGTAGGCCTTTAAAATTTAAAATCACATTTTATAAAGGTTAAACATTTTTAATTGTTCAATTAACTGAAACTTAATAGTCTAATAACCAGAAAATTAATTTGCTAAAGTTGTAAAGATCGTCATTTCTATTGAGAACTTTATGCTTAACCAGATTTAATTTTTACTTGGAATTTATTTTCCCACCACAATTAGGAAGATTTTATTAAAATTGAAGTCACCAGATTTATAACACAAACGAAGAATCCACCACGGAAGCTGACATGACTAAAAAGCAACATGAAGATTCTCTCAAATATCTATCTGTGGGTCCTGATACTTCCTTTTTCTTCAAAACTTATTATTTATTTGCATGCAAAGGTATTAAACAAATCATCACAAACTACACTGGGACTTTGTCAAAAGCATCTATCCATCACAGGAAATATTTGAACTTTAAATGTGTGCAAGGGCAAAATATGGAACAAAGATTTTCTTCAAGATATTTACAACAGTATTAGCTGGAGTTCAAGAAGCTGGTTATAAGAACACAACATTATCACTAGATCCAAAGTACTTTTCAATTTTGCTTTCAAAAACCGACTTCTCATTTTTTTAGCACTGGAATGAACTTAGCTAAAATTTGCAAGAATGTGAATTATGCAAAATGTAAATTGCAACATGTAAAATTATGTTAATATTTAATGACCAATTTTATAGATTCAGAACAACTCAACTTTAAAAAGGGAGATTGAAGTGGTTGATTGGTTATGTTAAGCCAGCATTTTATTTGAATTCTGAAAGAAAATTTTTAACACTAGAAGAACAGTATCTGACTATAATTGAAGAAAAGCATGATCATTACTTTTGGAAAACTTAACATAAAAAAAGATAAGAAATCCATATGCATGCATTATTGCAAATATTTTCAACATTATAATTTCACTGAAAAGAAAAGAACAAATTAAAATTATTAGAGTTACAGAACTATGAGTCCTTTGTCATATAATTTACAGAAATTCTGGTTGCTAGCAAGAAAGTGGTAGTCAAATGAAGAAAACAGTAATATACACACTCCTTATATCCAATGCTGTCTATTTGTGATAATAAAGAATTTGGGCCAGATGCGGTGGTTCACGCTTGTAATCCCAGCAAATTGGGAGGCCGAGGTGTGCGGATCACGAGGTCAGGAGATCAAGACCACACTGAAACCCCATCTCTACTAAAAATACAAAAAAAAATTAGCTGGGCGCGGTGGTGGGCACCTGTAATCCCAGCTACTTGGGAGGCTGAGGCAGAATGGCGTGAACCTGGGAGACGGAGGTTGCAGTGAGCCGAGGTCACGCCACTGCACTCCAGCCTGACTCTGTCTCAAAAAAAAAAAAAAAAAGAATTTGAAGAGATCACCATTAAATTGCCTTCTTCAAAAATTACTTGTAGCTGTTTCAAGCATGAAAACCTTATATAAAACAGTATGCTCATAAAATGAAGCTTATTAAAAATTATTTACATTTTACATAAATTTAATATTTAATATCTATTTAATATCTTACCTAAAACTTTGTATTTTATTTTTCTTGTAATTTGGCCACAAGGAAATATAATTTTTTTCCAGTAAGACCCATATGGATGTCCCCAAATGATATGAAAAGAAATTGAAATGCAGTGTACAATACCATGTTGTATCAGCATCACACACACACACACACACACACATACACAAGTATACTTTTGGAAATCCTGACCTAGTCAGACTGAATGTGGCACTAACGAATCTTCCAGTAAGTTCAGTTTCTCCCAAATTGTATCAGAGAGTACAAGCAACCTTTCTAACTACATGTGTGTGGGTAGTGTGGAACGAAGTAGGAGAACCCTAGTTCCAGCCATTTTTCCTTACAAGGCGGCATTTACTTAAATATTCTCATCTCAGGGATGTTTTCCATCTCTAACCCTAGGGTATATATGCTTTCCCTTGGTGGAAGTTCAGATAATCTTGGGTTAACATGATCAGCTGATTGGTCAGGCACGTAGGTTTGATAGAGTACAGTTTAGAAATGCCCAGCAGGACAAGACAGAAGAATAAGGCAAGGGAAAAGAAAAAGAGGAGGAAATAGGGGAGAGAGCTGAAAAAGAGAAGAGAGGAGCCCAGACATTCCAGAAGAGACACAATAATGACCTGTTAATCAAAGATCATGAGAGGCTATTGCTTTGGACTGAGTTCCTACATTAGGCCACAACACACTAGTGCAAATCAAAATGGAGTGACTCATGCTGAATGACATACAATCAAACTGAAACTTTAAGGAAGCAGATAGATTCCCCCCTAAAAAAGTTTTTCCTGAAAATAGGAGATTTCAGGCTCCCTGAGTCAGTGTAATAAGTGGGTCCTCTCTGCTTTAACCTTCACTAAAAATTAACTTGACATTAACCAGTCAGATTTTTACTATTGCTTCATTTCTTTATCCCCACCTTACAAAACCCACCACTCTGCCAGTGCCCAGTGGGAGCTCTCATTCTATTTTGTAGAATGGCAGCTGTCTTGATTCATGAATTGTGAGTAAGAGCCAATATGAGTAAGATCGATAAATAAGTTTGTTGTAGTTTTATCTTTTGACAACCACAACAATGCAAGCTCTTGAAGATTCAAGTTATAATTCCAATTAGACCTCATGACCCGCTTGTGCCTCTCAATATCAACAAAGGCCATTCAAATTTACCAGCCCACTCTACAGAGCTTTGTCTAGTTAATTCAACCTTATTCCTCTAGTTTCTCTCCTCCATTTGTGCTAGTAAAATAATAGGTTGTTTTTAACTTGTTTTGTATTTTTTGTTTAACCTTTGAAACCCTTTCTCCAAAAATAAAAATCTTAGAAGCAGCCCAATGAAATAAACAGAAAAAATCACATACCATTCTGTGCTAAAGCAAGGAAGTAGCTCCAAAAACCGCTATACTTGAAGACATTTGAATTGTTAACTATGTTATTTTGTGGTCCTATTATGCTACATATTCATTTAAGTATTATACGATTGCATGTATGTCAATGCCTTTCAAACTAATGAATATTATATGAATCACCTAGGGATATTGTTCAAGATTCCTGTTGAAGAGTTCTGGTGTGGGATGAGAGAGGCTGTATTTCTAACAAACTCCTAGACGAAACCACTGTTGCTAGACCTTGACCCTGACATACATACAATCATAGGATAGTGAATGAATACAAAACATTATATTAAAAGACCGCAAAACAACATAGTTAACACATTGGGTAGCACAGTACTGGGTTACTGTGGGCTAAACCCTCGTGGCAGATAAAAGAAAGTATGTTTTTCCTTGCTGATATTAAGACGTCAAAAATAAAAATAATAGTAAGAACTGATTAATGAGCTACAAAACTTCTCACCTAATTAAATGAATTCCCCCTTCAGAACTCGGTAATGTCAAGAAAGTCACGAAAGTCCTCAAGCTCTCTAACCCTCAGTTTCCACTTACATTCTGATTCTGTGAGCTCCGTGATTCTAAAGGCAACATGCTGTTAAATCTAATTGCAAGTCTAGAGTAGATCCCAGGAGATTCAGAGTTGTTGGAGATACCTCAAGTTCGATCCAGGACATGAACCTGAGTTAGCTATTGAACAGGCTCACAGCCTCCGCATGCCATTATTGGAGCTCAGAAGCTCCAAAGTTGGAGTCACTCCCTTGAGTTCTGCAAACACTATTACCCTCAGTGGTATTTGCCTTGGTCAAAAGAAATAAGATCCAGTCTGAGAGTGACACAAAGGGCTCAGACTCAGAAGCCTACAGTGACTTGGAAGCTCATGTAAATGAGTGAAGTTGTTCCCAACGTTAAAAGGGTCTGATGGGGAGTGGGACAAAATAACGGTGCCACTGCTCAGTTCCAGATGATTCTACAATATAGAAACACAGACCTGTTGACTGCGCAGAAGCAGATATTCAGATTTTTCAGAAGAAGGAGAAATCAAGATTTTTTTTAAATGTGAATCTAACATACAACGAGTGCTGGTTAACAAGACCTGAGTGAGGTCCTCCAGTTTGCAAGCCCCAGAAAAAGGACTGCATTCCATAGGCAGCCATCTGGCTTCTAATGAAATTCAAGGATCAGCTAGTGTGAGTATTCCTTTTTTAATGACCAAAAAAAAAAAAAAAAAAATCGCACAGTATTCTTCAATAATCTTTGTCAAAATTTTTATTTTTATTTTGAAAGTTCTGGCTTTCTATAAGCTCTTCGTAGTTAATCACAGGCTGGAGGCACTTCAAGGATAGCCTGTTCAGTCAGAGACTGCCTGTTGTCCAAAAAGCACTTTCAGGATCAATGTGGTTCCTGATTAGCATCTTGTTCTCTTACATTAAAAAAAAAAAAGGTACGATTATTTTGTTATTCATGAAGACTTTATGGTACTTGTTTTAATGGGGAAGCTGAATGCTGTGGCCATTGAACATTTTCAAACTGTCTTCATGGTAGAGGAAGAAACCCTAGTGGAAGAGATGTATATCATGTTTTCTTCTTTTTCACAGAAACAAACTCACTTCTCCTTGATCTTCCACCCCCTTGACAAGTTCAGTATTCTGAAGAATATTGAGAAAAAAAAAGTAAACTGATACTGGCCCTGTCAGAGGGTCTCACTAATTTCTAGTTAATGATTGTGGGGTTTCGACTGGCTCTGGTGACAACAAAATATTCAACCAATTCTGTGAAGATATCATTTACATCATGTATTCAACTCCTGGGTCATGTTTACTAAACAGCTACTTGAAAAAATGGAAAAACTAGTCTAAACATTGTTTAATTGACCCATAGGCACAATACTTTGTTTCATTAACTTGTTTACACTTGCTAAGTTGTCAGACTAAATTAAAATAATCAATCTTGTGTGGCCACAAACATACAGATGTTGTGGAGACTTTGCTTACTCAAGGAGTCAACTTGGTGACCGAAGTTATTGTGGATCCAGGTAACTGAGCACGAGGTTTATTTTTCCAGGACTTCAAATACAACTCAACAAGACATTTATCAGTAATCATATAAAGTACAAGATACACATTGGCTAATAAGCAATCTCTGACAAAATAAAGCTGAAGAGTCTCTATCTGAAGTTTGTCAACAAGAAAAGAAATAGCAATAAACAAGACTTTTTCATAAAAGAAAATCTGACTAAAATTACTGTTGGCTGTTTTGTGTTCTTTTCTTGACATACTTGTATCTTTAGTCTACCTCTGTTTAAATATGACTGCAGATGTAAATGAACCTAGCCAAAGTCTGCTGACTCTGGTCCAGATCAGAACCACCCAACTGATCTTTACTCACGGAAAGTAGTAAATGATGGCTGTTTTAAGCAACTAAGATTTAAGGTGGTTACTTAGCAACAGATAACTATTACATTTGATTTTCATAATTGTTATTTCCACTTAAGATGGAATTTACAAGGCATATAGCACAAAACGTTCTATCTTTATGATGTTTTAATAAATAGGCAAAAATAGATTCAATCAATTCCATATAATAAAAGACTTCTATTATCACCTTCTCTGTCCCCCACAGCTAATCCCTAGCAAACGTTAATGTGTTCTCCATTTCTAAAACATTGGCACTTTTTAAATGTTACATTAATGGAATTACACAGTCCATAACTAATATGGTTTAGTTCTGTGTCCTCACCCAAATATCATCCCGAATTGTAATCTCCACATGTTGAGGAAGGGATCTGGTGGGAGGTGACTGGATCATGCCATGCTATTCTCATGCTAGTGAGAGTTCTCATGAGATCTGGTGGTTTAAAAGTGGCAGTTTCCCCTAGGTTCGTTCTCTTTCTCTTTCTTTCTCTCTGTCTCCTGTCGCCTTGTGAAGAAGGTGCTTGCTTCCCCTTTGCCTTCCGCCATGATTGTAAGTTTCCAGAGGTCTCTCAGCCATAGAGAACTGAGATTCAACTAAACTACTTTCTTTTAAATAAATTAACCAGCCTCAAGTAGTATCTTTACAGCAGTGTGAAAACGGACTAACACAGTAACCTTTTGGGATTGGCTTATTTCACTCAGAATAATTATCTGAAGACTCATCTAAGTTGTTGCTTGTCCATCTCTTTCTATTGTTGAACAGTGTTCCATGATAAGGTTATACCAAGTTATTTAAATAAGGCTATTGTGTACAGGTTTTTGTGTGAACATTAGTTTTGATTTCTCTGGGATAAATGCCAAAGAGTACAATTGCTGGTCATATAGTGGCTGTACTCTTAACATTTTGATTATCAACCTATGAATGATTCTATTTCTCAACACTCTTGTTAGCATTTGGTATTGTCTCTATTTTTATTTTAGACTGTTTGATAGGGGTATCATGATATTTTATTGTGATTTAAACTTACATTTAACTAATGGCTAATGATGTTAAACATTTTTTGCATTTATTTATTTGTTATCCGTATATAGTCCTGGGTGAAATGTTCCTTTATGTCTTTTGTTAATTTGAAGTTTTTCTTTTTTTCCTTCCAGGTTAGAGAGCTCTATGTATATACTAGACACTAGTCCGTCATTGAATATGTAGTTTGCAAATACTTTTACTACTTTCTTTTTAGTTTGATGTAGTACAATTTCTTATTTATTCCTTTTTTGGGTCATGCTTTTGGTGTCAAATCTAAAAACCATTTGTCTCACTGTAAATCTTGAAGATTTTCTCCTGTTTTTTTCCCCTAACTGCTTTATAATTATATGCTTTATATTTAAGTTCATTATTCATTTTAAGTTAATTTTTATAAACAGTAAGAAGTTTAAGTAGAGGCTCCTTTTTTGCCTATAGATGTCTGCTTGCTGCAAAACCATTTGTTGAAAAGGCTATCTTTTCTACATTGAACTACGTTTGCACCTTTATCAATAATCAGTTTGGCATATTTGATTGTTTTTTTTTTTCATTTTTTCATTGATCTATGTATCTCTCTATCAATAGCACACTAATTTTATTTTTGTAGATATACACTAAGCCTTAAAACAGGTGGAATGATTCCTCACATTTCATTTTTCTTTTTCAAGATTGTTTTAGCTAATTCAAGATGTATGCCTTTCTATGTAAATTTGAGAATAAGCTTGTCTATGTGTAAAAACAAAACAAAACAGAAACTTGGGAATAATCGACATCTTCACTGTTTTGAGTTTCTCAATCCATGAACATGGAATATATTTCTATCTATTTACATTCTATTTGATTTCTTTCATCAGCATTTTATCATTTTTAGCATACAGATTCTGTACATGCTTTATTAAGTATACACAAATAGATTGCAGTTTCTTTGGAAAAATTTTAGCTTGTATGGTGTTTTAAATTTTGATTGTTATGTGTTCACAGTTGGTATAAAAAATTAACATTTTGCATACTGATCTTGCATCCTATGATTTTTTGAACTCATCCATTTGTTATGTAAGTTCTTTTGTAGATCTTTCCAGATTTTCTGTGTAATTATGAAATTTGTAAATAGAGATAATTTACAATTTGTATGCCTTCTCTTTTCATCCTTCATTCCTTCCTTCCTTCCTTCCTATTTTTTCCTTGTAGCAATGGCTAGAACTTCCAACACTACATCCAATAAGAATGGTGAGAATACATTCTTGCTTTATTACAAACCTTAGGAGGAAAATAATGAGTCTTTCATCATCTAAGATGTTAATTTTAGGGTTTTTGTAGATGCTTTTTATCAAGTTAAGGAAATTACTCTCTATTCTTAACTTGTGGTGAGTGTTTGCAGTACATAAATGTCAGATTCTGTCACATTATTTTTCTTTTTTTTAAAAAATTTATTTATTATTATTATACTTTAAGTTGTAGGGTACATGTGCATAATGTGCAGGTTTGTTACATATGTATACTTGTGCCATGTTGCTGTGCTGCACCCATCAACTCGTCATTTACATCAGGTATAACTCCCAATGCAATCCCTCCCCCCTCCCCCCTCCCCATGATAGGCCCCGGTGTGTGATGTTCCCCTTCCTGAGTCCAAGTGATCTCATTGTTCAGTTCCCACCTATGAGTGAGAACATGCGGTGTTTGGTTTTCTGTTCTTGTGATAGTTTGCTAAGAATGATGGTTTCCAGCTGCATCCATGTCCCTACAAAGGACACAAACTCATCCTTTCTTATGGCCGCATAGTATTCCATGGTGTATATGTGCCACATTTTCTTAATCCAATCTGTCACTGATGGACATTTGGGTTGATTCCAAGTCTTTGCTATTGTGAATAGTGCCGCAATAAACATACGTGTGCATGTGTCTTTATAGCAGCATAATTTATAATCCTTTGGGTATATACCCAGTAATGGGATGGCTGGGTCATATGGTACATCTAGTTCTAGATCCTTGAGGAATCGCCATACTGTTTTCCATAATGGTTGAACTAGTTTACAATCCCACCAACAATGTAAAAGTGTTCCTATTTCTCCACATCCTCTCCAACACCTGTTGTTTCCTGACTTTTTAATGATCGCCATTCTAACTGGTGTGAGATGGTATCTCATTGTGGTTTTGATCTGCATTTCTCTGATGGCCAGTGATGATGAGCATTTTTTCATGTTCTGTCACATTATTTTTCTAGGTAAACTGATAAAATCCTCTATTTTTTCCTACCCTGCTGATAAGAGGAATTATATTGGTTTTTGAATGTTAAGCCAGCTTTTCATACCTGGAATAAATCTCACTTGGTCATACTGTATAATTCTTCTTACATATTTTTATTCAATTTGCTAATATATTGTTGAAAATTTAGGTCATGAGAAGTATTTATCGGTAGCTTTTTTATACTGTCTGTATGGTTTTGCTTTCGGGGTAATGTTAGCTGTATAAAATGAATTGAGTAGCAGCAGTATTTTTAGCTGCCTAAATTTAGATGTCACTCAATAATCTATCATCAGTAGAAATAATACATACATATACATACACAAATGTATGTATATATGCATATACATATATACATGTGTATGTGCATGTATATGTGCATATACATATATACACATATGTATGTGTATATAAATATACCTATACATGTTTATATGCATATATGTACATGTGTATATATGTATATAAATATATGCATAGTTGTATTTAAAAGTGTATGTATATATGTGTGTGTGTATAAATATATACATAGTATTTCAAGAAATTCAATAATATACTGCAATGGGAATAAAAAAACCACAAGTACACCCAAAAGTATGTATGGATCTCACAAACATTATGCTGCAAAGAAGCCAGTCACAAAAGAGTGCATATAAAAATTCATTTTTGGCTGGGTGCAGTGGCTCATGCCTGTAATCCCAGCACTTTGGGAGGCCTTGGCCTTGGATCATTTGAGGTCAGGAGTTCAAGACCTGCCTGGCCAACATGGTGAAACCATGCCTCTACTAAAAATACAAAAATTAGCCAGTGTGCTGGTGCGCACCTGTAATCCCAGCTACTCGAGAGGCTGAGGCAGTAGAATTGCTTGAAGCTGGGAGGCAGAGGTTGCAGTGAGCTGAGATCATGCCACTGCACTCCAGCCTGGGTGACAGAGTGAGACTCTGACTCAAAAAAAAAAAAAAAAAAAAATCCATTTTTATAAAGAACCTAAGGGCAAACTAATCTATGATGTTAGAAGTCAAGACAATGGTTATCTTTTTAAGAATTAGTCCCTGAAAGGGGGCATAAGCACAGTTTTCTGGGGTGCTTTTCATGTTCTACTTCTTTATCTGGGTGCTGATTATACAGGTATGGGTATTTGTGTACATTTCACTGAGTTTGGTAATTGCCAAAAGTATGATTGTTATACTTTTATTAAAAAAGAAAAATAATATCCACCAACCCATCACCAGTCCCACAGAGTTGTTCCCCACTCACACACACACACTATTTCCTGTTTGAACTTTCAGGGACTATGGCATAGGATTCAATGATTATATAAATGTAAACATGAGAAAAGCTATTTTATAGTGTGTTTTACTAGAAAGACATGAAATTCATTGTTTTTCAAAAAGAGCCACCATATATTTTTGTTTCTTTTTGGGGCCTTAGTGTTGAATAGTTTTATTGGTGTCCAATGTACAATCCTTGTAAAACATTTGAGAGCCATTCATATTTCTAATAGAGAGAAAATAGATCAAAAAGGTAGTTTTGCCAACTACTTTTTTATTTGAGGTGCATTTTTTTTCCTTGCCTATTTTGTACTTGAAGATAGGGATATCACAGAATATTTTCATAACAATACCCAGTTAATTTAAAATAATTGAGCCTGATAGCATCTGTGATTGCAATATTCTTTCTTTAGTGTTCTGCACTTAAGAATGATAAATGAATAGATATCCATTAAATACACACTAGAAAATGAAAGCCATGATTAGTAAAGTACATCAAGAACTTGATGCTATCCTGGCTTTAAAGCAATAAGTAGGAACGGTAGATTCAAGTGGTTAGTGTACTATGTCTTATATCACAAGAACAAACAATTCACTGAAAACTACTTCCACCCAAGAGATTTAAAGTTCTTAAGCCTTAGGAGAAAACCCTAGCCCTTCTAAATGCCTCTGATGGTTTGTGAAACAGCACACTGCAAGAACTCTGCAGAAAACATTCACTGAGAACTCTGAGAAACAGGAAAACTTGTTTGAACAAAATCAATTCATTCCAACTTCACTGCCTAGTCACTATCAAGTTACCCTCCCAGGAAAGAGAGCTCCTATTGATCCAGCCACCTCTATCACCCTTACTCTCCACTTGTCTACTTTGTTATTTTACAGTTCTTAGGAGAGGAAAAGTTATTTTAAAAGTTTCTAGGTGATACCTTGCATTTTCAGATGGACAATGTATAAAACTGTGATTCTTTAAACAGATTAACTACAAATGGTTCTCAAAATTGAGTGTCCATGAGAATGAGCTGCAGTCTTTAACAAATGTTAATCCTCAAATCCCGGCCCTAGAGATTATGACCGGGCACTGGACCCCTGAATTCTGAATTTTAGCAATCATCCCAGGTGATTCTGATACATAAGAACTGGGAGAAAAGAGAAGAACAGAGATAGAGAGAGCGAGAAAAAAAAAAACAGTCTAAATAAATAAAAATTCCAAGACTGAAAAAGCATTTTTGTAAACTGACAAAGCTTGTTACTTTTGAATACAAATGGCAATAACAACTGGGTATAAATCACGCTGCCCTGCGCCATAATATGAGGCCTGATTTATAAAAGTAGGGTATCAGTAAACATTATATAGCACCCTCACTCCTTCATTCCATTATTATTTATTACAAACACCTCTGTGCCAGGAAAGGTGAGGCCTGGAGGATGTCATGGTAAGTGCTTTTTAAAAATCTGAGAGTGCAACAGAGAAAACAGAAAAATAAGTAAACACGCTTGCGTGTAAACTGTGCTGTGTGGATGATCTTATTTACGTTCGCTTCTTCGGGATAAACCAACCAGTGCACACATCTGGAATTCAGGTCACAAACTTTAATGCTCTATGGAAGGCTTTCTCCCTCTATGATATTCAGATTCTTCAAGCTGACCAGATTGCTTCAAGAAAAAAAAAAGCTGATACACAGAAGCCCCTGTGCCACGCATGGCAAGCCCTCCAGGTTCCCCAGAGAGTGACCACACTTTCAGTTCACTGTCAAGCCTCAGAATGCAGATGACCAGTCTCTTAGGGTTTGCATCCCTTCTGGAATATAGCCCCTACCATGACTTTCAAAAATTCCATAGGTAAAGCTCCCCCTGTTGAACATCTATCCAATGCCTTATAAGTGGAGGACAAAGCTACTCAGTAATGGGTGTGTTTTTCCACCGAGGTCAAAATTGTGTCCCAGACATACGTATAGTACTTACCTTTAGTTTTTCCCACCTTAGGGTGACCTTCGTCCCTTCACAGCAGGGCACATTCTCACTCTAAGTCAGAGGGCAGTATTGACTTTCCCTCTCTCTTTCAGGGATCTGAATTTTAGAATTTGAGGTGCTCCTTAAGAATTCTTCCTATGTTGCATAGAGCCCTGTATTTACTCAGTCCCCTGAGAAAGATACCACGATAGGTTTACACCAACAAATCCTTGTTCCCAACACTAGGCACCTTTTCTCCAGTTATCATTAATATGAATAGGGTTTAATTGGCCAGGAAAAAGAAGAAGGACCAGTGTGGTTGTCTAAGGTTTTGTTGACATAATGAGTAAGAAAAGCAAAGTGCAATTTTACGTTCCTCATTCTTTTTTATTTTGGTTGTTACACCATTAGTATAGGATTTTCTTAGGAAAATAATTATAAAATAGCAAAAGCAGCTGGGCGCAACGGCTCATGCCTATAATCCCAGCACTTTGGGATGCAGAGGAGGGCGGATCACAAGGTAAGGAGTTTGAGACCAGACTGTCTAACATGGCGAAACACCACCTCTACTGAAAATACAAAAAATTAGTCGGGTGTAGTGGTGCATGCCTGTAATCCCAGCTACTTGGGAGGCTGAGGCAGGAGAATCGCTTGAACCTGAGAGGCAGAGGTTGCAGTGAGCTGAGATTGCGCCACTGCACTCCAGCCTGAGTGACACAGTAACACTGAAAAATAAAAAAAATTAGGAAAAGCATACACAAAATTACAAATCATTCTTTTAGGCTTTTGTTTAGCCAAATGTATATAAGTATGTGTGTGTGTTTATGTATGTATGTATAAATATATACAAATATGTATATGTATCATTTAATAACTAAATGTCAGTGTTTACATTGCTTGAAAGCTACTTCTTTCACTAAAAATTATCATAAAATCTTTCCATTTCAAAAATATTATACAGCTATCATCAATTTAAAGGTTACACTGTTATCTACTATATGCGTTTACCTTAGGTAACCTCATGAGTCCTCCAAAGTTCAATATCTGGGACTGTTCACAATTTTTACTACTATAAACAATTCTGCATTTTTAAACTACATCTTTGATTGCCTGTGACGAACTCACTTTAACCTACATCTACATCTACATCTTTGTGAGTCTATTCAATCATTTCTTCAGGTTATGTTCCTAAAAGTACAGCTGCTGGTTCAAACAAAATTATCTTCAAAAAATTAAATATTTCACATTGTAGGAAAAACAAGTCATTTCAGGAGAATACATTTGGTTATAACTATGGTAAATAACTGTCTTGAAGCATGATATTAGGCAGTTTGTATAAAAGGCAGAAATTGTCCTAACTGCAAAACTAATTTTTTCAGGGGGCACCATTATTTATCACCAGAATTTCATTCATTATAGAAAAGTGAATGTGTAATTTTAATAGCAATGGCTACCATACACCTCACACTGCACTTGTTTTTTCATATTCTTAAATGACTTCTATTGTTCACTGCCAGAGATAAAAGAAAGAAGACTGGGGCTATTTATGTAGTGACATCTAATAGATGCAGAGGATTTCTAGTTGAGTAAGGCCAAAGGAGAGAAAAAAATAATAAGCTTGGCAAATAGTGGGGCACACACCTCCCAGATTTGGCCCAGATTGCTGTGTGCTATTCCCAAGAACAGTCTCTTCCATCTTTCCCAATCTGCATGTACAAAGGGCAGTGATGAGGCATTCTATGAGTTGGAATCACCTATTATGAAATATGGTTGCTATGGTGGTGGGAGGAGATTGGCTAAGGGAGAAGGGTATTAGGATCATTGTATTGTTGAGATAAACCTGGACCACATAGGATTTTACACCAACTTACTTTTGTGAACCAGCTTCAGGATTTCTTTTTGCCTCATTTCACAATGCTAGAACACATCACAAATCAAATTAAAAATAAATACCAAAAGTTTCTTCTAGCTAGAAGGGTCTCCATCACCACTAAACTTTGTGGCATCTTCTGGTAAGTTACTAGAAGTTGGGGGGGATTAAAGTCTGACAACCTCTATACCAACTCTCCCTGACTGTGAGTCCCCTGATAATAACATGAGGACAAATATGAGGCCGAGACGCAGCCTGCCTCGAAGGTGAGAACAGTTCTGGGATAACTTCTTTTTCAGTCTTTCTCACACTAACCCCCCTTAAAATGACTTTCTGAGAAAGCTCAATGCTGCCAGGAGAATTTACTGTTTGTTCCAGCCAAAACCTGGTGATAGGCCAATAGGCCCTTGAATCCCTCTTAAAGCACTTATTTTAGAAAGCTTGCAATTATAAATCTTTTCTCTGCCCCCACTGAAATAAATCTTTTACCATCCAGAACTGGCTCCTCAAGGACGTGAGAGCCATCTCCTTGAAATACAAACATTCAAGACAATAGTTCTTACTCCCAGTCCCTGTAGGACAGTAAGGACCTAACTTCAGTGGATACCTTGCTCCAACTTGCACCACTAATTTCTGTCAAAAAGATATGAGAAGTTTGCTCCTCTAGGTGAACACTAGTTAGCAAACCCGGATAGACTAACGGACCAACCTCTCCCTTAATGCCTTTCTTTGGGTACACCCCAGCTTTTAAACAGTCTCCTGCCTTTTGTTTGACTGAGCTGTTGTGCTGAGGTCTCTCCCGCATTGCAATACTTATTCCTGAGTGAAATCTAAGTTTACTGCTTTTAAAAAATGTCCCACTTTTATTTTCTTTGGCAACACTGACTGTTGAAGCTGTGACAACTTTCAGATCGTATCAATCCTGTGGTTTTTTTTTTTTTTAACAGGATTTCTATCCTCTTGAGAATTCTAAATTTCACTCATCATTAGGTTTCTAGTGCTTTTCTTACCTACTGAACCTTCAGTTAATCAGCCCTCCTGGCCTTGAAATGTGCCTGTTGAACTCTGCTCCATCTCATAAGACTGGCAATGGATGTGTTGTGTGACACCATTTAGTTGACAATAGGAGACACACAAGGCACTAAAACTGATAAGAAATTCATCTCTAATTTACAACCTATGTCATTTTAGGAGACTCTTTTCATATTGAAAAGCTATTCCTTATTTATATTCATCCGTATCATATTTATCAACAACCAAATTTGAAACAATTGTAGAATTTATCTTCAAAAAATATTTTAGCATCCCTGTTTATTTCTATGGGTTATTAAGAATAGAATACAGAGGTTATAGGTGTAAAGGGAAGTAAAATTCTAAGGACATGGGTTGCTCAATCTTGTTACCGGCCCGATTTGATTTTCTAGGAATCTAACAGCACAGCAATGCTGGTATTTCCTCTGCCTCTAATCCTTTAACACCTTTTAGGCTGCTTAAAAGAAGCAAATGGTCTCTTGACTTTGCCAAGAAAATGATCCAAATCTCTCAAATTTAAACTACTTCCCATTTTGTCTTTCTAGCATTTGCTCAGCAACCAGGAGGTAAGGCAGTAACAATAGAACAGCTTTTATTGCCAGCGTCATATTTTTATTGCTCCTCGTTAAGTAATAGTATTGAGGAAACATTATTTATCAAGTTTTAATGATGTGGTATGTACTAAAAAGGACATACAATTAGGTTGTAAACTTTAAATATAGATTTTAGTTGTCATAGCTTAACTCAAAAGCTCTCATTTTCTACTTTGTCTCATCTACTGCCCTCCAAACTTGACTATTAACAAACAACTATTTGTCAAGAGGCTACTCTGTCCCTACAATGCACTAATAAAAGACCCAAACCGTTATAACGGCTACTGCAAAACAAGACTCCACCAATGAGGTGCTTAGGGCCTAGTTGGTGAGATGATATTTGCATGCATATAGCAATTAGTAAATAAGGCAGTATGGAGTGCACGAAATTACTTTTTATATTCCACTTTTAAGTGTCTTAAGTAAGATACTATGGCTTTGGTCATTGAGGGAGAAGAAAAAATATAAGAAATTGATTACTTATTCCTTAAAGGAGCTCACAATTTAATTGAAGAAAGGAAAGATAGCACATACATGAATATAGCTAACACTTGCAAAGTAAATTGTAAATTTCTATAACACACAGTGAACAGATTAAGCAAATGGACACCAGTTCAATCAAGGAAGAATTAAGGAGAAAATGAGATTGTAGGTATTACCTCTTCTCATTTCCAGTCCCCAAAAGAAATATCCCTGTAGCCATGAAATTTAGTAAAGGCTTAGCATCTCTCAGGTCCCGATAGGTTTGTGTAGGAATCCCATACAGTAGTAATGGAAGGTGACTTGAAACTTCAGTTTTAAATGAGAAACTAATACAATTTAAATCTCTTTCATTTTAATTTTATTGGCCAAAAAGAACACAATTCTTCAGAGACCAGAAACCCTTGATACTTTTTCTCATCATTGAAAATTGTCATAGAGAATCCTACTGGGAACTGGTGTCTTAAATTCAAATGATCAAAAAAAAATAAAGGCAGGCAAGTTAAAATTTTCCTGTAACGGAAATGCATTAACAACACTCTTTGGTTATGGTGACAACACAGCAATGGTTTTGATGTTTCTGTACTGCTGTCAGCTCAGACTGGTGGAGGAGCAATTTAGTCTAACTAACAACTTAACCCAGGAAGGTTTATTGACAAGAGGGCCCGTGGTGGAAGCCTATCTTACTCTCCAAAGAACAAAAAAGGGACACTCTGCATCTGCCCACATCACCTCAAGGTGTCCATTGGTTTGGCCTTGTTGGTTTTCAGTTTCTTTGCCCTGGTTCAGTTTTGTCCTATATCCATAATAATCCCTGTAGTCGTCCCCCAACTGTCTTTCTCTTCTCTATTTCTAGAGAAATAGAGGAAGGAAGGGCCTCTGCTGGCAGGAAGGGCCTCTGCTCTGTGCAGCTAGCTTTTAGGCTCCTTGCAAGCACACTGTGGAAGTGTCTGGGAGGTTGTTCATTCTTCCTCAATTTCCTGTTCAATGTTCAACCATTTGGCCATCCAATATACATATATTTGGTTTGTGGTTCTTTTTTTGTTTGTTTGTTTTTCTTTTGAGATGGAGTCTCACTCTGTTGTCCAGGCTGGAGTGCAGTGGTGCAATCTCAGTTCACTGCAACCTCCACCTCCTGGGTTCAAAAGGGATTCTCCTGACTCAGCTTCCCGACTACCTGGGATTATAGACATGCACCACCACTGCCAGCTAATTTTTGTATTTTTAGTAGAGACGGGGTTTTGCCACGTTGGCCAGGCTGGTCTCAAACTCCTGACCTATGGTTATCCGCCTGCCTCCACCTCCCAAAATGCTGGGATTACAGGCATGAGCCACCGTACCAGCCCACAATATTTTTTTTTTAAAAAAAAACTTCTACCTTTCATTCTCCTGGCTGAAGTTTAAACAAGATGAATGATAAAACCTAGACAATAAAAAATGATAATGACTTCTGTTCGAGAACAAAATCTCTCTTGTTTAATAAATACTTGGTATTCTCAACATTTAGTCCATTTGAACAGTCTTTGCACTCTTGATCTCAATCCTGTACCCATCCTACATTTGCCATGAAGTATGATGCCCTGAGACAATAGAATAAAACAGTAACAGTTTCTGGAATTTCTCAGAGAAAAGATCTCTGCCACCAGCATTGTTTTGTCTCTCTCAAGTGAAATCAGAATCTATGCTTTCTTCCTTCCACTGTTCATAATTCATGGCTACTTTTGCTTCTTGCATGCCTATAGAAAAACAAACATGATCTTTAATTTTCTTTCGCATGCTATCTCAGTCAACTTCTACATCATTAGGAAGCCCATTTTCATTTATCTTTTCCTTTTCCACCCTTTTTTCCCTTCTTCTTCTAAAGTGAACCCTAGAAATAGCATTAATCATGGAAAGTTATGTTAAAAATCTAGAAATCATGATATGAAATGCGATATTTCAAAGATATGATTTCATTAATTTCTCAAGTGCTATGAAAGTGTTCAGAAGCCCCCTTTAAAGTCCCCTCAAAATTATTTTCAAAGTTCTGCATCCTTTTCTGGATAAATCTGCTTTTCTTTTGAATCAGCATTTAAGATGCAGTTTAAAGTTCTCATTCAATTTTACTTTTTTCCTTTAATGACTAGAATTGCAAGAGTTCTATTTTCTACACATTTTCACAACAAGTGTACACTATTTCAGATACATTAAGGCTAAATGGTCTTTTGTGGATGAGCCTCAGGGGAAACATAACCACCATTTGTAACTGTTTCTGCAGGAAAATTAATTCTGAGTTTCAAACAACTGATTTACAAATGAACATTTAGATAGCTATCACTCTCATTTGTAAGTGGAAGACATCTTTTATCCCATAATTTTTTTTTTTTTTTTTTTTTTTTTTTTTTTTTTTTTTTTGCATTGTAAGCCTGACAAGGTCATCCAATAGAATGGCCCTAAAAAGTTTTTCCAGGACAAAACAGGATCAGCATTCCCAGTTAGCTGATGCCAGGAAATGTTACACCCTACAGGGATCTGGACCTCTTGTTACTCCCTTTGACTTCTCACTCCTTCAAAAAGGCAGACCTAGACAATGTCATATCACTAACACTGTTAGCCTTGGACCTTAAAAAACTAACTGAACCTCTTAGTTTTCCCATCTATAAAATGAGAAAAGCAACCTTTATGGAATATTGTAATGATCAGAGGGATATGTATAAAGTCCCTACCAGCATCTGATATTTAAAATAAATGGCTAACAGAGGGAGCTATGGTTATTACTATTACCATTATGATTATTACTAAGATGGTGTATCACTGTGGCACTGACTGAAGTGCAGTGACTGTAATCACAGCTCACTGGTACCTCAACCTTTCCAGGCTCAGGTGATTCTCCCAGCTCAGCCTCTCAAGTAGCTGGGACTACAACACTTCACCACCATGCCTGGCTAATGCTTTTTGTGGTGTTTGTTTGTTTGTTTTGTAGAGATGGGGTCTCCCTGCGTCACCAAGGCTGGTCTCGAATTCTGGGCTCAAGCTATCCATCCACCTAAACTTCCTAAAGTGCTGGGACTACAAGCGTGAGCCACCATGCCTAGCCTGGAGCTATTATTATTAATTCAAAGCATCGATTAGAATCAGAAAGATTCAGAATTAAAATCAAGTTAATTCAACAAAAAAAAATAAATATTGAGCCCTTATCACGTGGGTAGCACTGCGTAAGGTACAACTGGGGTACACAGTTGGGAGAAAGACTTGGTAGTATAGTCTAAAGGAAGTTCTAAGTCTCAGATGGCAACAAACAATATGAACCAACTCTGATCTCTAGTCATGTATTTTGTTTGATCCATACAATGCTTCAGACTTTGAATTTCTTGTCAACATTTAGAAGCCAGAAAATTTTGCATGAAAATAAAAATCTTAAAAAATGTGCACGCATGTTTCTGCCTGGCAATAATTGGGTGGTGTTGAAAACTGGTTGTCTTCTTAAATGTCTGGAAGGCCTTCATTTCTCCACATGCTCTACCCAGTCTACTATATGGATTTACTTGATGATCCCTCTGAGCAATTGAGTTTGCAATTCTTATTTTGAATAATATGTTAAAACCATAACCCTTAAAGGGTTCCTTACCACTTACTATTTTCATAACAAAGTTTAAGATTGCCTCTTTATTTTATAAAGTAAAAATAAATCCACATCACAAGAAATCAGCAACTGGATAGGCACCTATCAGTGTAGGACACTAAACTAGTCACTAAAGGAAGGGTTACTTTTTTTTTTTTGATACAGAGTCTTCCTCTGTCACCCTGGGGGGCAGTGGCTCTATCTTGCTCACTGCGACTTCCGCCTTCCGGGTTCAAGCAATTTTTGTGCTTCCAGAGTAGCTGAGAATACAGGTGCCTGCCACCATGCCCAGCTATTTTTTTTTATATTTTTAATAGAGACACAGTTTTGCCATGTTGGCCATGTTGGTCTTGAACTCTTGACCTTAAGTGAGCCACGCACCTCAGCCTCCCAAAGTGCTGGGATTACAGGCATGAGCCAACGTGCCCTGCCAAGTGTTACTTTTCAAAGTGGATAGACAAATGCTTACACTCTATATTATAGATAATAATAAGAATGGTTCATATTCACTGGTGCTTAGTGCCAGGGTCTATTCTATGCCCCTTACCTACCTACCTTCATTTAACCCTCCTAAGTACCTTTGGAGTTAGATACTATTTTTTTGTCTTATTCAGCACAAAAGAAAGCTGAGGCCATGCCCCAAGAAATTAAACAACCTGCCTAAGGTCACATAGCTCTGACAGAGTCAGGATTCAAATCCCAGAAACAGAGTCAAGATTCAAAGCAAGCAGTCTGGTGCCAGGACCTGTGCTCAGAAGTATTGTGTAATAAAGACCCTTTGCTATGGTCCATCCTTTCTGTGATGAATTGTTATGCTTAAATATATGCATACAAATACTATATATACACACAAATATGCACACATAATACATATATATGAACAAACCACATATGTAAATGTTTGATTATTATTTTCCGTTGATAAAATACACATTGTCAATATCAGATTGCTTTAGTTATTGTGGCTTTATAGAATGTTCTGATACATTTCTTGGCAATTCTTCAACATATTCTCTTCCAAACAAGTTTGAGTATGTCAGGTCCATAATAAATCATACGGGATTTTTAATTAGAATTGCAATAAATTTATAGATGAATTTGTGGAAAATTATCATCCTAATAGTATTATTTCTTACTAAGTTTATCTCACAGAAGTAGAGAGTGGAACAGTGATTCCAGAGGCAGGTGGGGGTGGGGAGAAGCGCGGTCAAAAGTTGGTCAACAGACACAAAGCACAGCTAGATGGAAGGAATACATTTTAACGTTCTATACCATTGTAGGTGACTTTAATTAACAACATTTCTTGTATGTTTTAAAATGCCTAGAAAAGCAGGTTTTGAATGTTCCCAACTCAGAGAAATGATAAATGTTTGAAGTGATATGCTAATTACTCTGATTTGATCATTACACATTGTATACCTGTATCAGAATATCACACTGTACTCCACAAATGTGTACAATTATTATGACTTATTTACAAATAATAATAAAAGCAAAAAATACTTTATGGTTTTAGGTTGAGTTATTTAAAAAAAATTTTTATGTTCAATCACAGAGTAAGCCCATTGAAAAGATCTTATAGAGTCAAATTCCCAGGGCTTGGTGATAGGTTGGAAATGAGAAGCAAGAGAAAGGTGAGCTTGCCGGTATATTGTTTTTTAACATGTGCTCCCCTAACCTGTTCGTGCACTTTGTGATCTAGGTATCAGGAAGTGCTACAGCGGCCATTTGCTGGGAGCAGGGAAATTATATCAATAGGATGAGCCATTTTCAGTGTAGAAGGAATAGAAAAGCTCCTCAAAAAGGCATAGAAATGCATTGCAATAGAAATGATGGATGCAAGGTAAGGAGTTCCACTGGGAAAAATCAGGAGAGGCTGAAAGAAAATGTGGGACACAAGGGGGAAAAGCAAGTGTGCACTAACATTTACTGGGTGCTACACTATATCAGGCCCTGTGCTAAACACTTTTTACGTGTCCTTCTAATAACACCTAAGACATGTCGACTATATTGTCCTCATTTTATAGGT
Organism: Macaca thibetana thibetana; assembly: GCF_024542745.1. Taxonomy (NCBI): domain Eukaryota; kingdom Metazoa; phylum Chordata; class Mammalia; order Primates; family Cercopithecidae; genus Macaca; species Macaca thibetana. The sequence goes on along the minus strand of NC_065589.1, from coordinate 111,828,254 downwards.
GAGAAGGCTAAAGTTCAGAAAACTTAAGTTACTTTTCTACATTCACACAACCAGGAAATGTTAAGAGCAAAATTTGAACTGAGGTCTCTGAACCCAATGCCCATGATTACTGTACTCTATATGGAATGCAATAGTTCCCCTCCAGTCCTGGGCATGCTCAGGTGTTTAGATGGTTAGAGATTTCTGTGTCACAGCTCTGACAGACACAGTGGTCATTTTATGGAGAATGGGGAAAAACTAACATAATGAGTGGCATGCCACATATAGCAGTTCTTTTCAATACACTATAATGCATATTTATTTATTTATTTATTATTTTTTATTTTTTTGAGACAGAGTCTCACTCTGTCATCCAGGGTGGATTGCAGTGGCACGATCTCATCTCACATCAATCTCTGCCTCCTGGGTTCAAGTGATTCTCCCGCCTCAGCCTTCCAAGTAGCTGGGATTACAGGCATGAGCCACAGCTCTCGGCCATTGGACAATTATTTAGAGTAACAGAAATGAATACGATTTGCTCTAACGATAAGTGGAATAGTTCCGTATAGTAGAGGATATAACCATGGACAAAAAGAGGATAGAAATACAATTAAAAAATTAAAAACCTTTGTTCTGTTAAGGACACTATTAAGAAAATGAAAAGATAAGTCACAGACTAGGAGAAAATATTTGCAACTCACATATTTAATAAACGATGTGTATCTGAAATATTTCTTTAGAAAACCTCTTACAAATCAAAAATAAGAAAATAAATAACCCAGTTAAAAATGGACAAAATAACTGAACATACTCCCCACCAAAGAAGATATACAGGTAGCAAATAAGTATATAAAGAGATGCCCAGCACTATTTGTAATTAGAGAACTGCAAATTAAAACAACAAGATACCACTTCATGCCTATTAGAATGACTGAAATCTTAAAATAAAAAATGACAATATCCATACTGCTGGTGAAGCATTCCTCTTCATTGCTGGTCAGAATGCAAAATGGTATAGCCACTTTGAAAGACAGTTTAGACTTACCATATTCCCCATCAGTTTCACTTTTAGGTATTCACTCAATTGACTTGAATTTATGTCCACACAAAACCTGCACCTGAATGTTTCTAGAAGTTTTATTCATAATTACCCCTAACTCAAAGCAACCGAGTTCTCAGAAGGCGAACAGATAAACAAACAGACATATCCACAGATAATATTACTTAGCAATAAAGTAGAATGAGCTATTAATCCATGCCACAATGTGAATGATTCTTAAATGCATATTACTAAATGAAAAAAAGCCTATCTGAAAAGGCAACATAATCTATGATCTTATTCATATGACAGTCTTGAAAAGGCAGAAATATATGGACAGAAAACAGATGAGAGATTTCAAGGGGTTTGGGGAGGGAGACAGTTGACTAGGTAAAGCACAGGAGATTCTTTTAGGGTGGTGAGAGTATTCCACATAGTACCACAGTGATGAATACATGACACTGTATATTTGTCAAAATTCACAGAACTTTACAGAGCAGAGAATACATTTAACATATGCAAATTTAAAATACCAGTAGATTGAAAGATCCCAGGATGAAATGCACACTGACAAAAAGATCTAACTGTATGCTAAGTGTACAGCATAACCTCGCTGAAGAGGTTGGGTTAAAGAACTGTTGACCTGAGTAACTTTGGAAATGATTGGAAAGCAGAAGATAAAAGGGCAAAGGAACTGCACATAAGCACTGTCCTCTAGTTGGTAAAGCTATTTTTCAAAGGAACATAACTTACCAATCCTGAAGCCACTCTTCATGTACGTATACCTGGATGGAGAAAGTAAGTAAATGAACCAATAAGAGTAAGATCCCATTTTCTCAGTTTTCAAATGGGAGGTTACAGACAAGCAAAGGATCCATGTGGTACAGTATTAGAGTAGGAAACATCATTGTGAACTCATGCTTAAATATTTAATGTGGACACAGATGGATGACTATTGAAATAATTATAGATATGTATACATACATGGGTTAGTATGCACACATAGTCCACTGAGAGGGCCTAGAAGCAATGAATCCCCTGTAGCGACTGGCACACCCAGATCTTGGTTTCAAAAGCCATTCTCCAATGAAAGAAACCAGAGTCCTTGGGGAAATTGTTGATTCTAGGTCCAAGACAGAGAATATACAAGATAATCCTCGAGTTTATTATGGTATCACAAATTAAGGAGATGCTTACAAAACAAAAATGATAGGCTTAGGCTGAAAGTATGCAGGAGCGAAGTGATTCAATAAGTATGTGATTGAATAAAGTCAACAGGGGGAGGGAGAAGAGGAAGAGATGGATGTCTGAATAGAAGAATTTTAAATAATTTATGTTGATACCTGCCCTGTCTGAAGGAGATAGAGAATAATTTCCCACCATGTAAGGGTAGGCTGTGCCTACTATTGCTGCAGAGAGTATGGTGTGCAAAGTAGGGGGGGAAGAGCATTTTGTAGTGGAGACACCTGAAACACTATCTTGGCCAAGTGATCTAGGTTAACAGCATCAGTGATAGTCACGTTGATAGCATAGACCCTTGTTAGGAAAAGAATTGAAGAGTATATCCGTTCTGAAGTTTTCCTCCCCAAAGCCCATGACCCCAGTCTAACTATGAGAAAAACATCAGATAAAAACCCACTTGAGGGACATTCTACAAAATAAGGGACCAGTCCTTCTCAAAACTTCCAAGGTTGTTGAAAAGAAACTCTGAAAAATTATCACAGTTCAGAGAAGGCTAAGGAGAAATAATGACTAAATGTCATGTGATAGAGGGGATCCTGGAACAGGAGGTTAGGGAAAAACTAATAAAGTTAAATAAAGTATAGAGTTTAGATAATAGTAACGTGCCACAACGTTTATTCCTCACTGTGACAAATGTACTATAGTAGTGTAAAATATTAGCAATAGGGGAAACTATGTTGGTATATGTGGGAGCTCTGTACAATCTTTGCAACTTGTCGGTAAATATCAAATTATTCTAAGACTTTAAAGTGTATTTTTTAAAACAGAAAATTACCTGATGTTACAGGATAATGTTTCATTCCAATAAAGCTCCATATCCATTTGCTTTGGTCACCCTCGTCAAGCCCTTTCTTGATATCACATTCTGCTCCAGTTTTCTCTCAACTGCGATGAATTTGAAGGAACATTGTAGCGCTTCGTTTCAATTCAGTAGAGACTTCTGTATCTTAGACGATCGAGGCCTCATTATTTCCTACCTCCTAACCAGCAGCTCCACGCAGCTCTCGTCTCCCTCCCTCTCTCCACCTGTCTCTTTTTCATTTTCCATTCTTCTTATAGCTAAAGGTTGAAGCTATCTTCTATCATATTTGGTATGTACCAGGTACTTGTATGTTATTTCTAATCCTCCAATTTCCGGATGAGAACACTGAGCCCCAGACTGTTTAACATGTCCCAGGCTCGGAGGCTTTTAAGTGCAGATAGCTGATCAAAATGAAAAGCAAGCATTTGTCTCCGAAGAACAGGCCCTCTACGCCAGCAAAACATTACTCTATCTTTCTTAAAGCCTTCTAGGTCTCCTTTCATCAAGTATGTAATGCAATATGATAAAGAGGAGGCTGGTCTTAAAAAAGGAGGCTGGTCATTATTGGAGGCAAGAGAGTGTGTGGGAAACGCTGATTGGTGGAGGGAGCCAGGTAATCAAATCCTAAGTAAAGGCAACCTTGAAAAACCGCAACCATGGTAAACAAAATTGTTCTCTCCTGGTGAACCAATGGGATCAGGAAAGAATTTGCAGGCTTGGCGCCTCTCTTTATTTCCCCCTCCAACAAAGATGGCTCAAAAGGAGCATTGTTAAGAGTGTTTTGCTCACTCAGCAATGAGGCAAGCTCATTAAGAGACTGGGGCTGTGCCAATGGGGGCTTGCAGGGGTAGCCAGTTCCTAACTTCACAGGAGCTCACCTGCTGAAAATCATAAGGAACGCAAATGCTAACCATTCAGATGAAGCTTAAAATTGATGACTTTAAAGAGATTGAATAAACTCTTTATGTTACAATCTGGCATGTGCTTTTAATATTAACTACTACATATTTTATAGACTCTATTTGTTGCCAAGCACTAAAACAAACATTAAGATGCTTTTGCCTTAACTGGTACTATGAGTGCTTCCAAAACCGTGGGTATAAAAAGCGGCATAAAACACATCATAATCATGAAAATCATCTGCATTAAACTCACATTTGCCATGAATGTGGCAGTTATTTTTCATCTACAAACAATTATATCACAATTACTTACTCTCTGTTAGGAAACATTTCATCAAAAATTCTCATTTAATTGACATAAAAATGCATTTTGTTCCGAGAAAAACATAATCTCTAATTTGTACTAATTAAAGAAATAGGCATTCTGAATTAGTGAAAGGCTCATATCTATTGAAAAATATGCCTCCTTATTAGTTTATATGCAGAAAGTAACACAAACCAAGTTACAAAGCTTACAGTAGGTAAAGAAGGGCCTAAAAAATAGTCCTATAATGAATAAACAAAAGTAATGCACAGTGTTCTATATTTTCCATTAAGTGGAGACCAGAAAAAAATTTGTGTCATAAATAACTTAAATGTACACCTTGTGTTATCCTGTTTAAATTGTGAATTTACTCAGTAATTTTTTTCAACTATGCAGTTATAATAGGCATGTCTAAATCATATACTCAGAATTATCACCGTTCAGACAAAGGAGCTTTTTCTCCAGGGAGGAAGTAATTTTAATTAAACCCTAGCTATTTCAGCTAATCTGAAATTATATACAAAATATCTATAGATTTTAAAAAGTCAGTACTATACCAAAACACAAGAAAGGATTGAAACATTACTAGTACTGATCATTTTATATGTCAGTTTCCAAAAATACTTTTTTAGAAAAGCAGACATTTGAACACAAACATATGCTCTTAGAACAGATAGATGATAGATAGATAGATAGATAGATAGATAGATAGATAGATAGATGATTAATAGATAGATAGATGTCATCCCAAATGCATTTGGTTGCTATGGAATGATTTTCAGAAAGTAAAGTATTCTATTTGTTTTCATATCCAGCCCCCTTATCATCTCAGCATATTGCTAGTTATAATGTGTAGAGGAAAATAGAAGACATTTTTCGTGGTCTAACATACCTTGGTAGATGGTTTGTAAGAAGATTTCAGGTAATGAAAAGGGCTTTAATGTCACTGTACCCTCAGCACGTCATGTCCACCCAGGAATACCCTGTCACCACATGGACCATAGCAGCCAAGCAAGTTCCCCAGGAATGGATGGCAGGGGTAAATCACCATGATAACAGGACATAACCCTCTTTACTACTACTCAAGAAAAATAAAAAACATAGCTACATTAAAATAACAGAATAAGTTCTTGCAGTAAGTCACATACAAAAATTGAAAAAAAGTATTGAAACAAAGATTCTATAGTAAAACTGTAGTATTCAAATGGCAATACCTTATAATAAACTCGATGATTATCTGTTGTTATTTAATTTAAATTGTTTTTATCCTTTTTGAATAAAGCATAGCTCACCATGAGACTTCTTGTAATACAGAACAGATAATTCCCTTTGAGATCCCAAACTGACCCCATCAGTTTTGCATGTATTAAGGAATAAGGAAAATCCAGGGAAGATGAAAGGAAAAAAAATACATGATTTTCCCAAGTCTCACAAAATTTTTTGACAGTAGTCTCTGTAAGTAGACTTTGTATAGCTCTTTCTAAACTGTGACATGTTTCTTACCCCTAGGATTGTCATGTAGCATGTGATAATAGCATGGACCACTGACTGATATAATCAGTGATGGGGATACTACCAATTTAGAACCTTAGAATAAAATCTGTCCTGGCATAATAGCCAGATCACTGTTTACATCTTCTAGTAGTACGTTACATGCTGCATGTCAGTGTCCTGCTGGACAAGAGAAGAAGGTCACAGCAACTGTAAGAACATGCATGATATAGGGAATGGCAACCATGACGAACCCAACATCTTCAACTCTCATTCTGCAAACTATTCTTCAGCTCGTTTTGTGTTACACATTCCTTAACATTTTTTGAAATTTACTTAATTGATAAAGATTGTAGCAATTTGCCTATATTATTCTCCTCTTTCTAAGACCCATATTAAGAATATAATAAAATATTTGTCAGAAGACATTCAGGTAAATATTCTAATTTATCCAGATTGTATAAAACTATTTTAGATCTAAAGTATCAAATACTGGGTATAACCTTCAGTAACACATTAGGATTTCTTTTTTAAAGTTTTCTTTAATACATAAGGCAAAATTCTTTCAGAAATCCTTAGTTCTGTATAAGTAACAATCAAATAAGATGGCATAAATTCCATTAGAAGCCTACAAATCCACTTAAAACTGGGTTTATAATAGGGACAAAATAAATCACATTTTTAAATATCTAATTTATAAATTCTACTGGCTTACTACAGTGAGAATTTGATTCTTATCAGAGTGATTTAGTCTTCATATCTCATTTCATATTATTTTGCCTTACTGTAGTTATAGTTTTGTTGATGTATTCATTTTAACACCTGTTTCCCAATAACTCAGAGATGATTGTGAAATTGGCCAAGATAACCTTCAATATTGTATTGACTTTTATTAATGATCTCTTCAATAGTGCATTTGCTTTTATCAATGACCCCTCAAAAAAAAGTAGTAATAATAATGAAGCTGGTGATTATTTATTTTAAAAAATACTTTGCATGTATCATGTCATTTGATTGCCATACTGTAATATAGAGAACACTTTTATCCTATCTAACAGATGAGAAAAGAAGGTTCAGATGATTTTGAAAACTTGCCTCAGATAATATTGCTAAAAGCAACGAGCTGGAATATGAATTGAGGCAGTTTGATTCCAAAGCACACATTGTTAGCAAGGATATAATATTGCCTCCTGAAATAGATGGTATGCCTTTGGCTGACAAAATATGCATATGTCAAAATTTTCAAGTTCATCTTCTTTTAAGAAAATAACTAGAGCAGTCAACCTCTTTATTTAAAAAAATCAATCTCAAAATATAGAATTTTAGATTTCATTTCATGACAGGCAAATAGGAGAGAGATGAGTGGTCAAGTTGTGATTCTTCCACCCTGAGATGATTTCCTATTTTATGAAAAAGGGTAGAGTGAGAAGTTCCTAGATTAACATAGAATTTGAAGATTGCCAAGCAAGATGCTATCAGGATGAGAATTCAGATTCTCAAGAACGGGGTACTATTTGTGAAGGCTTTGCCAGGGAAGAAACTCTGGCAAAATAGCACAGGATAGCCTGGAAGAGTGAAATATGGAGGCAAGAAGATGACTGTTCTGGAAAGAGATCAGGAATGGATGATGAAATGGCCTTTTTGAGTCTCAGTTCCTGTATTTTTCTACCTTGTTGATTTTCAAATTTACCCTGCAGCCTCAGCCTGCCTTACCCTTGAAAAGAGACTTCCAACAGCACATAAGGAATATTGTTGTGCTGCTTTCTGGGTTAACGCTGGTCTGTCTTCTGTTCCAAGCAGGCATAGAGGAATAATTCAGAGAACATTATTTGTTACTATTTTAAAAGGAACACTAACCATACTCGGCATGGGATAGTGATAGCTGTGCTACTTTGGCCAAGACAGGAGTAGGAATAGGAGCAGAAATGCAGGAGCGTCCTTCCTGCTTTGCCTCTCCCTCGATACCTAAGTGTTGGGGCCTTGCAAAGCATAAAATAAAAACCACTTGTTATAGAGAAAAGAGACAGGGTATAGAATGTTATTCAAGGGATATAAGTATCAGTTCTTCCATGTGATTTGGGGGCAGACTACTAACTCTCCGCCCAAATTCCTCCATCTGTAAATCCTGATTGACAAACGCTGCGTCCTCTGAGTGTTCTTTGGGTGGCTCAACCATCCTCAGTTTCAGAAAGGCCCAAAAATAGACTGCTGCAGTGGCTCCCAATTCACAGAAGCCATGAGACCAGGATGACCCAGACCTACTCCTAGTCTCAGACTTTCCTCACCTGCAGCAACAGCTACCATTTAAGCCAGTGGTTCATTCTGCTCCCAAGAGGACACTAGCAATGTCTGGAGGCCCTTTCATTGTCACAACTGGGGAAGGGGCTACTGACTGGTAGATGCCAGGGATGCTGCCAAACATCCTTCAATGCCCAGGACAGCCTCACAACAAAGAGTGGTCTGGCCCAACATGTCAATAGCGCTGAGGTTGAGAAATTCTAAGTTAGAGCAAGTGAAACAAAATGGACACAGTTATTTGTATTGACCAACACAGTCTGTGTAAGATACAACAGACACAGGGTCTGTTCTCTCCTGAACATTAAGATTGAACCCAATTTTTATTTATATACCCAAGTCTACCCTCCTTTATCTTACTCTTGGTCTACGCCACAAACTCATCTCAAACTCTTTCTCGAACCTTCTCCCTAGATGGAGCTAGATCAGGCATAGATAGCATCACTCTTATTAACTGTTTTCTAAATTTGTCCATGGCTTTCTTATTGTGGCATTGGCAGCAGAACTTGGACTCTATAACCACAGTATCCAGGAATAGACCACACGCACTGTAATATGATATTTGTTGCTATCTTTGCCCCACTTTATGCTGGCTTCATATCTGCCCTTGGCTTATTGTACTCTAGTGATCTCTAGAACATACGCTACCTCTTATGCCCTATTTTAATGACTGGGAAAAATTTAGCCCAGTACTTTAAATGCCTGAAATATTTTGTACGTGTAATCACAACCACTCTCTTAAGCAGTTGCCTTTCCAAAATGTGTTGCAATTTATAAAACTGTACAGTGTATGTATACTTCATTATACACTGCTATTTTTATTTCACAACATACATTTCCTTCTTCATTTTATCATATCCTGTCGATAATAAGTATGTGCGTCTTATAGGACTGTGGTTGACATTCAATACAAAAAAAATCTAAAATGTTTTGCAAATACTTGAATCCTATGTGTATTCCTGACATGGTTGTTATTGCTAATATTCTTACCCTGACCCTGGCTAGACCAAGATAGTTACAGATGCCTCTGCCTGGGCCTCTAATGTTAAGAAGTTACTAATCCAAATGGACTTAAAATCACCGGCCATCCAGATTTGTGCAAACTTGTCCTTATTCCTCAATGTTCCATCTCTCCCAGACCCTAAGCTATCCTTTGAAATTAGTTTATGGTGTTATATCCTGCTTAGTATTCCCATTAGATGCACTTTCTGGATTCTCTACTGTTTCTCCTGCCTCACTGAGGTCTGAGTTCCCAGTTCTGATGTTTCCAGGTTGGCCTCATCTTACAGTCTCCATTAGTAATATATGATAAGGACTTGAGTGGGGTGATGACTGTGAAAACGTGAGACTTTGAAAAGACCCATCTGTCAGCATATAATGATTGTGTGGATAGTCAAGTGCCGGTATATTTTAGAAGTAAGTACCCTTAAGTTAGATATTGTCACAAGCAGTATTGCCATGTGGTATGATGCAATGGGTTTGAACTAAGGAATCAAAGCAGGGCTGGGTAGTGGGCCCAGTTCTACCTCTTTTGTATTCAAAAAATTAAGCCCTTAAAATTTTTTGGTAAAATGAGAATAATGTCTATCTGGAAATATTAGAAGAAATACTGAATACAGAGGGCTAGATGAAGATCAGCTGTTTAGCTGTTGAATTTTACTACTTTACTAAGCAGGAAAATGGTAAAAAGTAAATGAATTTGTGGGTATGAGACTTTCTGGCACAGAGTAGGTGCTTAGAAGATATTTTCTTCTTATTACAGAAAAAAGTAACTTCTCCAAACTTGAAATCACTTTAAACCTTTTCAGCCAAACTCCAATGAAATAACTTAGCAATAAGCCAACTACAGCTGTATTTACCTTTTTTTTTTTTTTTTTTTTTTTTTTTGAGGCAGAGTCTTGAACTGTCACCCAGGCTGGTATGCAGTGGCGTGATATCTGCTCACTGCCACCTCCGCATCACAGGTTCAGGCGATTCTCCTGCCTCAGCCTCCCATGTAGCTGGGACTACAGGCATGCAACACCACGCCTGGCTAATTTTTGTATTTTCAGTAGAGACAGGGTTTCACTATGTTGCCTAGGCTGATCTGGAATTCCTGACCTCAGGTGACCCATCCACGTCGGCTTCCCAAAGTGCTGGGATTACAGGCGTGAGCCACTGGACCCAGCCTGTATTTACATTTTTAAAACCCACCTCTTATATCTTCTATCTTATTGTCTTAAATACATATGCCACCACCCCCAACACACACACACACACACACCCACCCACAAAATAGAAATAAAATCCCTTGAAAAAAACAAGAATGTATTTAGCTACCTTTCTTATGGTGATATCGTCTTCTGGAATAAAAGCCATGTGATTATATATCAAATAAAATGAAACATTAATACTATGAAAGAATATTCCGGAGCAGTAACATAGCATTCCCCACATTGGATGGCCTTCACTCACTCATTTATTTAGCAAGTTCTTTTTGAGACTTCATTCCGTGTCAAGAATAATGCTAGACACTGAAGTCACAATGACAAATGAGAGGCTGCCTTGGCTTCTAGGAGCTTGCAGTCTAGCTGTGGATTCAGTATATAGTGGAAGGTAGACAGGGTAGGAAAGAGAGTGAAGGGATAGGATAAACAAAGATAAATAGACATAAATGTGATGTTGTTTGCAGGGGGAGGGAAGGACAAAGCAAGTCATCTTCCTGAGGCTGGAAAAAAAAAAAAAAAAAAGATTGAGAAATCTTGCAAGATGAGGCAAATTCCCTGTGAATTCAACCCAAATGAGGAGTGGTAACTACCAGGCAGATTAAAAGGAACAGGAAGCATTCTCATGAGAGAAAACAGGAAACTTCAACTGAGAGGCTTCAAATAGCAGGGAACCCTGGGTAACAAAACTGGTTCCTTAGCTGGTGGAAACCTGAGAGTTAGGAGACTCTCACATAGGAGGCAGAAAGCATGAACAGTCAGCTTCGGTTTTGTAGCAAGCTTATCTGAAGTCAAGCATGATCTCCACCTCTTACAGTCTGGGTGACCTTGGGCAAATTAATGTTTTCATCTATAAAATAAGAACAATAATTACTACTAAGTCACTGTAGGAACTAAAGATAGCTCATAAAAGTACCTAGAAAAGTGTCATGGTTTGGGCACTTAACAATGGTAGCGATGAGATAATAATGATGATTACCCCAATGATGGTGGTGGTGGTAACCTCCCTTATCTGAGTACTTTCACATATGGCACCATTTGGAGCATTCTTTTCTCTCCCGATTCTTCACCAAGCTGCTATTGCTTGCCCATTAAGTTTCAGTTCAAAGATCCAAACTCATCTGTCAGTTGGAGTGAAGAGCCCCTTCTCTGCTGTCTCAGAACACAGTCTTCTTGCCTCTGTCATGACACTTTTCATATGCTATGGTCATCAATGACTTACTTTTCCTTGCTTTTCTCCTTCATCCCAAGCAAGGAGAGAAGAGAAAAGGCGTCGGACTGTAAGGTTTTTAAAGACAGGCTCTGTGTCCTATCCCTTTTGGTTTCCTCATTTGTGTAACACAGTATCTATTGTATATCCAATTAACATTTGTTGAATTAACGTATGGATAGACAAAATAACAGAATACACAATTTAAAAGGCTCGTTTATAAAATGAAACCATTTAGTACAAGGATTTCGATAGTGAATATAGCAAACAAAAGTCAAAGATCAAAGTATTTCTTTGGAGGGGGAATGGGTTTTGCTCTGGTATGTCTTTAGGTGGGTGCGTGCTCATCCCAGTCATCACAGTGTCAACTGTTGCACATGTAACCACAATCCTCATGCAACTCCTGTAACATTTGGGTGTTACAATGAAGGTTTAAGAACAATGCTCCTGACTGTATACAAACTTCAAATCCCTAGAGGTACCAGAGAAGAGGTAATAGTGATAGGCCCTGAGAACCTTAATTATTTGATGAAGAATACCACCATTATTTTGTTTCATGCTCCCCAAATAGAAGAAAGTCCAATGACATGTTAGCAAAGAAAAAAGAAATAAAGGAAAGAAAACACAATGAAAATTGATTGGATACTGAGTCATTTAATATGAAAGGAGATGAGACTTCTTTCTACATGCCCTTTTGCTGAACCGTGATCAAAGAAGCTCTGCTATAAGGGGAGCAATCAGGAACAATGTTATATTTTAAATTAATACACATTTTTTGAAAGTGTGCTTGGACCATGGCATTGCCTATTTTTCACAGTGTGGTGCACATCATGTGTCTATCAGATTCTAAAATCTATTTTGCTGATCCCTGTGGTAGGTATTTTTTGTCTTCTACCTTCAAACTGTCCAATCTCCCTGATTGTTTTCAACAGAATCCAATATTTACTTGTGCTACCTACTTTTCTATTTTCTCCACTCAACCCTGTGGATCATCAAGCAATTAGATAAGGAATTGGTGCAGGATTTAGTTCTAACCAACAAGAGTTGTGGGGTACTCTTTCTTAAAAAGAACATCAAAGAAAGAAACCACTCTTTGTCTACTGGACATTGTCAGTTGTCATGTCTGCAGACCAGTTATGGAATTGAAGAAACCATGTAATCACCATGACAGAAGTTAGTTTGAGAAAAACAAAGCAGAAAGATGCAAAGAGGCTGGGTTCTAGGCCATGATATTTGGGCATCAATTTAACTGACCCTGGAGGTGTTCTACTAAGGGACTTTTTCTGTTTGGGAAATTATAATTTCTTAATCTTTTAGCCAATTTATTTAACTTTTTCTGTTATTTTCTGATGCTTTCAATGAAAAGCATCTCAATTAATAAAATCTATATGTTCTTTAATTTACCCCAGATCTCAAAAGACCATGATCATGAGTGTGGTTCCTGTTTAAAGGAGTGAATGGACAATGCTCATGTTTGCCTATTTTTCCTTTCTAATTCTCAGCTTTCTTGTCTGCAAAATGAGAGTCTAGACTAGGATATCTCTAAGAAATATTTAAAGTTGTATGATTATAGAAACACAGCACATCAAATGCACTTTAATTTTTCCTGTATCCTCTTGAAAATGGTGCCAGCCATCAAGAGAGATCACCCCCAACCCCTTGGAACTGATCTTTCAAAAAACACAAGGTATCTTTATTAAAGACAACATATAGCATATGTAATCGGGAGAATAAGGAAGAAAATAATCATCATATCTCTACACCTGAAATTTCCAGGTATTCTTCAAGATTATATACAATGCTATTAACAGAAGCCATTCATGTATTACTAGGCGTTGTTGAAATAATGAATCAGCAACCAATATGCAAGAGAATGATTGTCAGTATATTATTTTCAAATATTAAAGAGGAAAATGTCGGTACAGCTAAATGATTGGCATTAGTCAAAAAAGACACTTTTAGATTATAAGGCTACCACTTAATTAGTATTTAAAGACCATCTATTAAGCTATTAATAGCCTTCAAGAAAGTGGGTGGTACCTTTCTAAATGAAGCTAATGAACAAATCTTTTGTTCTTGTTAAGATTTACCTTCTGTAAAGCCTGTCTGGCTAATAATAACATCTTATATTTGGATTATCCTGAAAGACGGACCAGGGACGTGTTACCATCTTTACATTTTACTTGAAGACACAAACCTCAGGAATGTTTCCCAGGGTCATAGAACTGGGTCCTGAATTTACATCCCAAGATCTTGTCCCTGCACTATTTGCATTTAAGTTTTGCTGTCGGAGTACAGCCAAATCCTGAAAAATAACGCAAAGTCCAGCTCCCTGTATGCATTTTCAGCCTTGCTTCTCACCCCTCCCAATCATTTACCCTTTGTAATCTAGTTGGTCTCAACTATTAAGGGCTTTCATGACAGTTGCATTGCCTTTTTTCTTCCTCTTTGCACATTTTCTCTGTTTCTGAACTATTTCCTTTTCCTTTCTTTATCAATCTAACTCCTATGTAGAGTTCTGACTTGGATTTTGTGAACGCCCCCCTTCCCACCGATGACAAACCTAAGTATTTATCCCACTTAATACTCATCACTTTACATTGTAATCATATCAATTTATATCATAGCCATGCTCTTCAAAAACAAAAGCTATCGCCCTACTCACATTTGAATTCTCTTTCATGAAATATTGAATAACCGAAACAATGAGAGAACAAGTCCAGTGCTCTATTCCTCACACCATGCTGTGCTCACTGATCATCCGACAACAGTTCGTGAGTTTGTTCTTTCATTCTATTTTATTTCCTTCAGAGGATATACCTAAAGGAAAAATTTTGCCATAGCTATCCATCCTTGATCAAAAATGCCTGCCTTGCATCATCTCTCTGTCCTAATTCTTCCACTGAATCAAAAAAACGAAAACAAAAACAAAAAACAAATAAATAAAGGGCCAATCTTTAAATACAATAAGTAATTTTATGCTATGTACTTTCCATTAAAATGAAGTGGAACTCATTTTTCTTAGGGCAGAATTCTGGAAACCAGAGTTGGGAGAAGTGGTGCTTTTCAGTCCGTCAGCAATGATTCATCTTGGAAATTAAGGTTTCTGGTTATAAAAAGCCTCACTAGAGTGCCAGAACAAACAGTCCCCTGGAAAGCCCTACCTACTGAAATCAGCAGTAACCTGTGTCTGCTATACTAACCCAAGCTCCAAAACAGAACGACAGGGTTTGTCTCTGTTTGGTCACAAGACTTTCTTAATGTAGAAAAATGCTCATAATGAAAACCTATTTTTTTTACTTACAGAAGCCACTTATCCTCGAGAGAAATAGCACATTGTTTTCACAATCCCTGAGGAACCTTGTTATTTCCTTCAAATGTTGTTTGCATATTTCAGAGTAACAGGTTTAGTTCTGTTTAACTCAACAAAGACCAGTATATTTTTGAACTCAAAAGTCAAACTACATTTCTTGGGAAGACAAATGAATGTATAGCTTTCTTTGACTGTTCTTTTATTGAAAGAATGTTAATTGAGCACCTGCCATGTGCCAGATATTAGGACAGGTACTGAGATTAACAAAAGTAAAAAAAAAAAAAAAAAATCAGAGCCCCTTAATAGCTAGTAGAGAGACTCACATGGAAACAAATAATTATAACTCAAAAGATTAATTGTTATTCAAGAGGTGCAGAAGACTATATGAGAACACAGGTGATTAGGTAAGAACATAACAGTCTGACTAGGAGACTGTGAGAAAATGCTCACCGAGAAAATTCTGCATAAGATTTAAAGTAAGAATAGGAGTTTGCTAAAATAACCATTTTTGGGGTCTGGGGGATGGGGAAGGTATGTGAGGCAAAGGAAATATCAAGTCTAGAAGCACAGAGATAATATGAAGACTATATTTATTCCACGATAAAATTCCTCCTCAGTGCAACCATATGTACCATCATTGCAGCTACCCAGGTATTTTCCATTTTGGTAGCACAGCACTGGGATGAGTAACTGCATTTTTTTTACTGAATTAATCAGTTCTTTCAATGACATTTGAATCCAATCTTCTTCTTCCCCTACCTCTCTGATAAAGGTTCATGATGAAATCTTGCAGATGTTACTACAACATTAGAAGATACTTTTCATCCCCCTGGTGACTTCAAAATGAATTTTTATCATCATTATAGTTAATAATAATTGCAAATAAAATTCTCAGCTTTTATGTCATAAAAATTGATTCTCACTATTCAACTCTTTATGAAAATGTCGTATCCTTAAAAATTGCTGCTAGAACAAATCATAATACAAAGCACTTACATAGCATTTTTGTTTGGGCAGATAATTTAAGTTTATTGCCCTTCTGTTAGTGGGGAAAAATACTTAACAGGGTTAATTGCCTTCCCCAAGGCCACATGATTCATGTGGTAAAGGGAGAGTGAGAACTCAACTTAAGGATGCCCCTCTAAAGAAAAAGCCATCTGATCCACATTATATCCGTTTGCAGGTAGTAGTGTAGGCCATATGCATTTTACTTTTCTTCCCAGTGGTAACTATAAAAAACAAAGAAGAACATCAGAGTGCTATGAAGAATTTCCAAGAAATAAGCCCGTTCAGAGGTAATTTCCTTATTTCACAGTTTATCCCCCAGCTTGAATCTGGTTCTGCTAATGTAATATTATGCTGTGTCTGTCTGTGGAAGGCCAGATTTGTTCACAATTATTTATGTTGTTCCAGTTGTGTACTACTTCCAGTTATGCCCTACCAACCTGGCACATATCTAAGGGCCAAAGAACATTCATAAAGACAAGGAGAAATGCTAATGTGATGGTATTCCTCCCCACCATTGTTTGACGATTTTCAGATACAGCTGGCAAGAAGGGAGATATTTGTCCAGCACAATTTCTGGACAAAAAATTAGTATGATTCTAAATCCCTCTAGTTACCAAAATGTGTTGATTACCAGATGGTCCCAAACCAAAATCAGAGAACAAAACCATCAAAAGCCAAAATATCAGTATACTTCTCTGATAAATTTTCTATGAATTTAGAATAAAAAGCAAGGCCTTTAACCTGCTTACCTGTTGAGTAAGGTCTTACAATATTATTTAAGTCCTCTTAGAGCATCATCTCTACTAAATGACCTTAACAGTCATTAATAACCAACAAATATATATTTAATGCCTACTGGGTGAAAGGCATAGTATAAAGTAATCCCTGTGAGGAATAAAAGAGATAAACCTAATGATGAAATTTTGGCTCTCATAGAAGTCATGTTACGTAATAACCTTGAGTATCATTCTGAAGTTGTTTAGACCTCTTCTGTGATACCCAAACACAGACAGTTCTTACAAGCTGACAATAGCACGGGTGTGTCTTATTTTGTAATCCTTTAGCTCGGTGGTTCCAAAACATCAATATGCATCAGAATCACCTGAAGGGCTTGTTAAACCAAATATTGCTGGGCCCTACCCCAAGAGTTTCTGATTTAGTAGGTGAAGTCAGACGGAGAATTTGCATTTTTAATGGGTTCACAGGAGATGCTGATGCTGCTGGTCTAGGGAGAGCACTTTGATAACCACTATCTTAGCTTACTACCTCCATGCTTCTTTGTAGAACCATAATGTCTTTTCAGTGAGAGTTAGTAATTTGTCATCACAAATTTACCATCAAGAATGTCTTCACTAACTGACCAAAACATGAATTTCTAAAAAATTATTAACACATTACTTTTTCAAGGATAAAATAAATACTAAATATTTCACAAAACTGTTTAAATTTACCTCGAAATTTATATTATACGAGAATACTTCCTAAAAGTAAAAGTTGACATTCAAACACTATGTCAAATAAAAAAGAAACGTTTGATTTCATGAAGATATAAGCTATAAAATGTAAAGCTGGCCAATTATTATAGTTACTCTTTATTAAAAAGAAAAAAACTGTAATGCTTCATTTTTAAAACAGCTGAATTTATAGCAATTTGAAATAAATTGTCCTATAATTATTTATGATTTAAATACTTGACCATAAATGGAAATTGTAAATGGTGATAAATTTGTCATTAGCAGATGGTCCTATTCATGTTCATCACAGGCTGTGATTTTGCCTTAAGCCTATAAGGAAGCTGTGTCAGAATAATTAAAAATATGTAGACCATTGCTAAGAGAAAAAAATTTTCTCTCACACACATACAGTATCCTCATTTCTAATTTTTGTAAGTTTTTTCTTTTCATTTCATCATCTATCACCACTTAGAATGACTCATCCTAATGCTGAAGGAAAATCTGTACCTTGCTTAAATGGAAGTATAGAACTCACTGGTGAATTCAGTTGTTGTAGAGTTACCAGAGATAACTCTCTTTGGTGTGTATGAATCTATGTTGAGTCGATAATTTTATAAAGTTTCTTTTTATGTTTTCTTATGAGTAAAGTTCTTAGGATTAGGCCTAGGAAGACTCTCTAAGATAAGGTACAATATAGAAGTATGTAAGAATGTTTGCACTTAGAATTTCATATGCTGTAATAGTGAAACTGAAGAATCTTCCATTTTGCATATTGCAATGACACACAGAGGTGGATTTCTTGTTATTAAACCCTCCTTGCATTTCTAAATTTTTGTGGATGTAATTTATATGTTTAATTATGAAATACCCTTTAAGAATAACTTGCAATTCAAGTTCAAGTACTATGTGAAACACAGGTTTGTCAGCGTCCAGCATTTAGGTTAGGGGTATAGAATTAACAACAAGTGGGCCGGGCACAGTGGCTCACGCCTGTAATCCCAGCACTTTGGGAGGCTGAGGGGAGTGGATCATGCGGTCAAGAGATCAAGATCATCCTGGCCAACATGGTGAAACCCCATCTCTACTAAAAATATAAAAATTAGCTGGGCATGGTAGCAGGCACCTGTAGTCCCAGCTACTAGGGAGGCTGTGAGGCAGGATAATCACTTGAACCTGGGAGGCGGAGGATGCAGTGAGCAGCCTGGCAACAGAGTGAGACTCTGTCTCAAAATAAAAATAAAAATAAAAAAATAACAACCAGTGAGATTGCAATGCTATATTTCCAAGCCATCTCATCATGCCAATTCATGGCAATGTCACACTCCAAAATACCAATTTGCTAAAGAAATTATTTCCTAACCACCATGTTCCAAGCCTACAAACTTAACAATATATACTTGTAATAAGATTTTCATCCTCTTTTACTCCCTTATCTTCTGTTTCCTATGCCTCATTTGGCTGAGACTATGGATTAGAAGTAGCAAGGGGTAAGAAGTCTTTATTAGCACAATGACTCATCAATATTACAATATAAAAGGCAGAAAAAATCACCATGAAAAAGTTTGCCAGCTCAATATGTACTCTGAAGACAATGAAAATCTTAAAGATTCGTTTAAGTATAGTTTGTAAAAACTTGCAGTAGGGCTATGTAGGAAGTAACTAGAACTTTTAGACCTTGAGACGCTTTTCTAAATGGAAGTGAAAACCTGGGTGTGAAGGCGGTATTAAAATGAATCAGGCAGGTCTCGTAAAAAGGAAAGAGAGAGAGGAAGACTGGTCACTAAACGGGAAGCATAAAGAAATATTGTGTACTGTATTTCAGAGTTACCATATAAAATATAATACATATAATTCTTGATCCAGGAATTACCACCCCAGATAAGTTACTCACAATTTACAACTTCAAAAAGGATGAAGGATTTCCTCTACTCACTTTAGACACACATGGATGCTAGACTGATATTCAAATGTGAAAGAAATAAGAAAAAAATCTGCACATTTTAGAGGCAAAATTCTAACTTTGCAATTTGACTAGCAAAAGAAGTAAACCAAGACCAGAGATTTAGCTGAAAGGTTTAATTTACTTTCAGTGCAGCCAAGAGAAGCCATAACGGTGAAGGAAAAAATCAAGTTTGCTACCCATGGTGGGGGACATTCTTCAGAAATCACGTTTATAATAACCCAAAGATCTGTTCTCTATTTAGCATTCCCAGATAGTTCCTAAAATTTTCCATTATAGATCTCAGAGTAAAAGATTTTTTTAAAAGAGTATTGCTACCTTCACAGGAAGATTTGTAATCATATCAGGAAAAGCTTTACTCCTTTACAAGCTCTGAAATAGATGAAAGTTTTCAGAGTGAATTGCATTCAACATTTCACCCAAAGTGATCTGAGAACACACTTGGCACCCTTATTTGACTCCCTTTTCTCTCCCTTACTGGTTTTGATGATAGGAACATACCTGCCCAAGTATGCCAGGAAAAGTGTGTCAGTAACTGGCTGAGCTAAAGAATGGCCAGAATGACCAAAGCAAGTGTCAAGCAACCTGAACACTGTTGATCATCTTGTTCCATTATAACGTCTCCCAATTCCCTCTTTTCCAACTCTGACACATCATGGCCACAAACAGCCTTCATGGGCAACAATTGCTGAATTTGACCCACTATAGACTTCACCACTTCTTGAACTTCAGGTGGAGAAGAAAACACACATACACACACACAGAGAGCTGTTTTTTCTCCTCCTGCACACTTTTGGTCTTTACAGCTATTTCAGCAATGCATTTCATTTTTGTTCATGCCCATTGCATTCTTTTTAGCAGTAGTTTACTGTTGAGAGAAGAAATATTCAGCATTTACTATACTGATGGGGGAAAAGTTCCCTAGAGGTTATTACACTGAGCTTTGGGGGAAGTCTCTAGAGGTTTTTGAATTTCTAAAATGGATCAATCTGCAAGTTATTTATTTTCAGATCCTCAAAGTGAGTTATCATTATCTGCAGGTCAACCAGATTCCATGAGGGAGGGTTACTTAAAATTATCCGATAGTAACTTTAAGAGTGAGGAAAAAAATTCACTTTAAACAACCATGCTTGAAACTAAAATTCTAAAAGTTCAAAGAGTATTTTGAGCTCCAATGTCCCACAGCTTCCCAGAAACCTCTCATCTTAGAGTTTTTCTTTAGATTGTTATTGCATTTTGTTCATAGGCTAATGCATTACCTAAATATAGATAGCCATTTTTAGTATAAATTCCAAAAGCCATAAATGTTTCATAATTGAGCACATAATTTGAACTAAGAGAGCTTTTGCACTCATCCCTTTTTACTGTTGCAAATTGGAAAATACTCAAGTAATTACTCCCTTAATAGCTCAGTGCTTGCAACTATATATACTTTGTGAACATCACAAGCATTTTTTTTTTTTTGCTCCCCAGAGCAATATTAAAAAAGAATTTAACTTTTACAATTAACCAAATTACCCAAAGCTTTGATTCAAGATTCCTTCATTAAGCCATTAATATAATACATTGTTAAGTGGTGGGTTGTCCAATTTTTATGATGCTTTTCATTTCAATTCAACGGCTGCAGTTAGAAGGAAAAACCAGCATCTGCAAGATCAGCAAGATGATGTAAAACCCCTACACTAGAAGCATTTTTTTTTTCTGTTCCACAGTTTGTTTGTGGGCAGTCAATGCCAGAGCAATAATAAAGGAAGTGATTTGAAGTCTCAGAAAGTAGTAGTCATTTGTGCTTACTCAATAAAGAAAAGGGAAAATAAATGCTTGATTCCTGTGACCTCAAACTCTTAAACAGAAAGCCACTGGTTATGTTATGGCATTCTAGACATACTCAGCAGTAGGCAGCCAGTTTGTAACTCTATCCTACTTTAGACTTCAACACATACTTCCCACTAGAGCTTATATATCCCAATGTAGAGTGTCATGTATTTACTATTTTGACTTTGTTCAGTGGTGATATGCTTAGACTATTGATGTATGTGGGAAAATTGATACACAGAGGAAAACTTATATCCAAAAGCTCAACATTTTTTATTTCTAAACTTAAATACAGCACAGAAAATCTAACGCTGAAAAAGATTCTCATATCTTTGTTATTAGATATGGTATAAATTATCTGAATATGAGTTCTGCATGATTTCAGTTAACTCCCTATGTTTATGTGTGATGGGAATCTAAGTATGCATCATTTAATATACCCTGGAAACCCCATTGCTTTTAAAAGTCACTGCTAATAAATAGAGGAACATGTTTAGTTTATGGTTTATCTATCACTGAAACACTCTGGCAAAGGGTAGGTAAATTCATGAAGAAGAGACATTGTTGAAAATTATATTCCTTTTGTAATTACAGTCTATGCAATATCATTAAAGGCCTGAGACATAAACAAAATATGATGTAAATCATAAAAAGTCAGGCTTATCAAATTCTGGAATAGTAGCAAAAGGTATGCACTTGTATGTTAATGAGAGATTGCAGTAATTAAAGATGCCCTGTCAGGATATCACGTTTCTTTTTGTTTTTGTTTTTTTGTTTTTTTCATAAAAGAGTTTCAGACAAATCCATCACTTTCCCTCAAGATGCAAAATATCCACACAGATAATAATACAATTCAAGTAAATGGCAAAATAGAGTGAACTTTGATTGGAAGCCTGGTCACTTATAAATCTTCTTGGAAGTAAAAGCATCCCAAATGAAAACAAAGAGAATGGTATAAGCATGACTTGAAACTAAAACAGAAGAGTGAAATTGTGAGTTTGTTCTTTGCCTTTAACCATGTGCTGTCAGAAAAGCCTCAAATTTTAAACAACACCTGCATTAAAGAGTATCTCCAATCATCTCACTGGTTTTGAGTTACATGGTGATATAAATAAGGACATGTGATTTTATACTCTCTCTCTAGTCTTTCATCCTCTCTCACCATAATCACTTTAGTATAACCACCAGTTCAATGCTCACAATAAAGGATGAGCTTTTTTTAAAAAAAGGATAAGAGATCCAAAATTCATATGACAATGAAATTCTGTTTTCAGACTTGTAGTCAATTTGATGCTATTTATTTCTAGCAGTTTGCAAATTCTTCACCAGTTCTATCAAGAAAATTGGCATGGACTGGAAACTCTTCTAAACACTCACTAAACTTTCATCTGGAAATATACCACTGATAGATTCTCAGTAAAAAGAAGTCATCAGGATGAAAGAAGTGTTCAGTGGAAACTATTCTTTCCAGTCTACATACACATGCAGAGCCAAATGCTTTATTGTGATTCAACCTTCAATTCAAACTCAAATCAATAGGTATGTCCACTATCAGTACCTCTATCAATGCCCATGTGTTAGGCAGATGAATGAAGACACATGTGCAGAAGCAGAGGGAAGAAACAAAACCAGATCCTACCTTGATTGTTTTTGAGGGTTGACACTTGATGTGATGGGACACGCTGGCAGTTTGGTTCATGTTTCAGGACCCTGGACAGTACACAATCCCAGGCGGAGTTCCAGAATGAACTAGAGATCAAGTCTCCTCTATTGGACTTCAGTAGGGGCTGCTGCTGCTGCTGCTGCTGCTGCTGCTACTGCTGTTGCTTCTGCTGCTTCTGTTTCTGCTGCTTCCTCACTCCGGAGGCTGAAACGCTGTCAGATTGGAGGAATCTGTATCTCACTTAGCCCTAAATAAAGCATTTACTTGGTTCATCAGTCTCAAAGCTCTTGGCAATATGGAATAGAAAGCCAAAAACGGTTTAAATTCACTTGCAGTGTACCTTTTCAGTATGGAGATGTGACAGCTCCACAGTACAGCCAATGATCCTGGCTCTCATTCCCTTTTCAAAGGGACAAAAACCAGAAAACATACAGAGATCAATTGCAGTCCTGCAGTTTAAAGGGGCACTCTCAACTCCTCTGTCTCTCCAGATTATACTTTTTCTACTGCAAAATATTCCTCTCTCTCTCTCCCTCTCCCCACTCCAAACCCAGGTTTGTTTGTTTGTTTGTTTTTTTAGTCATAACATCCCCATTCTCTTACTAAATTTTATTCCTTCCTGGGTACTTCTTGCAACCAAAACACAAGTAAATGCTGTAGGGGGTGGAAAAAAACCTGTTGGCAGTTTCAGAATTTAGGGGTTTTACATCTGTAGGTTGAAGGACTGATATTTCTTATGGACATTTTTAAAATTTAGCCATAACAGCCAGCCAAGAGACTATCCTTTCTGTATGGTGGGAGAAAGCTTAAGGTATATTTTTAAAGTCTTCAAATACAATACTTATTGTAGTTTTTGGATATTGCACCAAAGCAAGACAATGGTTTTTTTAACCTTTATTTTTGACCATTGCTTTCCTTGAAGCCACATTTTTTGACTGCCTGGGACAAACTGGTAGTTAGGTCATGCCAGTCCAACTCCCCAAACGGTCACCTCTCTGTCCCTAATGTCATTGTAAGCAAAAAAATTATAAATATTTGTAAATTAAATTTTCTGAGTCACCAGTCCCCACTGTCACATCAACATTGACTAGAGGAATATATATCCTGGTCGGAAATAAGATCCAGCAGTCTTAAGTAAATGCAGAACGTTCTTTTCCAACTTTTGTTGCGAAGTATTTGATGTCGAAAACCAGCACTATTTATTCATCAGAAATGTATCCTACTAATGAAATGCTAGGTTTATAAGATTGAAGTAATGAACTACATTCAGGAGGCTTTATGAACAGCCTAAAAATATTACAGATAACTTTAATGTGAAATAAATTAATGAGTTTGGTAAAATAAATTTATACATAATTGTAAAAATATATTTTCTCTTGTAAAACAGAAAAGGGATCTAAACATTCTGGCAAAATAGTCTCTACATGTTTGAGGATGGCTGAGTTTCAGAAGGTTATAGTTGTAAGCAGCATAGTGGAGGTAAGGATGTGACAGAAGCAAGATCAGACTGTCTGGAGTCACAAAGGTTAATGGCAAGAGTATTGGAGAAATCAGGAGAATCGTGGGAAAAGAGATGGAGCCAATAAGAACCAGGCAAAAGGCTGCGTCCAAGAATCCGGTGTGCCAGTATCAAGGCATCACACTGAGCACAACCAGAGGCAGCCGTAGGGCCAAAAAATCCTGTGATTTGAAGTTTAAAATTCTAAATCATAAACGTGGCTGGAATTTGTCTCTTCTCTTGTATTTGGTTGAATAGCATTGCTTTAAATAATTCATAAATCACAAAAAAATTTTATTAAAAATGTTTAAACATTTTGTATTCAACAATAATGAAAACAACATAGAAAATTTGCAACGTGCAACTAAATCAATATTTAGAGGAAAATGTATATAAATAAGTATCGACATCAAAAATGCAGAAAGGCATAAAATTAATAATTAATAAGCTAAATATTCATCTCAAAGAGTTAGAAAAAGAATGGCAAAATAAACTCAAATAAATTATGGGGGAAAAACAATAAAGAGAAGGGAAGAAAGTAATGAAGTAAAAAACGCACAAAATATTCAATGAAAAAACCCATAAACATTTCAACAGGTAGTTTACCGTTTGATAATCTCTGAATAAATGAATATTCTACACGAGCAGAATTGGCTTAATTCCTTTCTTAGACAGCACTTTATACTAGGTATCTAAGAAACTTCCAAATTAAATTATCTGGGGAGTCCACAGGGAGAGAGTGAGGAAGGGTGGAAGAGAAGAACAGTCCAAGAGTTCAGAGTATCCCATCCCCATCAAAGAACTGTACAGGATGGAAGGAGCCACTAGTACTTCAAGGAACCCTCACCAGGCACATTGATAGAGACAGCATTTATATGCCTACCACAAAAAGGTTATGAATTGCTGGATTTCTACAACTATAGTCACATGAGACTTCACCCCTTTTCTACAATTTTTCAAAAAGGTTCTACCCCCATCTGGATGGCAGCAGGATCCAAGAAAGATATTGACACTACTATTTATAGGTAGGTAACTAGAATCCACCTAAAATCTTTTCCCAAACTTGCATTTTGAAAATAGACAAAAATCACAGTAAGAGAAAAGAGTTCCTTGTATACACCATATGCTCCCTTTCCAGGCTCCACATTATATCAAACTCCAAGTTCCAAAGAAAAATCAAGTGTTCAGAGCAAAACATATGACCCAAATCTCATTTTGGATCTTATTTTCCCTTTCTGTTATATTATCATTTCATGAATCAAGGAAATGAAAACCATAGTAATTTTTAAACATTTCTATTTAAAACATGTATAAATTTTTCATTATTTTGTAAAATCTGCTGTATCTTAATGTAGCCAATTGGAATGTACAACTAGAAGAAAATAGAGACCAAAAAATTTAGACAAATGCTAGAGAATTACAAATACCGCTTAATAAGGATAATTCATATACATTTCTTCTAATTGGGATATATTGGGCTCAATATGTTTAGAATGAAAACAGCTGCAAAATTGCATCACAGTTTGTCACATGGAAGGATTTTTTTTTAAGGTTTAGATCTACTGAAGAAACACTATGCAGTAAATCATACTGAACTAGAAAATTTAGACAATTTAGTCCAAAGGACCAGTTTCGAATTTAATTAACACTTATGATAACAATATAAAAATATGCTGTTGTCAAACAGTTTGAGAAAAGTTAGGAGTGAGTCCCTTCCACCTTTTCCACAAAAAAAAAAAAATTAAGATGGCTAATATTTCAGAAAATACAACCCACAATCTTCCTTGACCAGCTATCGTTTGATCCGGGAAATAGAAATTTAGGATGGGGTTAATGAAAATATCCCATCAGAAAAAAAAAAAAAAGTCAAAGTGTCAGATGGATTCTACTACCAATTTCAGTCTCTTTGTTTCAAGTCCCATCTGCCCAAGCCCTAACTAGCTGGTCACAGTGATGACCTACGGATTGCAAAGTTAGGCAAACCCAGGCCTCTAGTCAGTAAGAATGGTATCTGAAAGGATATTGGGCTGTTTCCCTGATTTTTTTAAATCTACTGTAGAAAATTCAAATCCCTACACGACCATTGAGAGGTCACCTCCTCATCTGAACACCCACCATCTGTGTTCTGGTCTTCTCATGACCTGTCCACTGAGTCATTTGCATTTCCTACTAGAACTGGAATATGGTTTCAAATTGTTAGCTTTTTTGACTCGACCCTTACTTAACTCCTGCCTGTCACCTCTTTCTTCATGACTGACCCCTGTTTCTAACATCTTTGCTTCAGATTGTTCCTGGGATTCACCCAAGTGGATGTCTCTGGCCTAATTCTGGCTTCATGGTCTTCAAGAATTGATCTTTTCTGCAAAACACAATAACAAGTAACCTCCAAGGTTGGGTGCAGTGGCCTATGCTGATAATGCAGCATTTTGAGAGGCTGAGGCAAGAGCATCACTTGAGGCCAGGAGTTTGAGAACAGCCTGGATGACATGGCAAACCCCATCTCTATGAAAAACATACAAAAATTAGCCCGGCATGGTGGTACACACCTGTAATCCCAGCTATTCGGAAGACCGAGGCATGAGAGTTGCTTGAACCCCAGAGGCGGAGGTTGCAGTGAGCTGAGATTGTGCCACTGCACTACGGTCTGAGTGACAGAGTGAGACTCTATCTCAAAAAATAAAAATAAATAAATAAATGTATAAGTAATCTCTTAGTCCCAGTGGTTTAAAATAATGAGGGTTTCTTTCTCATTATACTGTATGCCAATACCAGGTTGGCATGGGAGGAAGAGCATGTGAGGCTCCTTCAATCTTAGGGAATCCAGGCTGATAAAGGCCCCATCTTAATACAAGCTTTCACAATCAACAAGGCAGAGGGAAGGAAACATGAAAAATCATGCTCTTATTTAACGGTTTATGCCCAGCAAAGACACAAAACACTTCTACTTACATTCCATTGGCCAAAGCCACTCTCATGGCTACACTCAAGTTCAGGTAACAAGGAAGTGACTTGCAGCATGTGCCCAAATAGCAGTAAAATCAGAACAGCATTCTGAGCAACCCTAATGATAGCCATAACCCTACTGCTGCTCATTTTTCATATGCAGAAATATTTGCCGATCTCTGCCATCCAGCCTCAAGATGCCAGCATGCTTATATTTCATGGTCCGTAGACTGTGACAAGTTCATTTCAAAGCTATTGCAGATAAATATAAGACAGAACTTCTTTATTCTATGTGTCTTATTATCAATAGGGCTTTCATAGTATCTTTTCCTGAGTTCTTTAGGAGTAGATGCAGACCTATAATAACCCTTGCATATGGGGAAATACCTGAGTTGAATGTGAGCAACATGAGGATTTCCCCTGCTGGGCACATATAGCTCTTCAAAGGCCAGGGCCATCGGTAGGAGGCAGAGCAGGCAGGTCTGACTACATACAGAATGCATACTTTTAACTATTCTGCTATACAAATAAAAAAAGTTATTTTATCCTACTGACCGTTGTAACTGTACTAATACAACAAAAAGTAAAACTCACATTTTTTTATTCTTTCAGTAGTAATCACTTCAAGGACTTTCCAAAAGAAAACAAAAAAACAAAAACAAAAACAAACCACACACACAAATACAGTATTATGAATTCTCCAGTAGCCATAAAATGTAAGTTTGATGAGAAAAAGAACACAAATGTCTAAACTCACTTTTACATTAGATGACCGACTACTGGATTATTCACTGTCTGAAAGCCACCTCTCTAGACCTATGTCCCATAATATTCCAACCAAACACACAAGCACACACAAAGTGGGAAGTGCTTGCTCTACCTTTTAAGTTTCTCTTCCAAATTAATTAATGAAGTAGTTTATTGTATTCTCTCATGAGGTATTGCCTAAAACCACATAGAATGTGAGAGCAGGGATTAGAATTGACAAATAAGTGAAGTTATTGACTAGCCTATGCCAGTCCAGCTTGAGAGCTGGCTGCCATTCCCATATCCAATAAGAACGGACCCACACTCATTGACAAGTGTGAATTGCCTCTCTTTGCATCTCCTGTTATTGGATTTGGCTTCCTGATTTTTCTACTACTCATCTCTTGTTTCATCTCTTGATCATCACCACAAACTTTTCAGACTGTCCTCTTAGCTGATCCTGGACTACAATTTGCTCTTACCCTGGAGATTGCCTGCTTCCAAGTATACTGGGTATACAGTGTGTATGATGTAGACCAACCTCAGGGGGAACGCCTGTCACAGATCCAGTTGACTGACATTCCTGACAGGTTCTGCTCCCTGCTGCTTGTTAACCAGAACCAAACACAAACATCTCAAAAAGTATAAGTTGCCCCAAATGGAGTTCCACATCCATAAAAAACAAAACATTATCTCTGCTACTGTCATTGTCTTACACATTTTTAATGGTGACATTTATGTTTTCTGGAATAATTCTCTTTTGCAAAAACTTCCAGCTGAAAATGTGATCCAAATCCTAAATTTATAAAACACTAAAATAGATAGCCATGATTTCCTCCTAAGGGATTTTTGGAGCTTTCCTCACACTCAGTTCTCCAGTTGCAAATAACTCAGCAAACAAGACCCCCAAAAGTGCCTTAGAAATGTTCAGTTCTAGATACAGATGCTTTCACGAACACATAGAAATAAACACTGGAGGTAACTCTTTATGTAAGCATAACAATCTGTACTTCACAATCCCTGACAAATGCCTTCAATAAATTTTCTCTATGGCCAAAGTCATAAATCACTGTGAAGACAGAATGCACACATAAAATCCATTGCACTATAGTTCCCCAGACATCAGGGACAGACTACTTCATCTAGTTCAGCTATTAGTGACAGTAGTCCCCCAAGCCAACCTATACTATTCAAAAGTTCCAAGATCTGCCTATCAGGAATTGTGACTATTGCTCCCTGATTGCCCATTTCTCATGTTTCCATTTCTTCCTGTTCTGAGTGTTGTCTCAACATTTATGACCTGAAAAGGAGTTCACATGTAAGGTAGATAATTGATGAGCCCAATAAAACAATCATTATAATTGTGAGGGAGCTTTGGCAGTCATTCAGTCCTGGATTCTACTATGCATCCCACATCTCCAAAGCAGTGGAATGCAGAGCCAGTGTTTGCCAGGGCTCAGTTCCCTTCCTTTCCCTGTGGTAAACAGTCTTCAACTGCAGATAGCGCCCAACTCAGAGGCTGACTGCTACCTTTGCAGCATTAAGGAGGTGCCATGGCAGGTGTGGTTTATAACTTCAGCATTTTGTATATTATATAAGAGAACGAAGTGCTGGTTTGGACATTTTGTTCTATCTCACAAAATTATGGTCATAAGACAAGTCTTCTGGAATAAAAATTCAAGGAGCAGGCTTAAAACAAATTAAATGTTTGTAGTCTTTGGAAAAGGCAAGTAAAGTACCCAAATTCAAAAGATCTCTTCCAGCCTCTTCATTGCCTCATTCAAAGAGGGCTTTAAAATCAAAGCTAAAAGAATTGACTTCGAACTCCTGGAAAACAAAATAAGGTTAGGAAAGTGCTCATTGTATTCCCTTCCTGCCATTCCCAATTACTACATATTATTCAATGTCGATCTAAATGTTGCTTCTTTCCTCAAATTTTCTTCCTGATTTTTCCACATTTTATCTTTGCCTCTTTTATGGTACTAATCACACTCTGATTTTAGTAACTTAGTTCTGTATTGTTCTTATGTGTATTAACTTGTCCATAAGTTCTCTGAGGGATAAGATTATGGTTCAAAATTCCTTATATAACGTGAAACACCTTAGCACGTGCATACAGATTAACAACAAACTGCAGGTTATATTACTTAATTCATTAATTAAACCTAAAATCTATTCATTGAGTTTAGCAGTAACTAGGTCACCTTTAGCCTTGCTAAGAGCAGTTTTGTAGAATGGTAAAAGAGATATTAGATTTCAATGGATCAAAGGCTAAATAAAAGGCAAAAAATGGCACATGGAACATGGAATATAAACCACTGTTAAGAAACTTAGCTGTGAAGAGGCAAATTTATGCTTGGGAAAGGTAATAACTCCGTATAAATAAAAGTTATGATACTACAAAATCACAAATTCTATAGAAAATGCTATTTTTTCCTCTAAAAATATTACTAAATTTTTCTGTATTCTTCTCCTAAACAAATCTTTCAGATATGAGTCAGCGTGGGAATGAAACAGCAGATGTGCTACTGAGCTGATTAGAAAATTTAAGCAAAATACATACTGTCTGGAGTAACAGCAACAAGAGGGGAACGACACCAAAAAGCTGCATTTTATTCTGAATTTTGCAAAAATTATACTTAAGGAAAATAGTCTTCTCACGTTTATGATATAAAAGGTTATTGTATTTAGGTGGCAAGTTAGCTCAACATTAGTATTTTTTCATTTTGAGCTCCTAAATTTTAGAATTAGAATATTCTAAAAATGTTTTCTCACTAAAGAATATTGATTGAAATACTGCTAGAACTCAAAAAGTTTCCAGCTCTTAGCACCAGAGTTAAAGCATTCATTTGTTGATTGAGAGAAAAATGTGCATGCCTACTATGTTTTAAGAAACATCTTAGGCATTAGCAGTACAAAAGTGAGCAACAATGATGTTTTTCTTCATTGAGCTCTCATTCAAGTATGGGGGAGATGAGGTCAAATGATGGTGCCATGTATGAAGCAACCATCTCTGAGGGTACGTGGTCAAAGACACTTCAGAAAGGACATGAAGCATGTGCTGGGTCATCAAGAGTGAGACATGGGAGTTTATGAGGTAGAAAAGTGGAAATAGGAATAAGGTGGAAATAATAATGCAGTAATTTTCAGAAGAAATCTGAGGAGATGGGGTTCAGATTTCTGGTGGTAAGATCAGTCTTTATGAGGAAGAAACTTTTTATTTCCTCTAAGACTGGAAATAAGGAAGCTCATGTGAGGTCAGCTGCAAGCTGCAGATCTGTCTAGATATCAAGGTGAGAGCTAGAAGTACATGAACAGATTCCATATTAAGTAAGAGTTCGCGTAATTTTCTGAGAACGAATGAGACATGGTGTTGGGCTAGAGGAGAGTAGTGGAAAATTAAAATTGTTCCTGAGAAGAATTGAGCACAAATAAACCAAAGAGAAATGAAAAGATTTTCTATAGAAATAAGGATCTAGCTAAAGAACATCACAGAAGGAGTTAAGTAATTGTTTGGGAAGAGTATAAAGCCCATTTGGTAGAGAACCAGCGCCCTGCATCTCCATGGTTAAAGACCACCAAAGTTTCAAGTTCTTGTCCTGCTCTTGCTGGTGACCTGAAATGTCCAACACTTAGGTGCCTAAGTCATTTTAGTTCTCCTTTTAAATGTAAGAAGGGTCAAAACCAGGAAAAGATAGCCAATTGGATATATGCATCTAATTTTGCAGTATCTAAAAATATCTAATAGATAAGTACATTTTTTTTTGGAAGATATAAACTTATAAGGATGGAAAGAAAAAGAGACAATTTAAGAGCAACAAATTTTTGGAAGACTGAAAGATGAGTTTTGAATGATTAAGCAGACTTAATTAAATAATTAATCAGTCCAAGCTTAAGCTGGTACTGTAGAAAATTGAGAAACAACCATATTTGCACTGCAAAATCAGCAAAAGGCCAGGAAGTTACAGTACCAGATATCTCCGGAACTGAGAGCGAAGAGTAAATTAGATGAAGAGAAAGATGATAATTGGTTTAACATTATTTGAGGAAAAAAATAGATCCCTAGAACCCCTCCCCACTCTGTGCCCATAGACAACTGCCCATCCTCCACTCTGGCAAAATTCTGGAGACTTCTCAGATTTCTGGAAGGTTCAATTCTGGAGACTCTAAATAGAGGGTATCAGCATAAAAGGACTCCACACTCATCTGAAAACCTAGACAGTCTTTTAAGAACAGTGAGATGACGTGGTCAAGGGAATATGAAATGCTGACCAACCTACCCCTTTCCTATTTTTTATTTCCAAAACTCTGGTAGGCAGACCTGTATTTTTAATACAAAAGATTGGAAGAGTCTGCTCCAAGGAAAAGCCTAAAGACATTGACATCAAAGAACTCTAACAACTTACCCTGATCACCCTGCCAAGAAGACCAAAGTCTGCAAACCCTATTCATGTGCTCAGAGGTTTCAATTACATTTTATGTTTCTATTCTCAATAATTAGCAGAAAACAAAGGGTTATGAGACACGGATAAATTATAAATCTTTAATATAGAGACCAAGTCAAATAAATAGAAAAAAGTTCTTGGAGGAAGCAAGGACTATGAAGCGAGAAAAAAATGAAAGAAACTATTATTAAGAGTAGTAACAGTGGGTATTATAGCCATGAAACAAGAGTAGAATGCTGTTTTAAAAAATAAAAGAGAATTCAAATAAAACACTAGTAATTAAAAATGTGATATCAGAATTTTTTAAATCAGTATAATATAAAGTTGAGGAAACCCATATAAAAAGAGCATCTTTAAAGAGATGGAAAAGATAAGAAAATTAGAAGACTTGTTTGTAGTGGTCTGATACCTAAACATTAGTACTAGAAAGTAAGGGAAACAAAGAACAGGAGGGAAGAAATCATCAACCAAATAATGACTTAAATTTTCTAGAAATGGAAGGGCCAAAGTTTTTATATTGAAAGTACCCACTGAATGTCCAACACAAAAAGTAGAACTAGACCCTGAATGAGGAACATCATTCTGACATTTTAGAGCACTGAGGCCAAAGATGCTAAGAACTTTCATGGAGGAAAAATAAAACTGTTATGTATGAACAGTAAGAAATCAGAGGAGTCATGGGTTTCTCAATAGAAATTCTGGAAATGAGTAGACTGGGTGGAACAACACACTAAGGGAAAATGATTTCTAATAGAATTCTGTAACTAGCGAAACTATCAATCAAATAAGAAGATAGAATAAAGTTAACTTCAGACATGCAAATCACAAAATATTTACCTCCCACATAGCCTTTCTCATAATGCCTCTGTAGATGTACTTGTCAAAAGCCTGTTCTTTCAGAAACAATGCATAAAACACTTCTACTACTAATGAAAGTACAATGGTTGAGAAATTAAGCTGTAAGTTGATGAGCTGCTTTTCAACGAAATGACACTTTTATGTGAAAGAACAATTGACAGACACAGTGTGATTATTCAGACTTGAATATTTGACTGATACATTCTCTAAAATGAACAAAGTGAGCCTAACACTTTAAGGAAAACAATTGACAATAGCTGTGGCCAATGTTAAAATTGGAACTTTCAAGCCAAAATTAGAATTTGGGAAACTTGTAACTGTCATGGGAGCTTAACTTCTTTCCAATACTTAGACTCTTCTGATGAGATGTATGGTTATATTAACTATATTAACAAATAGGATTTCTCAATGTTGTATGATGAAAATTGTTGACATTTGTAAGATCTAAATTTGTAGGTAAGTCATCATTTTCCAAATGACCAATGGATCACATTAAAGAAACATGCATGGATAAAAGAGTACAAAATAGATAAATAAACTTTTCCCAGCAAAAAGCTAATAGATATGGTTTCAGATCTTATATTGCCACTATCCTTTAAGAAACTGCCTTTAACAGAGTTGTGGTGTGCTACCAAAGAAAAAGAACCACAGTTATCTAAAAATGCTGTAAAATATTTCTGCCTTTTCCAACTATAATTCTGCATAAGGTCAATTTTCTTCATGGACTTCAGTGAAAATAACAAGCTGCAAAAGACTGAATGCAGAAATAGTTATGAAAATCCATCTGTTTTTCTTTCAAAGCAGACATTGAAGAGATGTGTTTTGTTTTGGAAATAAGTCACTTTTCATAAAAATATTACTTATATTAAAACTCAATGAGCATATTATTGTGATATTTACACTAATTAATAAACACTTTTTCTAAATGTTAGTGTTAATTTTTAATACAATCAACATTAATAGACATGAACCATATAAATAAAAGCTCTTGGATTTCCTCAATCTTTTATTTGTTTTTTTAAGGATATGAGTCCCTAAGACCAAAACGTCTGAGAACCACTGGTTTAGGGAAAAGAAGAAATTTAGTATAAGGGCTATTCATTTTTAAAAAATCATTTATTTAAAAAAGTGTTAAGGTGCATAACCAACTACTAGTACATTCCTCATTTATTAATTAGGACAATGAAATTCAGAAATGGGAAGGTAATTACCCAAGGTGACACCAGGGTGACACCAGCAGTTAGTCACAAAGCTAGTTCAAGCGTTCATGGCTCTTTTCTCCCACCCCAAGTCTTTTTCTTCTGTATTATGCTGGCTTCTCAACCTCCATTTTCTAATCTGCATATCTTTTTATGAACGGATAATCCGTATGCACATATGTGGGGTGTGTCCATGTGTATAGAATTGTACTAGAGGCAGCAATCTTGTCCTTCCAGCTTTCCTAACTCCTTCTCAGAAAATTTGTTCCAACAGCCTCTATTAAGAAATAAACAGACCCAGCCAGGCATGGCGGCTCACACCTGTAATCCCAGCACTTTGGGGGGCTGAGAGGGGTGGATCATGAGGTCAGGAGTTCGAGACCATTCTGACTAACACGGTGAAACCCCACCTCTACTAAAAATACAAAAACAAATACTAGCCGGGCATGGTAGCAGCCCCCTGTAACCGGGAGGCAGAGCTTACAGTGAGCCAAGATCATGCCACTGCACTCCAGCCTAGGCGACAGAGCAAGACGCCGTGTCAAATAAAAAAAGAAAGAAAGAAAAGAGAAAGAAAGGAAGGAAGGAAGGAAGCAAGGAAGGAAGGAAGGAAGGGATCCTATGAGCCCAATACCTCCTGGTTTCTGCTAATGGAATTCGGTATGGACATACAAACAAAACAAACTGCTCTTTCTGGAAGTTATATTTGGAAAAAAGGAAAACTAGTCAGTCTCTATTGAAAACTTAAAATGGTAAAACTGAGTAGCTGGGTAGGGTTTAAGACAATCACATCTGGGCCCTACATTTGCCGAAGCCAAGACAATGTGAATAGCAGCTGAAGGAGAGACAAGAAGATCAGTAGAGAAACAATGAGGGGTGGGAATGACCCCAACCCTCCAGTTCCAGGTTATAGGCTCTCTGAGGCCTAGCTTCAGGAGGTGCCCTTAGATTTGTCAATTTTTGCTTTATTTATTTAAATGGGTTTTTATTCTCTGGAACCTAGTAACTATGTTTCAGGAAAAATGTGCACACATATATATTCCCTACCCCAATAATAATGAAGTACAGCTTCAGAGTGGACGGTAAAAGTATAAAAAGCAGAACATAAAGCCCTGGCATTTGCCTGATGAGAGCAGTTGCCAAGCCACAGAGCATGGCGGCAGAGAAAACCTGTATGCATGCCTTCAGCTGGCAACCTGAGAGATCATATCAGAGGTCTCTAATCTGGACCAAACATGTAGTTGGCACTTTCACTGAAAAAGCTGGATTCAGAGATATTCAGGGCTTGATAACACATTGTAAAGTCTTCATAAATAATTGTTAAATTAAGAAACGAAAGCATGGCACACTTGTTGCCAACTCTCTCTAAATGCTACAATCGTCCTAGAAATCACTTATCCAAAACTTCTTAAGCAATGGATCAAAAGTAGGACTCCAGAGGAGAAAATCTACAGAAAAAAAAAAAATTCTGTAGTGATGTTCAGCTATTCTGTAGTAATTGTAGAAGCTGAAGATAAGAGTGGTGTTTATACTAAGGAAGAGCAAAAGGGATTTTTTGGATAAATTCTAGAGTGTTCTCTAGAAGGGGTTAAAAAGACTAGAGAAAGAAACTAACAAAAAGCTAAGAAAATCATCAAATCAATGGAAACTCAAAAAAGAAAAACACGGAGGAGAGAAAGAAATCGGTGCTAGTAACTTGAGCAACATAGGATGATGAAGGATTTTGATTCGGATATTGTTGAAAAGTCAGTAATAATGTCAACCCCATTATATACAGATGTTTACTGATTGTGAAAACTCTTTCTAAAGCATTACGTTAATTGTGTTCAAAAACGCAAAGGAGTGAAAGTTGACATGTCTCTTCTAATCCTGGTTGATGAGAACTCAAACCTTAGTAAATGTAAAATATCCTGGAATAATTATTATGATTCTGCCATAGCAGGGCTTCTCAAATACAGGAGTCATCAAAAAATGGACTAAGACTGTGGGCAGATATGTGCTGTTACACCTCCAAAAGTGATGTCTTCATCCGCCCAGAGGTTATGGCATTCAAGGGTCGACCACACGCAGTGATTAAAATCTGTGCCCAATACCCAGCCAGAGCTAAGACGGGCCTGAGATTTAGGGAGAATCTCTTGACTCTTTTTGGCTTTCAGGCTGGAGACTGCAGAATGTTGCCGACCCTGCAATTCAGGTTTTCCATCCATAAAGACACTGAAGATGGACGAGACTCTGAAATCACTCTCCAAACACTGATTCTTTATTTATGGAACCTAGGAGATAGGGAACATTAAGTGAACTCAAAACGGCATGTTGCGATCAGATTTTCAGCTTTTCTGTGTCACTGGGAACTGCAAAGTAAAAAGAACAGCCCTAATATCAATAATAAATGCCCACCGGAGAACTCCAGTAAAGCTACAATGAGTAAGTAACATCAAGGAAGAAAGGTCAAGCCTAGAAGACGCTCTCCCTCTCTCTCTGGCAAAATGCCCAGTCTATTGGTTTTTCTTTGCTTCCTCACTCTCAAGTTTGCCAACCCACCCCCCCATCCCACCCACCTCCACAGAAATTTGTCCAAATGACAGGGTAATTGAGATCTTAAATGAGGTAAATAAATTATTTCATGTCTTTGAACTTCGCTGTGAGCAAAACTATTAACTAAATTTGATGAGTCCATTCCTTATGCCATTTCATGTCCACATGCAGACCTTTATATTGATTAGGAGACAGGAAGAAAAAAAAAACATTTATATTGACATGACTATGAATCAGTCTCTCTTCCAGCCCTTTGTACACGTTATTTGCTCTTATAGTAACCATACAAGGTTTATCACATAAAATTGCTCTGATCTTGCAAATGAAATATTTGAGACTCAGAGAAGTTAATTTGCCTGAGGACTAGTAAACATAGGAAATACTAAACACTGGAGTCAGTACTGAATACTAGGTTTGCTTAATAACCAAACCATCCCCATTACTCAGTATTTTCCATCACTAATTGCAAATTAGAGTGTGCTTCTCAGCATTACCTATTCCTTGTCATTTTCCGATGTCTGACATCTAATAGAAAGTCAATAAATATTTGTTATCTGAATGGATAAGAGAATGTATTTCAGAGTGCCTTGATGCTGAGAAGTGATCAGAAATAGGAAGTAAGTAGAAGGGAGAAGACAATAACAATACATTTGACTGAAAAGAAAGTTCTGAGATGCTCATAAATGACGCAACTTGCATGCCAGCTCGCCTGGTCCAGGCACTGTGCCTGTTACCTCCACAAGTACTCTGCAGTTTGTCTCTGATGTCATTTTGCCTTCAAAGAAGCAGATAATGATGCTTTTGACTTGATATCTACTACTAATAAATAAGTGCTGGTTGAAAATTGTTATAGCTACTCAACTATTATTGCTAATGGGTTACAAAGTTTCAGAACAGATTTGGCTGTGGCCAATGTCTGCAATTAATGTAGAAAGAAATAGAGATATTGCAGAGTAAGCTTGGGCTGGATGTTTCAGAAGCATTTTAATCCACTAAGCTTAATTATCACCCTGCCTCCTGACACTTAGGTGAGCCCTCATATGCACAGGAGTGATTTGTCCTGTCCCCCTTTCTCTCAGTCTTTGGGATTTTCTCTTACACTTCCTCTGAGTCCTCTTGCCCCTATCCTCTCAGCTCAGGTGCTGAAATAGCTTCCCCTTTCAAGAAGAAAGTCATCGAAACCTTTGACAACGTGTTTAGTGTGTCTTCCCCTTCTCTGTCTCGTACCAACTAGGTGCTGTGTTTGCCCCAGCACCTCTCCATGCCCAGACAGATGTGAGCACCAGAGGCAGAGCCATGGAAAAATGCCCTACCAGTAGAGAAATATTTAAATACATGTAAACTAGTTGCAATACATATTGGCTGAGTATCAACCCTGTTCTTACCAAAATTGGATATTAAATTGTTTCTACTCATGTGGAATCTATTCTATCCCTTCTTTTTCTTTTTGCTACTCCTCTTTTACCAAAACTTAGCTTCCTAAGAGCACATCACTCATTCAGTTTCTTTGTATCTGACGTGCTTTGATACCGTGCAATCTGCTATGGACTGAATGTTTGTTCCTTCCCGACCCCAAATTCATAGGTTGAAATCCTAACCCCCAAGGGGATAGTATAGGAGGTGGGGCCTTTGAGAGGTGGTTAGGTCATGAAGGTGGAGCCCTCATGAATGGGATTAGTGATTTTATGAAAGGGACCTCAGAGAACTCCTTTATCCCTTCTACCACATGAGGACACAGGGAAAAGATAAGTGTCTATGAACAAGGAAGGAGGCCCTCATCAGACACTGAGTCTGCTGCCACCTTGATCCTGGGCTTCCCAGTCAACAGAGCTACGACAAATAAAGACTTGTTGCTTGTAAGCCCCCCAACCTGTGTATTCTGTTATATTAGCCCAAAAAGACTAAGACACAATTATTGGATTTCTGTCTATCGAGCAGAGTTGTCCTGATGACCTGTGGTGGGGGGAACTGGAGGCACATGGCCCAGTGAGGCTCAGGACTTCCCCACAGGGTCACATGGATGTGTCAGGAACTGGTGTGGATTTATCCTTTCCCTACTCCTGCTAAGCATTGCCCTGCTTTCGTCTTCTACGGAAGCTTACAGATATTTTGGTGGAAATAAGAAATGTGGGCCCACTGTGATGAGTTTAGATCTTTTGTGACAGTTCCATGTGTAACCAACCTTGGGGGAGATTTCAAATCTCAAAATGGTAGACCTTCTAGAACATGGCTACAGTTTATAACAACAATTATGAAGAATGTATAAATTTCAATCTTTTGAGAAATGTTGTATATGTACAGCTATGTCTCAGATCTTCATTTCCAGATTCCGCTTAGCAGCAAAGGTGCTGAGGCCCAGATGACCAAAGGCAGGATATCTACTTGTTCAAAAGAGAAAAATGTGTTAAAATAATGAAACATAGCTGAATTTTATTCTATTCAAGGCTACACTTTCTGAAACCATATATGAGCTCTGTTTTAGTAACTATGCCAAATGCCCAATCCAGGAAGTACCCAAACCTCTCTGATTGTCCTATTGATGTATTGAACAGTTACAATATTTAATGTCAGATTTGGGTTTAATAAAAAGGAGCAAACCTCAACTAGACTGATTAATATCAAGCCAGCCAGGATAGATGTGGAGAAGGTGGTCATTTGTGTGATATAATTGCAGTGAACCAGGAAGAGCCATTCTAGGCAAAAACTGATTCATTTGGCCGAGTCCCAGACACCCCTCAGGTTTCACACTATAGCGAACTGCACAATGTAGAGTTGTTCTTTGGGAGCCCTGTCTGTGTTCCCTTCCTTATAAATTATAAATCTACTAACTGTCCCATATAATTCATTAAAAGAAAAGCCCTACCTGTCAATTTCTTCATATGAATATGTGAGAGAGAGACATAGATAGAAAGAGCTGTGATAAAAATATGCATCAAACTTTTATCTTCATTTAATCCTAGGAAGTAGGATAAGAAGGAGTATATGAAAGAAAGCCGGGCTTTCCTCTATTTTTTAGAATTCTAGAGAGGATTTGATTTGTTTAAGCTTTACTCCAACAAATAAGCACTACTTTTGTAATTTTGACAAAAGAAATCCAAAAAGAGAAAATTGTTGCTCACACTTCTGGAGTGTTAATGGTTTATTCATTTGCACAAACTTTGCCTTGACTAACATGAGATTTTTATTTGCTGCTCCTTCATGCCAGTCCTAAAAATTGTAGATTTCAAATCTATTCTGTGTCAAAATGTCATAAACTACCAAGGCTGGAAGACCCACTGGGGCAAACTCTGAATATTGGAGTAAAGGAAATGATATGATAAGTCACCTGTTTATAAGAGATTTTCTTATTCACTCAGCAAATATTCTCTGAGTGCCTATATATTTAACCAAAAATTAAAAGTGTTTTGGAGTTAAACTATGAGTTTTATACATATCTACCCACAAAGGACTTATTCATCAAATTTACTGCATACCAGTAATATGACTGGCATAATTCTAAATGTATATATATATACTCGTATGTTTCAGACAGAAATTCATAGTCCCACTTTATGAATAAGGAAGTTGAGGCTCAAAAGAGTTAAATCTTCTGTCTGAAGTCATACACCTGGCAAGTATTGGTGGTATAGTCAAACCCAGATATCCTGCCTTCCAGTCCAAACTCCTGGTCAGTTTTTATACCAGACATTCTTCTTTTGGGACTTATTTGAGGAGACTAGAGACAATCAGAAGGGAAACCACTTTTTTGTTATTTTTTTCTAAATTTCTAGTCCAATTATTTTATCTAAATCACAACAATAAAGCTACCAATTTGAGGCTTGTTTCTGTCCTCAGTTTTAAATACTCTCTTGAATAACTCAGAACGATTTCCTTGATCAAAAGCTGATATTCAC
Organism: Macaca thibetana thibetana; assembly: GCF_024542745.1. Classification (NCBI taxonomy): domain Eukaryota; kingdom Metazoa; phylum Chordata; class Mammalia; order Primates; family Cercopithecidae; genus Macaca; species Macaca thibetana. Next base: position 111,787,455 of record NC_065589.1, on the reverse strand, counting down.
TTGGCAAGCCCTATTGCTTAAATCATCTCTCATAAAATTAAAAAAAATAATAAAAGCTCATTAGAGGGGATTTTCAGTATTCTCTGATTTCTAATTAAAACAAGAATTAAAAATCATAAAACTGATTAAAGTTTATGTGGAAGAAAAAAACCTTTGGACTACTGGTATTTATTATTCTTGGTGACCTCTTGAGCTAAATAATTCCAGCTGAAAATAAGGCTCTGATAAAATAAGCATATTTGGATTGCTTTTCATGCTTCCTCACAAATCTTTCTAAAGACCTTGAACATTCTGTGGATAGAGGATATCATGACTTACGACACAGGTTAGAATAAAAGATATTTTATTGAATCTAAAATGAAAAAATATATCTTCTGTTTTAGAATTATAACTTCCCTATAATTTTATTTTATAGAGATGCTATGAACTGATGATGTATGTTTCCCCAAATATATATATTGAGGTCCGAATCTGTATTTGGACCTAGGTCTTACAAGGAGGTAATTCAGGTTAGATGAGGTCATAAAAGTGGGGTCTTGATACAGTAGGAAGAAGAGACTTATAACAAGAGACAATGGAGAGCTTTTTCTCTTTCCCCACACACAAAGAAGAGGTCATGTGAGCACCCAGTAAGATGGCGGCTACCTACAAGCCAAGAGAAGTAGCCTCAGAATGAAAACTATCTTGCTGGCACCTTGACCTTGGACTTTCTAGCTTTCAGAACTGTGAAAAAAGAAATCTCTGTTGTTTTAGCCACAAAGTCTGTGGTATCTTGTTATGACAGTCGAGCAGACTAATACAAGGAATATGACTTCATTTATATGAACAAGTAATTTTGAACAAAAATAGCTTTGGGTAGATAAATTTAAGGTTGCTAATTTGGGCATAAAGCTTTGCCCCAACTGATAATTGGTGATAAGAATCAGAGTACAAACTACAACAAAATCAATGTGGCTACCATCACTTCTTTGAACATCAATTAGAAGATAGAATTTATGGTGATATCCCCAGTTAAATTTCTTAAACTCAAAGAAACAACTGAAGCTGACTGTCAACCTGGCCTTTCTTTCTATAACATAAGGGCTTCCCAATCGAACTCAGTTTACTAAGCAAAAGCATCTGTTTCCCTTTCTTCAAAAATATTGGTGCTAAAAGAATTACGTGAGGAAAGAAGAAAATTAGTACACTTTCCAGGGAAGTGTCTACATTGTAACTGAATTTTGTATGAAAAGGGAGAACACACGTTCAGCCCACGGGAGAACATTTTCTCCATTTTCTCTCGTGGCAAACATCAAGCCCCACTTTCCTGCCAGGCCTCTAGGCAACTTCAGAATTCATTTCTACATGGCAGCCTGGACAGCCCTTTCCAGTGACTGGAGCTGGAGCTGGAGCTGGCATGCACAGTAGAATTTAATTGCTATGCCTGAGTATAACTCAGCTTGCCATTTCTTTACAGAGCCACAGACCCAGGTATAGGGGAAACTGGGCAGAAGCCAAGATAAATTAGGCTAAAAGCAAGAAAGATTTAAAACCACCAGCTCTCATATTACTATATTTAGGAGATGAGAAATATTAATAATTCAGTACATATTGTGTGATCTAATAATTGCTTATATAATATTTATCCTTGGAATGGCTGTGGGCCAACACTACAGATTGGGTGATGCAACTTGCACTTTTTTTTCTTTTTCTTTTTTTTTTTTTGAGACGGAGTCTCGCTCTGTCGCCCAGGCTGGAGTGCAATGGCACGATCTCAGCTCACTGCGAGCTCCGCCTCCCGGGTTCACGCCATTCTCCTGCCTCAGCCTCCCGAGTAGCTGGGACTGCAGGTGCCCGCCACCACGCCCAGCTAATTTTTGTATATTTTTTTTTTAGTAGAGACAGGGTTTCACCTTGTTACCCAAGATGGTCTCTGTCTCCTGACCTCATGATCCACCCGCTTCGGTCTCCCAAAGTGCTGGGATTACAGGTGTGAGCCACCGCGCCAGGCTGCAACTTGTACTTTCAATACCCTTCTCCTTTCCTGACTATTCTTGAGGACTTAAAAGCTGGAAACACGTTTATTTAGTTCCCTTTTCAGCTAGGTGTGGGCATATAACATAGGTCTGGGATATAAGCAGAAATCTGCTGAAGCAACCTGTTCTGTCTGGAATGCAGTCACAGAGCCTAGAGATGTGGAAACTTCCAGTGCCCATAGAACAGCCTACATAAGCATAAATGCCAAGACACTAAGAATGTGGTATAGAAACATGGGAGGAGCATGGGTCTCTGGCATCACTGCTAAACCCACTACTCTGGACTGTTACCGCCAGCCTTCTTCTTAGGTGTGGCATATGTACCTTTAGGTTTTTAATCTAGGACTAACCATATGTTCCATATTTTGCAGTTGAACATTCTTGATTAATACAATGACTTCAGGTTTGTGAAAGCTTACAAAACTTTAAGCAAAACAAAGAGTTTCTGTCATAAATATGTATTCAAGAAAATCTTAAAAGCCTTTCAAGTGTACAAAATCCTAGTTATCGTCTCCAGTTGAGTAACTTTTCACTTCCCTCTTCTATCTTGGGAAAGGGCACCAATCCTCTTACAGTGATATAGGAAACAGTGAATTCAAGCTAGTCACATAATTCTATTGCTTTTATAACTCTATCTGCTGTGTCACTTGCTCTCTCACTAATTCTATGTGCCAGTTCCAGTTCTTTTTTTACATCTAATAGTCCCTCTCTTTTCCCAGTCGTGATTGGCTGCCATCACAGAGGAATTCTGTGGCATGGTCCGGCTGTAGCCAGACAATAACGCAATCCAAGCTTTGCTTGGCAATATGTGAAAAGACCAAGCCTAGCCATTTTATAGAGTGTGGAACTGGTCTTGTTTCCTTAAGTCAGTAAAGTCTTCCTATGTACCTATCAACAATAAGTAACCTTATTCCTCAACCTTATTTCCACCAACCTCTTAACAATCCAGAGCCCGTGAGTGTAAACACATCTTACAAACAGGCCTACTTTAAAGGACTCTTGCATAGGGTCATGATAGACTTTGAAAAACATTCTCTTTCCCTACTCCCAAATTTTACATAAGACCGCAGAACCTATTGATTTTAAACTATCCATATTTTATTCATATAGCTGTGGTTTGCATAAGTTATCTAATACACATACATACACACACATATTTTTATCTAATATGTCTCTAACACACATACATACACAGACATATTTTGAGCTTTTTCCTGTTGAGGTGACTATTATCAGATTTTAAAAATGTATGTGCTATTATGTACAATCATGTTGTCACAAGTTGTCATATCAGGCCGCACCTGTGATTTTCAACACTGATACAATATTCAGAGCAATTGGACCACAGCTTGCTTTCATTCAGTCAGAACCCAGCAATGTTTTGACTATGTTCAGGTTACACCCACACAGGTGTTGACTTATTTCAGCAATCATATTTTCATCAGTAAGCTAAGGAATAATTGATACAGCTCTTTACAAGCAACATAAATCTGCTGACAAAGAAAAGCTCATAAAATCATTGTTATACCAATCTCTCCAAAAAAATCCTCAATTAGACAAGATTACTTTAAGAGTAAAATATTGTAATCAGAATCAGGCTGGGCAACAAAAAAAAAGGGGAGGAAGAGGAGGAGCAGGAGAAGGAGGAAGAGGAGGAGGAGGAAGAGGAGGAAGATAAGGCTTGAAGGCCACAACTTTCCTATGTAAGAAATTTCTTTATTATTTTTTATTTTTTTGAGGCAGATTCTTGCTCTGTCACCAGGCTGGAGTGCAGTGATGTGATCTCAGCTCACTGCAACCTCCGCCTCCTGGGTTCAAGCGATTCTTCTGCCTCAGTCTCACGAGTAGCTGGGTCTACAGTCACGCACCACCATGCCCAGCTAATTTTTGTATTTTTTAGTAGAGACAGGGTTTCACCATGTTGGCCAGGATGGTCTCAATCTCTTGATCTCATGATCCACCTGTCTTGGCCTCCTAAAGTGCTTGGATTACAGGCGTGAGCCACCGTGCCCAGCAGAAATTTCTTGCGTCACTTTATCCCAGATCCTCAGATATACTCTTCTACTCCCCTGAATCCCAGTCTTCTTCCCTGAGGCTCACCAGGATACATGACCTAATTCTTCTCAGTTCCTCCCTGTGTGGGTTAATCCCTCTCCAATTGCTTCAGGGTTAAGATTCTGCTTCAAACTGAAGGGTGTTTGAAACCATACCAGAGTCTCCTTTGTGATTCTTATTAGGAAGATGTCTAGAGAATTGTACAGTTATTTTAGGGGGAATGGTAGAATACAGCCAATAAAAAGAGTACCTAAATAAAATTAAGTGGTGAAGTAAATTAGTTTCAACTTCAGCTTAAGCACAGGATTCTGGCACTACTGTGCGGGGTGACTTCTTGCGCAGAAAGTCTTTCAACTTAGCTTCAGTCAGGTGTGTGCCTTAAACATTCCTTTTGCATAGGGAATTGCATGCCTTCCTGCCTTGTCTAACTGTGGAAGTATAGGCTTTTTCTGACTTCTGTCATCTCTCCTTGCTGTGTCATCATGGGTCCCTACAACTCACCTCCATGCTTCAGAATTCTTCCAACCCACTAGGTACTTATGTTTGTTTCTCCCAAGAGCGCTCTCTCACCGTGCAGTGCTCTCTCCGCATCTCAGCAGACTTTCAGCCAGAGAGTAAGATATCAATGCCCCACCCCCTTACAGGCATCTTCAATCTTTACGACTGAATTCTTTGAGCCCTCCTCAGTTAGATAGGGCAAGTAGAGGAAGGGAAAAATTCTAAAGGCTCTGTACCACTATTAATTCCCTTCATTCTGTCTTCCCATACTTTATTTTCCGTTTTTTTGTTTTGTTTTTGTTTTTTGTTTTGTTTTGTTTTTTTTTTTGAGACGGAGTCTGGCTCCGTAGCCCAGGCTGGAGTGCAGTGGCACGATCTACACTCTGCCTCCCGGATTCACGCCATTCTCCTGCCTCAGCCTCCCGAGTAGCTGGGACCACAGGCACCTGCCACTACGCCCGCCTAAATTTTTTTTTTTTTTTTTTTTTTTGTATTTTTAGTAGAGACGGGGTTTCACCATGTTAGCCAGGATGGTCTCCATCTCCTGACCTCGTGATTCGCCCTCTTCGGCCTCCCAAAGTGCTGGGATTACAGGCGTGAGCCACCGCGCCCGGCCTTTATTTTCCTCTTTTACATGAACTGATGAAGCAGTGGGGATGAGGATCCCAGGGCCAGTTCTGATATTTTCTATTAACTCCTATGTAGATGACTCCAGCACTTTTCTATCATTCCCCCATTTTAAGGCTCCCACTGAAATTCTAAAACAGAAAGGGAACCTACCACTCAAATTAATTATCTACTTAAAGGAGTTAAGAAATTACATGCAGACTTAAAGTTTTCTTACATCTAGGTTTTGAACTTTATAACATTAGTAGTTTGAATACTGAATTAAAATTTACTTCATAAATGCCCTTTCTGTCTGTAAAATCACCTTCCTGCAATGTTCAAAATAACTCAGAAGATCCTTGTTACCACTAGAAAGTCCTGCCCAATCCCCACGCCCGATCAGCTTGCCTAGGGAACCGACCCAGGTAAGCCCACAGCCGCCCTGAGCTTTCTCAGTCATTTTAACACCTATTCGATTGCTAACTACCCGTTGCCTTCCCTATGCAAGGGGTCGGCACAAAGCACTGAAAATTTCTCCCACCCCAGATGCTGCTGCTTCCTCCTACCAGCCTACCATGACGTCTCAGTTCGCTTTGCCGTCTCAGCCATAGCTCACATCAACTAATTCTTCAATGTGAGAAGCTTTGATAAAGTTGATATAAAATATGCCTGCTTATAAGGTCTTTCTCAAGGAAAAGAATCAGCTACCCAGATATTCTGTACTGTTTCAGGCTCTCAAATTATTATTCTTCCCAGAACCTACACAGTCAAAATATTGATGTCCAAAGGTTTGGTTTACTCTCCACTCTCACCAGAAAGTGGGAAAAACTGACTTGGCCAGATGTAGGGCTTTCATCCTCAAATTGTGGGTCATTGAGAGCCACGGAAATTTCAAACTGTGTTTTATTGTGGTTTTAAGCTGTAAGTAATAATGAATGTATTTATTTATTCAAGGAACATTTGTAGGGACACATTGCTATTTGCTAAGCCCTATGTTCATTTGAGGGACCCAGAGCTAGTGGGGTTGCAGTGCTATACAGTGGCATAGACATGTAAACAAATGTGCTCGATTATTTATTGTGATACTAACGTCTTTTCTCACATCTCAACTGGAAATTAAGTGGAAATAATTTTTTTCATATTGCTACTTTTTAGTCTTGGAAAATTGTCCAAAACTTGGTATCTGGGACAAAAGCAGAAGTTGCAGGGCAATTGTACATCTCTTTTGGCCCACATTTTTCTTTAGGAGTCTGGAACCATTGAGAAAAACTGATGCTGGAGTTTTGAAAGACGAAAGATACCTGAAGATCATGGGAAAGAACAATGGTTTAAGGTTGGGGTGTTTCTGTAAATAATACCCAATGTCCTTCTCACCAGAGGAGGAAAAGCTTTGGTGGGAAATGATGAGGCCATAACCCCCTGGTGAAAGAGTTACAGGTTCATAGTAGACGCTAAGAAAACAGAGTTGCCTGTTTGGAAATCGCCATATGCCCTGGAGAAGCCCAAAAGGGTTCAGGAAACAAGCACGTCCATGAGTGGCTGGCATGATAGAAGTCCTTCCACCTTTCTCAGGTAAGCACTAGGTGCTTCTGTTATCACAAGGAGAAGAAGAAGCAGAAAGGAGAAAGGAGACTGATTTAGTTTTATACTCTCTCAAGCCAGGGTTGATCTAGATTGATTTTTTTTTTTTTTTTTTGAAACGGAATCTCACTCTGTCCCCCAGGCTGGAGTGCAGTGGCGTGATCTCAGCTCACTGCAAGCTCTGCCTCCCGGGTTTACGCCATTCTCCTGCCTCAGCCTCCCAAGTAGCTGGGACTACAGGCGCGCGCCACCAAGCCAGGCTAATTTTTTATATTTTTAGTAGAGACGAGGTTTCACCGTGTTAGCCAGGATGGTCTCGATCTCCTGACCTGGTGATCCGCCTGCCTCGGCCTCCCAAAGTGCTGGGATTACAGGTGTGAGCCACCGCGCCCAGCCTAGATTGATTTTAAAAATTAAGAAATTTGGTGTTTCCTATATCTGCCTCCTACGTAAGAAACTTTCTTCTGCCACTCAAATAAATATGATAAGGCAGATGTGCCATCAAAGAAACATATGGGGAGACAAAAAGGAAGAACTGGTAAGTCTTTCTAGGGAAATAGGAAGGTGAGGTGAAAGAAAAAATTAAGACTTTATAGCTCACACACTCCCTAAGTTGCTCTTGTCCCATAATATTTGTGTCCAATGTCTGTGTCACATGCTCAGAAGTATGTTGGCAAGGTTGTGCCAGTGGACTAATATAAAAAGATCATTCTAGTTGAGGACAGGGTGACTTATAATGCATTAAAGTGATGCCTTCTAAAAAGATTATTTCTATTTATTAATAGATTAATTGATTTATTTTATGAATAAATTTTTAATGCCTTAACCTAAATAAAGAAGTAACACGGTCAAAATATTAGGCCTAATCAAAGACGCAGTCCAAGACATCTGTTGTTCCTATAATGGCACCAAATAAACCATTACCTTCTCTGCTTTTATATCTGATGATAGGTAGGTAGGTAGGTAGATAGATATAAAACTGCTAAGAACAGATACTACACTTGATCTTAGGCAAAAGTTTGAGAAGTGATGTGATGGTAGATAAATAGATAGATAAATGACGATTGATACATAGATAGATATAGAGATAGTAGATTTACATGTTAGACTGAAATTGAAGGGAAAAAATGCACTGTTCATTATATGTTTATGTGTAATTGTGTGGGTGTATACATTTGTTTTGAAGAAGATTAGAAATGAAGAAAATCACACAACTGTTAATAGTGGTTCATTTCAGGAAGGGGAAATCCACATGGTGTTTCTTTTCCTTTTTATATTTTTTATTATATTTTCTTTGTTATTATTTGACAAATTTCAGTACTATTTTCTTATAAGCTTTAATGATTTCCCTTTTGGTATTTATTTTTCCATCAGCATGTTCACAATAGACATCTATTACCTGATGATTACCCAAAAATAAAAGTTGTATTTTTTGTCTCTAATTTTGAGAGCAGACCACAGGGAAGGAAACCTTCTAGTTGGAGCGTCTATGCGCTGTAGAGATTCTAGAAATATTACTTCTTGCAGAATGAACACATAAGACAAACTATGGAACTCAGAAATCTCAGCATCTATAAAGTCCGTGTCAGTCATAAAGACCCATTAAAATGGAAGAATGTTCTTATGATCTGAGATGCAGGGCTAACTAAGAGTCCAGGTTCATCCCCCCCTCCTGGCTTTTTGCATCTTACCTTCACCTGGGGATTCTCACGGGACTGCCATTTCGGGTCACAGAGGGCTTAGCCCAGTTTTTAACTTCCCTGGTTGCCTATGCGAAGGCAATCCTCCTGTCCTTACCCAGACAATGCTGATCATATTCCTTTGGATTATTTTCCTCACTGTGAATATCACAGTCTTACATCAGTTTATTTATTTACTTTTCTGTGTATTGTTGAACACTGTCCACTAAATGATAAGTGACTGAGGACTGAGGTTGTGTCTGACTTGTGCAATGCCCCCTCACCAGAGCCTGGTACACCTCTATATAGGCAGCATTTAAGTTATGTTTTTAATTAATGATTGAAGTTGATTTTTAAAAACTAGCTTAAGCATGTGTCAGGTACCAAAACATTTGAATATTTAGAAACCATTTTTCCATGAAGCCAGTGGATTCACTGATAATTCAGCTCTCTGTTTCTGTAACTGAATATCTGCTACTCTGTTAACTCGGAGTGCAAACATAGCCAATTCTCTTTTCTTTTCCTAATTAATCCAACTGTCTTGTAAGAGGAAATGTCAATATCCTACTTGCTTGTTGCTGAAATAAATGAAAAATGACCTGATGAACCAAAAGGATTTGCTTCTCTGCCATTTTCTTGATTACCTCATTTTAGCAAGACTTACTGTTTTTGCCTTTTATTCTTCCACTTAGAGGTACCTGTATCTAATCTCAGAAAGTTTTGAGACTATTAAAATGTTGCAAATTCCATTAAATATCTTACAAACAAAATTTTTGGTGCAATATTTTATCTTTTCAAATGCTTTAAGTATATTTTGTATAAACCTTGGCACTGATGATTTGGCTCAGTTACTTCATGGGCATAAATTAATATATCCTAACTATATAGGATAAGCTAACATATAACCTTGTTGGCTAAGCCAGTCCTCATTTTCAAACCAATCCACAAACCAACTATAATTTTTAATTCAAAAATATGTTAATGTGTATTCAGAGAAATAGTGTAAAAACTGAGTAAATTGCAGGTCACATTATGAAAGATAGATTAGTCTGGGGCATACTTTATGATAAAGAAAGGTATATACTACTAAAAACTGATAGGTCTGGCACCTAGCACATAAATTTACCTCTTGTTAATAGCAGGTAGAAAATTTAAACCAAATTAGGATTGCCTGCAACTTTGGAAGAAAATACTGTAATTTGATTTCAAAAATAAGCTTTAGAGCTTTTACATTACACCAATATGAAAACATATGTAATTTTTTAAATTGGTTGATGTAATTGAATATCACCTGATTGTTTTGTTTTGTTTGTTTTGTTTTGGTAATTATAGAACACATTCCAAATTCCTTAAAAGAACTTCTGATTCTTTGGTTGTTTAAAAATATTTTTCTTTTTAGCACATTGCAGGTCATAAAAATAAGTATTAACCAGAGCTGGAAAAAAAATGGGAAAAAAGCCAGTTTTCATTGTCAGTGTTTCTTACTGAGTCTTTTTTCTTCACTCCTCCAGGACTCTGCCTGATGTAGTTTAGATATTTGTCCAAATCTCATGTTGAATTGTATCTTCAATGCTAGGGGTGGGGCCTGGTGGGAAGTATTTAAATCATGGGACTGAATACTTCACGGCTTGGTACTGTCCTTGTGATAGTGAATTCTCATGCAATCTGGTCATTTAAAAGTGGGGGGCACATCTCTTCCACTCTCTCTTGCTTGCTCCTGCTTTTGCCATGTGAAGTGCCTACTCCTGCTTCACCTCTGCCATGATTGAAAGCTCACTGAGGCCTCACTGGAAGCCAAGCAGATACCAGCATCATACTTCCTGTGAAGCCAGCAGAACCGTGAGCCAATTAAATGTCTTTTCTTTATAAATTACCCACTCTCAAGAATTTCTTTATGGCAACACAAGAAAGGCCTAATACACTGCCTTAACAGAAATGCATTCTTTGACAATAGGTGATGGGTGAAAGAGGAAACGTGACTGAGTGAATATTGTAATTAGTCCACTCTCTTACTCTACCATAGATATGAAATCAGAAATCCCAATACAGCACCCACATACTCTCTTTCTGACAAGTACATCAACCTTAACACATTTTTAATGCATGAAAGACTAAAAGCCCTGAGGATATATGGCACCTTACTTAAAGAAACTTCCTCTTAGACGTCTAGGAGGATGTGCACTTTTGTAAGATTTGAGATGGATGAAGAAATGTCTTTGTTTTTTAAAGGAGAAAAAGCTCTGTTTTAAACACAAGCAAGCTCTCAGGGAGATAAATTTCAGGAAAATATGAAATATGAAAATTAATGTTCTGGACATTTATTTTTTAAAAACTATGTCCACGAGTAATTCTGACCAAGTCTAAAAACTGCTGTTGTAAAGCACACATCGCTGGACACACTCATGTCTGACTCTTCCCCATACTTCTCTGGAATAACACCTCCTTTAAACTCCTAAAACCCAAGAATTAATGCCACCCCCTTTCCCTCAGCAATGAAGCTTCTCACTAAACCTCCCAAAGAAGGTTATCATCAGTGACTCCAGAAGGTCCTTCTTCCACCTTGTTGAGATGTAGCTTCCCTCAACAAGATGGGAGGAGGACCTCCTGTTATTCAAAGGTGACATAACTTTCTAAGGGAGGCAACCCGAATTATTCCAAGGGTATTGCTTTGACATGTCAGTTTGAAATGAAAATGATTCCCCTGTGAGAACATATTAGGTATTCTAACTTCATTGTTAATGAACGCAAGAGCTTTAGTTGTTACCTATCATTGCTGTTGCTACTTACCATTGCTGTTGCTACTTGTTAACTAATTAATTAATGCAAAAATGGATTGGCGCAGTAGAAGAGTCAGTAAAGCCTTCAGAATTGAAAAAAACTGGGCTCCCATCTCTGCTTTGATCCTTGCCAGATACATAATGTTGGGCAAGCAACTCCTGAGTTTCAGTGTTTTTAACTATTAAATGAAGATTAAATTACCAACTTCACAGAATTTTGAAGATTAATTGAATTGACATCTGTAAAGTCCATAGCATAGTCGCATGCCTGGCATAGCAGCCAATTAATATAATGTTAGTTCCGTTTTCTTATTCATCATTTGCTATGTGCAAAATTATCAAAGAAGAAATGAGATATAAATGCCTCTTAGCACAAAACATTGAGAGACAGCCAGATGTAGGAACAAAAAATTAAAATAGAGTTGATTAGAGGCTATAAAAGAAGCATGTACAAAGAACTATGGAAGAACAGAGCCAGAAGCCAGGAAGGCAGACTTCCATGTGGGTAATTCCATATGGTTTAATTCAACTCAGTATAACAAATTACCCTTGAGATCCTGCTCTCTGCTCAGCACTATTGTGTCCAATGGACCACTCAGAGTATCAACTGTAAACTCTGTTCTTTGGTAGTTCATAATTTAGTTCAGAAGACAAGACTTACAGAAAACATGTTTTACAAATATTTTTGAATGCCCATATGTGCCAAAAACTATACAATATATAGGGTATACATGGTCCCTTTCAAAGCAAAACTCTATTCATAGAGATTAATAAGAAGTTAATCAATTAAATAATTAATGTAACCAATTTATGAGATGCCAAGAAGTAATAGAGAAGATGAGTGCTTTGGAAGGTCCTGTAGGGACCTGGCATGTCAGGCTGCCTTCAAACTCACTCTGAAGACCCAGGCCACCCTTTCTGAATGTGTAGCGTTCAGAGGCAGAATCTGAAACTTGAGTTTTCTGTGCAAAAGAAATCCTTTTGGTTTTCATACATCATATAATTTAACATCCCTACTCTGCTTTTTCTGGAGATCACAAGTAATGAAATGATCACCAGGGTTATGTATTCCATTTGTGATATATGAACCATTAATTCTTATAAGATTATATATATATATATACACACACACACACATATACACACACACACACACAATATGTGTGTGTGTGTGTGTGTATATGTGTGATCATTATTCTAGCTATTCTGGACTCTGCTCTTAGATGCTCACTGCTTCACCATTTGACTAAAGATACCTGACTTTGTAGAGTATAGAGTCACAAGAATTAATTAGGCTTAAGACATATTTTAAATACCAAACCCAAAGAAGAGTTCATAACTAGAAATATCAGGTTGCTATTAAATATGATTCAAGATAATGGAGCTGACATAAGACTATGGATCTTGATGTAATGTCTTTAATTTTCCTAAACAGAACACATTTTTTACAGTAACATGACAGAGCAAAGTGCATTATGCCCAGCCATTAGAATTCCAAGAAACTGTCAACCTCAAAAGAAATCTTCCCGTAGAGCACAGGGCTAAGAAATATTCTCTAATTTCAAAGGCATTATTACTTTTGACTTCAGGATTCTTGGAAATACTATTTTCTTACATATCTGGTAATAGAATTTGGAAGGCAAAAATCAGCTTTCTTTTCTTTCTGATCCCCCAAACTGCCCACAACTCACATAGCTTCATTCTTACCTCATTCCTAAATTCTCTACATCCAGGAGAAAATATATGGCAGAGAATAGAGGGAAGACACTGGAAAAAAGTGGTCCTATGCACACATCAAGACTTCACTACTTATATGTGTATGACCTTAAGAATTATTAACCTCTCTTAACTTCAACTTCTTGACCAATGAAATAGGAAAAACAGTATAGTTCATGCAGAATTATTGTGAGAATATAATTAAGGAGATAATAATCATAAAGCATCTGGAAATCAATAAAAATATATATATAATCACTGTAACAGGAAGAATGAAACCATCTTTTACTTGAAGACAAAGGCTCTGAGTTTTGGGGGAAACATAGTCACCAATATTTCTCAAATTTGAAGACAATAGTTTGGCATTCTCAAATAAAAATAGCTCAGTTAAAAGTGCTTGAGAGTCCCTCTTTGTAAAAAAATTCACAAACCAGCTGGGAGCAGTGGCTCACGCCTGTAATCCCAGCATTTTGGGAGGCCAAGGTGGGCGGATCACTTGAGGTCAGGAGTTTGAGACCAGCCTGGCCAATATGGTGAAACCCCATCTTTACTAAAAATACAAAAGTTAGCCAGGCATGGTGGCACACGCCTGTAATCCCAGCTACTCGGGAGGCTGAGGTAGGAGAATGGCTTGAACCTGGGAGGCAGAGTTTGCAGTGAGCCGAGATCACACTACTGCATTCCAGCCTGGGCAACAGGGCCAGGGTTAGACACTGTCTCAAGAAAAAAAAAAAAAATTACAAACAAATACACAAATGCAGTCAATCAAAAGATGATTTGAGAAGCTGTTCTAAGGGTAAGTTACACGGTCAATAAAGAAGACCATGGTAGTCGCTTCCAAGATGGCCAAATAGGAACAGCTCTGGTCTGCAGCTCCCAGTGTCATCAACGCAGAAGATGAGTGATTTCTCCATTTCCAACGGAGGTACTGGGTTCATCTCATTGGGACTGGTTGGACAGTGCATTCAGCCCACGGAGGGTGAGTCGAAGCAGGGCGGGGCGTCACCTCACCCAGGAAGTGCAAGGGGTCAGGGGATTTTCCTTTCATAGCCAAGGGAAGCCATGACACACTGCATCTGGAGAAACAGTTCACTCCTGACCAAATACTGCACTATTCCCACAGTCTTAGCAACCGGCAGACCAGGAGATACCCTCCTGTGCCTGGCTCTGCCAGTCCCACGCTCATGGAGCCTTGCTCACTGCTAGCGCAGCAGTCTGAGAGTGACCTGCCCTCACCAGCAGTAGAACAAAACTGGATGGAAAATGATTTTGATGAGTTGACAGAAGTAGACTTCAGAAGGTCGGTAATAACAAACTTCTCTGAGCTAAAGAAGCATGTTATAATCCATTGCAAGAAAGCTAAAAACCTTGAAAAATGGTTAGATGAATGACTAACTAGAATAAACAGTGTAGAGAAGACCTTAAATGATCTGATGGAGCTGAAAACCATGGCATGAGAACTTCATGACACATGCATAAGCTTCAATAGCCAATTCAATCAAGTGGAAGAAAGTATATCAGTGATTGAAGATCAAAATAATGAAATAAAGTGAGAAGACAAGATTAGAGGAAAAAAGAGTGAAAAGAAATGAACAAAGCCTCCAAGAAATATGGGACTATGTGAAAAGACCAAATATAAGTTTGATTGCTGTACTAGAAAGTGATGGGGAGAATGGAACCAAGTTAGAAAACACACTTCAGGATATTATCCAGGAGAAAGTCCCTAACCTAGCAAGGCAGGTCCACATTCAAATTCAGGAAATACAGAGAACACCACAAAGATACTCCTAGAGAATAGCAATCCCAAGACACATAATTGTCAGACTCACCAAGGTTCAAATGAAGGAAAAAATGTTAAGGGCAGCTAGAGAGAAAGGTAGAGTTACCCACAAAGGAAAGCCCATCAGACTAACAGCAAATCTCTCAGCAGAAACCCTACAAGCCAGAAGAGAGTGGGTGCCAATATTCAACATTCTCAAAGAAAAGAATTTTCAGCCCAGAATCTCATATCCAGCCAAACTAAGCTTCATAAGTGAAGGAGAAATAAAATCCTTTACAGATAAGCAAATGCTCAGAGATTTTGTCACCACCAGGCCTGCCTTACAAGAGCTCCTGAAGGAAGCACTAAACATGGAAAGGAACAACTCATACCAGTCACTGCAAAAACATGCCAAATGGTAAAGACCATTGATGCTATGAAGAAACTGCATCAATTAATGGGCAAAATAACCAGCTAACATCATAATGACAGGATCAAGTATAACAATATTCACCTTAAATGTAAATGGGCTGAATGTCCCAGTTAAAAGACACACACTGGCAAATTGGATAGAGTCAAGACCCATCAGTGTGCTGTATTCAGGAGACCCATCTTACATGTAGAGACACACATAGGCTCAAAATAAGGTGATGGAGGAAGATCTACCAAGAACATGGAAAGAAAAAAGAAAAAAGGCAGGGGTTGCAATCCTAGTCACTGATAAAACAGACTTTAAACCAACAAAGATCAAAAGAGACAAAGAAGGCCATTACATAATGGTAAAGGGATCAATTCAACAAGAAGAGCTAGCTATCCTAAATATACATGCACCCAATATGGTAGCACCCAGATTCATAAAGCAAGTCCTTAGAGACCTACAAAGAGACTTAGACTCCCATGCAATAATAATGGGAGACTTTAACACCCCACTGTCAATATTAGACAGATCAATGAGACAGAAGGTTAACAAGGATATCCAGGACTTGAACTCAGCTCTGCACCAAGTGGACTTAATAGACATCTACAGAACTCTCCACCGCAAATCAACAGAATATACATTCTTCTCAGCACCACATCACACTTATTCTAAAATTGGCCATATAATTGGTAGTAAAACACTCCTCAGCAAATGTAAAAGAACAGAAATCACAACAAACTGTCTCTCAGACCACAGTGCGATCAAATTACAACTAAGGTTTAAGAAACGCACTCAACACCGCACAACTACTTGGAAACGGAACAACCTGCTCCTGAATGACTACTGGGTAAATAAGGAAATGAAGGCAGAAATAAAGATGTTCCTTGAAACCAATGAGAACAAAGACACAGTGTACCAGAATCTCTGGGACACATTTAAAGCAGTGTGTAGTGGGAAATTTATAGCACTAAATGCCCACAAGAGAAAGCAGGAAAGATCTAAAATTGACACCCTAACATCACAATTAAAAGAACTAGAGAAGGAAGAGCAAACAAATTCAAAAGCTAGCAGAAGGCAAGAAATAACTCAGATCATAGCAGAACTGAAGGAGATAGAGACACAAAAATCCCTTCAAAAAATCAATGAAAAGATCAACAAAATAGACCGCTAGCAAGACTAATACAGAAGAAAAGAGGGAAATATCAAATAGATGCCCTAAAAAATGATAAAGGGGATATCACCACCGACCCCACAGAAATACAAACTACCATTAGAGAATACTATAAACACCTCTATGTAAGTAAACTAGAAAATCTAGAAGAAATGGATAAATTCCTGGACACATACACCCTCCAAAGACTAAACCAGGAAGAAGTTGAATCTCTGAATAGACCAATAAGAGGCTCTGAAATTGAGGCAATAATTAATAGCCTACCAACTAAAAAAAGTCCAGGACCAGACAGATTCACAGCTGAATTCTACCAGAGGTACAAAGAGGAGATGGTACCATTCCTTCTGAAACTATTTCAGTCAATAGAAGAAGAGGGAATCCTCCCTAACTCATTGTATGAGGCTAGTACCATCCTGATAACAAAGCTTGGTAGAGACATAACAAAGGAAAGAGAATTTTAGGCCAATATCCCTGATGAACATCAATGCAAAAATCCTCAGTAAAATACTGGCAAACCAAATCCAGCACCACATCAAAAAGCTTATCCACCATGATCAAATCGGCTTCACCCCGGGTTGCAAGGCTGGTTCAACATATGCAAATCAATAAACGTAATCCATCACATAAACAGAACCAATGGCAAAAAACACATGATGATCTCAATAGATGCTGAAAAGGCCTTCAACAAAATTCAACAGCCCTTCATGCTAAAAACTCTCAATAAACTAGTATTGATGAAACATTTCTCAAAATAATAAGAGCTATTTATGACAAACCCTCAGCCAGTATCATACTGAATAGGCAAAAACTGGAAGCATTCCCTTTGAAAACCGGCACAAGACAGGGATGCCCTCTCTCACCACTCCTATTCAACATAGCATTGGAAGTTCTATTTAGGGCAATCAGGCAAGAGAAAGAAATAAAGGATATTCAGTTAGGAAAATGGGAAGTCAAATTGCCCCTGTTTGCAGATGACATGATTGTATATTTGGAAAACCCCATCGTCTCAGCCCAAAATCGCCTTAAGCTGATAAGCAACTTCAGCAAAGTCTCAGGATACAAAATCAATGTGCAAAAATCACAAGCATTCTTATACACCAATAACAGACAAACAGAGAGCTACATCATGAGTGAACTCCCATTCTCAATTGCTACAAAGAGAATAAAATACCTAGGAATCCAACTTATAAGGGATGTGAAGGACATCTTCAAGGAGAACTACAAACCACTGCTCAATGAAATAAAAGAGGACACAAACAAATGGAAGAACATTCCATGCTCATGGATAGGAAGAATCAATATCATGAAAATGGCCATACTGCCCAAAGTAATTTATAGATTCAATGCTATCCCCATTAAGCTGCCAATTACTTTCTTCACAGAATTGGAAAAAAACTACTTTAAAGTTCATATGGAACCAAAAAAGAGCCCACATAGCCAAGACAATCCTAAGCAAAAAGAACAAAGCTGGAGGCATCACGCTACCTGACTTCAAACTATACTACAAGTCTACAGTAACCAAAACAGCATGGTACTGGCACCAAAACAGATTTAAAGACCAATGGAACAGAACAGAGGCCTCAGAAATAACATCACACACCTACAACCATCTGATCTTTGACAAACCTGACAAAAACAAGCAATGGGGAAAGGAATCCCTGTTTAATAAATGGTGATGGGAAAACTGTCTAGCCATATATAGAAAGCCGAAACTGGATCCCTTCCTTACATTGTATACAAATATTAACTCAAGATGGATTAAAGACTTAAATGTAAGACCTAACACCATAAAAACCCTAGAAGAAAACCTAGGTAATACCATTTAGGACACAGGCATGGGCAAAGACCTCATGACTAAAACACCAAAAGCAATGGCAACAAAAGCCAAAATTGACAAATGGGATCTAATTAAACCAAAGAGCTTCTGCACAGCAAAAGAAACTATCATCACAGAGAACAGGCAACCTACAGAATGGGAGAAAAGTTTTGTAATCTACCCATCTGACAAAGGACAAATATCCAGAATCTACAAATAACTTAAACAAATTTATGAAGACAGTGTGGCAATTCCTCAAGGATCTAGAACTAGAAAAACCATTTGTCCCAGCAATCCCATTACTGGGCATATACCCAAAGGATTATAAATTATTCTACAATAAAGACACATGCACACGTATGTTTATTGCAGCACTATTCACAACAGCAAAGACTTGGAACCAACCCAAATATCCATCAATGATAGACTGGATCAAGAAAATGTGGCACATATACACCATGGAATACTATGCAGCCATAAAAAAGGTGAGTTCATGTCCTTTGTAGGGACATGGATGAAGCTGGAAACCATCAGTCTAATCAAACTGTCACAAGGACAGAAAACCAAACACTGCATTTTCTCATTCATAAGTGGGAGTTGGACAATGAGAACACAAGGACACAGGGGAACATCACACACTGGGGTTGGTCGGGGGTTGGGGGGTATGGGGAGGGAGAGCATCAGGACAAATACCTAATGTATGTAGGGCTTAAAACCTAGATGATGGATTAATAGGTGCAGCAAACTGCCATGGCACATGTATACCTATATAACAAACCTGCATGTTCTGTACACGTATCCAGAACTTGAAGTAAATTAAAAAATAAATAAGTAAATAAATAAATAAGAAAATTATTTGTCTCCCTCTTTAGGGCTTAGGCAAAGACTAATGTCTCCTTTGGGAAATGAGTATTTAGGTGCATAAAGAGTGTACACGCACATCTGATAGAAAAGTTACATTTCAAAGTTGAAGTCATCAAGAGACCTTCTACATCTTACTCTCATGAGAATGCATCAAAGCACTTGAAGTATTACCTCCACACCATCTGCATTCAAAGACCTTAGCTTCACCTTTATTCCTCTCCCTCTACTCCACAGGGCCTGGAGTTCCAACGGCCATCACGGATTCTCCTGTCTGCTTTTACCAATCCATACCTTCATCCAACCTGTGGACGAAGGATTATGAAGGATTATGAAGTAGGAATGACTTAAACTTACAGGATTATGAAGTAGAATTACTTAAACTTACAGGTGTGTACTGAGAGGAAGCCCTGGGGAAGTTAGAGTGAGAAAAGACTCAAAGGTAAGGAAGGGAGGGTGTAAAGTGTGGATTAATGGAGGATCAGAAGACAAAGGTTATGAAAAAAAATATGCTTTTGCCAAAAACCACAACCTGAGGACAGGGAGTTAAAGGGTTATTTGTCCAATGCATGTATGTTATCTGAAGTGATTATAAAGCATATTAACATCTTCAACTCATAATATAAACTATATTTTCAGTTTTCAAGCAGAGAACAGAAAACAGAAAGGTTTTGCAAAGAAAAAAGGTAAAAGATCATAATCATTGACCAGAGAGAAAAGTCCAGAAGTAGTTTTCCCAGTTAGTATCTTTACAGTGATAGTGGGGCTGAGATTGTTACTAAAAGTGAGGACTAGACCATTTTATCAGGAGGTTGAGAGTAGAAAACTTTGGTCAAACCCATATTTGCAGGATTTTCCTAAAATCTAGTTTGGCAACAAAAAGCCAGAAATCTGGTTTGGCTCCAAGCAAATCCCAAAATGTGAATAGTTAAATTAGGAAGTATAAATCATCCTTTCAGATAAAGTCTGTATTTTTTTCCAGAAACATTCATATAGAGCTATTGCATGCAATTGTGTAGACTGCACATTGCAGGCCATGTCCCAGTCTATGTAAATGGTGCCCTGGGGATTGAATGCGAGCTACCCTTACATCGCATGCAGCTGTTCTGCACTTAACAACAGATGTACCTCTAAATCTGGGGTCTTCTTTTCTTTATGTAGCTAAACACTTGGGCCTGAAATGTCTTTTAAACAACCAGTTCTCCAGTGGAACTATTCTAACAGTAACATGTCTAGTTCAGTTGAAGGCAGTCTATCCTGAGATTCACTTTTATGGCCTCACTTAAGACTGTATACCACTTGAGATTCTTGACCTCTGCATTGATTTCACCTCATGTAGGATAAGTTTTAGAAAGGATTTGTTATCAGCCTAGTAAACAGAGCCTATTTTTGTAGCCCATGTTTCTTATAGACAAATTCTAGATGTGATTCATAGATTCATATTCTACATTGCCTTGTACATAATAAGTACTCAAGGGTTATTAATGGAATGAGTGATAAGGGGAACTAAATCTACTGGTTGTTTCTTTTTTTTTTTTTTTGTATCTCCCCATAACTGTGAAGGGGTAACACCCAAAGGCAACGTATGAGCATCAACGAATGATTCTCCTAAATGATAAAGTTTTTTCCTTCAGAAACATTGCTTAAAACAGCTGAAGAACTAGATGAGGTTTCTGAAACGAAACTGCAAAGACAGTCTGGCAGAAATAGTTTCTTCTTTCCTAATCATCAAGGATGGTCCCATGGGGTGGTGCTGCCCTTCAGGCCAGGCGATGCTCCAATTGCATGCATTGGAGAAGCTGGTGATTGTGTTGTGGGAAAGGGGAGGCAGAGGCAGCCTGTGGGATGTCTCAGCCTGATTGCTGAGAGAGGCCTTGGGGGTGGGACCTAATTCTGGAGCAGTGCTCTGCCTCACCTACCTCCTCCTAGAGTTGTGATAGATGTCTGTTATTTAAACTCTTGAAATAAGAGAAGAAAGTATCTAAAATGAGCATGATAAAATGGAGCATTATTGAATTAGAAAATGAAGACTGATTTTGAGAGGCAGAATATAATTACAGGGTTGGAGCATTTCCAGGAGATTGTGGATGGCGCCCCAGCTGAGTGTTGAAGAAATTCTTCCAGACTGAGCCTAAACAGATGATGTTTGTCATCCTTCTCCAGTGCTGTGGACTCCAGTCCTACAATGATGCAGCACCTCACAGTGTCCACTGATGTCCAAATGCCAACAGTCTCAACTTCGTACGTATCCTCTAAAGCTGTATCCTCCAAACAGTGGAGAAAGCTGAACTCACAACTTTTTTTGATCTGCTGTGTGTAGAAATCAGATTGAGTGAATTAACATGGAAATATTGGAATCTGTAAAAAGCAACATAAGATTTAGATATTGTTACTAATATGGAAAAGGTTGCTGTATTACAATTCCTAATACCTTGGTCAAATATATTCAGAACCCTCATTAAAAGCATAAAAACAGGTCTATTTATACTGCTTGTAATTATAACATAGCAATTACTCTTTTTCACGGATAAGCTATGTGAATAGAAAACATTTTCCATTATTTTTAATAGGATCTTATACACTTAATTCGTTGTAAAAGTTTATGTTTAAATTCTAAATACTTTAAGTCTAAATATTATTTATTTCGGGGGAAAAACTTTCCACAAGACTCGATAGATTTGCAAGCATTCAGATATGAAGGAAGGTAAACTTAGGCTTCACTGAGTAGCAAGAAAGGGAACAAGGGTTGACAGGCTGGCCTGCAACCCTGTTGGAGCTCCAGAGGCTGTCCTGTCCGGAACACTCAACTGTGTCCTCAGAATCCCATTATGCTCCTTATGGGATGGGTTTTCCCCCAGTCTTTCTTGCTCATCAGCTCTTCTCACCCTTTCTGGTGCTAGACCTTGACTTCTGACTTCTTGTGATCACTTAGCATTTTGAATATTGGCTCCCTTCTGTTCACTGTAACAATCACTTTTTGGAAGCCTACATCAGGATTTTCCAACTTTAGTTCAATTACTTGGAGAGCTTGTTAAACCAGACTACTGGGCCTCAAGGTTTCTCTTTCAGCAGGTCTGAGGAGGAGTGGGAGAGAGTCAAAAATGTGTGTTTTCTAGGAAACTGCCTGGAAATGCTGATGTTGCTGGTCCAGCCCCACCTTTTGAGAAGCACTGGCCCCCACCACACTTAGTGTTACCCTTAGGTTCACACGAATTCTAACAATCCCATGACATTAGATATTTTTATTCTCATTGTATTAATGAGGAAACGGAGACTCAGAAAAGTTTAATAGCTTGCCTGAGGGCACACAATGAATGAAAATAAACTAGGATGCTCACCTAGGACTCTCCTACACCAAAACCTATGATCTTTGACGTACATCGTTTTTGTTCTCATTGTATTCTCAAAATGAAGCCAGAAACACCCCCCTCCCCAACTAACGTCCTTAGAAACATTTATAAGAGAGGAATTCTTACCGTTTTATCTCATGACCTTCTTAACCCAAGAATCTATGTCAGGTCATGGGTGAGAGAGTTGCCAGCTGCTGGCACTGATGTCCCCTCATCAGATTATCTGTGTGACAAGCAATTAAGAAGAGCTACATCAATGCCTCTCAGCACCTGCAACTCATTATGGAACCAAACAGCTCAAGTCCAAGAGTTCCATTCAGAAGAATGGTATACACAGATGATGCCTGATTTGTCAGGGATCCCCAAGGCCAATATTCAACTTCCATTAAGAAAAATGGAGATTTATGCAAAAGCTGTCTAATGCTCTCCATATGGTAGGCCATAGATAAGAAACTTAGCTACATTCAGTAAGAAAGTAGTCTCTGCCTTACCAGCCTATAGGCTTTTGAGAACATCTACTATTTTTTGCATGTGGAAGAAGGCTCATAAAAGTTGTATTGCAATGGCTTGAGTCAAAAATCTACCTCAATGTTCTAGGAAATGATTTAAATAATTCATAACCAAAGACAGTCTTTATAAGCCATGGCTATATATACTGCATTAATCTGGCTGACCATTTAAGTGATGGCTGTTTTTAGCAATGCTCGTATCTCCTGCCATTCCAAGCTGGGTTCTAACAACAGCAGGTTTCATTCTGCCCCAGTTAGAGCAAGTAAACCCCGAAGCAGGTAGGTACTTAGGAAACTCCAGACCCCTGTGCTAGGGTTCAGCAACAGATTGTGATGGGTGGAATCTAGCCAGTGAAATAAACATCCAATCAGTGTCTGTCCATGAGGGAGAATGGGGTTTAGTGTCAAAGTCATGCTCTTCAACAGTGTAGAGTGTTTAGGTTGGGTGGTGAGTTTAGCATGCTTGCACTACTTGTATCAAAATTGTACCAAAGAATTAATTCACAAGCTTATCAATACAAGAAGGGAGACACATACAGGCAGAAAGTTAGACACCTACCGCAGATACCTCAGGACTCAAGGAGGAACTAATTTTGCTCCTCCATGTACACAGCTCTCATCCTGCCCACGCCAGCCACCCACCCTCAAGGAAGTCTGACCAGAGGCACTCAAGTGATTCCCTTTGCATTTGGCTGAGAGAGGATTGCACTCCCCCACTTACACCCAGAGAAGCTTGGAAATGGAGAGGACCCCTAGCTACTCTCAAAGGAAGATAGACTTAATGGAAAAACCCCAGTCTGTCAGTTCATCAGCACCTGCCTAATGGGGAAGAAAATCTTCCTAAACGTAACACCTGCCTTCACATATGACAATTTCCAGATGATACAGGGCTGCTAAGCCTAGAGACATTAGATTAATGAGTAGGCAAAGAAAGATTATAAAAATTCCAAGGAGATGCCACCTTGAAGGATGGAAACCAATACAAACCATCAGAAAAAATGTAGCAGACCAAGCCAATGTGTCCTGCTGAGCTCAAACTGCAGCAGCCTCTGTATGCCCCTTTCTGTGGGTGGCTTATGTAGCTCAGATCAGCCAAATTAAGTGGGATATTGCCTAGTTCCTTCTCTTCAGGGAGGGGTGGTGCTAGAATACTACTTAGAAGTCCCAAGGAAATCACACCTAGGTGGGCAATCATGTTTAAATCTAGACTCCAGATAAAATTCTATGTCAGAGGAGAGCAGAGAGACTTGAAATGACCAGGTACTCTTAGGAAGGAGGGAAATTATTCCCATTTTTCAGAAATTAAAGCAAAATAAGATACTCTGTTTTGAGTTTCCAAAAGTATTAATCAAAGCTGCCAGACTCATGAAAGAAGACTGAGGAAAGGGAAGGTGTTCAGAAATCCAGACCTTGAGACTATAACCTGGAGTATCAATGCAGAAGTTATGGCTGACCCAGGTGCAACTGCAAAAGCCATCTGCTTTACTGATGCCAGTTCTCCCTTGCAAGGTTGCCCCTAGAGATAATGCTCTGAATATATTATTTTCATTGAATCAGTTATACTCCGGCTATGCTATGCCCTGGCCAAGGTGGTTTCTACCAGGCCAAGAAGAAAGACATAGGTTTTCTATAGCATTGGAGATCACAGGCAAAGGAATTGAGTAGGTGGTATTTATTTGATGAGTGAATTTTATTCAAATATAGCATCCCAGGCAAAGGCACAAAGCAGATTCCAAGTGGGTATTTGTTGGGAGAATGACGGTATTAAACAGTCAGTGGAACTTGCAAGTAGACAGTTGACACTGGGGAATAATAAGAGATGAGGCTAAGGAGGTAGCTATTCACAGGAGACACTGCTAAAGAATTTAGACTTTATTCTGAAGGCAGATGGGAGCCATTGAATGCTATTAAGATGAGGTATGACATAATCCCATTTACAGCATAGAAAGATGACTCTGATTACTAAGAAATGAGTGAGTATAAAAGCAAGGAGAAGTGTTGTAAACTTTTGCCAGCCATTACGAATCAAAATTGTTCTGTATTGCATAAATTAAATGTCAAACGGAAATTTCTTGGTGGAGTGAACAACGCTGCCAAGTACACTCACTGAAAATAGCAAAGTAGAGCTCTCATTGGCTGAGAGCAGAGACAGTGTAGTTTGCTAATATTCATTGGTTTAGAATTGTTCAGTTTATTGTGTCTCCCTAGTTCTCATTGGCTAATAATGTTTAGTAACATTTACATAAATTACAATATTTCATAATAAGTTACATAATATATATTATATCTTTTTATTTTAGAAAATAATTGAGTTAAATGGTGTTGGGCATTAAGCTGGATATATTAGTTTCCTATTGCTATTCTAACAAACTATCACAAATTTAGTGGCTTACCACAACACAAATGTATTATCTTACAGTTCTGTAGAAGTCCAAAACAACTTTCACTCAGCTAAAAGCAAGGTGTCAGTATGGTTGCATTCTTTGGTGGCTCTAGGGTGAAACTCTGTTTCCTTGGCTTTTTCAGTTTCTAAATGCTGCTTTCAATCCTTCTTCAAATCCACCAGTGTGGCATCTTCAAAACCCACTCTGAGTCTGACTTCCTCTTCTGCGGTTTTCCTCCACTTTCAAGGACACTTGTGATTACATTGGGTCCACCTAGATAATCCAACATAATCTGCTTATTTTTAGGTTGCTAATTAGCAATCCTGACTCCACCTCCATTCTCAATTCTCTCTTGCCACATAATGACATATTCTTAAATTCTGGAGGTTAGGACATGGGCATCTTCAGTGGGGCGAGGGAGAGAATTATTGTCTATAACATCTGGTTACTTACCTATCTCTCCAATAGATAGTGGATCTAATCTCGCTGCTTCCAGTTCTCATACTGACTCTCAGACTAGTCACCCTGAAGTAGGCTGCAGGAATTTTGAGGAGGATGCTGTCCTTCAGAATGCATGTTGTTAGGAGAAAAGCATTCTGGAGGGCATGTGGCTTGATTTGGGCCTTGAAGGATGAATATTATTGTTTTAAGAACAGAACAAGGATGTAGACTACCTAAGGAAGGAGGCCAGAGAGAGAAGAAGTGCAGAAGAAAGAATGTAAAAGGCCTGGTTAGAGAACTATAAGCAGACTGACAAGAAAATAACTGTTTTCCCACCAACCAGGGTTTTCATTAAAGGGCAATGTTGTCGAATATAAATGCCATATATATGAGATGGCACCAAGCCAACCACACATGTATGCACATGCACACACATACACACATAAGGAAAAATGTCCCACCGGAGACTCTTCAAGGAATTGTTTTCAAATAAATGGTCCAAAGTACAGATGCTAAAGCATGGCAGGTAGAAGGGTTTTGGTGGTACATTGACATTGTGACATCTATCAAAAATGTATCCATGACCTAGAAGGATTGACTTTCACCTAGTAGATGGAAGACAACAGGTCTAAGACACATCATTACTTCAGGGAATTTGAAGAGAACAAAACTCTCTCTTAAAATGCTGGTAATGTACCCCTTAGCAATGATAAGAACCCAAATACCTGAGGCACTGAAGTAATTCTTCCCAGGAAGACACCTCCAGGACCAAACTGGGTGTGCAGGAGAACACTACTGGCAGTAAAGCATAAGGGGTTCTGTGGTAAGAAGAGAGGAACAGGGCTCTCTAAAAGCAGACAGATGGGACATTTAGCCAGTCTAGGAGGTGAGAGAAGGCTTCTCAAAGAAGGAAAGGGCCCCATTGCATCTTAAAGAAAAATAGGATAAACCAGGCAGAGAAACAAAAGCAGTCAAACCAAGGGAATACTGTAAGCAAAAGTGTGGATATATAAGACTACCTGATACTTACAATATGCTAATTTGTACTGTTATTTTTATTTCCCAGCTTCTTCTCAGGTCCTTTTAACTAAATCATCAGTTGTAAAATCCGTATCTTATACCTCTTCAAGACCCTCATATTTGCATCAATTCCTTTCAAGGAGAAGAAACTGGGAAATTCTTCGCTGATGTTGTGACTCGCTCTGTCATGATCTGACCCTGCCTTTGATTTGGTTGCATTTGCTGCAGATACCCACTTCCCATTTCACTTATGCTCCAGCAATACCACAGGGCAATGCTAGTTCTGCTGAAATGACTTATTCTTTTGTGTTTCTGTCCTTGCCCTGCTATTTTGTCTCCTGGGAATTTCCCTTTCCTGTCTCCCCACTTGTCTGCTTAGTGAACCTCTGATTCTCCTTCAGAACTAGGTTCAGACTTGATCTAAGCTGCCCTCTGCCCAAGAGAAAGTTAATTCCTCTCCCTCTGCACTTTTTTCATTCTTTCAACATGCTGCTGTGTTTTACCTATTTACTGCACTGTGATCTATTTCCTTTCACGTATGCCTCCTACCTCCAACTAGACTGTGGCTTCTTTGTTTCAAGAACTGTGTTATTCACTGTTGTACCCCTAATGTCTGACACCATCCCCAGCTTTAAATTTATTTACTTATTTTTTATATTGTTGTTTATATTTATTTTTATTGTTATAAACTATTTAGTGTCAATAAATATGTTTGCATGCCTTACCATGCCCTAACCTTAGCACTACCCTGGGATCAAAAGAACAGGATAGATAAGACTGTAGCTTAGATATTAGTAAATAAAAAACAAAAGTTGCAAGTAAATAGCTATTATAATAACATAATTTCAGAAAGTCATCACACAATAAAGAACAAGATAGGGTTACATGAAATGTGTTTGTTGAACTGTGTTATTGAATTCATGAGAAATATCAACATGTTATTTGGTACTGAATTTCAACAAAGTCAAAATTAAATCTGTATAACTACCTCTTATTCATACCTCTATATACCTCAAATTATTTAAATTCCAAGAAGAAACAAAAAGGGTCAACAGTTTCAAGCTAGAAAGGTTCATAAATCATTCTTCCTTGTCTCTCTGCTTGCCTCTGGTAAGAAGAAAATAAAAATGAAAAAGTTAAGACAAATATGACACCAAAATGTTAAATTACACAAACTAAATAGGCAATCGAGCAATGAAAAGCTCAGGAATTAGTTGGTGAATAGAAAAGTCATCAGCAGGTATTCATCTAGTGGGACAACTTAAATAGCTTTCAAGAAATTACTTTGGAAAGGATCTTGATTTAACAATGTCAAGGGAAATCTAGCCCTACTTCAAATGTTCTTCTGAGGCAAGCTAATAGGCTGCCAGAAAACAAACTGCAGCATTAAAAGGAAACAGAGAGATTCACTGGGAGCCCGCATTTTTCAATACTCCTATTATTTATGTCTACAGGAGCCATGCGGTGAACAGGTATCGTCCCCTACTTTCAAGGCCCTGCAACATCTCGCATGGTGTTCTCACAAAGAATGTGTTTTGGTTTCTTTCCACGAAGAAGTGGTAGACCAGGGGTCAAGAGATCTCAATTCTTTTTAATCCCTCTGTCACTAACCAGGCATGTGGTCTCAGATGAGCCACTTCATTTGCCTGTACGGGCTTCGATGTCATTATCTGTAAACTATAACCAGATAATATCCTTTTCTAATCTAAGTGTCAGTGATTCCAAGCCATTAAGAATTTGGTTTAAGAGAGAATGTTATTTCTGTTGTTTCAGAGTAGAATCAAATTTCAGGACTCTAATGTGCATCTGTCCTGTATGCATCGGTTCCCAGGTTACTCAAGACTGCCCATCAGTCTTGCTGATGGCAGTCTTGCTGTGGACCAATCTTACCATCTCATTTGTGCATAGGGCAAGATCTGATCAACGTCTCTCTCTTTTCATGGGAATGCAGGCAGTCTTCACTTTGCACAGCAGTCCACATCCATAAAAATGGCTGTGCAAACTGATACTGTGCAAGGTAATCTTTAATAATCACCAGGGAAAATTACAATTGTTTTGTGACCTCTGAAAACTTTTGTCAAAATATTAAAAACCCTATTACTATCAGTTATATATGTATAGGGTGATGGAAAAATAGTAAAACTATTTTTTAGTACACTGTGATGTAAAACATTAGAGGCAGTGAGAATTAAAACATCATATTTCTTTGTAAAAATCTTCTCTCTTGATAAGCTCTTTGAACAGTGCTTCCATTTTCTTCTCATTGTGTAACTTACAATATAGAGCAAGCTTCTTTTCACGTCTTGGCAAATTGTCACATTCCTTCCAAAGTTTGTATTAGCTTCCAACATTTTTACCCTTTTGTATTAGCTTCCAATACTTTTACCCTTTGCACTTTAAGGATTATGAAATATCTCCAAATTCCTTCAGTTTGAAAGTTTTTGTTGGCATCACTTCCTCTAGGACATCTTCATCCCTTTTTATCACAACCACTTTATGTCAATAAGTTTCCCTAATAAAATAAAATAAAATAAATAAGTTTTGCTTCACTCGGTGTTTCTGTGGGTGTGTGCAGAGACTCTCAAAAGATGGCAATGTCAAGGTCAGCTCTTCGTTCTATAACTTCATTTATGCTCAATTTTAATTTCTTTTCCAGAATTAGCACATTCTCTTTCTTTACTCCATTTTTATCTTTGTTGGTCACTTCTATTTTGATTGTCTAATTTTGTAAAATGGCATGTGGATTATTCAGGGGCAGACAAGGACACAACACAACTATATGCTTTGTTGTCTGTGCATGAATGGAATAATAGACGTGCAGCAACCAATCACCACAGACTTTGAAAGAAGTGACACGATTGGCCATTGACCATGATAGCAATCTGTTATGTACTCAGTGACTTGTGAACGGAAGAACTTTCGGCAATGTTGATATATAATGTAATTATTCACAATTAATATTCTGTGGTAATCAAAATTTGAACCATATTTTGGGACTAGGGTTACTTAATACCATTTGTTTGTAACTGAAATCCATGCATATCAGAATTGTGTCAAGTAAGGCCTGCCTGTATGGCGAAATTGGCTTTTTGTTTTCCTCTTATCAATCTTGATAAAGCCATCTTAAGAATTCCTTTTTATGACCGAGCACAGTGGCTCACACCTGAAATCCCAGCACTTTGGGAGGTCGAGGTAGGCAAATCACTTGAAGTCAGGAGATTGAGACCAGACTGGCCAACATAGTGAAATCCCGTGTCTGCCAAAAATATAAAAACTTAGCCAAGTGTGGTGGCGTGCACGTGCAACTGTAGTCCCAGCTACTCGGGAGGCTGAGGCAGGAGAATCGCTTGAACCTGGGAGGCTGAGGTTGCAGTGAGTCAAGATCACACCACTAAACTCCAGTCTGGGCGACAGAGTGAGACTTCGTTTCAATAAAAAAAGAAAAAAGAAAAAAAGAGTTCCTTTTCTCACATACTTGTTCTTCTTTTTAATCCTCTGTTTTTTCCAACAACACTAAAGTTACCATGAAATATCCCTCTTCCAATTCAGTCTCCTACTCTCCTCCCCACATCTTCCATCATATCTATCAACCAAAACAGAAACAAGAAATAGTCTTAATTGTTTCCTATAAAAATGAAAGTAGAGGTCAGGTGCGGGACTCACGCCTGTAATCCCAGAACTTTGGGAGGCCAAGGAGAGCAGATCACGAGGTCAGGAGATCGATACCATCCTGGCTAACACGGTGAAATCCCATCTCTACTGAAAACACAAAAAATTAGCCGGGCTGGTGGCTGGCGCCTGTAGTCTCAGCTACTTGGGAAGCTGAAGCAGGAGAATGGCGAGAATCCGGGAGGCGGAGCTTGCAGTGAGCCGAGATCGCACCACTGCACTCCAGCCCGGGTGACAGAGTGAGACTCCATCTCAAAAAATAAAAAAAGAAAGAAAGTAGAAGTGGAGAAATGCCCGAATAAAAAATAAAAAATAAACAAATGAAAAAAACCCACAGAGTCATAAGTCCTTTCAGAATTTTTTAAAAGTCTACATCTATTTCCTCTCAATTTGGTTTTAGTTAAAATAACTCTTCTTAATAAATATTAAGATATCACTATGTTGCAAACATGCAATATTTCAGCTGCTTTGTAAATTCAATAGGCTCCTGTGGATAGGACAGGGGTTATCATTATTATGTATGACATCTATAAACAAAAAATAAAATTCTAAGGCCCCCCCAACCATCTGAATGGACTCACTCCTTGGCCAGGGGCACTATATATATATATAAAACTATGTATATGCACTCTTCTATATATATTATATATTATTATACTTTAAGTTCTAGGGTACATGTGCACAACGTGCAGATTTGTTGCATAGGTATACATGTGCCAAGTTGGTGTGCTGCACCCATTAACTTGTCATTTACATTCGGTATTTCTCCTAATGCTATCCCTCCCCCAGGCCCCCACCCCACGATAGGCCCTGGTGTGTGATGTTCCCCATCCTGTGTCCAAGTGTTCTCATTGTTCAATTCCCACCTATGAGTGAGAACATGCGGTGTTTGGTTTTCTGTTCTTGTGATAGTTTGCTCAGAATGATGGTTTCCAGCTTCATCCATGTCCCTACAAAGGACATGAACTTATCCTTTTTTATGGCTGCATAGTATTCCACAGGGTATATGTGCTGTACTGTCTTAATCCAGTCCATGATTGATGGACATTTGGGTTGGTTCCAAGTCTTTGCCATTGTGAATAGTGCTGCAGTAAATATATGTGTGCATATGTCTTTATAGTAGCATGATTTATAATCCTTTGGGTATATACCCAGTAATGGGATGGGTGAGTCAAATGGTATTTCTAGTTCTAGATCCTTGAGGAATCACCACATTGTCTTCCACAATAGTTGAACTAGTTTACATTCCCACCAACAGTGTAAAAGTGTTCCTATTTCTCCACATCCTCTCCAGCTTATGTTGTTTCCTGACTTTTTAATGATTGCCATTCTAACTGGTGTGAGATGGTATCTCATTGCGGTTTTGATTTGCATTTCTCTGATGACCAGTGATGATAAGCATTTTTTCATGTATCTGTTGGCTGCATAAATGTCTTCTTTTGAGAAGTGTCTGTTCATATCCTTTGCCCACTTTTTGATGGGGTTGTTTTTTTCTTGTAAATTTGTTTAAGTTATTTGTAGATTCTGGATATTGGCCCTTTGTCAGATGGGTAGGTTACAAAAATGTTCTCCCATTCTGTAGGTTGCCTGTTCACTCTGATGGTAGTTTCTTTTGCTGCACAGAAGCTCTTTAGTTTAATTAGATCCCATTTGTCAATTTTGGCTTTTGTTGCCATTGCTTTTGGTGTTTTAGTCATGAAATCCTTGCCAATGCCTATGTCCTGAATGGTATTGCCTAGGTTTTCTTCTAGAGTTTTTCTGGTTTAGGTCTAATGTTTAAGTCTTTAATCCACCTTGAATTAATTTTTGTATAAGGTGTAAGGAAAGGATCCAGTTTCAGCTTTCTACATATGACTAGCCAGTTTTCCCAGAACCATTTATTAAATAGGAAATCCTTTCCCCATTGCTTGTTTTTGTCAGGTTTGTCAAAGATCAGATGATTATAGATGTGTGGTGTTATTTCTGAGGCCTCTTTTCTGTTCCATTGGTCTATATCTCTGTTTTGGTACCAGTGCCATGCTGTTTTAGTCACTGCAGCCTTGTAGTATAGTTTGAAGTCAGGTAGCATGATGCCTCCAGCTTTGTTCTTTTGACTATTGTCTTGGCTGTGTGGGCTCTCTTTTGGTTCCATATGAACTTTAAGGTAGTTTTTTCCAATTCTGTGAAGAAAGTCATTGGTAGCTTGATGGGGATGGCATTGAATCTATAAATTACCTTGGACAGTATGGCCATTTTCATGATATATATGGCCATATTCATGATTCTTCCTATTTGTGAGCATGGAATATTCTTCCATTTGTTTGTGTCCTCCTTTATTTCGTTTAGCAGTGGTTTGTAGTTCTCCTTGAAGAGGTCCTTCATGTCCCTTGTAAGTTGGATTCCTAGATATTTTATTCTCTTTGTAGCAATTGTGAATGAGAGTTCACTCATGATTTGGCTCTCTATTTGTTATTGATGTATAGGAATGCTTGTGATTTTTGCACATTGATTTTGTATCCTGAAACTTTGCTGAATTTGCTTATCAGCTTAAGGAGATTTGGGACTGAGATGATGAGGTTTTCTAAATATACAATCCTCATCTACAAACAGGGACAATTTGACTTCCTCTTTTCCTAACTGAATACCCTTGATTTCTTTCTCTTGCCTGATTGGCCATGGGCACTCTTAAAGTTTAACCTGTAAAACTGGTTCAGGCTATGATGGGAAGTGTGGGTCAGAGGTGCCTCATTATACCTGCCCAGCATTAACACCAACACAGACTTTAAGCCTGATAAGAAACATTTTTCAGCCTATTCTCTCTCAAGGTTACTACCTGAAGGCTTCCTCTACACATAAGAACTTCTGTCTCCACAGTCCTTTATCTTAACCTAGACATTTTCTTTCTTTTGATCCCAGGTCTTTAGATAAGCTCGATGAATTCTCAACCAAAAAATATTTCAATCCACCTATACCCTGGAAGCCCCCGCTGCATGGCAGCCACCCCAGCCCCCCACTTCTGGTTGTCCTATCTTTCTGAACTGAACCAATGCATTTTTAAAGTGTGTTTGATTGAAGTCTCATGTCTCCCTAAAATGTATAAAACCAAGCTGTACCACCTTGGCTGCCACATGTTCTCAGGACCTCCTGAAGGCTGTGTCACGGGTCATAGTCACTAGTATTTGGCTTAGAACAAACCTCTTTAAATATTTTATAGAGTTTTGCTCTTTTCATTGACACACTGTTATATTCATCAGACATCAAAATCCTCATTATAAATGAGCTGCCAGAGAACAACCAATGAGAAAGCAGAGAGTCTACTTGGTATTGCCTAGGTTTTCTTCTAGGGTTTTTATGGTTTAGGTCTAACATTGAAGTCTTTAATCCACCACTACTTTAATCTACCAAAGTAGAGATCTCTAAAATCACAGTAGCAAGAGAACATATGGAACAACAAAACATAACGTAACAACAAAACACATTTTTATACATATATTCTTCTAAGACATAAAGCAGACTACATTTATTTTTACTGATTCTTTATAGTTTAATTTTCCATTTTCCCCTCTTTTGTTAACAGAAAAACCAAACTGTAAAACACTTTAAAGAGGTTTATTCTGAGCCAATACGAGTGACATGACCCAGAAAACACAATCTCAAGAGATCCTGAGAAAGTGTGCCCAAGGCGGTTGGGTTACAGTTTGGTTTTATACATTTTAGGGAGATAGGAGTTACAGACAAAGACATAAATCAATACGTACAAGGTAAATGTTGGTTCGGCCTGAAAGGCAGGACATCTTGAAGCGAGGTGGGTTTTAGGGATTCTTTATTTAACAATTGGTTGGGAGAGTTAAGCTATTGTCTAAGGACCTAAAGTCAGTAGAAATGAATGTTTGAGTTAAAATAAAGGGGTTATGGGGACCAAGGCCCTTGTTATGTAGATTAAGCCTCTTAGGTAGCAGAGCTCCAAGAGAACAGGCAGTAAATGTCTCTTTTGAGACCTTAATGTTGTCAGACTAATTTTCTCTTCTAGAGCCAGAAAAGGCCTAAAAGGGAAGCTAGCTGCATTAATGGAGATTCTCTGCAGATACAAATTTTCTCCACAAAAGACAGCTTTTCAGGACCATTTCAAAATATGCCAAATATATTTTGGAATAAAATGTTTTTATTTGCTTTAGGGTCTGCTATCTGTCATGGGATACTACACTAGAATCAGTTTGGAAAGTGAGCCATGCTGTACCTGGATCACTTTGAAGAATCCATGTCATGAGATGTTATAGTTTGTAGGGTGTGACTTAACCCTTGCCTTGCATGGCCTTAAGTCTGGTTTTTAATTTGGTATATTATTGTCACGAAGAGTCTGCTTTGTCAATCTTATGATCTCTGTTTTAACTTTAATGTTTGTCAGTTGTGCCTAAACTCTAAAAGGCTGAGAGTATAAGGAAGCATGTCCAATCTGGGAATTCAGGTTTTTCAGATTTCTCTGAGGTCCTTTTGGCCAAAAGGGGGTTCATTCAGTCAGGTCGAGGCTTCAAATTTATTGTTGGCTTACACGTAACTGTTTTTTTCTCTCTTTCACACTGCCATTTAACACATAAGGACAGTCTATATTCTCCCCTCTCTCAAACTTAGAACATATTCCATACAGAAGAGGGTCGCAAGAGTTTCAAAATACTCATGGGTCACCTTACATTTGCACAAATAGCGTGTCATTTTGATACACGATTTCATGCAGAAATGCTCTTGGAGAATAATTCTATGCAAGTTGCATATTTTACAGTAGCTACATTATGAATTTGAGTGACAGCGATTTCTGAAGGCATCGTAGACAACGCATCAGAACTCACCTTTCTAATTGGCCAGTAGAGGCTGGAATTCAAGAAGGCATCCAACAAAACATCACATACAACTTCAACTTTTTGAATCACTGAGTTGCTGGCCAACCTCATAGTAATTCCAGTCTGTCCAAATGAAGATAAAGAAACAACAGAGAAGTCCAAAACCATCACTGACAGAGAAGAATTCAGAAGAGCGGGAGTAGTCTGAGACTCTCACAGGGCACTGAGTTTGAGAAGAAAGATAAAAGAAAGAAATATTGTCATGATTTGTCAGGGCTAGAGATGGAAGAGTGAAGAGAGTAAGAAAGAATAAGAATTGGAATAAAGCTAACTAGAACGAGTTTCATGAATACTAGTAGAATCTGTCTGGTAGGCATGGTTTTCTATTACAGTGTGTAGCTAAAACAAAAAGAACTATGCCAGTTTCACAGGCCTAGTATGGCAAGGAAGGACTAGAAACTGGAATGCCAAAGCACTGCTGAAAAAAGCAGAGCTGAACTCTGATGCTAGGGTTATGTGGTTATCATCTTCTTTACCTTAAATTTATCTCCAAGGTTAAGAAAATTCTGGGAGTCTAGGATGTGGTCCTACCAAGAACACTAGAAGTGTCAAGGTAAATAGCACTATGATTAAGACAGAGAGAAAAATCAGATTTGCTATTATTGTGCAAAAGAAGAGATGTGCTTGACACTGCTTCAGGTCACTATATCTGATTTCATGACCTCGTTTTACCTCTCTGACTCTTCAGCCATGCTCAGCTTCAACTGGGGCCAGGCCAACTACTCAGACAAAACAAAGGTGCATTCTAAGCCAACATCCAATGATCTAGCTGAATTCTGATCCAAGTCTGCTTATCTCTTTTTCTGAGATTGCTAGTATGCTCACAAAAGGTTCCAAATTTGTACTTTATTTTCTCCTGAATTATTCATCACCTTTTTCTAGTGTGGCTGGACTATACCACATTAGAATTATATCTTGTATTCTTTCTCCTTATTTCCCATTTCCTCCAGGGAAAGGTGTTTCTCTTTTGTCTCTGAGTGTACCTGTCAAAGAGCAGTCTTCAGAGATAAGAATAATTGTTTAATATGCTCTTCTAGAGAGTCTTCAATTCCCTGGAAAATAAAATTCTACATCATAAGAAGGAAAAGAGGATCCAATGAAATTAGTTTAAACTAAGGCCTGAAGCAAGGAGAAAAAAAATGCCTTTACTAACTTTTGTTTTTATTCTTTGTTTAATATTCATTACCAGATGTTAGTTCAGGGCACTCACCTCCCATCTGGCAGAATTTGCAAAGTTAGGGCATCTGATTCAGTTAGAATCCATACTCTTCTATCTATGTTATTTGTTTAAATGTTTCTGTTTCTGCACTTGGTGAAATGCTCTGTTGGCAGGGCAATGATGATATGCATAAAATGCTAAGAATGCTCTTCAGTTCTTCCTCTCAAATCCCCCTCTCTCTACAAATAGGCATTCCAAATATATATATACACACACATATTTATATATATATACACATACGCATACATATGTATAAACACACTTGTATATGTCATTTATATCTACCATGTGTGTTTCACACACATACAACACTCTATATGTATTTGAATAACACTACTCATCACCCTGCATGTGTTTAATAACCATGATGTGTCTAATACTACACTGCATGTAATGAGGGAAGTACAAAATAAGTATAGGTGGTCCTTCTCTATATGTGACTTAGAACCTACATGAGGGAACAAATAAGGTTTAAATGTATAAGATAATAAAACATGCCCTCAAATATTTATTAGTGATATATTTATCCTGATCTTAAGAGAGTCATCTGCTAGATTTGGAGGAGAAACATAATACAAGATATTGCTTGGTTTGCCCTGCTAAGAGAAGAATGTGTTAGGATGACCTAGTTCCCATAAGACTACTTTAAGCAAAAGTCAGAAGAATACCAGATCAACTCCTGTGGCTTTTGTTTCACAGTACCCTTGAGGTGGGAGAGCTCTTTGGACCCCTTCATGGAACTTGTGAGAGGGGGTATGGTTTGCTTACTCGGCAACTGTGCTCAAACCCCTTGTGGGAGGGGGAACCAGCAGGTGAGCAGGTGATGGGGCTGGGGCAAGTGCTTTTGGGCTCCAGTCCCATGATAGCATCTAGGGGTGTGTAACGATTAATGCTCTTTTAGCAGCTGCCATCCACAGATGTCTAAGTGTTAACCGACTCAGTGAAAAGTCAGGATAACAGCCTTTTATACCGCATCCTGCCCTCTTGGTACCCGGGTCCTTGTCTAGCATCAAGGAAGAATCACGTCACATGGACTTGAAGGTTGGTGAATGCAGAGGTTTTATTGAGTGATGGAGGTGGCTTTCAGTGTGATGGGGAGTTGGAAATGCGATGGAGTGGAAAGATAATCTTCCCCCTGGAGTTCGGCCATCACCACCCAAACTCCTTTCCAACCATCCAACTGCCTCTTTGATGTTCAGATGCTTCTTCTCTTCTCTCCTTCTCTGCCATGTCACTCTGCTACTCTGCCAGTGGAGTTTGGGGGTTTTATAGGTACAGGGTAGGGGGGCAGTATGAGCCAAAAAGCAACATTTGGGCAGGAAAACAGGAATGTGAAGTTCTCGTTTAGGGTGATGGGCTCAGGCTTGAGGGTGGAGCCCTTGCCAGGGACCCTACCATCTTCTTCCCAGTATTTCCTTGCCTTCTGTTCATATCACAGTGGAATCACAAAGAATTCCACTGACCTATGGTTTTAAAACACAAAGTTGGCCAAACAAAATATAGCTGACAGTTTGCAAGTCCTAAACTAAATAATTATTTTGTTTGTTTTTGAGATGCAATCTCACTCTGTCACCCAGGCTGGAGTATAGTGGCGCAATCTCGGCTCACTGCAACTTCTGCCTCCCAGGTTCCTGTGATTCTCCCACCTCAGTCTCCCGAGTAGCTGGGATTACAGGCACCCACAACCATGCCTGGTTAATTTTTTGTATTTTTAGTAGAGACGGGGTTTCATCATGTTGGCCAGGCTGGTTTCAAACTCCTGACCTCATGATTCACTCATCTCGGCCTCCCAAAGTGCTAGGATTACAGGCATGAGCCACCGCACCCAGCTGCTAAATAATTTTTTACAGTTATGTTATACAAAGAACCAACTAATATGGATGATTTGACTTTCGAAGACAATTTACCAAACTCTAAGTTTACCAAGGTGTAAGGATTGCAATGAGTTTATCACAGAAACATTATCTGGGGCCACAACTGAAAGTCACTTGGAAGCTTCATGTGCCATGCTGTGGCCTCTCTCTAATTTATCTATTAGGGGTGTGCTTCTTTCACATTAACTCTCTAGAACCTGAAGATACTAAGGAAAATCTATAGAGCTCAAAATATTTATATCTTCATTAAAGTTCACTCTCAACTGTATATCTGCTCTGTGTTTTGTGGGACTATTTCAATGTCAGTAGCCTTCATATCCCCCAAAATCCATCTCTATGCTTAGTCAATGAATGCTTATTGGATTAGTTTGAGTACAAACAAATTTTAATATTTGTTTAATACATAGTTAAACTAGGTGATTCTTTTAAGATTTTTTAAAAACAACAAAAAAACACAAGTGACTTGGATAATCTATGCTCCTGTTCTGACAAAAATAGAAAAGCAGCTATTCCTTTATGAGTAGGAAGTAGGGAAGAGCATCCCTTTAACCCAAATAGGCCCCAGAGTTCTTCTTCAGGGACCAGAAAGTGATAACTGATAGATTCTAAGACAATAGCTCTCAACTTTGGCTTCTCATTAAAATCATCTGAGCAGCTTTTAAAATATAACTATGTCTTGGCTGTAACACCAGCAGAGATTTTTAAGTAATTGGTCTGAGATGGGTCCCAGATATCAACATTGGTTCAAAGCTTTCCACGAGTTTCCGATGCATAGACAAGGTTGATAACTGCTATTCTAAGAGGATATTTCTGAGAGATCATCCATTTTCTCCATATGCTGCTCAAATACCTCGCAGGTAGTCTTGCTAATGCCCTCCAATCTTTGTAGCTAGGTAAGAGTTAATATTACAGTTGCTTTCATCCAAGAAAAAAGAGTTTTAAACTCTGGAGTCCCATAACAATCTTTCTTAGATGTTAGACCTCCCTTGGCTCAAGTCTCTGAAAAGGCCGACAGGGCTTGCAAAACTGAGCCATCCCTCTCCAAGTGAGGCAACACATTTCTCATGCACGTGAGGTAACCTAAATAACAATTATTAGCCACAAATGTGACAACTACTATAAATAATGTACTTCCTTTTATCTTGGTTTTTCAAAGAGATCTTCAGGGGGTAGAAACTGCACTCTTGATTTTGCATTTCTTGGCAACAAGCAATCTGTGGACTGAAACTCCAAACAATAGTCTTTTGGGGTCTCTGTTAACTTTGTTCTAAACTTTACACAGCTAATTAGAAGTGTTCAAAGGCTCTCATTTTGAACCACTTAGTTGATGAGAAATGCATGTTTAATGGGCATTCTGGAAGACAATTTAATGAATCTAGAAGGAAAACAAAGTAAATTGATTATTATGCAATGACTTGCAAGAGCTCCTTGTGACCAGCTTGTAAATAGCAGAGCACAGAGGTAACCAGGACATGGTTGTAGGCAGCTCAGATTATTAATGAGGACACTGGTTGTGTTAATGATCAAGCAGCATTTTTTAAAAATGAACCCTTTAGGGGCTAAGAGAAAATATTCCAAGTTAATATCATTCAGATAGTACCTTGAAAAATCTTACTAAATCCCATGGGCTATTTAAAGAGCTTCAGAAGGGCTAAGGGGCTAGAGTTCGGAGGTATTAGGTTTCCTTGGCTGAGAAGACTTGAAAGGTGGTGTTCCCGTTAGAATTCTGTGGCCTCTGTATCCAAGGTGACTATACTAATCAGTGGTGTTCTAACAGAGTTCCATCAATAACAACCTAACAAGTTTTAAATATTTAATTAATCAAAGTTCGCATAAAGAATGTGGGGGCAAAATAACAAAGTAGGGTTCATTTGATAATTTCTTAAGAAAAGGCATTCCATCATACCACCTTAACAACCTCAAGATTGTTTGACTGGGATTCCTACTATATCTGCTTTCACCCCTTACAGAATCAGACCAGGAAAAGTAGAGGTCACCTATACCAAAAGGAGAAAGACTTTGCCTAAAACAAAACTTAACTCTTCCCAACCTGTCCCTGCCTTTGTCCTCTTCAATACCTCCCTCATGCAATTGTGCACACACAGGCACATGTACACACTGCCTTAGATCAGGAAACATTATTAAAACAGATTTCTAGGTCCCAGCCCAGAGTGTCTGATTCAGTAGATATGGGGAGAGGACCAATAATTTGCATTTCTAACAGGTTCCCAGATAATGATGATGCTGATGGTTCAGAGACCAAATTTTGAGAATCACTGCCCTAGATTTCTATTTATTCCCAACAAACATGGCAATTTGCTACTACTGTATGAACTTGCACCCTGTCTTTAGGCTGCAGGTCAACCTATCTCCACAAAGCAAATATCAGTAAGAAAGGGCTCCTGACACTTTCACTTCATTCGTAGACTCCATCATAAATCATCCCCTTTGGCTCATTTTGCACTCCATTTCTAGGCATGTTCCTTATTTACCAACTCCTGGTGCTTAGCACTGAAACAGCTCTCCAGGACTGAGCTCTAGGCTTCTCTCCTTTGTGGACATCTTTGATTATGCTGCTTGCAGTGCCTATATGCAAATGCATCATTTGGTTTTGGTGCCTTTTATCCTAGTACACACATCCTGGGGTTTGTGTGTTTGTGTGTGTGTGCATGTGTGTGTGTGTGCATATGTATTTTTCTATTATTTATTTATTTATTATTATTATTTTTAGATGGAGTCTGGCTCTGTCTCCCAGGCTGGAGTACAGTGGTGTGATCTCAGCTCACTGCATGCTCCACCCCGTAGGTTCACACCATTCTCCTGCCGCAGCCTCCCAAGTAGCTGGGACTGCAGGCGCCCACCGCCACGCCCAGCTAATTTTTTGTATTTTTTCTTAGTAGAGATGGGGTTTCACCATGTTAGCCAGGATGGTCTCGGTCTCCTGACCTCGTGATCCGCCTGCCTCGGACTCCCAAAATGCTGGGATTACAGGTGTGAGCCACCGCACCCAGCTGTGTGTGCATATGTATATGTAAAATGATAGCATATGCTAGAAAGCAGAATATCAGCACTGGGAAAGATAGTAAATTATAAAAATAGTATTATAAACTATAAGGATAATCATAAACACACTAAATTATTTAATGTATGCACTTGACATATTTTAAATCCTTTCTGGAATAAATCTAAATTTTAACTGTAGTTTTTTTTCTGTTTTTGGACTTCCTGTTTTGCACCTATCCCACAGCACTGCCTCTCTTTCCTAAGGACGGTCTGGCTGCTGAGGGATTATTATGTTCTAATCTCAGTTTTGATCCATTTGCTTCTCTCCATATTGTATGGGTTTTCTTGGCTCTTTTGGGGTTACATGTGAGATAAAGCAGTGTAATATTCCTATTGCTGGTCTCTTCAGGAAGAGATCTCTTTCTTTTAACTAAAAGGTACCAATTCTTTTTCCCATAGGAGTCCCAGATTAGTCAAAAAGAAGTCAGGATTTTATCTTTTAATGGTTTCAGCATACTTCACTTACCAACTGCCCTCTACTAAAGAATTCAGACCAGCTGAGAATAAGGTGACCTACTGTTTATAGTTCCTGGGCCTGGACACTTTTACGCTCACTTGCTCACTCTGTTTGGGTCACTTTAATCATTTCTGTAGTGATGGAAAACCACCATTCAATGGTCCCAGTCCAGACACATGGCACAACTAGCCCCTAAATTGTCATGACCATGAACTGTGGTTTGAATGTATCCCCCAAATTTTACTTGGTGTAAACTTAATTTCCAAATGCATATGTTGATGGCATTTGGAGGTAGGGCCTTTGGGATGTAATTAGAATTAGATAAGGTCATCAGGGTGGGGCCCCCATAATGGAACTGGTGGCTTTATAAGAAGTGAAAGAGAGACTTCAGTTGACACACTCCCTGCCTCTTGCCATGTGATGCCCTCCCACTATGTTAGGACACAGCAAGAAGGCCCTCACCAGATGCAGCCCCTCAGTCTTGGACTTCCCAGTCTGCTGAAATGTGAGCCAAATAAACCTCTTTTCTTTCTAAATTATCCAGTCTCTGGTATTCTGTTATAGCAACTGAAAATGAACTAAAACATCATGAAAATAAAGAATCCCAGTATGAGTTGAACTTCTGCCCTGGAGCAGTGGCATTGACTGCCACTACTGCCTCACTGAGTTCCTTTATGCATGTACATAGAAATTTGGGTGGTGAAATTAAAATATTGCACAACAGAAGAGATTTAGGGAAACAATATACCCCTATTATTTATTTCTGTGACCTATCCTCTGTTTTTTAGGCCTAGAACTACAACTATTTCCTTTGAATAC
The DNA here is from genome assembly GCF_024542745.1 of Macaca thibetana thibetana. Lineage (NCBI taxonomy): Eukaryota > Metazoa > Chordata > Mammalia > Primates > Cercopithecidae > Macaca > Macaca thibetana. The sequence goes on along the minus strand of NC_065589.1, from coordinate 111,744,824 downwards.
CCAGAACTTGCCCTAGCTCCCTCATCTCAGTCACTGTCGTGGTTCAGGCTCCTGCCATCTTTCTTCTGGACTACTACAAGTGCCCTCTAATGAACATTCCTGCCCTAGGTGTCCTCCTACCTATAGATTCTTTCTTTCTTACCCAGTCTTTATGCTACCCCCAAGGTGATTTTTCTGAAATAAGAGTACTCTGCTTGGGAGTTTAATGCTTATAAAATCTTTTGCACATGATCTAAGTCCCATGGCATTTTACATACAGCTCTTCACCACTTGGTGTTGACAGCTGTTGTGAGACCTCAGTTCTTATCTTCTTAGTTTAAAATAATTTAAACAAGATGCACACAGCAAAGGAGATGCATCATAATTTATTGGAAAGGAGAAACAATATTTTGAAAGTTAGATGCAGAATAGACAATACCCCCTGAGAGTGAGAGGATTCAGGGTGGGGTGCTAGTAAGGTTGAGACAGCAAAGAATGACACTAGGGAGACTCCCTTTATGGGTGTTTTACATGGTTATTCATAAAATCATGGTAAGAGGTGTTGCTAGTAAGCATGTTCTGGGTAGTCCTCTGGGTGCACATGCACAGCGGTTGTACATGCTTGTTCATATATCACATGTCTCATTAGCTTCAATCTCCACCCAGGCTGTGTTTTTTACTATTATGATGAGCAAATAATGAGGATCAGTTTGATAACAGATAAAATCAAAATGTTCATGCTCTTCATGGAGGAAATTCCCTACTGGAGATAGCTTTGCTTGAATGAGCTTAACTACAATGTGAATGCTGAGGCTTATTTTGTTGACTGTAAGGTCATCACGGTTGGGTTGTCCCAAAGACAGGGTCACTTCCTTGACTACTCTCCTGACTTACTGGACATATCCTTGCTTTCCAGCCCCATGACCTGCAATTATCACGCTTCTAAAAACACCTCCTTAGTCAGCTCTTCAGCTTCATCTCATATTCATCTTGCCTTGCTCTCCAGGTTCCTTGACCTTTGTTATGGAGTGAATGTTTGTATCCCCCCACAATTCATACATTGAAGCCTTAACCCTTAATGGGATGTTATTTGGAGATGGGGCCATTGGGAGATAATTAGTGTTAGTTAAAGTCAGGAGGATGGGGTCCTCATGATGTGGTTAGTGCCCTTATATGAAGAGACATTATAAGAAGACAGCCATCTGCAAGCCAGGAAGAGTGTCCTTACCAGGACCTGATTATACTAACTTACTGATCTCAGCCTTCCAGCCCACAGAACTGTGAAAAAAATTAATTCCTGTTGTTTAAGCCATCAAGTCTTTTGCATTTTGTTATCGCAGCCTAAGCAGACTAATACAACTTTTGAATGTCTCCAAGGCAAAATCAGATCCCCACACTGGGGTTCACATTATTCATATATGCAATTTCACCTTCCTGAACAGCCTTCTCTAACTTCTTACATGGTTAACTCCTAACCCCTGTTTATCTCTCAATTATATCCCAATTATCATTTATCAGGCAAGCTTTGCATAAACACAGATACAGAAGGTAGAAAACAAAATGGATGTATGAAAATCATGATAAATCTGGTTTGGGCTAGAGTTTCTTAACTTTTTCTCTTTCTTAGCATGTAGATTTCTGCTTAATTAAAACAAGTTTCCTGATTATATGCATTTTCCTTATGCAGGGCCTAATTGTATGCCCATCCTCCCAAACCTTTACTTCTGATTCCTTAAAGCTTGTGGAGGGCTTTATCACACAATGCTCAACAGTGCAGTGGATTCTGATCCATCTCCTTTGGAAGGAACCCCTTGAGATTTAGGAATCATTCTTAAAGATAATGATTTAATTATCTTAATCCGACACCAAACTTGGTGCACCGAGTTTGGTGTCAGACTAAGGACTTTGGGTTAGTAGGGAAAGTTTTGGCAAGTTTAACTGGAGTAAAATCCGCTTGTTGTTTTAAAAGAATACGTGTAGAAGCCAAAAATAATTTTATCTCAGGAAATTAAAATAACATGCAAAACTGATCATGATACAAATACTAATGAACTTTGAGAAATGATGAAATAATGAGAACTGTCAATGGCCCCAAAATGAGTAATTGTGGTTCTCATTTTCATATTTGGGAAAAGGTCACTTGAGGAGTTGGGCGATGGTTTAATGCGATAGCTGATAATCCCTGCCAGATTCTGCCAAGAAAAACAGTTATCATAAGGCACCAGCGTGGGCTCACAAAGAACAAGCTATGCTGAACTAATCTAATTTGTCTTTCAGAAAAGGTTAATAAATCAGGAAAATACTACATATCTATCACAAACGGCCTGCAGATTAACATTTCTCGTTCACTTCTGATATCCTCAGTCTTGGATTAGTAAAGCTTTCCCCCCAAACTGTAATACAGCCTTTGCTAATTAACGTTCGTATTGCAAAATGCTCAATAACTCACTCTTTATAAATATGTTCCATATTAATTCATTGTCACTTAATAATTTACATAATTACTTTATAATTACTTATAATTTGCTATAAGCATCTATTTACAAAATGAATTCATTGGCATGATTACATGCTGTCTTGCATTTGAGTCATAAGTGCATTAAGATTCTTCTATCTAAAAGCACATTTTCAAGTGCATAAAATATTCCCCAATACGTGATTTGGGGGAGAATAGAAAATCATATTATTTGAAGATGTTATACAATAAAGACTGTAAATATGTGCTTAATAAGAAAAGTCCTCATCAAAGTTGGACACAGGTGCTGTTTGTATTCTCTTATGACCATCTCCCTTCTCCGCATAAATTTACCCCTCTCATTCTTAGCAGGCACTAACCTCAGAATTCCAAATGTCCTCATGATTTCTCCATTCTCTTCCAACCCCAGATATCAAAATCAGCCATAGAAAAACATTCTGAAATAGATTAATTTAGCCCAATGAACCCAGAGTTTTGTCAAGTTCTTTGAATGTATTTCCTGCCCTCAAAGACCTTGAAGCCTAAATTGAAATTCATCATACTTCACCAACTTTATACTTTTTCACATTGTAACACTTTTTTTTTTTTTGAGACAAGGTGTCACTCTGTCACCCAGGCTAGAGTTCAATGCCATGATCATAGCTCACTGCAGCCTCAAACTCCTAGGTGCCATGTATCACACAAAACAGTATTTTAGTTTTCACAACTTATGGTAAATGTAAGCAATGTGTTCAAACTACATAGAGAGGAAACAGATGAATTTTTTCTGGAGGGCATGCATGGGAGATGGTAAAGTGACAAATGTGGAGAAGGAAAGAGCAGAAAGATTTTCAAGAAGGATGTAGTATCTATCTTTAATGGGGCAAGGTGGGAGGAGGAGGTCATTGCCCTTGTGAAAGTATTTCAATCTCCAGGATAGAATTCAGCAATTGATGAAAATTATCCATGACTTCTGAAATCCCTTCACACAATTTCACATAGGCAGCAATATGTTAACCTGAATATAAACAAGGTAGAGCTGCTAAGCCTCTGATTGTTAAAGGCACAAAAGCTGCCAGCATGTGAGGCATTAATTACCAGCAATAATAAAAAATAGGAGCAAAGAAAGAGTTGCACGTGAATAAAAGTATATTTGCACGTTAATACACAGATTAATTCACATTCTTTTTATGCCTACTTATTTCATAACAAAAATGAATAATTACTGTGAAGATCTACGATGTACCAAGTATTTTATGTACATTGTTTCCGATGCTTATGACAAATTTGCAGATATTGTTAGCCCCATTTTAAAGACAAGGAAACAGATACTCAGAGAGATTGAGTCTCTTATCCAAGATCACAGAGCTATGAAGTAGAGAAGTATAATGTAAATTTTAGGTGTCAACTTGACTGAATTAAGAAATATCTGGGAGGCCGAGACAGGCGGATCACGAGGTCGGGAGATCGAGACCATCCTGGCTAACACAGTGAAACCCCGTCTCTACTAAAAAAAATACAAGAAACTAGCCGGGCGAGGTGGCGGGCGCCTGTAGTCCCAGCTACTTAGGAGGCTGAGACAGGAGAATGGCATAAACCCGGGAGGCAGAGCTTGCAGTGAGCTGAGATCCGGCCACTGCACTCCAGCCTGGGCCACAGAGTGAGACTCCATCTCAGCAACAACAACAAAAAAAGAAATATCTAGAGAAATGGTAAAGCACTATGTCTGGGTGTGTCTATAAGGATGTTTCCAGAAGAGAATGGCATGTGAGTTTGACTGAGTAGGGAAGATCCAACCTTAATGTGGACAGGCACCATCCAGTCAGCTGAGGACACAGGTAGAACAACAACAAGGCAGAGAAAAGGTAATTTTCTGTCTCTTCTCTCTATCCTCAAACGTGGACAGTCTGATTATCCTGCCCTTAAATATCAGAACTTCAGGCTCTCCAAGAATTACAACGGCAGCCCAACGGTTGTCAGGCCTTTGGCCTTGGACTGAGAATTACACCATCAGCTTCCCTGCTTCTGGGGATTTGAACTCGGACTGAACCATGCTACCAGTGTCCCATGGTTTCCAGTTCACAGACAGCCTGTCGTGACCTTCCCACCCTCCATAATCATGTGAGCAAATTTCCCTTATAAGTCTCCTTTCACACATTATCTATCTATCTATCTATCTATCTATCTATCTATCTATCTATAATCTATCTATCCATCCAACCTATTGGAAAAACCTGACTGATACAGATCTTGCCATCAGAGTGGTTCTAGAAAAACAGGACTTTAAGGATGAGTTTTATTAACTGATTTTGGAATTTCTGGAACACTTTCTATAATCTGATTAGACCTAAAAATGCTCAGGGCTCTACTTCTAATAGTACAGAGAGCACTGAGAATCCATGGTATAAGATTTTTATGGAGATACCCAGAATATTTGCATTTGATATTTTGAATTAAACACATACAAGAGGAAAGGAACTCAGTGACTCTGAATATGACACTTTTGAACATTTGTGGAAAACAAAGAAATATAATGACTTTAGTTGGTTTCTTCTAATGTCACTGGACAAAATTATGGGAAAAAAGAATGAGCTCAGGGATTCAAACAGGCATATATAGTTTAAGGGCTTCTTTAAGTGTGTCTGGTCAGAATCTTTCTTCCTGCATCCACAAGGCTGAAATTGCTGAAAATCAAACACAAGCACTGATCATGATTGTCCGAATTACAATGAAAGCTAAAGTCAGCCTTGCAGGGTGTCTACTGTTAAAGTGGCAGCACTGATTGGGGAAAAAATGGGATTCTGTAAGTTGGATGGGAACATATGTGGGAAGGCCCTGATGAGGTTGGTGGCATTGAGCCCCTAAATTCTTATGAGTCTTGTTTGCCAGCAAAAGTGACCTCCCACTCTCACCCCCAGTGGCTGCAGCTGTATCTCTGCCCATAGCGGTACCATACTTTATATTAATAACTCTGCCTGAGAGGATAAACCCTGCATTGCCTAAAGAAATGGTAATGAGCGCCTGCAAGACAGTTGCCTAGCAAGACAATACTGATTCTTCTCAGAACCCACCACTAATACTCCTCTTTGCTTCTAGACATGTAACTAGACTCAAGTCCCAGCAGGCCCCTAAAGGTGAGGCACAAAGGGTGGCCCATGAGGAGGTGCACTACACTCCAAAATAACTACTTGAGTTTTCTAATTTATACAATCAGGAATCCAAAGAACATGTGTGGGAATAGGTATTAAGGATGTGAGATCATAGTGAAAAGAAAATTGGATTAGGCCAAATTTATTAATATAGGCTCACTAAGAAGAGATTCTGCATTTAATGTGGCATCTTGGGAAGTTAGGAAAAGTGCTAATAGTTTGGTTGGTTGGCTAAAACATAAATCAAAAGATGTCCCATCATGAGCAAGTTGGAGATGCCTGGTCTCCCTTGGTTTAATGTAGAGGAAGGAATTCAAAAAAATTAAAAGGCTAAGGAAGATTGGAATGCTATAGTGCATTTGTCACTTAAAACCTACTCACCCACACTGGGAGGGTCCAGAAGACATACTTTTCATCAATATTTTGAGAATAAATTTGTGAGGGGAGTCCCAGCATTCCTGAAGGGCTCCATGATTGTCCTTCTCTGGAGGTTGGACCTTATAATGGAAGCCACAGTCACACGACTGAAAAACATAGATGCTATGGAAATAATTAGATCTCAGGACTGCAGGAATAAGTGGTGGCACTCAATCATCAAAGGCAAGATGGGTGAAGTTACTCTTATGGGTAACAGAGGCAAAGCAACAATCAGAATGGTCTGACTTGTGTAAACCTATGGTGTTAGCTAGTTATTCAAGGTGTTTCTAGAAGTAAAGTAAATAGTAAACCTACTAAATTCTTACTTGATCTGTATAAGCAGAAAACTTTCAGGTCAAATGAACGAAAGTCTAACTCAAATCACTAAAACAGAGAATCATGGCCCTTCACTAAATTTCCAGTCTCAGGGTAGTTTACAGACCCAAAACGCTTTGAATGAAGGGGAGGCTGGGTCCCCTCTAGGAAGGACCCCTGTACACTACTGAAAATTTATATGGTTAATGGTTCTCCCATCCATCTCCAAAGAGACCTGTGGCCTTTTGCTAGAATAATTGTGCATTGAGACAAAGGAAATAATCATAAATTTAGGAATCTACTGGACACTGCTTCTGAACCGACATTGATTTTAAGATATCAGAAACATCACTGTGGTCCTCCAGGTAAAGTAGAGGCTTATGGAGATCAGGTGATCAATGGAGTTTCAGCTTGGGTCCAACTCCAAGTGGGTGCTGTTGGAACTCTGAAACCATCCTGTGGTCATTTTCCCAATTCTAAAATGTGTAATTGGAATGGACACACCGAGCAGTTAGTGGAATCCTCACATTAGTTCCCTAACCTACAGAGTGGTGGGAAAAGTCAAACAGAAGCCATTATAGCTTTCTCTACCTGAAAAATAGTAAACCAAAGACAATACTACATCTCTGGAGGAATTCCATAGATTTAGTATCACCATCGGAAACTAAGAGACTCGGGAGTAGCAATTCACAGCACATTCCCAGTAAACTCTCTTATTTGGTCTGTGCAAAAGACAGACAGGTCTTAGAGAATGACAATGGCTTATCACAAGCTTAACCAAGTGGTGACTCTAATTGCACCTGCTTTACCAGATGCGGTTCTGTTGCTTGAGCAAATTAACACATTTTCTGGTACCTGGTATGCAGCTATTGATCTGGCAAATGGCTTTTTCTCCATCCCTGTCTCTAAGGCCCACCAGAAGCAGTTTGCTTTCAGTTGTCAAGGCCAGCAATACACCCTCGCTGTCCTTCTTAAGGGGTAGGTCAACTCTCCAGCTCTATGCCATAATTTAATTCACAGGGATCTTGATCATCTTTTCCTTTCACGAAATATCACACTGGTCCATTACACTGATGATATTAGGCTGAATGGACCCTAGTGAGCATGAAGTAGCAATTACTTTGGGCTTATTGATAAGACGTTTGCATGGCAGAGGGTGGGAAATAAATCAAAAATTCAAGGGCCTTCTACTTCAGTGAAGTTTCTAGGGATCCAGTGGTATGGGACACGTCCTTCTAAGGTGAAGGATAAGTTGCTGCATCTGGCCACTCCTAGAGCCAAGAAAGGCATAATGCCTAGTAGGCCTACTTGGATTTTGGAGGTAAGACATTACTTACATGGGTGTGTTACTCTGGCTCATACCAAGTGACCTAGAAAGTTGCTGGTTTTGAGTGAGGCCCAGAACAAGGGAAGGATCTACGACAGGTCCAGGCTCCTCTGTCACTTGGGTTATATGATCCAGCAGATACAATAGTACCTGAGGTGTCAGTAGCAGATACAGATGCTGTTTGGTGGTTTTGGAAGACCCCCTTAGGACGTCCTTAGAACTTTGGAGCAAGGCCCTGCCATTATCCACAAATAATTACTCTCCCTTTAAGGGACAGCTCATGGCCTGCTCCTGGGCCTCAGTAGAAACTGAACGCTTGACCATGGGCCACCAACTTATCATGTAACCTGAGCTGCCTATCATAAACCAGGTATTATCTTACCCACCAAGCTATAAAGTTGGCAATGCACAGCAGCATTCCATCATCAAATGGAAGTGGTTTTGTGAATACCGGTCAGCCTCTTTCCCCAACCACCCCTGTTATTGCCCAGTGGGCTCATGAACAAAGTAGCCATAGTGGTAGGAACGGAGGTTATGCATGGGCTCAGCAACATGGACTTTCACTCACCAAGGCCATCCTGGCTATAGGCACTGCTGAGTGTCCAATCCGCCAGCAGTAGAGACCAACACTGAGTCCCTCACACAGTATTATTCCCTGGGGTGATTAGCCAGCTACCTGGTGGCAGATTAATTACACTGGACCACTTCCCATCATGGATGGGGTAGTGTTTTGTCCTTACTGGAAAAAAGACACTCTGGATATGGATTTGCCTTCTCTGCACAAAATGCTTCTGCTAAAACTACCATTCATCAACTTATAGCCTGCCTTATCTACCACTATGGTATTCCACACAGGGTTGCCTTTGACCAGAGAAATCTCTTCACAGCCAAACACTTGTGGCAGTGGACCCATACTTATCCTGAGAGCCACTGGTCTTACCATGTCCCTCATTACTCTGAAGCAGTGGGCTTGATAGAACAGTGGAAGGGCCTATTAAAGTTGCAGTTACAGCACCAGCCAAATGACAATAGCGTGCAGAGTTGGGGCAAGGTTCTCCCAAAGGCTGCATATGCTTTGAATCAGTGTCAAAGGTATGGCATAGTCAAGATTTATGGTCCAGGAATCAAAGTGATAAATGGGAATGACACAACTCGCCATTATCCCTAGTGACCCACTAGCAAATTTTTTGTATCCTATTGCTGCACCTTTACACAACTTTATAGACTAGAGAGAGAAATGCTGCTACCAGAAGACGTAACAATAATTTTATGGAACTGGAAGTTAAGACTGCCACCCAGCCACTTTGGGGTCCTCAGGCCTTTGAGTTAAAAAGTTAAGAAAGAAGTAATAGTGTTGGCTGGGGTGATTGATCCAGACTACAAAGAAGAAATTGAACTACTGATCCACAATGGAGGTAAGGAAGAGTATGTATGGAATATAGGAGATTCCTTAGGTCATATTTTTGTTTCACCATACTCTGTGATTAAGATCAATGGGAAACTGTAACAACCCAATCCAGGAAGGACTACAAATGACTCAGATCCTTCAGGAACAAAGGTTTTGGTCACCCCACTAGGTAAATAATCACAACTAATTAAGGTGCTTGCTGAAGACACAAGGAATACAAAGTAAGTAGTGGAAGAAGGTAATTATAAATACCCATTACAATCAGGTGCACCAGTTATGGAAACAAGGACTGCAATTGTCATGAGCATTTCTTCCATATTTGGTTAAGAATACATTGTGTGTGTGTGCGTGTGTGTGTGTGCGTGTAGCACATATCTTTGTTTTTCTTTCTCCCTTATTCTTTCAATATCTAACATAAGATATATTATTATTATTACCTTATATCATAGTATTTAAGCTATAGGATCTCAGGAGAAGAGTAAACATTACCCAAGGTCTTTCTTTACCTCCTCTTCTTGAGAAGGGATTAGTGCATTCTGGGCTGCTCACATTGTGGTCCTATCATATTAGGTGAAACTATTTACCTTACTATTGTCTTTTATTGGAGATTAAGTATGGTCTAAGGAATGAATATGGGTACCAATTTGATAGGGGTTGGAAATGTTCTAATTGACTTTAGGTGTTAACTTGACTGAATTAAGTAATACTTAGAGACTTGGTAAAGCATTATTTCTAGGTGTGTCTGTAAAGGTGTGTCTAGAGGAAATAGGTGTGTTAGTCAGTGGACTGAATGGGGAAGATCTGCCCTCGATGTGGGCAGGCACCATCCCATCCACTGTTGGCCCAGATGGAACAAGAAAGCAGGGAAAATGTGATTTTTTTTTTTTTCATCTCTCTTTCTCTCTCTCTTGAAATCGAAAAATTCTTATTCTTCTGTCCTTGAATATTAGAACTTCAGGTTTTCTGGCCTTTTGATTTCAAGACTTAACACCAGCAGTCCTTTTGGTTCTCCAGATTCTCCGGCTTTCAGTATCAGACTGTAATTACACCATTAGCTCCCTGGTTCTGAGGTTTCTAGACTCGGATGAGCCACACAACTGGCAACCTAGGGTCTCCAGCTTACAGATGTCCTTGGTGAGACTTCTCGGCCTCCATAATCACATGAGGAAATTTTCCTGTTATAGTGCCCATTTATCTATCTATCTATCTATCTATCTATCTATCTATCTATCTATCATCTATCTATCATCTTATCAGGTCTGTCTCTCTGGAGAATCCTGATATAACAAGAAGCTAGAAGTCAATACTTTTTTTTTTTTTTTTTTTTTTTTTTTTTAATTCTGGCTTGTTTCTTCACACCATGATGGCTGTCCTCTTCCTCTTACTTAAAATATGTTTCAAGGTCCCTCCACTGGAAGTTCAGTAAGGTGCTTTGTATTTAAAGAAAAACTCCCTTAAGGATATTGCTCTGTCTCTGCTTAACTAAAAGTACCTTCATCATAACCTGAAGTAATGACCATCTATGATCATTATTCTGTGGATGGCAATACAGCCACTCTCAAAACAGCAGTTCTTTTTGTTTCAGGCTATTTTTTCCAATTCATTGATTTCACTGGAATAGTCTTATGCCTGTGGATTCACAAATTCACCTTCCATTCACTGCAGAAAGTTGATAAGATCTAGGAGAGCTAGATAACCAAGATTCTACATTTCTTTCTAACCTATCAATAACTTCCAGAAGCCAAAATGTTGAGTCGATCTTATAATGCAAAGTGTTATCTAAAAGAAAGCACAAGTATTTCTCCAAATGGTGTTCCATATCACCAGATTTCAAGAATTATCAGGTAATTCTCCTAACAGAGCACTTACCACACTGCACCTCAATGAGATCTTTGCTTAGTTGTCTTTTCAAGACAGACTTAGCCCCACTAGTTCAAAGATGGAAACTTATTTATCTTTGTAGTTCCATAAGCTAGCACAATGTCTTGCCCACAGTGGACACTTACTCAACATGTGTGTAATAAAAGAATGAGTGAGTGGAACACCAAATTTATTCAGGTATTAAGTCTTAAATGAGCACCTCCAATTTGCTATGCAGTAGATATGACAATAGAGAACAATGAGGAATATGACAATTTGAGCTCCTGACCTATATTTTAGTGAAGTATACAGAAATTAAACAAATAAGTAAACAAATTCAGTATTTTCATGTAATAACAATGATATATTAATAGAGCACTTACCATGTTCCAGTGACTTTTCTAATTGTTTCAAATTTATAAGTTAATTTCACCATGCAACTTCCCCGACATCGCCCCAGATAGATGCTATCATTACAACAACTTTACAAAGAAAAAAAGCTAAGAGCATAAAAATTACATAATTGGTCAGGGTTTTGAAAGCTATTAAGTGGTTGAATTGGCATATTCTTGCAGGTAAAAAAATATATGTATGGTGACATGGTAAGCCATCTGAGGTTATAAATGGGGGAGAGAAACAATCTGATTTATATCATTTATAATATATTATATAGATTATATCTGATTATATTGTTTATTTATATTGGTGGGTAAGGAAGTGAGGTAACAAAGACAGACGTGGGAGACCATTGCAGAATTCACACTGGATCACGCTGGAAATCACAATGATTTGAATCAAGATGTTAGGAGTGGCTATGGTAAAAAATGATCAGATTTCAGATACAGGGGATCCCTGACTCATGATGATTTGACTTACAATTTTTTGATTTTACGATGGGTTTATCAGGAAGTAGCCTCATAGTAAGTTGAGTAGCATCTGAACTTACAATGGTTTGACTTATAATTTTTCAACTATAATATGGCTTTGTTGAGGTAGTAAATGTTTTTTGACATTGATATGTTCAACTTACAATGGTTTTATCAGGACATAACCCCCTAGTATGTTGAGGAGCATCTGTATATCTGAGAGGTGGAACAAGATAATTTCCAGATGAATCTAGAAATGTTATCAATAAGAAGAAAAATCAAGGCTAACTTATAGTTCTTAGGGCTAAGCACCTCTAGAATTTTCAGAAATGGGGAATTAAGATGAAAAAATAAAATTAGAATGAATAAAACAGAGTTCCATTTTAAACATTCTGAATTTGAGAAAACAAATAAATGCCCAAATGAAACTGTTTAATAAATGATTAAAAATATAATTGGGAATCAGAGTCTAGACTGTAAATATAAAATTGGAATTTATTATCATATGAACGATATGTAAGACCTTGGGATTAGATACAATTCCCTGGGAAGCAAAGGCAGATGAAGAAGTGGGGTGTGGGCTGAGGACTGAGCCTTGTAGCCAGAAATAGAAAGTGGAGCCTGAAGTGGAAAGGAAGAAAGCCAGGCTAGTTAGGCAGGAGGACTTTCAGTAGAGAGCAGTCACAAACAACAAATGAGAGAAAAATTATTTTGGAAAGAAATATGGTGGGTTAAATATCTTTTTATATCCTCTACCAAAAACAACTAGAAGTGAAAGATACAATACAAACCCATAAACTAGTATTATAACGATGTACACACACACACACACATATTCTTTAAGGTTTTGAGACCAGACAATATCTAAAAATGACTAAAATTTAAGAAAAGCAAGAACAAAGAAACGTAAATGGAAACACAAAACTGCTTTGCCCTGAGGGATTTTGTCCAACATGGTAAATATGAACCTTAGGTTTTGTCATGAGGAACAAAGCCCTAGCTCCGCTAAAGCAATGATGCCTAGTAGAACAATTTCAACACCCATAAAGCTGGAATCCCGAAGTGTTCCACAAAAGTTTGATGCAAAAGTAAATTCTCCCCAATCATTTGTTCCCCTTCAGGAGAGACAGCACTGAACAGATCAAAATAAAAAATAAAATCCTAAGAGATATAACCATAAACCAACTCATAAATATTTGTAGCACAGTTCACATTAATTAAGTCATGGTAGTTTAGCCCAATTATGAAGTTAACTGAACAACAGAAATGCAGATCAGGATTAATTACCCAGAACGGAGCACAGAGAGACACTGAGATGGAAAATATGACAAAAGAGATTAAGAGGCATGAAGAATTGAATGAAAAGTTTCTATCTGACAAATAATCATATTTATAGAAGTAAAGAGGTGAAACTAGCACAGAAAAAAATGATTGAAGAGCTGAGAGCTCAGATAGTTTATGGTTGATGAAAAATAGCTATCCACAAATTTAACAAATCTGGTGAAAGTCATTAAGTATAAATAAAAAGAAACCCACATCAGAACACATTGTCATGAAAATGCAGATTAAGAAGCAAAGAAGGGGAGGGAGAGAGAGAAAGAGAAAGCAGCTAGAGAGAAGTGGTATTACCTTCAAAGAAGTGGCATTTGTAAGTGACAGATGACACATTAAGAACAACAGTGAAAGAGAGTGGACAGTGGAATCTCTTCAAGTGTCCTAAAAGAAAACTACTAATCAAAATTATTATATCCAAAAATTTTGTTCAAAAGTGAGACAAACTAGAAACATATTCAAGCAAGCTAAAACTTGCAGCAGAGCCTAGCTGAAGAAAATTGTTTACAGGCATAGATGTCAGGCAGAAGAAAAATAATTACCGATGGACAGCTTAAAATACAAGAAGAAATAAAGAGCAAAGACATGATCAAAATGTAGGTAAATCTAGCTTAATGTTGACGTAAATTGATAATTGCAAAATGTTATATTTTAAAAGTGAAATTAAAAATAGAATACACAACAATGACAAAAAATACGTACCTTGAGAAAGTAGCATATTAAGTAACCATTCACTAGCTGGTTCTTCCAACATGAGAGGGCATGACGTCAGGAAATTTCTAGAGGTCAAAAAAATGAGAAGAACATGCTGAGTAAAGAAACAAAAACAAACTGAGAAGTGTTACAGAAGGCACCCTAAAAAACAACTAGTCCAAAACCTTCATTTACAGAGTGGGAAAATGAGAGCCAGAGAGAGAGAGAAAACAAAACCGGCTTAGCTTGCCTAGTGTGGATTAGCCCGAAGGGACAGAGCATGGTCTAGTGCTCTTCTCTTCTATGTCACCACATCTTCATAATTGAACCCAATGGCAGCCAAACTCAAGGTACAGTTTGGATGTTAGTTCAATTAAACTCATCATTGATTTTCAAAATGTAAGAGAGTTAAAAATCCAAGAGCACAGCTCTCACTTAGGCTCGTTGGTTCTTCCTGCTTTCAGCTCTGATTTGTACAAGTGAATAATGAAAATTCCTGATAAAGCTGTGACTACAAAGTGCATCCTTATTTTACCCATCTTCTGAATGTCAAACAAGATCCTCAGACCAATAGGGAGAGGGGCAAAAGAGAAAGCACTTGACTTTTCAAGTACTTCCCACCCTCGCCTTATTCCTTTCCCTAAAGCTGCCTCAGCTTCCCCAAACAATATTTTATTTGTGTCAGCAGCAGCTCTGCATAGTACACTTAATGCAAAAACTGAACTTGTTCCTTCACCAACACCAGCTTTCACATTATTTTTTTAAGAGGATTGAACGTTAAGCAGCCATATCTGAGGAAGTGACTCCTTTAACTTTAGAAGCAGAAATACATTGAACATTTTCCTAACCTTTAAAACATGTCAAGGGCATAAATCAAAATATACCAAATTGCCTCCAGGATAAATGAACACATCTTTAACACAAATGCCTTGGTAATTCTGTAGGTAAGAGGTCATTTTCTGCAGAAATGTTCAGAATGGGTATATTTCCTTTAAAATGTTTTACAAAAAAGAACCCTTACATTTCATGCTGGGTGGCTGACAATTCTAGGGCTGAGAAAAACAAAATTAAAATGGAGCCAGGAAAAGGTTATTTAAGAGGTTTCCAACAAGGGTTGCTGAGCTCTTAAAAAATAAAATAAAAGTAGCAATGTACTCCCAGCAGCATTTGGAACATTCAACATTGCCTTATACTTAGAAAATAGTTAGATTTTCTTTATATTCTAAATTTTTTGGCAGTTTTGACAGCAACAGCTCTGATACTCATGCAGATACTCTGTCTCTTTGTACATACACTGGATAAACCCCTTGTTTACACTGAATGATACCTCTTCCTGAAGTGATTTCTTTTGAAACAGAAAAGAGAGATAACTAACACTGCACCTAAAAACAGGGATAACCAATACTGGTCTAGAGGTTTTAATCTGTACATAAAAAAATTAGAAGATGAAAAGATTTGCCCCAGGTCATGCCCTTACCTAGCTGAGAAACTCAAAGCAGGACTTGACTTTCTTGAAGCTCAGTGATCCTGTTTTCACCATCACCATTTGGATCACATCTATAATAAAAAAAATTATACTCAAACACGAGGGAAAATGTGTTCTGTTTTTGAGACATAATATGCTTTCCTTCTTTCTTATATTTTCTCTCTCTTATTTTCTCATTCAGAAAGTAGGTCATAAAAATTTTGTTCTCTGGACAGCCAGAGATTCTTGAGGGTATTTTGCTGCAACTTTATTTTAAGACACGAAGAAGCAAACAGAAAGAAAATTACCTTTTTGGGGGTGGGGACATTAAAGTTAAAAGAATCAAATAGGAATGACAGAAAAAAAAATCTGATATGTGTGGCTACATTTTCCCTCCAAGAAACATTTTAAGGACCAAAGGGCAATTTCTGTAAACCAGAGTTTATTATAAGAAAAGAATCTCATCTCAAACAACTTTCAGTTTCAGCTGTGGAGCAGAGACCTTCTGCCTTAATAAAGGACAGTTGAGGTTGAGTATGCCTCAATTACAGTTACCTCCAAACAGAAAAACCTGGTACATCAGGCTCGTTAACTCATGGAGAAAAGAGTGGTTATGGTAGTTCCACCAAACAAGACAATTCATATGTGAAATAAAAGTGATTAAATGATATCTCCAAGTCAGACACTAAAACATGGGCCTGCTGTATTATTTTAGAAGTTGGCAGTGATGTGCGATAACTCAAGACTATTTCATGAAATGATGTATTTATGGCTTTGAACCCTGTGCAAGGATTTCTAGTTAGTCAGGATTTCATTGCAATACTGTTCTCAGGTGAGAAAAGAAAGAGGCCATTTTTATATGATGTTCCACTCCAAGAGTTATCTTACTTCAAACTGTCTTTAGTGTAAATTAGGAAACTTTGAGATTAAGTCTATACCTAAGTAAGCTTGAAATCCAAGAGAGTAAAAATGAATAATTTAAGAATATTTTCCCTTTAAATATCTACATAACTAAAGCAAGGGATATCAGAAGTTAGTTAGGCAGTTGCTTCAATTTTCTATTTGATTTGGCTGTGTAGATGAGTCCTAAGTACAGTTTGATGGACTATGCAAATATCTTAATATTATAATATTAATGTGTATCCTGCCAATGAGTTTTTTTTCTCTTTTATTTTAAGTTCTGGGATACATCTACAGAACATGCAGGTTTGTTACAGAGGTATACATGTGCCATGGTGGTTGGCTGCACCTATCAACCCATCATCTAGGTTTTAAGCCCTGCATGCATTAAGTATTTGTTCTATTGCTCTCCCTCTCCTTGCCCTCCACCCACCAAAAGACCCCAGTGTGTGATGTTCCCTATGTTTATTGCAGCACTATTTATGATAGCAAAGACTTGGATCCAACCCAAATGCCCATCAATGATAGGCTGGATAAATGATAGACAGGCTTAAGCAATAGCTTCTAGCTGAGCTATGTTATTCTTGTGGTAGCAGAGAAAAAAAATAAAACCAATGGCACACTCACATGATAGCTGTTAAAGCAAGTCACATGACTAAGCCTGACTCTAAAGGAGAAGAAAAGATAATACTCTTGCAGGAGAGCAGCAGATAATTGAAAGAAATATCCAATCTGCCACAGATCATTTTCTGCATCATAAATATACATTTGCTTCCCTTATGTCCCTAAAATATATTCATTCATTCTCCCCTGAAACAAAGACATAAAGTCTCATATAATTGCAGTATAAGATTCAATTCCTATGACTTTCTCTTCTCTTGGAAACCTCTGAACTAAACAGACAAGTTGTATGCTCCTCATACATCCAACAGACAATGTAGAAGAGGGACAGAAAAATTGCAATAAGAAACCCTCTACGGAAAGAATTGGAGGCACCCACAATCACTTGTCTAAAACAATTCTGAAATCATGCTGGACAATTGCCTAAAACAATTCTGAAATCATGTTGCAAAAACCCACTATTCTAGGGTTGGGGAATGATGAGCCCCCCAGTGGGAGTCTTGGCTCTTCTCTCTGGTAATCCCTTAATTTTTTATTATCCTTGGTTCCAAATGAAGACAATACTAGAGACTTAATAAAAGGCTGAAAAACCTTATCAGTCTGCTCTCTACTTTGTAGAATACTGAAGCTCTAAAGATTATATTAAGTTTTAAACATTCACAGACTCATTGAATCAAAACAGGGGATTCTTTTGGCTATATGACATTCTCGAAGCATGAACTGACTTCTTGTTCATTAGAATCTATTCAATTCTAAATTCAAAAAGCCACATCTATGTTTATTTTCCAGACTGGCCTTGTTCTGTCTCTCTAGACTTAATCTCAGGCACCTTGAGCTTATCCAACTTCTATGAGAGTGTAACCCTAGTCTATTTTCCATGATCCATTTTGTCTAAATGAAAATATTTACCAGGCATCATATCAATAAACAGGGAGACTTGTGGCTTCACCCTTGATTTGTTCTTTCCCTCCAGTCTGAGTTGTAATTGGCCTTTATTGCTCAAAATTTTTTTAGTATTATCTTTTACTAGATGAAAAGCATGTTTTTTAGGTTTTTAATATTTTTGTGTTTTTAAGCCCTGCATGCATTTGTGCTGTTTTCAGTGTTAACATCTTTTTACACTGAAAACAGCCCCCCCAAAAAGTAAAACTATTCTTTAAATGTCATAGTCATACTTTTAAAACTTATAACTTGTAAAATAGATAATGATATTATAAAGTTCTACTATAAATTGAGTGCATTAATTTATACTCGTTTATCATCATGGAATCAAACATACATGTGCAAGATATAATTTATTTCTACAGAAAATACTTGATGAGCACACAAATTCAATAACCTATTTAATTAATGCCACAGCCTCTCAGGGGCTGATAGTGCACATTTGGGAACAATAAATCGAGTTAATGTTTTCTCCACATGCAAGAGTAAACTGTACCCAAGGAGAACTAATTTGCCCAATATTACACTGTTTTAATGGTAGAGCTTGTTCCTGGATCATGACACATAGTCTGATTTTCCTTCCATCAGCAGGACCACACTGCACTGTGATTATATATCTAGAAATACACGACTATTGCTGCTATTATTTTGAAAAATATGAAATTGCCAACGGTTGACTATTTTTGATCTTCAGAAACTCCAACTGTATGTAGTTTAACCTAATCCTGAAGTAACTTCTCCCATATGTTTTGGAGCTGTATTAGTCTGTTCTCACACTGCTATAAAGAAATACCTGAGATTCAGTAATTTATAAAGTAAAGAAGTTTAATTGGTTCATGGTTCTGCAGGCTGCACAGGAAACAGAAGCATTTCAGCTTCTTCTCATCTTCTGGGGAGGCCTCAGGAAACTTATAATCATGGCAGAAGGTGAAAGAAAAGCAGGTATGTCTTACATGGCCAAAGCAGGAGCAAGAGAAAGAAGGGGAGATACTACACTCTTTTAAACAAACAAATCTCACAAGAACTCTCTCACTATCAGTAGAGTAGCACCAAGGGGGAAATTCACCCCCACTATCCAATCACCTCCCATCAGGACCCACCTCCAACATTGGGGAATACAATTTGACATGAGATTTGGATGGGCATACAGATCTAAAGCATAACAGGAACTTAGACCATTTTTTCTAGAGTCATAGTTTCCAACACCTGAAGTATTACACCTGAGTCTGATAATTCATGTGATTATTTTTATGGTATCCATATACAGGATTAAATCATATAGAATCATATCACTATGTGGAGATACATCTCTGAAACTGGGAGCACCAAAAAAATTGAGAGCAGGTGAATCAGTGTTCTATATGGTCATTTATAACCTTTGTCTCTATGGAGGAGGTTCTTGATTGTGATTTCTTACCTGAAATCAACACAGAATTAGAGATGTCTTGTTTATTTCTTTGTATTGGTTTTCTTAGCATTCTTTGCAGTGGCCGTGTTAGTAGGAAGACTTGGGTCTAGAGCACTCATCCCCCAGCCTATACTCACTCATGCCAACCAGGTACAACTACTAAACTAACAGCATGTTGGTTCACTCTTTAGAAAATAATCAAATAATTTTCTGCAAAGCTGGGGTGGGGGATTATAAATCTATCTACCTAGGGAGAGGTACCAAGGTTAATGGTTTAATAGTCATGAGAGATTCCAGAAAGGGCAAGATGGCTGAGGATACATACAAGTATAGCAGCTCACCATTCACAGAACAAATCGTAATATATTAAAAAGTCATGTAGTGGGAATTATTGCAATTATTTTTCAAACCTTTTGGTTATGTCAATTAGAAAGTCTCAGCTTGATGAGTCTTTCTGCCATTAATATCCTAATATTGGTTAACAGTATTCCAGAAAAAAAAAAAAAGCTAACTAGTAGGCTCTGTGGGTGACAGTACTGGCTTACCATTGTGTCATTTCATTTGTTTTAAAACTGATGTCTATTCGTGCCAAATAAGACTCATTTTTTGACTTGCATACAATGATATAACATTTGTTTAACAATATATTTATTTAAATTTAAAAGGTAAGCCAAATATTAAAGATGAGAAAATAATAAATTTGAGAAGCTTTCCTTAGACTACATCTCAAACCTAGTGATCAGCAGGTATAGTTTGCCTCCTAGGACACAGCTGGACATTTTGTACCAACATTTTAGTTGTAATAATATAGGTGTTTAGAAGGCAGAAATCAGGGTGACAGAAGTCTTGCAATCCGAGTAATATTTCTACTTCAAAAGAAAGTTCCACGAGACATGTATAGAGATGAATCTTCTGTTTTGTTTTTGTAAATGTTTTTTAAAGTAAAAGGTACATATTTTAATTACATAACCAAACACATTTTTACAAATGGAGCCACCTGTGTAACCACTGCCCAGACCACTACATAGAGCATGACCAACACTCTAGAAACATTCCAAGTTCTTCCTTCCCCCTAGAGTTAACCACTATTCTTATTTTTCTCACAACAGATTAGATTCCCTCTTTAAATTTTTCAAATGGCATCATTCATTATGTATTCTATGGTGATTATTTTTTGTTTAACATTTTATCTGTGAGATTCACCCATGTTATTGCATGTAGCAGTGTGGTTGATCCATTTTCATTTTTATAGCATATTCTATATTACACAAATATCCCATAAATCGCCATTCTAATAGTGATGGACACAATGACTTGCCTCCATTTAGGAATGCTATGAACATTTCTCCACATATTTTCTGTGAACATGTATGCTGCTTTCTGCTGAGTGTACATGCTTGGGAGTACAAGGCTGTTAGATGATGGAGTAGGCAAATATTCAGCTTTAGTCAACCTTGCTCCATCATTTACACTCCCATCAGCAATGTATGAGAATTCTATTGTACTTTATTCTCACTTGGTATTGTTAGGTTTGGGGTTTTGTTTAACCATTCTTAAGGGTGGATACACTCAATTCTAAGCATTTGCTCATTAACAGTAGTATGTTTGTAAGAATTTAATATTCACTGATTGTTTTTTCCTAGAATCCAACCGTTACACAGATAAAGGGAAGACTGGATTCTATTATATTTTGAACTGCCAAGAGTTGTTCACTTAGATAGCAACATCACTTTTGGTCTTTGAGTCTGTAACAAAACCACCATCCCTGTATCAGCTTGCATTTGCCACGTGCACAGCATTTCCATGGAGAGAAATGACTATAGGAATGACTATTCATTTTGTATGCTAAGATCTATTCCTGAGTTTGCCTGAGGATTTATGTATTGAAAGATATTAGAAGTTCACCAAATTACTTTCCTTTTATTGTTCTTTTGTTAGGACATCTAAGACATTGTAATTATTATTTTAATTAGTGTGCAGTTATTTATATACACATATACACATTTCAGGAAAGTGAAGAGGACTTTATACAATATTTCTTATTAAAAATGGCATGATTTGTGAAATGATGTGAAATTAAAGCTACATAGGAGAAAAAATCCTAGTGTTTTATATCACTGTAGGATGACTGTAATTAACAATAATATATGGTTTCAAATAGCCAGAAGGAGGATATTAAATATTCCCAACACAAACAAATGATACATGTTCAAGATGATGGATATGCTAATTACCTGATCTGATCACTATACATTATATACATCAAAACATTACTATGTAACCCATAAATATGTACAATCATTATATGTCGACTTTAAAAGTAAAAGAAAAAATGGTATGTTGATTTGATAGGGTTGAAATCTCTGCTCCAACCAATATAACTGCTCCTTTGATTGTAAGTCATTTGGAGGTAAAAAAAAGTGGGAGAAAACATGATATCCAAGGGAATCTTGTGAATTAATATTTTTTGGGAAAAAAAAAATCCAGTCTAATGCTTATTTGTAAGACCTGATCCCTTCATCCATTTTCAGGCCTCAGTTGTCATCTGCCACATTTTTCATGGTCCCTTCCAAATCAGTCCAAAACAGTACATGGCATTGTATGGACAGTGATTTAATAATTCCTCTGCAATTAGGGATAATTGTTACCCTTAGCCACTCACCAGTCTGACTTGAAATACCCCTATGAAGCATTCATGTATATGCTGCCAAAATGACTATGTTCAGGGACAGCATTTTGTAAAAGTTAGAACTTGCTCTATTATAATTTCAAGATTTCCCATGAGATCATAGATAAAGGAGATATGAAGCCTCAATACTGTCTATGTGACTCCTCCAGGAACAACTCTGTCAAAACACTTTCTCTTTCAAAAAAAAATCATGTTAAATATTCTTAACTCACTTTAAATGGCTGCCCATGGAAAGTCTTCCTGGTATTACGCAGACAAAATACACTGCAAGGAAATCTAATAGTCCTAGAAAAATGACAAATGATCCAAAGCCCTGGTAAGGATTTCGTTAATTTGATTATTATGGCTGGGTAATGTTTATGCAGGCATATGTCTGACTGAGTAAAACAGTGAAACAGTGGAAACCTAGACTGGAAATTTCCAGCGAGAGAAAGAGAGATCAAGAGGAACCATTGTAAATGAAACTGATGCTACGGCCATAGAAGTACGTTGATCACCTGAAGTCATGCTGTTTTCTTAATACATAAAGCCTCAGTTGTACAGAATGAAAGTAACTCCCTCAGTTGTACAGAATGAAATTAACCCCAAAACCTTCAATTTGACTAGGACTTCTAATATTTAATTTTAGAGAAAAATAGTTGAATTACAAAATAAACAAAAAACAAAAAGGAACAATTAACAGAGATTTTTTTGCCCATGACAAGAAAGAAGAAATCAGGAGGCACACTTTTCAAATGTATGCATAACACCGCTAAAATACTATATACCAGAATTGGGATCCAAAGTGGTTCTGACAAGCTGAATCTCCGGACCAGCGGTTCAGAACCCTGGCTGTACCTTATTATCAGCTGGGGAGCTTTAAAAGACCAACTATGCCTGGGACCTACCCTCAGAAGTTCTAATTTAATTAATCTGGGTTAGGGCCCAGGCATCAGTAGTTTTCAAATACTCCCCAGGTGATTTTAAAGTGTAGTCAGGGTTGAGACCACTGCTTTACAGCATGCCGAGGTTCGCTTTTATAAAGGGTCTAATACTATGACTGTCGGAAGTAAGTGATGGACAGGCGACTGAGAGAAATTAATACGATACAGGACACAACTGCTGTCTTAGATTGGAAAGAAGATTCAGGTACATAGCCAAAATCCACAGGTAATAATGATGGATAACATCATTGAGTGTTTTTGGTTGTTGTTTTTTTTTTTTTTTTTTTTTTTTTTTTTTTGAGATTGAGTCTCGCTCTGTCGCCCAGGCTGGAGTGCAGTGGCGCGATCTCAGCTCACTGCAAGCTCCGCCTCCCGGGTTCACGCCATTCTCCTGCCTGAGCCTCCTGAGTAGCTGGGACTACAGGCCCCCGCCACCACGCCCGGGTAATTTTTTTGTATTAGTGGTAGAGACAGGATTTCACCGTGTTAGCCAGGATGGTCAGGATGGTCTCAGTCTCCTGACCTTGTGATCCACCCGCCTCAGCCTCCCAATGTGCTGGGATTACAGGCGTGAGCCACCGCACCCAGCCCATCATTGAGTGTTTTTCACAAGCCATACACTGGGCCAAGGTGAAAAACCACAGAATAGTAAGCTCCCTTGCATTAAAAAACAAACAAACAAACAAAAAACAGCCAGGCATTGTGGCTCATGCCTGTAATCCTAGCACAATGGGAGGCCAACGTGGGCGGATCACTTGAGGTCAGGAGTTTGAGACCAGCCTGGCCAACATGGTGAAATCTTGTCTCTACTAAAAATACAAAGATTAGCTGGGCATAGTGACCTGTGCCTGTAATCCCAGCTATGTCTGAGGCTGAGGCACGAGACAGGAGAACTGCTTGAACCCGGGAGACAGAGATTGCAGGGGGAGGTTGCAGTGAGCCAAGATCCAGCCACTGCACTCTAGCCTGGGGCAACAGAGCAAGACTCCATCTTGGAAAAAAAAAAAAAAAGGATAGATAGATGATACATAGATGCATGAATACACATGGAACGTCTAGTGAAGGATGCCTAAGAAAGTAAATGATGGTTACCTCTGGAATGTAGGGTAAGAGGAAGACTCATTTTTATTTTACAATTGTATAATAATCTGAACTTTTATTTTTACTATATGTGTTATAATGATTTTTAAATATTATTTATGGCTCCCAATTCGTTCCATCTGTTTTATATTTTTCTGACAAAAACAGGATTATTTTTAGACAATGCCCTTTGTCCATTGCTCATTCCTTATACACACCTAAAGTGAGTTCTGCTAATTATCCCTGATACTTTGAACTGACACTGAGATTGGGACTTGCTGAAGATAAGGCCAATCCAAAATGTTCTAACTGGGAATATTTTCCCAAAGGAAATTCAAGCTTGGGAGTGGGCTACCTAGGGCAGAGTTATAGATACCTTGGGGCTGTCCAGTTATACTGTATGTGTGTGGGGTTGGTGGATGGGCTAGAGAGAAGCCTATGACTGCTGTGAGGTGAGATGATAGGGATAAAATAGAATAGCCATTAGCTTGCAAACCCTCCTCTTTCTGTAGCTCCCTTGGGTTGCCAAAGCTCTATAAAACTTTCAGCTCTCTAGTCCATTGATCAAGTCCACCTTTGATGTTTTTGTTAAACATACATCCCTAGAGCAGAAATGTAGGCAATACTAGCGGTGGAAGAAGAACAGACTGCCCAGCCTCTCCCTCCAACCTCCTTACTCTTTCACTTAGGAGTCTCCTTGCTCCAAATTACCCAGCAGCAAAACTACCTTTCCTTTCATAGAGTAGAGAAAGCACCAGTCCAGAGAATAAGAACACCTGGGATCTACTGCTAATTTTATTGTGTGGTTGCATAACCTTAGGCTACACACTTTACCTGTGAAAGGAGGACACTTAGAAGGATGAATTCCAACATTTCACCTGTGTTCTACATCTTTAGATGATGCTTGTATTTAGTAGATCATTAGCCTTCATAATGGCTGATAATATGTTCCCAACTTCAGTCTACTTGAAATCTAGACCCAGAAGAGAGAAATAATGTAGAGTCCCATGTAATGCAGGCACCAAATAGCACCTTACGAAATGGCTTTCTGCACTCATCCGCTAGACAATCAATTATTCTTCTCAGTTGTCCACCAGGCCCGGAGAGGTAGAAACACAAACCATTACAATGTCTGTATTGCCACAATAAAATATGGTGTTGTGGCCGGGCGCGGTGGCTCAAGCCTGTAATCCCAGCACTTTGGGAGGCCGAGACGGGCGGATCACGAGGTCAAGAGATCGTGACCATCCTGGCTAACGCGGTGAAACCCCGTCTCTACTAAAAAAAAATACAAAAAACTAGCCGGGCGAGGTGGCGGGCGCCTGTAGTCCCAGCTACTCAAGAGGCTGAGGCAGGAGAATGGCGCAAACCCGGGAGGTGGAGCTTGCAGTGAGCTGAGATCCGGCCACTGCACTCCAGCCTGGGCGACAGAGCGAGACTCTGTCTCAAAAAAAAAAAAAAAAAAAAAATATGGTGTTGTATTCCAAATACTGAATGTTCTTCTTATATTTAAAGGTTTTATAGGTGCCTGTTCAGATTTATCTGAATTCAGAAAATATAATAAACAAAACTGCAGAAATATGTAAGTTGCCTTGGGATCCTCACTTCATATTCTATTAGTAAAGTGTAAAGGAGAAATCAAGTCCTTTTCAAACAAAAAGTCTTAATCGTTTTGAAATTTTCTTTCTAACATGACAGCTATAACTTAGATTAAAAAGTGTGTGAGAAAGAATCATTTTAATGACTTGACTAGAAGAGGGACAGTTTATTGAAGAGATGATTAGTATAAATAAATCAATTTTATTCTTGAGAAAAACAGATACCAATAAATTCATGTTCATGCATTTTAACAAAATTGTATATTAAGCGTTTTCACAAGAAACATCATTACCAATTAAATGGATTTTAGTTTCCAGAATTTTATCAGAAGTTATCATCTGATCCAAAGGAGAAAATACTAAAATGGAATCAAAGGAAAAATCACATCGTGATTTACAACTCATATTTTCTGATCAGACTTACAAATCCAGCTAAAGTGTTTAATCAATATAGAGCACTTAAAAATGATGTCAGTTATAGAATGGTTTTACCTGAAAGCAGTGCTTAAGCTAATTTCCTGTTAAAAAATAAAGTAAAATTTTTTTAAAAAACCTTCTCTTTAGCATATATTTCTCTAAATTGAATCTAATGCCTAAGACGTTGCATCAAATTTAACCTGCTTCTCTAATTCTTATTGAAGAAGCTGCATAAAATACAAGAATAAATATTCAAATACATAGCTGCCTACGTACTTACAGGCTGATTTGTGGGACTTTGAATGGACAGGGCCTCTGTCTTTGCATTTAGATGCCCGTATTTCACTTGGACTTATCAGAGGTAACCAGCAGCTGCTGGGAATACCTCAGTTATTTTCCAGGTATATGGCACTGAATCAAGAGCATTCACTTTCCTCTATGTTGATGTTTAGAAATTAGGCCACTTTCGTTCAAATATAGAAAAGTGAGAAGGCTTCTGGCCTAAGTCAGTGACATCATGAAGGGTACAAATAGAGTAGAAACAAATCGAGTCACTAAAACTTGGACTTATCGGCTTTAAGGTCATCTCTTAAAGTTGAAAAATGTCAGTTAGAATGACTAAAAGAAAGTACAGCTTTGAATAGTCAATAGCAAGTATACCAGGCTGATGGGACTAATAAGAAAAAAAAAAAATAGAGTTTCTATAGGCATTTAGATTAATCTATTGATGATTTAGCCGCAAAGTAGTTATTAGGGAAAATTTGTGATTTTTTTTTTTAGATCAATATTAGTAGTTGTATCAGGTACTTGACATGAGAGTTTTTCCTTTATTTCTCACAAATCTCCGAACAAGTATTTCTATCTTTAGTTTACAAATAATGTAAAGGTCAAAAGGTTAAGTAACTTGCACTAGGTCATATGGTAAGTAATGGAGATAGGATTGGAACTGAATTCAATCTGGTTCCAGAGCCCATAAGCTTTCTTTTCAGTTAGTCTGCCACTTAAAGAGTAGAGACATCTCTGAAACACAAAATACTTTTTGGGACCACTGTCAGATACAATTCTCTATGGCTGCAATGCTGTAATAGCTAAAACCACGAAACCTTGTTGTCTTCAAATAATAAATATGTATTGTTGCCCACCAATCTGTGGGTCAGGTGTGGAAGCTTTACTGGTCTTGGCTAGACTTGGCTAATCCTGTCTCATTGTATGTTTGTGGTCAACTAGCAGGGAGACTGATTGGTCTAGAATTATCTCAGCTAGGATAATTTATCTCTTTTCCACATGGTCATTTGTCTTTCCATAGGCTTGCCTGGGATTGCTTTTATCACAAAGAGTTATAAGAAGGAGAATGGAAGCAGGTAAGGCCTCTGGACACCTAGGTATGGAACAGACATGATACTTCTGCAATATTTTATTGTCAAAGGCAAGTCAAAAAGTCAAATCACATTCAAAGGAGGAGGATCAAGATTCTACCTTTGGGCTGGGCACGGTGACTTACGCCTGAAATCCCAGCATATTGGGAGGGCGAGGCAGGTGGATCACCCGAGGTCAGGAGTTTGAGACCAGCCTGGCCAACATGGCAAAACTTCATCTCTACTAAAAATACAAAAATTAGCTGAGTATAGTGGCACGTGACTGTAATCCCAGCTACTCTGGAGGCTGAGGCATGAGAATCGCTTGAATCCGGGAGGCAGAGGTTGCGGTGAGCCAAAATGGCACCACCGCACTCCAGCCTGGGTGACAAAAGCGAAACTCCATCTCAAAAAACAAACAAACAAAAAAATTCTAACTTTGTATAGGAAGAGCTGCAAAGACACATAGCAAAGGGCATGTAAAAAAGCAATTAACAGTTAGAGCCATTTTTGCAATGAATCTACCACAGAGATTTAAAAAAAAAAAAAAAAAAAAAAAAAAAAAAAAAGCAATGTAAACCAGGACTGTTTCCTCGTCTATTTGTTTACTCATTCAATAAATAGCAATTGATCCCTACTACAGCTAAAGCACCTTACCAGTACTAAGAATTCCAGTGGTGAATAAAACAGATAAAAATTCCTCTCCAAATGAAGTTTACATTCTAAAAGGAAGACAAGCAGTATGCAAAAATAAATACTTAAAATTGTTAGTGTATGCATTAGTCAACTCAGACTTCCATGAACAAAGTCCAATAGACTGAGTCATTTAAACCTAGAAACTTATTTTCTCACAGTTCTGGAGGCTGGAAATCCAAGATCAAGGTGTCAGCAGGTTTAGTTTCTGGGGAAGCCTCTCTTCTTGGCTCGCAGATGGTCGTCTTCTCAACTGTGTCCCCACATGTTGTTCTCTGTGTGTGTGCTCCTGGTATCTCTCTCTCTTCCTACGAGGACAGCAGTTATATAGAATTAGAATCCCACCCTTATGACCTTATTTAAACTTAGTTATCTCTTTAAAGTCCTATCTTTAACATTGGGGATTAGACCTTCAGCATATGAATTTGGCAGGTAAAGGACACAATTCAGTCCATACAGTATATTTGATAATAAAATATCACTAAGAGAAAAACACAGGATGTGAGATGAAAACTGTTGGCTGTGGAAAACTTTATATAGACTAGCCAGGAGATACCTCACTGAGAACATGACATTTGAAGGGTGGATCTGGTTATGTGACTATCAGAGAAGAACATTTCAGGCAGAGGAAACAATAATTTAAAAAGCCTCAAAGAGTCCCCAGGGCAGTGTCTGCCTGGTTTACATAGAGGCGTAGCAGGAGAGGCCTGATGCATTAGAGTGTGGGGTGAAGTTTAAAGTGATCCATATCAGACAGATCATAGTGAGGATTTGGCTTTTACTCAGAAATGCAATGAATAATCATTAGAGGCTGGAGAGCAGAAGATTTAAATAACCTGATTCATGCTTCCTGACTTAACAAAATAGATGGTTGAGAGTAACCTAGGTGAACAGTTAGGAGCTGTGGTACTGGTGAGGTTGGTGAAAACGAAATGAATTCTAGTTATATTTAGAACCTAGCCCTACAGGTTGTGCTGACAGAGCAGGTATGGGTTGTGATAGAAATAGATGTTGGTATGGTCTGAATGTCTCCCAAAGTTTATGTGTTAAAAACATATGGAACAATGTGGAAAGGTGGGATTTTAAAGAGGTAATTAGGTCGTGAGGGCTCTGCCCTCACAAATGGACCAATGCTGTTATCATAGGAGTGGTTTCCCTCTCTTGCTCACCTGCTTTCTTGCCCTTCTGCCTTCCGCCATGGGATGACACATTAAAAAGGCCCTCAAAAAAATGTAGACCCCTTGACTTTGGACTTCCCAGCCTCCAGAGCTGTGAAGAAAAAAAATCTCTATTCTTTATAAATTACCCAGTCTCAGATATTTTGTTATAGTTACACAAAAGGGACTAAGACAGAAAATTAGTACTGAGAGTAGGGTTGTTGCTATAACAAATACTTGAAAATGTGAAAGTGACTTTGGAACTGAGTAATGGGTGGAGGTTGGAAAAATTTGGAAGAGCAGCCTAGAAAAAAGCCTCGATTGCCATAAACAGAGTGTTAAAGGTGATTCTGGTGATGGCTCAGAAGAAGACAAAAGCTATAGGGAGAGCCTAAATCTTAGGGTTACTTACATGGTTGTGATCAGAATTTTCATAGAAATACGGACAGTAAAGCCCGTTCTGATGATGTCTTAGATAAAAATAAGAAAAATAAAGTATTGAAAATTGGAGTAAAGGCCATCCTTGTTATAGAATTGCAAGGAATTTGGTGGAATTATGCCCATGTCCTAGCACTTTGTAGAAAGTAGAACGTAAGAGCAATGAACTACAATATCTGGCAGAAGAAATATCTAAGCAGCAAAGCATTCAATTGCTGCAGGGCTTATTTTTGCCACTTACAATAAAATGAGATAAAAGATAAATGACTTAAAAGCAGATCTTATAATTAAAAGGGAAGCAGAATGGAAAGACTTGGAAAACTCTCAGCTTGACCATGTAAGAATAAAAAATTTTGTTTAGAAGAGGACACTAAGGGTGGAGCCAAGCAACCATTTGCTAAAGATACTAATATGACTAGAAGGAAGCCAAGTTCTATTCATCAAGACAATAGGAGAATGACCCCAAAGTTATTTCAGAGATTTTCAAGGCCAGCTAAAACCTTGAGGTCAAGGTTTCCAGAGAGACATTTGTAGGACCTCAGCATTCGAGGACCTGCACATTGGAACTCTGCTCCCCAAATTCCAGTGCAGCACTCCTCGGCTGCCCCAGCTGTGGCTCAGGTAGGCCCACGTGCAGCTCAATCCACCACTCTAGAAGGTATAAGCCATAAGCCTTGGCAGTATCCATGTGGTTCTAATTCTGCAGGTTTTGTAGAATGCAAGAGCTCTGCAGCCATGGCAGCCTCCACCTAAATTTCAAAGAATATCTTGGACAGCCTGGGGGCCCGAGCAGAGGCTCTGTCATGGGGACAGAGCCACCACAAAGAGTCCCCTGTAGGGCAATGCCTAGTGGAACTATGAGAGCCGGACAGCCCCCAAGATCCCAGAACTGTAGGGCTACCAGCAGGCAACTCCAGCTTGGAAAAGCTGCAGGCATGATACTCTAACCTGTGAGTCTGAGCCAAGAAAACCCACAGGGGCAAGGCTTCCTGAGCCTTGGGGGCCCAGCTCTCACCCCGATGTGCTCAGGATTCAGGTCATGGACTCAAAGTAGATTATTCTGGTGTCATAAGATTTAATATTGTTTTCCCTCTTAGGTTTTGGACTTACTGGAGATCAGTTATTCCTGTCTTCTTGTTTATTTCTTCCTTTTAAAATGGGAATGTTTTGTTTTTAGAGAGACAGGGCCTTGCTCTGTCACTTAGCAGACTGGAGTGCAGTGGCACAAACATGGTTTACTGCAGCCTTGACCTTCTGGGCTCAAGGAGTCCTCCCACTTCAGCTTCCTGAGTAGCTGGGACTATAGGCATGTGCCACCACACCCAGCTAATTTTTATATTTTTATTTTTGTAGAGACAGGGTCTCACTATGTTGCCCAGGCTGGTCTCAAGCTCCTGGCCTCAAGTGATTCCCCCTACCTCAGCCTCCCAATGTGCTGGAATTACAGGCATGAGCCACCCAACCCAGCCAGGAATGGTTTTCCTATGCCTGTCCCACCGTTGCATTTTGAAAATATGTGAAACTTGTTTAGTTTCATGGGCTCACAGAAAACTTGCCTCAGGATGCATTGTGCCTTGATCTTATTCATATCTGATTTAGATGAGACTCTAGACTTTGGACTTCTTAATTTTTTTTTCTACAAGTTAAGACTTTTGGAGCTATTGAGATAGAATGAATATATTTTGCATGTGAGAAGGACAAGAATTGGGCCAGAAACAGATTGGTACGGCTTGAATGCGTCCCCTAAAATTTGTATGTTGGAAACTTAACTTCCCATGCAGTAGTGTTGAGAGATGGGACTTTAAAAAGGTGTTTCGGTCATGAGGGCTCCTTCCCCACGAAGGGATTAATGACGTTGTTGCAGGAGTGAGTTCCTCCTAAAAGGATAAGTTCAGCCCCTCTGTCTTTCCTTTCTCTTCACACATGGTCTCTTGCTCTTCTGCCTTCTGCCATGGGAAGACACAACAAGAAGGCTCTTGCCAATTATGGGCCCCTGGACCTTGGACTTCTCAGCTATCAGAACGGCAAGAAATAAATCTTGTTTTTTATAAATTACCCAGTCTTAAGTATTTTATTATAGCAGCACAAAAGGGAGTAAGACAATATCAAAGATGATAAGATGTTTGGCCTGGGTAAGATGAAGGAATAAAATTGCCATTAATGAAATAGGGAAGATTATTTTTAAAAAAAAAAAAAAGGAAAAATCATTATTATTCACTGGTTTGTTTTGTTTGTTTAGATGGTTGTTTTTATTTGCCTGATGGGTGATAAGAATATCAATAGCTCAGTTTTGGACATTTATTGTTAAGATGGCTGTGCCTGGGGTCCTCAAGACTGTCCCTAGCTTCAAAGATTCATTGAAAGAACTCACAAGATACAGAATATAGTTATACTCATGGCTAGGATTTACTACTGCAGAAGGATACAAAGTAAAGTAAACAAAAGGAAAAGGCACATGGAATGAAGTCCAGAGGCAACTAGGTACAAGTTTCTAAGACTCCTCTTCAGCCGGGCATGGTGGCTCACACTTGTAATCCCAGCACTTTGGGAGGCCGAAGTGGGCAGATCACGAGGTCAAGATTTCGAGACCAGACTTAACCAACATGGTGAAACCCCGTCTCTACTAAAAATACAAAAATTATCCGGTCGTGGTGGCACACGCCTGTAATCCCAGCTACTCAGGAGGCTGAGGCAGGAGAATCTCTTGAACCCATCAGGCGGAGGTTGCAGTGAGTTGAGATCACGCCATTGCACTCTAGCCTGGGTGACAGAGTAAGATTCTGTCTCAAAAGAAAAAAGAAAAAAAAAAAAAAAAACCAACAACAACACTCCTCTTCTAGTGGAAACACACAGGACAAACTTAATTCCTTCCTCTGGCAACAAGTTGTGGCAACATCTGCAAAATGTTGTGCTATGAGGGAAGGTCATTAGAGGTGCAATGCCCAACATTTGTATTAAAGGCTGTTCATACAGGCACCCTCTGCCGGGCATGTACCAAAATCATAGACTCTCAAATGGAAATGACATGTTCAGTATAAACCACACTGTTTGTACAAACAATTTAGACACAGCGAGTCACTCTTATCAGTTAAATGTGGACTGGGAACACTTTGAAAGCCAAGTTCCAGTGCCAACCAAAGGTCAACCATTCAAGCAAACCTTTCTAAAGATCATTGCCTCAGGTTTGCTGTTTTAACTCTTTTCTGCACAATATCCTTTAGCCATATTAGTGTAGATATCAAGTAGAAAGTTGTCTATACATATTTTTAGTCCAGGGAAAAATCCTGGGCTGAAGATATGCATTTGGGATTCATCAGCATAAAGATAGTATTTAGTAATGAGACTAGCTAAGGTCTCCTAAGGAGGAGAACAATGGACGTTCACAAACCAAACTCTGGGGCCCGTTAACATTTATAGGTCAGAGAGATAAGAAGGAACAAGTAAACAAGGGGAGAAAAAAGAAACAAGAAGCTGCTAAGTAGGTAGAAGTAGAAAAATAAGATGAGTAAGACCCTAAGCCATCCTGGAAACGAAGAAAATGTTTTATAAACTACAACTCAAGTTAGATGAGGAGTGAGAAATGATGCCAGATTACGTGTTGATGCTTACAGATAATCCACAGCATTTATTTGAAACATTTTGGAAATACTTAGCTAAGTATGCCCCTGGCTCTTTAGTTCCTACAGTGCATTGTATGAAGATTGGAAATATATAGATGGTTGATCAAAATAAATAAAGCAAGCATAATCCTGGCACTACTTACTCTGTCTCCATCAATCAGCCCTCAATGAGCACTTGAAGAAGTCAGTTACAGAGAAACTAGTCTTAGGATCATTCAGGACCAAATGGAAAGAGAGCTGTCTGCATGTAAAGGAAGAATAGTCCCGCTAAGTGGAGAAGGAAGAATGAAGATACAAGCTACTAAATGACTTAATGCATTCAAATTCCTTTGTCTAGTGTCTGGCACTGTAAATGCTACCATATTTATCATATTTATCATCATTAACAATAGAAAAAACATCAGCTTTCTCCAGAACTGATCTAGCTAAAACAAATCTCACAAAAAGAGAAATGAATCACAATATGATTTAGACTTTCCAGGTCTTCAAGAACCAGACACTGCATTCTTATTCTATACCAAATCCCAGTATAACACTCTGCCTACCCCAAATACTCTACACTTGGTATCCCTGAAATTACTTATACCATCTTCTTTTACAAAACAGAATTCTGTCGATTTTTGTTCTGATTCTAGCCAATTTACAAAGTCCCAGCTTTATTTGTTTATCGGACTGGCTACGTTTTACTTTTGGGACATCTCTAAGAACCTGAGTGCTTCGTTAAACATTGCACTGGAGACACCTAATACTACTCCCACCTTGCACTTAATATGTCCCCCAGTAACCGTAGATATTCAGACAATAAATGAAAGAACTAAAGAATTGGAATCATCCACTGAAATTGATTTTTTTTCTTTCCTTTTTTTGTCTCCTCCTCTTTCCTTCTCTCTCTCTCTCTCTCTCTCTCTCCTTCCCTCCCCCCTCCCTCCCTCTCTCTCCCTCTCTTCCTTCCTCCCTCTCTCTTTCTCTCTGTCTCCTTTATTTCTCTTTGTTCTTTATTTTTCTCTCTTCTTGTTGCAGTTGCAGGGAATTTTATGATATATTCATCATTAGACTTGGGCAGTCAGGTAGAGTGCCCAAGGATCACTATAAACTCTAACATATTTTAGAGCAGTGACTTTGAAATTGTGGGTTGCAACTCATTAATGGATTGTAACATCTTTTACATATTTTATTAAGTGGAATACAATAAAATAGTTTAGCCTACGCTAGTCTAGAAGAGAAATAAAAAGAAAAGAAAATCCCACAGTGGATTTTATATAACAGTAAGAGTAAACACTGTTTCCTGGAATTTTGCTTGAGTCAGTGTGTGTGTGTGTGTGTGCATGTGCACGTGTGTGTGTATACTAGGTAGAAAAGAAAGAAAAATGTATTTCATGTTTGGTCATGGTTCAAAACATTTGAGAAACACCACTCTAAAGACATGGTAGGAAATGATCATTTTGTAAAGCATAAGACCATTGTCTTTACAATCAGCTTAACCCAAAGACACAAATATATAATGTAGAAACAATGCATAATAAATACTCCTGCTGTGATTTCCACACAGGTTCCAGAAGCTGCAGAAAGCCCACTGTATGAGGTCTCATCCTGCTGCTGCCATAAAATGCCAGGCTTACATTTCATTCGAGTATTTTCACAATGCACAATTGGTTCCTGTTACTATCTGGATCAGAGCTGGTAAACATTCCCAATTCATAACAGTAGGCTTAGCATTTTTATTCAAACCTCAATGGATCCTCACACTTTTTGAGCAGCATTTGTGAACATCTTGTGTATGATTAGTATGTTATCTGGCTGGAAAGACAGTTTGAGGTCTGGATGGAGACATATGCCAAATCCAATTCCCTAACAGGAGGCTTATTTGACATAAATTTTGCAAATCAGACTTGGTACAGCATCGAGTTAGTGATGTATTGTTTGCCTTCAGACACAAGAGCTCCTAAGAAGTCAGAGGCTAGTTACGGTATGTGGGAAAGATCACAAAATTCCGGACCAAATATCCAGCTCTTCCTCTACAGACTTGCTTCCTGGAAGTGCTTGAGATTTATCTACCTCTCAAATTTCCAAACTGATGCCCAGGTCCAAATGAGGGCTGCTGCTGTCTTGTTTTCTGTGGCTGAAAGAGCTGTATAACTATTTAAAAACTGGGTGATTTCACATGAAATTCATATCTCTAACTTTTCTTTTTATTGTATTTTTTAATTGACAAAATGATAGTTGTACATATTTATGGGTACAATGTTATGTTTTACTTCATGCATACATTGTGGAATGGTTGACTCAAGCTAATTAGCATATTCATCACCCCATCTACTTACCATTTATTGTGATGAGAATATTTAAAATCTACCCCTTTATTTTTGAAATGTGCAGTACATTATTACTAACCATAGTGACCATGCCATGCAAAAGATTACTAAAATGTATTCCTTCTAACTCAAACTTTATATTTTTGGATCAACATCTCCCCTTTGCCCATTCGTACCCATCCCCCAGCATCTGGTAATCACTATTCTGCTCTCTACTCGTATGAGTTTGACCTATTTAGACTCCATATTTAAGTAAGATTTCTCTTTCTGTGCCTGGCTTATTTTATTTAGCATAATGTCCTCCAGATTCATCCAAGTTGTCACAAATGACAGGATTTCCTTTTTATCTTTTTCCTTCTTCTGGATAATATTCCATTGGGCATGTATATCATATTTTCTTTATCCATTCATCAGTTGATGTTATTCTTGGCTTTTCATAGAAAATATCAGAATATATAACAACTGGGCTGACATCTGTATTATGGCAGTGAGTAGCTGGGTCTCTGGAAGCAGTTATCTTGTTTACAAAGCAAACCTTCTCCAGGTGTTCAATACAAGAACATGCACCTACACCAGCTTCATTCTCTTGCTTTACTGGCCTGGTCTCACGAACATTTTAATTAGCTCTCCATAATCTACCAACATGCATCTAATTAGGGCAGACCACTTAGACATAAAGATGGGTAGGTACCACTGGAGGGGTTATGCCTGAAAAATAATTGAGTCAACAGTTTTTACAATTATCTTGTTTCTCATTCTAAGCACATAATTTCCTGTTCATTATACTTGCTCAGAAAATGAGTGTGGATGACTGTTTTACAGATAAACACAGTGGGCAGGGCACAACAATGGAAACCAGAAAGCCAAGTATTCTGGCAGGGAGAAGCCTGGAAAATATCATCATCATCCTCTCTTCCTACACAAGTACTTTCCTCACCCATGAATCCGGTTTCCATGCCACTGCTCTCTAAGTTGAAATAAAAAATTCAATTGTGTAATTTTCTAGGTGTCACTCCTTATAGAAAATTAAGGAGCCCAAATTATAATGTTAGAAGAATGCTACCTTCCTCTTCAATATTACCTAAATGCCTCACTGGTTCTTCTGAACAAGAAGCCTTTATTCATGCTCTGCAGCCCAAAATCACTTCCCTGATTCCCAGATTCGTTCAAATGCCCCCTCATCACAGGATTTCCCAGTCCTGATGCCTCTGCTGACAACTGCTCCCTTTTCTCTGGATCATGGTAGCTCATCCTGACTTTTCCACGAAACAATACTTATTATAAATTATTTTTCTTGATTATGCTTTCTGCACTGATTGATCAAATAAATATTAATTTGACATTTTTAAGACAGTAAACTAATCACTATTAAGCTTATAAATTGTATAAAACCCAGCCCTTACCTTCATAGAAGTGGCATCCAACTGTAAATAACACCCAATATTCACACAGTGACCAGTTAAAACTTGAGCACGTAATGAATAGGTCCCAAGAAAATGTCTACGAAATAAATTATTAAACACAGAAAGTGAATGACCGAATGAGTAAATAAGTAAACAGATGAACTGAGGAATGATGCGTTTTAGTGTCCTTAAAGTATTCATGCTTTTTAAAATGTGTTTATTTATTGAGACTGAGTTTTGCTCTTGTCACCCAGGCTGAAGTGCAATGGCCTGATCTCGGCTCATTGCAACCTCCGCCTCCTGGGTTCAAGAGATTCTCCTGCTTCAGCCTCCCGAGTAGCTGGGATTACAGAACATGCCACCACACCTGGCTAATTTTTGTATTTTTAGTAGAGATGGGGTTTCACTATCTTGGCCAGGCTGATCTCAAACTGCTGACCTCAAGTGATCCACCCGCCTCAGACCCCAAAAGTGCTGGGATTACAGGCATGAGCCACCGTGCCTGGCTGTTTTTATTTTTTTAAATTTTATGTTTGCACCATGGTGTGCTAAGCTACATTCACAGCCCTGAACTGCTCCAAATCTGAAAGTCCTATATTATACTATGCTGTATCTATAGCTTCCATGGTAACAATAAGTCCAGAATAAGAAAAGAAATGCAGCCAGACATGGATGAGAAAGCTTGGAGGATCAGGAATCCAGAGACTGTTTCTGAGTGCAGAATCTACAACTGTCTGCATGTAACTAAATTTTATGAGGATGGCTTATTGATCTAGGTTAAGTCTCAGTTTCCTCACATGCAGAGTAACAAGAGTAGATTAGGGCCAATTTCAAAATCATTCCAGCAGTTACTTATTATAATCCTAATTAGACCTGTGAGCGCTGGGGATAGGCTTTCCCTGACATTTAAAGCATCAGAAAAAAAAAAATGATAAATCCAAATGTATTTTTAAAAGAAAGAAAAAGAAAAAATTCAGCAGTTTTTGTTATTTGGAATTTTTACATCTAGCGGCTTCTGTTGCATAGTGCTAATAATCAGAAAATGCATCTTAACTTACAGATATAAAATGACAAACCTATGCTTTCATTCATGTTCTTTGGTCTGATCAATCAGGGTAGGGGCTTGCTGCTTCTTGAATTGGATTTGGATAATTTGACTTAGACTGTTTTTAAAAAAGGGGTAGACGGGTTTGTTTA
This sequence comes from Macaca thibetana thibetana, assembly GCF_024542745.1. NCBI lineage: Eukaryota > Metazoa > Chordata > Mammalia > Primates > Cercopithecidae > Macaca > Macaca thibetana. The sequence goes on along the minus strand of NC_065589.1, from coordinate 111,706,805 downwards.
TTCAACCCATACCTTGTTTACAGGAATGTAATAGGCAGTTCTAGAAACTATCCTAGAATGAGACTCATTATTAATAAGGGGAATAGATAAAGCAGGGATTCTTAAACATTAGCAAGTTTTAGAATTACCAGGAGGGCTGTTCAGACACGGACCGTTGGGTCCCACCCCCAGAGTTTCTGATTTGATGTCTTTGGAGTGGAACCCTGTAATTGTATTTGTTATTACTTCCCAGATGAGGCTGATGCTGGTAGTGAAGGAACCACACTTGAGAAGCACTTTTCTACAATATATTGCCTCCCTTGTTAGCTATTACTCACAGCTGCAAAAGACAAAGTCAGAATCCATCAGAGGAAAATAGATTGTATCCAATAAAACTAAAAGATTTCTTAGAATTTAACTGGCCCGATAATAGAAAGGCCCAGCTTTCATGCAGTGGGAGTCTTCCGAGCACCTGGAGATAAGATGGCCACCACCACTTAAGAATTCTAAAAATGGAAAGCCAAAATAAAAGACCTCTAAAGTTCTCGCAGCTCTAGGCTACTTCAAAATTTTGAATGAATGAGCATCAGAAAAAGTATATTCCATGTGCTTTATGCAGCAAATGTATGCACTAGCCCATACTTCCTTTTATTAATGTGAGCTTGATCTTCTCTGTAGTCATTGTTTTTAATGTACTTCAAAAATTGTTCTTTGCATCCACGGATTCAGAATGATGAGAAAGCAAGAAAACTGTGTTTGGAAGAAGCTTGCTTTTATCCATCTATTGCACACTTCAAATAAGCAGGGAGCTTAAAAAGGCCTTCACTCCCTTTAGTCTGTATCCTGACCGACAGAGAATAAAAAATTTAAATGAGAGAAAATCAATTATTGATCTGCATTCTTTTTTCTCAGACACTTTTGTGCAATTACACTATGCTAGAGTTTGCTTGGATTTCAACAGCATACATCTTATTGACTGATTTTGCTTTATTGAAATAAAATTCTAAAGTTATTAGATCTACTTTAACCCTTTGCCTTCAAGGAAATGTTGTTTATGCCAAGAAAAAAGCCAAGTTGTATCATAGCTCTTTTGGAATGTTTCTGTCCTTTTATGTCTGGAGAAAACACAAGCCTTTTTATGAAAGCCTTTTATGATATTTCTTTAGCAAGGAGAGACTTTGGCAGATTTTTAAATGTGTAAGTTACAGATTCAGCAAACTTGTCTAGCGGGCCACTTGTCTGTTTGAAGAATTTATTTATTGATCTTTTTTACTACTTTGCTCATCAGATCTTCATTGTCACACCCTATGTGTGTTTCAAGGGAGGAGACAAGCAGACGAGGAGTGTGTGTGCATTGCAAGTTTTGATGCAGACATGGGCATCCTTCTCTGTTGCCTCCTTTACATTTTCACTTGGCTAGAAAGAAGAGACTGCAGAACAGTGTGAGGCTCAAAATATTGACTGGATGATATAATATGAGATTCCCTTTTCATACACTAGGAAAATACATTAGAACCAGTAAGAGTGGCATAGAAGAGAAAAAGTGAAGGTGATGGTTGTGGGGTGATAAAGCCATGAAAAAATGCAGTGATCAGAAGAAGCAGGAGGAAAAGAGCTTCCAAGAAGCTACTTCTGGGCCCAAGACTTGAGACTTCAAATATATATTTTACATGTATATGCACATATATGTATTGTATATATGTACATGTGTGTATTACGTATTGCCAAACATTTTCAAGGAATTTCCCTATAGCACTACACTTTAAGTAGAACTGTATCCTTCCCTGAGAACTAATAATTTCCTAAGTAATTCAGCACACCTAATAGAATTATCAATAATTACCTAATATCATCCGATATCATCCAATATCCTAATACTTCCCAGCTCTCAAGACCTGAAACTTTTAATGACAGAAGCCTATCAATAAGCAATAGAAAAGGTATTTCCTCAAAGTTTAGTTAGGAACTTTGCTTTAAAGGTATCGATTGTAGCTGAGTATGATAAATGTTTTGTCCTGGAATATTTTAATTTTCTAATTCTGAATTGTATTTTAAAATAAATTTGTTTGGGAAAAAAGCAAAATAAAAAAGGTGGTCATTGGATATTTTTTGCCAATCATTTTTGTTATTCTTTCATTAAAAATTTGATTATTATCAATATGCTTATAAATACAAGGAGTTATATATTTTATATTTTGTTGATGGTAATATGCTATTACCAAGCCTTTATTGAACCGTGACAGTGAGAGTTCCCAAGAGACCCTACGATCAAGAATCTTGGGAAAATGTACCCATCCTTGGAAGAACATACCTACAAGCCCTTAACTGGGCATCGGTACAAAGCTGATAAAAAGAAAAAGACAGAGAAAACAATAGGAAACTTGTAATGACACCAAGAATACAAATAAATCAGCCTCACTGCCACAAAGCATTTCGAGGATGTAGATAAAGAATGAGTAAAAATTTAGGAAGCAGTCAAATCAAAAAGAAAAGATAAATATTTAAGGTGATGGGTATCTGTTACACTGATTTGATCTTTACACATTATATGATTGTATTGTTATCACATGTACACCAAAAATATGTACTTCTATTACATATCATTTAAAATTTTTAATTAAAAAATATACAAATGTCTGTGTTATTATTTTAAATGATTTAGCTAGACAATCAGGCACAAAGAAAATGTGATTCCTAATAACATACAACCAATCAAAAAGCTGTATGGTTTTTTTCCTCCATTGTTCACATAAAATATCGGTGTCAGTTAGTTTTTTGTGTGTCCCTGCTCTCTACAGACAGACCATCTTATACAACTTTGTATCTATCACATAACAAAGCAGCAGAAATGCCTTTTACATAGCGGGGACTCGACAAATACGTGTTGTCTTTCCTGGTAATAAGGATGAAAAACTTGATTTCTTTTTAACTCTTGTGATGCCAAATCTAGGCTACTAATAAGATTCCCAAGAGTCCTTGAGAACATTAACTTTTCTTTTTGAGAATTTCTGAGCTATAAAAGCAAATGAGCTCTTCATCTTTAATGAAAGGGGAATAGATGGTAAGTGTATTCTCACAGTAACCCAAAATTGCATTGAAGTGTCCCAGACTTTAAACAATGACAAAAAGTGCATTAACCACAAGATCAAGATGCCTAATCAATTTGCAAGCACATGGAAGGGCTCCAAATGATAGGTAATAACCAGCTTGACTTTGTGGCCAACAAATCATGTTAGACCAATTCAATTGCCGCCTCTGACAGAGTGTCAGACCTTGTATGCAAGAAGGAAGCGACAGGCATAGTATATTTTGACATCAGGGAGGCTTCTGACTCTGTTCCACATGACATGCTCATCAACAAGATAGGAAAATATGGCTTGCAGTCAGAGATGGATTAAATTGATTAGAACAGTGGCTAATTGGGAAGAGAAGGAAAGTCACAGAAGGAACAAAAACACAAGTGCAAAGCCAATATGCTGCTGCTTTGGGTCTGGATAAATTCAAGGGCAAACAAGTATAGCAGGCAGAGCTGGATATAGTCAGATGGGGAAATCTTGTTTATGGATAGAATAGCTCATGTCTTTTAATGGCCTTTGTCCCAACTATTGGGGCATTAGCATGTATATGAATGAATGGACACTATGTTCCTGTACTCATAAGAAAGTAATTATTTTATATTAAAGTTTTCTATCTCCAAAATATGCTACTAAAATGCAAAAAATAAATGGATGTAGTAATTTTTTGTTAAGCTATTAAGGATAAGTCTGCATCAAGGATAAATTTGACAGATCTCTCTAGATATGACAGATAGGATGGGACTAGGAAAATAAGATGGCTAGTTTTCAAAAGGAAGAAATAGAAGAGAAAGTTGGAGGATGTAGGCCGCACGTGGTGACTCACACCTGTAATCCCAGCACTTTGGGAGGCTGAGGCAGGCAGATTACGAGGTCAGGAACTCGAGACCTGCCTGACCAACATGGTGAAACACTGTCTCTACTAAAAATACAAAAATTAGCTGGACATGATGGCGCATGCCTGTAATCCCAGCTACTTGGGAGGCTGAGGCAGAAGAATCGCTTGAACCCAGGAGGTGGAGGTTGCACTGAGCCAAGATCACACCATTGCACTCCAGCCTGGGCAACAGAGCAAGACTCTGTCTCAAAAAAAAAAAAAAAAAAAAAAAAAAAAAGCTGGACGATGTATTAAGGTGCCTAAAGGCGGGAGCAACATGAACTTCTAATCATTCTGACTATAGTCAAAAGGAACTTGAAATTAATTGGTTAAGATCAGACCCTGAATTCAGTATTTAGGGCAAGTCAACCAGTATTTTGAACTAATCAGATTTACTGGGAAAACGATCATAAAAATCTAGTCAGGAGTTGAGGATTCACCCATTACAACAAATCAGTCAGTGAATAAGTCCTTAACAAACACCACCTATGTGTCCATCACTACTAAGCACAGCTTCTGCAAAGATCTGGGGCACAAAAAGAAAATACCTACAAAAGATAAAACACATGTATTCTAATTTCACCTCTCTCCAACATCTATGATTTCTTTCTTTCATTTAAGCCTTCTTTCCTCTAAATATATCCCAGTCTCTTCAAAAACCTTCACCTGATTTTATCATGTGTGATGATTTTGGAAGATGTCTACAAATTTTGGGCTCCTCCCATGAAAATGTGGAGCTTAATTCTTCTTCTCTTAATTGTGGGCTGTATTTAGTAACTCTGTGTAATAAATTGAATATGGCAAAATGATGGTGTGAAACTTTGGTAATTAAGTCATAAAAGGCACAGAGGTTATTATTCATAGAAAAAAATGTTGTACTTGACAAGAATTAAGAACTTCTATTTATTAAACCATATTACAAAGGAAGAGAAAAAAAACCAGCCACAGAATGTGAGAAGGTATCTTTAGCCATGTTATTATTCAAAGAACTTGTATCCAGAATACACACATAACTACAAATTGATAAGAAATAGACAAATCAATAAACAGTGGGCCAAACACATAACTAGATATTTTATAAAAAAGAAAAATTCAAATGGCCAATAAACAAAATAAGATCAGCTTCTTTGGTAATCAGAAAAAAGCAAATACAAATTATAGCAAGGTAAAACTATACAACCATTGAATTGGCTATAAGAAAAATCAGAGAAAGTCTTGTATTAAGGGCAATATAAAACATTATTAGCTAAAATTCAAAATACGCATATCCAGTGACTCAGCAATTTCACTTCTAGGTAAATATGCCATAGAAAATGGGGACATATAGGTACTAGGATACATGTGTAATAACTTTCATGGCAGCATAGATTTTTGCAGCCAAAACTTTGGGAAAAATTGTTGTAGCAGCAGAATATGTTTTATTTATAAAATAGAGCAATGAAAATAAACTAATGCAATGTCCACCAACTTGGATGAATAATATAAATGTAGTGTTAAAGAAACATGACACAAAATAATATATGTATTATGAAATTTATTTATATTAAGTTCACAAAATGCAAAACTAAATAGCATTGTCCTGTGATGTATATATTGGGGCTATAATTATAAAACAAAGCAATGAAGTGCTTACCATAAAATTCAGCATGGTCGTTACCTCTGGCAGGTAGAGAGGGAAATATTCCAGATGGGACATATGAGAAGCTTCCAGAAGGCTGGAAGCCTTCTATTTCGTGAACTGCATAGTGGTCATGGGTCTCACTTTATAAATAACCCCATTACACTGCTTATTTGTGCTTTATGCACTTTTCTGTGTGTTATACTTCAAATTTTTTAAAAAATTTCAATAACAATAAATTCACAGTACAGTCCCACAAACTAACTTTAATTCCCACAACTCTATGATAATTGCTTCCCAGGTTTTTTCCCCAAGAATCCCATAAAACAGTTAAGAAGACATGCATACTGTGCTTATCCTGTTTCATTCAGTTGCAAATATTCAATAAGCAAATATTAAATGACTGCCTACTATGTGACAGGCACTGTTCTAGGCATTTGGAATTATAGCAGTGAAAAGGTAAAGAAAAATCTCTGCTTTCACTCATCAAATTTATATTCTAAGTTTAAAATTTTAAAAATTACTTTTAGCAGTTAACAGTTGAAAGACTAAATATAATCTAGTCTCAGGAAAGACAGCATCCAAGGATCCAAAGAGCATCCCGACTTGCAGTCTCCATCTCTCTATCTCTCACTTGGCTTAAAGTTGTATTTTGGCCTCATTCCCTTAGGCCCATCCATAAGTTAAAGGACATCACCATAATTAGATTTGTAACCACGTTCTTTCAGCTTGCACTACAAGAGGAAAAAAATACCATCTGTCCCCAGTATCTATATATATAAATCCCCAGGAAAAACCTCTGATTGGTCACTTCAGGATCATGATTTCACTGAGGAGACAATCACTGAAGCCAAAATAATGGTGTACTATGATGGGCCAAATCTGGATCTTAAACCTATTCTGGAGATCAAAGAAACCTGCTGCTGAAACTGATAGCCTTACTATAATGGCAAAAGTAGGTGAGAGGAATTTTTGAAAAGAAATAGTGCTGAAATTAGAATTGATTAAGTAGTGCTGAGTCAACAAAACAGTTGATGTATTCTCCAATAACTAGACGTAATGGAGATCAAAGCAGGCTATTTCAAGGGCAATCATAAAAGAAAAGAAATAAAAGAAAAGAAACCGTAAGTAAACTGCAAAAGGACCGCAGAAAGGAATAATTATTTCTAGCTGAAGGAGTAAGAAGAGACTCACAGACCTGTACCCATCCTCCTTCAGCCCACAGGGCTGGGTCTCAAATCCACCCCTGAAAGAGTCCAGGAGAACATTTGGTTCAGCATTAAAGAAGCACCAGCCTCAGGGGAAGGCTGAGGTCATGCTAGCTGTCCTGACGCATTCTGAACAGAATAAGTGACAGCAGAACCCATAACATGAGGATGATGTTCCAGGAAGGCAGCCCCATCATCTGTGTCAGGAAGTGGGCCCAGGATTTAATCGTCCTTATCTGCTTCACCAAGATTAAAGACTGCTTTCCTTAACCAAGCTAAGGGAATGTGAGTTTATAAAACAGTCAATAAAGAACAATGATGCAGCCAGAGACAGAAAGCTGGAGAGCAGGGAAGAAAATAAGTGCTCTGAGTTTAAGCTCTGTGTCCCTAAGTCAACATTTCAGAAAGCCCTTCTTTATTCCTCGTAAATGGCTTCGAGGATTTCCAGCAACAGGGCTCTGCTTTCCCGTAGGATAGGCTCCCCTGAAATTTTGGAGCTCTATTACTGGAATTTCAACCTATTGATTTAAGGAACCTTTACACAATGTGGTTACCTTTTTCAGACACTGTGTTTGAACTGTCATTCATTCATCATATTCTAGAATCAACCTAATTATAAGAAGAAATTTAAAATAAATCCCTATATTACGTCTCTTCTCCCCAGACTTCGGTAGGAGTCTCTAAAATCAACTCTAATGCTGTGATAGAAATTTAAAATGTCCACACCCTGACATCAGCCCTTTCCTTAGACAGACTTAAAGGTGACACATTCCACAGCAGCCCACCTTCCCGTCTTGACTTCTCCTTGTGTGTACACAAGTCTGTCTCCCAATCTTACTGGACTGGACTGTGTTTTCTTTGTCTTTGCATTTCTTGAACTCATAACATAATCTTGAGCTCATAGCATAAGCCCTCTACATAATGATTAACTGATAATGCTTAAAAGTTAAAGAATAAATGATTCTGCCATCACTTATCTTTTCAATATCCATTAGAATCAGAGAAAACCTTTACAAATATAATGATAACTGCATTGTGAATCAGATGACCAAATTAGTATATTAAAGGGATTGAGGCTAGTTATGGGGAGATAGGCACATAGCAATTAAGAACATGGAATCCAGTATCAGATACCTCTGAGTTCAAATATTAGTAAGCTCTTTAAACTCTTTGAGCCTCAGCTTCCTATGTATAAAATGGGTAGAACACTCTTCTCTCAGAATTATTGTGGGGCTTCAGTGAAATAATGTATGTGAACACAATAAACTTGCATGTTACTAAGCCTGCAATAAACAGTGGTGTGTGTGTGTCCTTTCCCACAAATCCCACTCCCTCGGTAATTAAGTTCATTCTCATATCCAGTTTGAAGACTTTAATGACTCAACACTACAAAGGATATTTGCATTTTAAAGGAGGATAATGAAAAACTAATCCATAGTAGCCACTAGCAGATAGCCATTCCTTTCTGGTGGTTGGAGACCCTGCTTACAGCCTCTCAAACAGGAACACCTAACAACTACAGAATACACATTTTTTTGAAGGACATCATTTACAAAACTGACTATTTATTGGGACATAAAGGAAGTCTCAATAAAGTTTAAAATGAACTCATGCAGATTATATTTATAATCATGTTGTAGTTAAATGCAGATTATAATTATAACCATGTTGTAGTTAAATGCAGATTATATTTATAACCATGTTGTAGTTAAACTAATACCGATGACAAAAATAAAGCTAGCAAAAAGTATACATTTTAGAAAGTAAGACAAATACCTCTGTCTATGTGTCAAAAAAGAAATCATAATGACAAATGTTTTTAAATGTGTTTGTACTGAATACTAACAAAAACACTACATCGCAAAACTGTGTAATACAGATAAAGCAGACATTACAAGGACATTTACAGACTTGACGTGTATGTGAGAAAAGAAAGGTGTGTGAAAACTAATGAGCATCCATCTGACCCAGATCCTTTTTCAGAGAAGGACTCGCTGCCTGGTGGTAGGTGGTGCAGTCAGCAGACAATCTTCAGCTGTCAGCTCCTACAGGGGCTGCCTCAGCTGCAGAGAGCTGCCTAGCCTAAGGCCACGCTCTCCCTGAGCGGTCTTGTATCAATAACTGAATGAAGGGGGTGCTTAAAGGCCTAGTGCAAGGCTGAGAACCCAAGACAGGACTACTTCAATAGGAAATATTGGCACCAGAGCTCCCCACCAGGTTGGCTAAGGTTTGTGTGAGCTGCATCGCAGCTCAGCTTCTCCCTGTGCCGCAAGTCAGCTTCCTCTCATCTTGCACTACCAATGTCACCTCAGTGTCTGCGTTGAAGATTCTAATCTGTGAAACCATCTCAAATTAGATAAAGTACAACACACAAAGCAAATAAAAGTTATAAATGAAATAAAGTTATAAATGAAAATAATTTTAAAATGACTAGAAATGACTGAAGAAAACAAACTTTCAATAGCAATGATTAACAGTCTTCTGAAAAGACTAATAAACTGTAAACTTCTAGTATGATTTATTGAAAAAATTAAGAGAGAAAACACAATTAGCAATACAACGAACAGACAAGGGAATATCATGACAGAGGCTGGAGACATGAAATGGATAATAAAAAGATATTAAAATCAACTCCCTTCCAAGTATCTTTTAAAAATTATAACAAATGTGTATAGTCCAGGAAAAAAAATGTAACATATCAAACAAAATCAAAAAACATTTGGAAATCTCAATAGCCCTATAGCCATTTAAGTGAATGAATCAGTAAATTTTAAAATTTTCCACAAAGAAACCACAATGCCCTAATAACTTTATTATGGAATTCTACTAAGCATATTTTAAATAATTTAAACATTATGTAATAAGTATAGAAGAGGAGTTAAAAATCGTAGGAAATAAGGGAATACCTCTCAGAATACCTCTCAATGCATTTTATGGAGCAGCATAGATTTGAAATAAAAGCCTAACAAGGACAGCATAATAAGAAAAGTTACAGATTTCTTACTTGTTTATACGCATGCAAACATCTTAAAACGCTAACAAAGCAAACACATCACTGTGAAAATAATTCAGGTTTAAAATGTAAGTTTTTATTTTTAACGTTAGAAAATTAATCAATACACTTACTCCATTAACAGATCGGAGTAATCATCCCAGTGATTTCAGGAAAAAAAAAAAAAAAAAGGATCACTAAAATACAACACACATTTATTGAAGAAAAAAAAAAAAAAACAAACTTTAGAAACCAGTATTGGAAGGAATTTCTCTAATCCAAATAAAAGTATAGGCAAAAATACTTGATCAAATGTCATATTTAAGATCTTTACCTTCTTCACCAGAAATAAGACAAGGATTTCCACTGTCACCATTTAATTTGGCATGGTATCAGAGATCTAAACCAATGCAGTAAGATAATAAAAAGAAATCGAGTTTATAAGAATTTGAAAAGAACAATGAAAACTGTATCTATACACAGATGGCATGATTGTATATGTATAAAGTTCAAAAATAGTCTATAGATAAATTCTTTAAAATGATACGTGAGTTCAACAACATTGCCAGATACAAAATAAATTTGTGGAAACAACTAGTATTCAATATATTAAACGATGAGAAAATAAAATTTTGAAGATGACGTCATTCATCATAGTACCAAATCTAGAAGCAAATTCAAAAATATCTATGCAATACTTTAACAAATATTGTATATTTTGATATAAGCTTTATTGAGCTACATTAAATAAATGGAGAGGTATATTGTGGTTATGGATTAAAATACCACTAAAAATGTCCATTATATTCAAACTGATTTATAGATTTAATGCAATGCCATACAATATCCTATTAAGGTTATTTGTACAAAACTTGAAAGCATGTTCTAAAATTTACATGGAAATGTAAATAGGCCAAGGATAGCCGAGACGTTCTCAAAGAAGAAAAACAGGTTGGGAGAGCTCCCTTTACTGTACATTAGGCTTATTTTTAAACTATAGTAACAAAATGTGGGTAAACAGATGGAATAAAGAACAGAAAAACAAATTTACCTATAATGCACACTTGATAGATGACAGAGGTAGCATTGCAGACAAGTGAGAAAATGACAGATATTACAATGATTAGTTTTTAGACTGCTGAGTATTGATACAAAAAGACAAAAAATTGGACCCTTTCCTCATTTTATATACAACCATCAGGTCCAGGTAGATTAAAGACCTACATGTGAAAGATAAAATTATAAATATTGCACAAGATAATTCTTCAGAAGTTCTGATTAAAAACATAGTTTATTAAATAAGACACAAAAAGTGCTCTCCATTAAGAAAATTACTAATATTTTAAAGTCCATTAAAAATTTGAGCTACATTAAAATTAAGAACTCAGCCAGGCGTGGTGGCTCATGCCTGTAATCCCAGCACTTTGGAAGGCCAAGGTGGGAAAATGGCTTGAACCTAGGGGTTAGAGACCAGCCTGGGCAACATAGGGAGATTCTGTCTCTACAAAATAAAAATAAAATTTAGCCAGGCCTGGTGGCATGTGCCACGCAGCTACTCAGGAGGCTGAGGCAGGAGAATCATTTGAGCCCAGGAGTAAGCTGTGATTACACCACTGCACTCTAGCCTAGACAACAGAGCTGGACTCTCTTTTGAAAAAAAGAACATGTATATATATTTTATATATAAAATGTTAGGACCTCATATCTATCAAGTCACCACAAAGATAATAAAAAGACAAGTTCAGATTTGTAGGTGTTTGCAGCAAAAACAACTAGAAAATCAAGTATCCAAGATATATAAAAATTTTCTATGAATTAATAAGAAACTGACCGTCCATTTTTTAAAACAGGTAAATGGGTTGAATAGCAACTTACATGAATGAATTCTAAATAGTCAATATATATATAAAAAGGTGGTGAAACACCTTAATACTCAGGAAAATGAAAACTAAAACTATATTAAAATGCCATGACACATTCAATACCATTGCACATCACACTTAACTAGGCAAAGGGTAAAAAGTCTGGTACTACCAAATACTGATGAGGATGTCAGGAGAAGGAGCGCACTAAACATGGTTAATGGAATGAGAAACGTTTGTCATTATCTAGTAAATTACAGATACCTGACCTATAACCCAGGCATTTCATTTCCAGGAATATACCCTACAGAAACTCTTACATATGTGTACCAGGATACTCAAATAAACACGTAAGTAAAAACATTATTCATAATAGCTCTAAACTGGAAACAGCCCAAATGTCTATTTAGAGTAGAGTGGACAAGTAAATTGCAATGTATTCATGCAATAGAATACTATACAGCGGTGAAAATGAACTACAGGTGCACCCAACATTATGGATAAATCTTATAAACATAACATTGAATAAAAGAAGTTAAGATTTTGAATAGATATAGATATAGAAATGGATATACACAGAAGGATTATATTCTATAAAACTGAAAACCAGGAAAAATTATATTGTTTAGTCATACATATGAAGAGGATAAAACTATAAAGAAAGGATTCACAAAAGACAAAAATGTTTATACCTAGGGAGGAAGGAGATGATAACACTGGAAGACGCATGAAGGCTTCTGGAGTGGTTGTAATATTCTATTTCTTGAGAAGGGTGGTGCTTACTCTTGCATTGCTTTTTAACTATTTGTTAAACTATACACATGTATTTTCTGTAATTGTTCTGCATTTATATTTCACAGCTTTAAAAAATCAGTGACAGTGGTCATAAAAAATCAGTGACAATAAAATGAATGGAAGATAAAGACATGAAAACAGTAACTGTAAACAACTTTTTAAGAAGTTTATCTTTAAAGAGATGGTTAAAGATAGCATAGCTGGTGCAATAGGTGGCATCAGAGGTGCTATTTTTTTAAGAGAGAAATAGTTGATCATTTTAAGGATTTATTAGAAGATGTCAGTATTCAAAGAGACATTAAAGATGGAGGAGATCAAGAAGATAAATGATAACGTGATCCTTGAGAAAGCAAGAAGTCATAGAAGCAGAACCTAAATGTAACAGAAGAGAAGGAGGAAAGAATGGATGCCATGAAAGTAGTTTTGTAAGTTCAGGCCAGCTATCTGATGGCTCTATTTAATCTGCTATGAAGTGAGATGTGCTCCAAAAACTATCCCTCTTGGCAATAAGAGGCTGACGGTACTTGTTCTCTCTCCTGCTCCAGCTTGCTGGGTTGAAGCCTCTTGCTGCAAAGCCCAGTGGCAGCTATGCAGATGATACCCAGTGCAGATGCCATCAAGGCCACCAATGCCAGCATTAAGGACATTGCAGCACTGCCAAGAGTTCCGCAGCTATCCTCCGTAGTTGCCAAAGCTGCATGCACCAAAGCTGCAGGAGACTGCTAACTCAAAGCCCACACAGATTTTAATATCCACTGATTGTTTTATTAAGCTCATCATATTCAACCCATGAGAACAGCCAGAGAGTGTCCACAGTTTCCTCTGACCATATCCTGTACATCCCTCAGTTATTTCTTTGGGTTGTATCTGGTGCAGGAATCTCCAAACGCAGTGTTTCTCAAAATGTATGTATGTAATCCAATAAACATGAGGGGAATGGAGATTCTACATCATTAACAGGTTCTCAGGTAGCCTTAACACTCCTGGTTCCCAAACCACACCCTGAACAGCAAAGCCCTAGGTACTTCATGAAAAAAGGCCTGCAAGGCTCACTGTATCTACCCACATAACAATCAAAACATGTCTGAATTATAGGTAAATATAGCTTGGGTTCAAGCAGGGACAGCCTGCAAGACTACCAACCAAGTGGATGATTAGCACATCTGTCAATCAAAGCTAATTGAGTACCTTCTATGTATCCCACTATGTGGGATGCAGCCAATTAGTGGGTATTGTCTCTGCCTTTGTTGAATTTATCTTTGACTCAGTGAGAGGCAGCAAGATAATTGAAAAGTACCAAGAGTACTAGGGGCACTCGAACTAAAAATAGAGTATTCTAAGCACAGTCCTGTGAAACTATACATGAGTTCTTTATATCTTTCACTTGATGACATGTTATCAAATTATTTGCAGTAACTTGAACAAACTCCATGGAACAAGAAATCATAGCCTTTCTTTACATATTGGTTTCTCCCAGGTATAGTTAACTAAAGGAAAAGTTGCCCTGTTAGTAAGTGATGGTACTGTATCTATGGAGTTTATAGCCTTCATTTTGTGATGCTTTACCCAAAATGCATTCGAAAACTACTTTTACTTACTCAAAAATACTCTTTCTCTCTAGAGGAAAAAAATAAGGAACTTCCAATTTAAGAAGATGAACAATTGGCGATATTCAGTTTTGTTCTACCTCACCTTGGCAAATCAAAAGGTGTTCACAAAAAAAATAGAAAATCTAATGAAAATAGACTTCCTGAAAAGTTTTAAATTTCAGGTTCAGAAAAGGAATTCTACGGGTAGCCAAGGATCAACAGATAAACCATAAAGGGACCAAATTCTGGCCAAATTCATCAGACTACCCTTTCACAACATGGAAGAAGAAACAAGAAAAAAAAAAAAAAAAAAAAAAAAAAAGGACAGTGTAGAGATTTAGATCCAAAGCAGTTAGCTAGAGATTTCTATATTCATTAAAATCATCGCTTGTGTGGAAAGTCCACAGATTGTTATTTTCAGATATTAAGGGTTTAAAAAGTCTAATTCTCAAATATTCTTTCTGAGAAAATTACTGAAAGATGTACACCAGGCAGTAAAAAGGTTATTAGAAAGTAAACCCTCAAGAATAACGAAGTTGTGTTTTTTATTTTGGTTTTAAAAGGATGGGCTACGGTCACTAATATGAGTTACAGTTATAAAACAGAATAAAAATAACAATAAACAGAATAATAATAATAATATAAATCAGAACAGAATTTGCATTCTGAATAAAACAGAATAATAATAATAATGCAAATCTAGAATTCTAAATTATTTAAACAAAAACTAAGAATTATGTGAATGAAGGAAAAAGGTTTACAAATGTAAATAACATCATTAATTAAACAAGTACTTTTTCAGCATCTACCAAGTGCCAGATATTTTGTTGGGTGCTCCTTATGCAAAAAGTAGTTCATCTTTAAAATTGAAAACATAGAACAATATAAAGAAAAATGGTTTAACATAGTTTTTTGTTTATAAATTCATTTTGCATGTTACATGTTTTCATCTGTTTTTAATCCCAAATAATACATACACATATTTTTTAAATCAAGAAGTACACATGGAATTTTTTTAAAGGCAATGTCTTATCACCCCATCATCACTCTCTGATCTCAGTGTCAAGGAGAAGGAGCAATTATTTTTCATCACTTATGTTGTTTCCCTTGTTTTCAACTTAGGTATTTTGAATTATAATGCTTACACTCTCACTGCTTGCTTTTCTTCAAATATTTGGTATTGTTTGTTAACTTCACTCTGTGAAAGTGAGGAATTTAAACTAACTCACCAGAATTCCTAATGTGATGTCCCCCTCTGTCCTTTAGGCTTCAAGTCTTCCTCAGCGTCTTCCCTCTTTGTGACCTGTGCTCACAGGTGAGGAAGTAGGTGAATTAGCTTCAGCACATACCTGTGGGTCAGCAGGGACTGCTGGACAGTGAGAGGTGGGGAGCTGGTCATTCCTCTAGTCACTGGAGAGGGATTTCCTAGGGAAATGGAAGTTTTGCCTTCACTCTGAACACCAGTTGTGAATGAAGTACGCCAGTTTTAAATCCTGCAGACTGACCATCAAACCCACTGTTGTGAACACATGTCACTTCTCTTTACCTCCCAAGTTGCAAACCCTGGTGCTTTCTTGGAATTCTGCCAGGCAGAAAGATGCTTACCTTGGAAGCAAACTTCTTCATGTAGCTGGTCTGTCTCTTTCTCTACTTTGTGATCAGATATTTCCCTTGTTTTCTGTCTACTGGCTATTTATTCAGTTCTCTCATAAGTGGATGGACCTCTTTCCTGCTTTCTTTGCTCTTCTGGCTCTATACCTGTTTTGTTTTTTACCATAATTTTAATGGAGGTGGCAGAAGGGAGGGAAGCTTAAGTATATTTTCAAAATAAAAAATGTTAAAGTATAATATGTATTAAGATGATATTTTCCAAATGCATAAAACAAAACACAGAAAGATAGTCCATACAGAAAAACATAACAACAAAAATACTGCCTTCTCTTACCACTTTGCAGGTGTACACATATAGAAAGGATGGACTTAGACTGGTGTAACTTGATTTTGTTCAGTAATTAAATTATATAATTCAAATCATTTGTTCTGACTCCAGGCTCGCAAAACAATCTTCCGCTCCTGTGTTTCTTCCCCTGAATGGAAACCCAACAGGGAGGCAACATTTTGGTTACAACGCATGAGGGTCCTGTTTCCTCTACATTTATTTCTCTTTGTAAATCAATCTACTGACATTCTGATTTTATCCATCACATTTCTGAGAATGTTTTATTTAAATTTCTTCCTGAGTGACAGACCCATTCTTGGCATATTAACAAAACCAAGTGCCTATCATTTCAAGGCTGAGGGCTGGACTGTGGCAGAGGTCCTGAGAGTAAACTGCAGTCCTCTGCGTGAAATCATCTGCCACCTCTGCTCACCCAAACCTCTCCTTTTGCCTGTAGAGTTAAAACATTGCTGAAAGAATGAAGGAAGACTTGAATAAACAGAGATCGATTTCATCATCTTGGAAATGAAGACTGAATATGATCACAATGTCAACTAATTGCTCCAAACAATTTATATGATTGGTGCAACTATATTAAATAAGTCCCAGGGGATTTTGTTTGTTTTCTTGCTTGCTTTAATTTTTGTTTCATTTTGTTTTGTTTTATAAGGGGGAGACAAATAATTAATGAAGTATTTTTTAAAGTTCATCTGAAAGAATTAACATCCAAGAAAGGCTAATACAATTTTAAAACAGAGGGATATTTTTAGTACCATCTATTAGTATGTTAAAAAATACTAAAATGTTACAATCGGAGTTGTTCTGTTATAAATATAGAAGGACAGAAAGAAGAATAAAAATTAAGATAGAGCAACTAATATGTCTAAATTAAATAAGTTTAAACTGACATTTCAATAAACATGAAAGGGAAATATTATTAACAGCAATTGCTTACTAACTGGAAAAATTAAACTAGATCTTATCTCACACCCTGCATCAAAAATGAACTCCAGAAAGATATGGATTTCAACATAAACAACATAACCACTTACACATAGAAGAAAGGCAGATGGTATTTATCAGGTCTAAGCAGTTTCTAATCCTAGTAGAAATGGATGAAGTAACAAAGGTAATTTCACTAAAAACTTTTTAAAACTTTTGAATGTCAAAATCTTACAACAACCTTAGAAGCCAAGTAATAAACAGCAGTATGTTTGTAACAAACATGACATAAATCTAATGTCCTCAATACATACAGATTTCTTTAAAATGAGTAGGATAAAAAATTAAAACTCTAATAGAATCATGATGTGAATCATAAGTCACAAAAGTAGAAATCCAAATGGCCAAACATTTTATCTCAATAATGATTTATAAGGCAAATTAAAAAGAAAAGTATCATCTTTTACCCATATTAGCATACAATTTTAAAGCAAAGATTGAAAAAAATACTCCTCATTGGTAGTGATGGTATAATAAACAGGTACCTTGAAATCTTCATGAGTTTGCAAACTGGCACAACTTTTTGCTAATAAATGTTGTAATGCTGCATTAAAGGTTTAAAAAGTTTGTGTGTTCAAAGATATTGATATCTTTAAAAAAAACTATCTTTGACAAATCATCAAAAACTTTGACAAAGATTTTGATGATAAATGTATTAAATTGTTGTTTACATTAAGAAAATGGTTGAACAAAAAGGTGATATATTCCCTATAATACAATTATTTTTTAAAAGTTTATAGACATAAGAAAATGCTCACAATACAATATTGTGTATGTCTGTGCGGTGAATGTATTCACACGCCAATTTAGCAGAAATTAGACTACAAAATACGCATGCGTACACACATATACACACAGAGATTTAAAATAGGAAGGAATTTCATTAATGTTAATATTGGTTTTCTGTTAGTAAAATTATTTGACAATTTTTACATTTTGTTTTTTTACTTTTGTGTGTTTTCTATATCCTTCACAATGAACATATACAATATCTATAATTTAAATAGAAATATTATTTTAAAATTGCAGATACTGAATTAGAATAGATACACAGAAAAATAGATGCTGCTTACATGATTTTTGCTTAAGTAATGCCTTGCATATTTGTATCTGTTCTACTGAAAAAATCTCTTCAATAAAGACAAACTATTAAAAAAAAAAACCCACTACTACTCAACCTGTACATTTTATCCTTTATCTTATACATTTCTAAAAATTGTATAACTTTCAAATTTGACAACCAGTTTATTCAATTAATTTTTAATTACAATACTGGAGCAGAAAAGGATCTCTTCTCATTAGCAGCAGCAAAGGTGATATTCATATAAGATTTTTTAAAAAGCTAGAAAAGCGTTTCTAAAATTTTAGAAAAACTGGCAAGAGAAACCGTGAAAACAGGAGAATGGGGAAAAATTGGTGCTATTTTTTTTTTAACGAGTAGTCAAATCTACATCAGTTTTCCCCAACTGCCATTAACCAAATAAATCTCGTGATTTAAAAAATGCGATGCCACAAATCAAGCCCCATTCTAATAATTTGCTCTGGTGCTTTGTTGTTAATCTTCCAGCTTCCAGACAAACACCTTTCTGGATCCTGTCCTGAGTCTTACACTACAGTTCATAAATATAAAGGCTGCGGGGTCCTTAGTGATCTGACAAGAAAAGCATCCAATAGAAATGAGGGGGAAGAAAGGAAATACAGTAAAAAGAAATACAAGTTACTATTTCAGAAAATGATTCTGCCACATTTTTGTTTAGCTCCTATTTGATAAATGCTTCATGTATATTGTCATAGAGTACATACCCTTCCAGAAAGATGAAATGTATATACTTTTCCTTAGTCTTCTCACTCAGTGCAACAAAAAAACTCTGGATATTTTATATAAAACAAGCATCAGAAGACACTGAAGGATGGAGAAAATAAGACAGGCCACCTAAGGACCTCAAAACCCAAAGAACATTATAGTGGAAAGTCTCCTGGGTTTTCTTTTCTTTTCTTTCTTTCTTTTTTTTTTTTGTAATAACTGAAATTTGGAGCTGAAAATGTCAGTAACCCAGAAATATTAACACTCATAGACAAAACAACCCAAAGCTCCAAGATTCAAAATCCTCTAGCCAAATCAGAAAGAAAACAATAGCTTAGCAAATCAGTAAAATTTTAGACAATAACCACTCTATTCCAGCCAAACACCACAAAAAAAGTTGTGGCCTCACCTCCACATCCACCAGCAAAGGGCAAATGGGGAGTCTAGGCTTCCACACACACAAGGATATAACAAGGGTATGTCAAAGAAGGCCAGGCAGGTGCAAGGACCTTTATCTTACCAGCCAGAATAAGAGCCACCCCTGCCATGGTGCTCATGGAGACCTTTTGGAGAGTCTGAACTTGTCCCTCCACCTGGCAGTAATGAAGCAGTGCCCCTTCCTCTAACAGAGTGTAGGGAAAGAAAGCCAGCTAAAACCAAAAGCTCAAATAAAATCCAGAACCTTATAACAAAATATGAAAATGTATTGTTTGATGATTGAAAAGATTCCATCGAAAACTACTCATCACACCAAGAACTAGGAAGATCTCAAATGACAAAAAAATTCATAGGTGATAACAACGAGATGCCAGAGATGCAACAATGCAGGAATGAAACAGGAGACCCTGTAGACCCTGCAGACATCAAAAGGGAAATACTGTGATCAACTCTAGACAAATAAATTTGACAGCTAGACAAAATGGATCAGTTCCTTGAAAAACAAAAACTATCGCAACTCACCAATATGAAAAAGACCATTTGAACAGCCCTATAATTTCTATGGAAATTAAATTGTAATTTAAAATACCCAAGGAGAGAGGATGGAGCAAGATGACAAAATAGAAGCCTACATCATTGTTCTCCCCTGCTAAAACGCCAAATTTTAACAACTACCTGCACACAGAAAAGTAAAATCACAAGAACCAAAATCAGGTGAGCAACCACAGTACCTGGTTTTAACTTCCTATTGTCGAAAGAGGCATTGAGGAGGGCAAGAGACACAGTCTTGAATTGCCAATGCCACCTCTCTCCCATCTCTCCACAATGACTGTGGAGCACAGAAAGACCATCTGTGCACTCTTGGGAAGGAGAACGCAGCGAGGGGGGGACTTTACATTGAACTCAGTAATGTCCTGTCACAGTAGAGAATAAAGCCAGGCTGGGATCAGTCAGTTCCTGTTCATGGAAGGAGCAGTTGGACCAGCCCTAGACCAAGGGGAATTGCCCCATTCCGGCAGTCAGAATTTGAGTTTCTCAGCAAACCTCGCCAGCATTGGCTTAAGTGCTTTAGGGTCCTAGGTAAACTTGAAAAATAGTCTAAGACACAGCACTGCAATTCCTAGCAAACTTCTAGAGATAGGCTGGGCTTAGAACCAGTGAACCGAGGTCACACATAACCAGTAAAACACCAGCTGGTGAGGCTACAAGAGTACTTTTGCACATCTCCTGAAATAATACATAATCTTCAAATAAAGACAATAATAAGGTCATAATTACACCTAACATAATACAGCTATCTTTCCTACAATAGGAAATGTACTAACCCTTAATCTAAACACGATTACATAAAGTTAACAACACTTAAATGCTTATATAAAGTAAATCAATCTATGTCACATAATAAAATAAAAAGAAAATAAAATGAAGATATTTTCTTAGTACAAGTGTATACGTGCACAAATATGTTCTTAACAAAATGAGAAGGAAATATACATGACAATTACAGTCCTTGTTTCTGCAACTGGTCACGTGATCACAGCTGATATTGATGATTACCTTCTTCTACCACCCATTCTGCATTCACTTTACCTTCAGCAAAGCACCTCAGTGGGTCATAGTTTTTACCTAGTGGAGTGACTCAAACTTTCATTCCAGAAGGGTCTGAGCCACTTGTAGTCCTGCCTGGATTGGGTTGTTATAGTTTCCTATTGACCTTAATCACAGGGTATTGTACTACTGAGAGATACCCTAAGGGATCTCCTGTATTCCACACACACTCCTCCTTACTTCCATTGTGGAGTAGTAGTTTAATTTCATCTTGATAGTCTGGGTCAATCACTGAAGCCAACACTGTAATCCCCTTCTTAGACTCTTGACTTAGAGGTAGAAGAAGCCCAAAGTGGCCAGGTGGCAATCTTAACTTTCAGTTTAATGGAATTGTTGTTTTGTTTCCCGATGGCAGCACTCCTCCCTCTGGAATTAAGACCTCTAGGCCAGTAGAATATAGAGTCATGGGAAAGGGTAGCAAAAATTTTGCTAGTGGGTCACTAGGGGTGAAAGTGAGTGATGCCACTTCCACTTCTACCCTTTGATTTCTAGGACCCGTGAATTCAGGCTATCAGAAAAATGGCACCATATATTGGATGACGAATCAGGGCATACACAGCCTTCTGGAGAACTTTGCCCCAGCCCTGCAAAATACCATAACCTAGTTGGCATTGTAATTGTGACTTCAAAAGGCCATTCCACCATTCTATCAATCCAGCTGCTTCAGGATGATGGGGAACATGGGAAAACCAGTGAATTCCATGAATATGAACTCACTGCCTCACTTCTTTAGCTGTAAAGTGAATGCCTTGGTCAGAGACAATGCTGTGTGGAATACCATGACGGTGGATAAGGCATTCCATGAGTCCACAGATGGTAGTGTTGGCAGAAGCATTGAGTGCAATATAGGCAAACCCATATGCAGAGCAAGTGTCTATTCTGGTGAGGACAAACTGCTGCCCTTTACATGATGAAAGAGGTCCAGTATAATCAACCTGCCACCAAGTAGCTGGTTGATCAGCCTAAAAAATTGTGCCATATTGAGGGCTCAGTGTTGGTCTCTGCTACTTGCAAACTGGCCACTCAGTGGTGGCTGTAGTCAGGTCAGCCTTGGTGAGTGGAAGTCCCTGTTGCTGAGCCTATGCATAACCTCCATCCCCGCTGTCATGACCACTTTTTTCATGGGCCCATTGCAATGACAGGGGTGGTTGGGAAAAGGATTGGAGTGGTGTCCATTGAACAAGTCATCTTATCCACTTAATCATTAAAATTCTCCTCTGCTGAGGTCACACTTTGGTGAGCATTCACATGAGATACAAATATCTTCAGAGTTTGTGACCACTCAGAGTGGTCCATCCACATACCTCTTCCCCAAATTTCTCTGTCACATATTTTTCAATCATTCTTCTTCCAAGCCCCTGACCATCCAGCCAAACCATTGGCTACAGCCCATGAATCAATATATTATCACACATCTGGCCATTTCTCCTTCCATGCAAAGTGCACAACCAGGTAGACTGCTCAAAGTTCTTCCCACTGGGAAGATTTCCCTTCACCACTGTCCTTCAGGGATGTCCTAGAAAGGGGCTATATTGCTGCAGCTGTCCACTTTTGGGTGGTACTTGCATATCACGCAGAACCATCTGTAAACCAGGCCCTAGTCTTCTTTTCCTCTGTCAACTGATCATAGGAAACTTCCCATAATGCTATTGGCGCAGGTCGGGGAAAAGAAGGCAGGGCGGCAGGAGTGGGGACCATGGGCATTTCAGCTACTTTCTCATGTAATTTACTTGTGACTTCAGAGCCTGCTCAAGCCTGACCCCTTATATACCACTTCCATTATAGTAGAATGCTGCTGTGCATGCCCAACTTCATGGCTAGATCGGTCAGAAAGCACCCAGTTCATGATAGGCAGTTCAGGACACACGGTGACTTGATGACCCATAGTCAAACCTTCAGTTTCAACCAAAGTCCAGTAACAGGCCAAGAGCTGTCTCTCAAAAAGAGAGTAATTATCTGCAGAAGATGGGAGGGCCTTGCTCCAAAATTCTAGAGACCTCCACTGTGATTCACCTATGGGGACCTGCCAAAGGCTCCAAATAGCATCCTTATCTGCCACTGATACTTCAAGCACAATTGGATCTGCTGGGTCATATGGCCCAAATGACACAGCAGCTTGCACATCAGCCTGGACCTGTTGCAGACCTTTCTCTTGTTCTTGAACTCACTCAAAACTAGCAGCCTTTCAGGTCACTGGATAAATGTTGGGAGTAACACATCCAAATGAGGAATATGTTGCCTCCAAAATTCAAATAGGCCCACTAGGCATTGTGTCTCCTTCTTGGTTATATAACAGGCCAAATGCAGCAACTTATCCTCCATCTTAGAAGAAATATCTCAACAGGCCTCACACCAATGGATCCCTAGAAATTTCACTGAGGTGGAAGATCCCTGAATTTTAGTTGGGTTTAATTTTATATCGCCTGGCATGCAAATGTCTCACCAACAAGTCCAGTGTGTTTACTAATTCTCGCTCACTGGGTCCAATCAGCTTAATATCCATGCAATGGGCCAGCGTGATATCTTGTGGAAGGGAAAAGTGATCAAGATCTCTGCAAACAACATTATGACACAAAGCCAGAGAGCTGATATACCCCTGAGGTAGCACAGTGAAGGTATATTGCTGGCCTTGCCAGCTGAAGGCAAATTGCTTCTGGTGGACCTTATGGATAGGAATGGAGAAAAAGGCATTTTCCAAGTCAGTGGCTGCATACTGGGTACCAGGAGATGTGTTAATTTGCTCAAGCCATGAAACCACATCTGGTACAGCAGTTGTAATTAGAGTCACCACTTGGTTAAGCTTACGATAATCCACTGTCACTCTTGAAGATCTATCTGTCTTCTTCACAGGCCAAATAGGAGAGTTTATTGGGGATGTGGTGAGAATCACCACCCCTGCATCTTTGAAGTACTTCATAGTACTGCAGTCCCTCCAGGGATGCAACATTGGTTTTGATTTACTATTTTTCTGGGTAGAGGCAGCTCTAATGACTTCCATTTGGCATTTTCCACCATAACAGCCCTCACCCTACTAGTGAGAGAGCCAATGTGGGGATTCTACCAGCTGCTAAGTATGTCTATGCCAATTATGCATTCTGGCACTAGGGAAATGACCACAGGATGAATCAAGGGACCCACTGGACCCACTATAAGTTAGACCTGAGCTAGAACTCCATTGATTACCTGACCTCCATAAGCCCCTACTTTAACCGGAGGACCACAATGACATTTAGGGTCCCCTGGAATCAACATCAGCTCAGAGTCAGTGTCCTGTAGTCCCCCAAAGTTCTGACCATTTCCCTTTTCCCAGTGCACAGTTACCCTGGTTAAAGGCTGAGTGTCTCCTTGAGGAAGGATGAGAGAAGAATTAACAGTATAATTGTCAGTAGTGTAGTGAGGAATTTCATTAATACCAGAACTGTTACACAAGAAATGCTAAAGGGAGTTCTTCAATCTGAAAGAAAAGCATAGTAAAGCAAGAAGAAATAATCTGAAGGGCCAAACCTTACTGGCAACAGTAAACACACAGAAAAACAGAACAGTGTAACATTTTAATTGTGATGTGTAAACTACTCTTAAGTAAAAAGAGTAAATGATGAACTCCAGAAATAATAACTGCAGCAACTTTTCAAGACATAGACAGTATAAAAAGACGTATAGAGAAACACCAAAAAGTTAAAAAGTGGGAGGGATGAAGTTAAACTGCAGAATGTTTACCAGTTTTCTTTTTGTGTTCACACAATTAATGTTGTCATCAATTTAAAATAATGTGTTATAAGATAGTATTTGCAAGCCTCATGGTAACCTCCAGTTGAAAAAAAAATACAATGTATACGCAAAAATAAAAAGCAAGAAATTAAACTAAATCGCCAGAGAAAATCACCTTCACTAAAAGACAGAAAGGAAGTAAAAAAAGAGAAGATCACCACAAAACAACCAGAAAACAAATAACAAAATGACAAAAGTAAGTCCCTACTTATCAATAATAACATTGAATGTAAATGGACTAAACTCTCCAATCAAAAGACATAGACTGGCTAAATAAATGAGAAAACAAAACCCAATGATCTGTTGCCTATGAGAAATACACTTTACCTATAAAGATACACATAGACTAAAAATAAAGGGAAGGAAAAAGATATTTCATACCAATGGAAACCATAGGTGTGCCTATATCAGACAAAATGGATTTCAAGACAAAAACTATAAAAAGAGACAAAGAAGATCATTATGTAATGACAAAGGGGTCAATTCCACAAGAGGATATAATGATTATAAATATACATACACTCAACACTGGAGCACCCAGATATATAAAGCAAATATTATTACAGCTAAAGAGAAAAATACACCAATACAATAATAGCTGGAGATCATTTTCAGCACTGGATAGATCTCCCAGACAGAAAAGCAACAAAGAAACATTGGACTTAATTTGCACTATATAGCAAATGGACCTAAGAGATATTTACAGAACATTTCATTGAATGACTACAGAATTCACATTTTTCTCCTAAGCACATGGATCTTTCTCAAGGATAGACTATATGTTAGGTCACAAAGCAAGTCTTAAAACATTCAAAAAAATTGAAATAATATCAAGCATCTTCTCTGAGCACAATGGAATAAAACTAGAAATCAATAACAAGAAGAATTTTGGAAACTATCCAAATACATGGAAATTAAACAGTATGCTCCTGAATGATCAGTGGGTAAATAAAGAAATTAAGAAAGAAATTAAAAAATTTGTTTGAAACAAATGATAATATAAACACAACAACCCAAAACCTATGAAATATAGCAAAAGCAGTACTTAGAGGAAAATTTATAAGTGCCTGCATCAAAAAAGAACAAAAAAGGCCGGGCACAGTGGCTCACACCTATAATCCCAGCACTTTGGGAGGCTGAGGCGGGTGGATCACGAGGTCAGGAGATCAAGGGTACCCTAGCTAACATGGAGAAACCCCATCTCTACTGAAAACACAAAAAAAAATTAGTCAGGAGTGGTGGTGGGCACCTGTAGTCCCAGCTACTCAGGAGGCTGAGGCAGGAGAATGGCTTGAACTCGGGAGTCAGAGCTTGCAGTGAGCTAAGAACCTAATAATGCATCTTGAAAAATTAGAAAAGCAAGAGTAAACTGAACCCAAAATTAGAAGAAAAGAAATAATAAAGCTCAGAGAAGAAATAAATGAATTTGAAATAAAGAAAACAATTTAAAAGATTAGTGACTCAAAAAGTTGTTTTTTTTGAAAAGACACACAGAATTACCAAACCCTTAGTCAGACCAAGAAAAAAATGAGAGAAGACCCAAATTTTAAAAGAAACCAGATATGAAAAAAGAGACTTTACAACTGATACTGCAGAAATTCAAAGGCTCATTAGTGGTTACTATGAGCAACGATATGTCAATAAATTGGAAAAAGCTAGAAGAAATGGATAAATTCCTAGACACATACAACCTACCAAAATTGAACCAGGAAGAAATCCAAAACCTGAACAGACCAATAACAAGCAATGAGATTGAAGCTATAATAAAGAGTCTCCTAGTAAAGAAAAGCCTGCAATGTAATGGCTTCACAACTGAATTCTACCAAGACTTAAAGAAGAACTAATATTAATTCTACTCAAACTGTTCGAAAAAATTGAGGCAGAAATATTAATTCTACTCAAACTGTTCCAAAAATTGAGTTTCCAAACTCATTGTATAGGGTCAGCATTTCCCTGATACCAAAACCAGACAAAGAAACACCAAAGAAAGAAAACTACAGGCCAATATCTCTGATGTGCCTCAACAAAATAATAGCAAACCAAATTCAATAACACATTAAAAAGATTATTCATCATGACCAAGTGGGCTTTATCCCTGGGATGCAAGGATGATTCAACATACACAACTCAATCAATATGATGCATTATAACAACAGAATCAAGAATAATAATCATATGATCATTTCCATTGATGTTGAAAAACATTTGATAAAGTTCGCATCCCTTCAAGATAAAAACTCTCAAAAAAACTGGGTATAGAGGAACATAACATAATAAAAGCCATGTATAAGGAACCCACAGCTAGTATGATACTGAAGGAAGAAAAACTGAAAGCCTCTCCTCAGATCTGGAACATGACAAGGATGCCCACTTTAACCACTGTTCTTCAACATAATACTGGATGTCCTAGCTAGAGCAAATAGACAAGAGAAAGAAATGAAGGGCATCCAAATTGGAAAGGAAGAAGTCAAATTATACTTGTTTGCAAATAATATGGTCTTATATTTGGAAAAAAACTAAAGACTCCACCAAAAAATATCACAACTGATAAATTCAGTAAAGTTGCTGGATACAAAATCGACATACAAAAATCAGTAGTGCCAGGTGCGTGGTTCACACCTGTAATCCCAACACTTGGGAAGGCCCAGGTAGGCAGATCACTTGAGGCCAGGAGTTCAAGACTAGCCTGGTCAACATAGTGAAACCCCATCTCTACTAAAAATACAAAAATTAGCTGGGTGTGGTGGCATATGTCTGTAATCCCAGCTACTCAGTAGGCTGAGGCACAAGAATCATTTGAACCCAGGAAGTGGAGGTTGCAGTGAGCCAAGATCATGCCACTGCACTCTAGCCTGGGTGACAGAGTGAGACTCTGTCTCAAAAATAAAAAGTTAAAAATTAGTAGCATTTCTATATGCCAACAATGAACAATCTGAAAAAGAAATTTTAAAAAGTAATCCCATGTGTAATAGCCACAAATAAAATTAAACACCTTGGAATAAACCAAAGAAGTAAAACATCTCTACAGTGAAAACTATAAAACAATGATGAAAGAAATTGAAGGGGACACACAAAAAATAGAAAGATATTCCATGTTCATGAATGGGAAGAGTCAATATTGTTAAAATGTCCATACTACCCAAAGCAATCTGTAGATTCAATGCAATCCCTATCAAAATACCAATGACATTACTCACTGAAATGAAAAAACAAAAAACAACAAAAAACAAGGAAACAACAGGTGCTGGAGAGGATGTGGAGAAATAGGAACACTTTTACACTGTTGATGGGACTGTAAACTAGTTCAACCATTGTGGAAGACAGTGTGGCAATTCCTCAAGGATCTAGAACTAGAAATACCATTTGACCCAGCCATCCCATTACTGGGTATATACCCAAAGGATTATAAGTCATGCTGCTATAAAGACACATGCACACGTATGTTTATTGCGGCACTATTCACAATAGCAAAGACTTGGAACCAACCCAAATGTCCGTCGATGACAGACTGGATTAAGACAATGTGGCACATATACACCATGGAATACTATGCAACCATAAAAAAAGAATGAGTTCATGTCCTTTGTAGGGACATGGATGCAGCTGGAAATCATCATTCTCAGCAAACTATGACAAGAACAGAAAACCAAACACCACATGTTCTCACTCATAGGTGGGAATTGAACAATGAGAACACTTGGACACAGGAAGACACCGGGGCCTGTTGTGGGGTTGGGGGAGGGGGGAGGGATAGCATTAGGAGATATACCTAATGTAAATGACGAGTTAACGGTGCAGCACACCAACATGGCACATGTATACATATGTAACAAACCTGCATGTTGTGCACATGTACCCTAGAACTTAAAGTATAATTTAAAAAGAAAAAAAAGAAAGAAATAATAATAATTTTTAAAATGACCCTATTTACAGTGGAAATCCAGCAGAAACAGACCATGGGCAAGTCACTTTAACTTCTCTAAGCTTCAGTTTACGTTTTCTGTAAGAATAGTCATATATGTGCTAAGTTTGTAAATGCACAGGGGAAAAGGTATCTGGAAGAAGCCATGTCCCACTGTCAATAATGGTAACTTCTGAGAAAAAAAAAAGTGGTTTGAGGGACGGGTCAAAAGAACTGAATTGAACTTTTTACTCTATAATTTGACTCTATAATTTCTGTAATGTTTGAATCTTATACAAGTATACTCATCTAATATAGTAAAACAGAAAGTTATTGCATAAATAAAAGGTCAATAGATTAAAAAAAAAAAGAAAAAATATCCTAAAACTTATATAGAACCACAAAAGACCCAAAATAACCACAGCTATCCTAAGCAAAATGAACAAAACTGGGGAATCATGGATAGTTGGATAGTTTGTACATTTGTGGAATAATGGATAATTTGAAAATCTGTTAGTGCAACGCACCATACCAACAGAAAAAAAAAATCATGATTGGATCAATTGATACAAAATTTGATTGGATCAAATACAAAAAAAGTATTTGACAGAATTCAACACCCACTGATTTTCTAAAAAGAAAGAAAGAAATGGAAGAGAACTTTTTGAACATGATGAAGCGCATCTCTAAAAACCTACAAATAACGTTGTGCATAATGGTGAAAGAGAGAATTCCTCCTCCCTTAGGCTGGGAAGAAGACAAAGATGTACATTTTTACCAGTCTTATTCAAAGTAGTGCTGAATGTTCTGCCCAGAAAAATAAGGCAAGGAAAGAAATAAAATGCATACAAATTGGAAACAAAGAAGTAAAACTGCATTTTTGCAGATGACATAATCGCTTACCTAGAAAATCCCAAGAAATGTGCCCCAAAAGAACTCCCAAAATTAATAAATGAGTTCAGCAAAGTCACAGGATACAAGATCAACACATGAGTCAACTGTATTTCTATATAGTAATAATAAACATGTGCAAAACAAAATTTAAAAGACAATACAATTTATAATCATTGAAAAAGGAATAACTATATTTAGATGTAAATCTAACATATATAAGAATTGTAGGCTAAGAAATGTACAGTACTACTGACAGAAATCAAAGATCTAAATAAATGAAGAAACATGTTTACAGATTGAAAGCCTCAACAAACTAAAGATGTCAGTTCTCTACAAACTGATTTAAAGGCTTAACACAATTCTTGTCAAAATCCCAACAATATTTTTTGTAGACATAAACAAGATTATTCCAAAATTTACATGAAATGGTAAAAAAACTAGACTAGCTTAAAAACAATTTTGAAAACAAAAAAATAACATGGCAATAGTCTGCTTGATTGCAAGATATCATATATAGTTCCAGTAATCAACAGCATGTGGTACTGATGAAGGAATAGACACACATATCAATAGAACGGAATAGAGAACTCAGAAATAGATCCACAAAAATATGCCCAACTGATTTTTGAAAATGGTACAAAAGTAATTTAATGGAGGAAGGACAGATTTTTAAACAAACTGCTCAAACAATTAGAGATCCAAAACAAAACCAAACAACAAGAACAAAGAAAACAAAGAGATTGCCTCAACTTAAGCCTCAAATCTTGTATAAAAACTAATTCAGAAGGAATCATGAACTTAAACATAAAATGCAAAACTATAAAACTTTTTAAAAAGATATAAGAAAAATCTTCAGAATCTTTGGGATCTAGGACTAGTTATTAGACTTGACACCAAAGGGACAATCCATAAAAGAAAGACTTGATAAATCAGACTTCAGAAAAAGGAAAAAAGAAAAAGAAAAAAAAAAAAAAACTTATGCTCTGTGAAATATCCTGACCAGAAGATGAAAAGAAAAGCTAGAGTGGGAGAAAATGCTTCCAAACCACATACCTGACAAATGACTCAAATATATAAAGTATTCTCAAAACTTGACAAAAAAAGAGAAAAAAAGAAAACAATTCTGTTCGAAAATGGGCTAAAGTTATAAAGAGGCATCTCAACACAAAGGATATACAGACGGAAAATAAGCACATGACAACATGTTCAACATCATTAGCCGTTTGCTGAGTGAAAATTAAAACCATAATGAGATTTCACTCTATCACTATCAGAATGGTTAAAATAAAAAATAGTGACAACACCAAATGCTTGTGAGGATGTGGAAAAATGGGATCACTAAAATATTGTTGGTGGAAATTTAAAAGGGTGTAGAGGTGGCAATAGGAACAGCTCCAGTCTGCAGCTCCCAGCAAGATCAACACAGAAAGTGGGTGATTTCTGCATTTCCAACTGAGGTGCCAGGTTCATCTCACTGGGACTGATTAGACGGTGGGTGCAGCCCAAAGAATGCGAACCAAAGCAGGATGGGGTGTCACTTCGCCCAGGAAACACAAGGGGTCGGGGAACTCCCTCCCCTGGCCAAGGGAAGCCATGAGGGACTGTGCCATGAGGAATGCTGCATTCCATCCCAGATACCATGCTTTTTCCATGTTCTTCACAATCCCCAGACCAGAGGTTCCCTTGGGTGCCTACACACCAGGGCCGTGGGTTTCAGGCACAAAACTGGGAGGCCATTTGGGCAGACACCGAGCTAGCTGCAGGAGTTATACCTAAGTGGCACCTGGAATACCAGTGAGACAGAACCGTTCACTCCCCCGGAAAGGGGGCTGAAGCCAGGGAGCCAAGTCTAGCTCAGCGGATCCCACCCCCATAGAGCCCAGCAAGCTAAGATCCACTGGCTTGAAATTCTTGCTGCCAGCACAGCAGACTGAAGTCAACCTGGGATGCTCGAGCTTGGTTGGGGAAGCAGCGTCTGCCTTAACTGAGGCTTGAATAGGCAATTTTCCCCTCACAGTGTAAACAAAGCCACTGGGAAGTTCGCACTGGGTGGAGCCCACAGCAGTTTGGCAAAGCCTCTGTAGCCAGACTGCCTCTCTAGATTCCTCCTCTCTGGGCAGGGCATCTCTGAAAGAAAGGCAGCAGCCCCAGTCAAGGGCTTGTAGATAAAACTCCCATTTCCCTGGAATAGAGCATCCAGGGGATGGGCCAGCAGTGGGTGCAGCTTCAGCAGACTTAAACCTTCCTGCCTGCCAGCCCTGAAGAGAGCAGCCGATCTCCCAGCACAGTGCTCAAGCTCTGCTAAGGGACAGACTGCCTCCTCAAGTAGGTCCCTGAGTCACATGTCTCCTGACTAGGAGATACCCCCCAGCAGGGGACAACAGACACTTCCATACAGGAAAGTTCCAGCTGTCATCTGGCAGGTGCCCTTCTGGGACAAAGCTTCCAGAGTAAGAAACAGGCAGCAATATTTGCTGTTCTGCAGCCTCTGCTGGTGATACCCAGGCAAACAAGGTCTGGATTAGACTTCCATCAAATTGCAGCAGACCTGCAGAAGAGGGGTCTGACTGTTAGAAGGAAAACTAACAAACAGAAAGGAATAGCATGTCCACACAGAAACCCCATCCAAAGGTCACCAGCGTCAAAGACCAAAGGTAGATAAAACCACAAAGATAAGGAAAAACCAGCATAAAAAGGTTGAAAATTCCAAAAACTAGAACACCTCTTCTCCTCCAAAGGATCACAACTCCTCATCAGCGAGGGAACAAAACTGGACAGAGTTTAACAAATTGACAGAAGTAGGTTTCAGAAGGTGGGTAATAACAAACTACTCCAAGTTAAAGAAGCATGTTCTAACCCAATGCAAAGAAGTTAAGAACCTTGAAAAAGTTAGATAAATTGCTAACTATAGTAACCAGTTTAGACAAGAACATAAATGAACTGATGGAGGTGAAAAACCCAGGAGGGGAACTTCGTGAAGCATACATAAGTATCAATAGCCAAATCGATCAAGCAGAAGAAAGGATATCAGAGATTGAAGATCAACTTAGTGAAATAAAACATGAAGACAAGATTAGAGAGAAAAGAATGAAAAGTAATGAAAAAAGCGTCCAAAAAATATGGGACTATGTGAAAAGAGCAAACCAACGTTTGATTGGTATATCTGAAAGTGATGGGGAGAATGGAAACAAGTTGGAAAAAACCCTTCAGGATATTATCCAGGAGAACTTCCATAACCTAGCAAGACAGGCCAACACTCAAATTCAGGAAATATAGAGAACACCACAAACATACTCCTTGAGAAGAGCAACCCCAAGACACACAATTGTCAGATTCACCAAGGTTGAAATTAAAGAAAAAAATATTAAGGGCAGCCAGAGAGAAAGGTCAGGTTATCCACAAAGGGAAATCCATCAGACAAACAGCAGATCTCTCTGCAGAAACCCTACAAGCCAAAAGAGAGTGGGGGCCGATATTCAACATCTTTAAAGAAAAGAATTTTTAACCCAGAATTTCACATCCAGCCAAACTAAGCTTCATAA
The DNA here is from genome assembly GCF_024542745.1 of Macaca thibetana thibetana. Lineage (NCBI taxonomy): Eukaryota > Metazoa > Chordata > Mammalia > Primates > Cercopithecidae > Macaca > Macaca thibetana. Next base: position 111,673,915 of record NC_065589.1, on the reverse strand, counting down.
ATGAAGGAGAAATAAAATCCTTTCCAGACAAGCAAACGCTGAGAGATTTTGTCACTACCAGGCCTGCCTTATAAGAGCTCCAAAGGAAGCACTAAATATGGAAAGGAAAACTCAGTACCAGCCACAGCAAAAACATACCAAATTGTAAAGACCATTGACACTATGAAGAAACTGCATAACTAACGAGCAAAATAACTAGCTAGCATCATAACGACAGATTCAAATTCACACATAACAATATTAACCTTAAATGTAAATGGGCTAAATGCCCCAATTAAAAGACACAGACTGGCAAATTGGATAAAGAGTCAAGACCCATCAGTGTGCTGTATTCAGGAGACCCATCTCAAGTGCAAAGACACACATAGGCTCAAAATCAAGGGATGGTGGAAGATTTACCAAGCAAACTGACAGAAAAAAAAAAAAAAAAAAAAAATCAGGGGTTGCAATCCTAGTCTCTGATAAAACAGACTTTAAACCAAAAAAGATCCAAAAAGACAAAGAAGGGCATTACATAATGGTAAAGGGATTAATGCAACAAGAAGAGCGAACTCTTCTAAATATATATGCACCCAATACAGGAGCACCCAGATTCATAAAGCAAGTTCTCAGAGACCTACAAAGAGACTTAGACTCCCAAACAATAATAGTGGGAAACTTTAACACCCCACTGTCAATATTAGACAGATCAATGAGAAAATTAACAGGATATTCAGGACTTTAACTCAGCTCTAGACCAAGCAGACCGAATAGACATCTATAGAAATCTCCACCCCAAATCAACAGAATATATATTCTTCACAGCACCACATCACACTTATTATAAAATTGACCACATAATTTGAAGTAAAACACTCCTCAGCAAATGCAAAAGAATGGAAATCATAACAAACAGTCTCTCAGACCACAGTGCAATCAAATTAGAACTCATGATTAAGAAACTCACTTAAAACTCCACAACTACATAGAAAGTGAACAACCTGCTCCTGAATGACTACTGGGTAAATAACGAAATGAAGGCAGAAATAAATAAGTTCTTTGAAATGAATGAGAACAAAGACAAAACATACCAGACTCTCTGGGACACAGCTAAAGCAATGTTTAGAGGGAAATTTATAGCACTAAATGCCCACAGGGGAAAGTGGGAAACATCTAAAATTGACACCCTAACATCACAACAAAAAGAACTAGAGAAGCAAGAGCAAACTAATTCAAAAGCTAGCAGGAGACAAGAAATAACTAAGATCAGAGCAGAACTGAAAGAGATAGAGACCTTAAAAAACCATTCAAAAAAATCAATGAATCCAGGAGCCAGTTTTTTGAAAAGATTAACCAAATAGACCCCTAGCTAGATTAATAAAGAAGAAAACAGAGAAGAATCAAATAGACACAATAACAAATGATACAGGGGATATCATCACTGATCCCACAGAAATGCAAACTACCATCAGACAATACTATAAACACCTCTATGCAAATAAACTAGAAAGTCTAGAAGAAATTGATAAATTCCTGGATACATACACCCTCCCAAGACTAAACCAGTAAGAATTCTAATTCCTGAATAGACCAGTAACAACTACTGAAACCAAGGCAGCAATTAATAGCCTACCAACCAAAAAAAGCAAGGACCAGATGAATTCATAGCCGAATTCAACCAGAGGTACAAAGAGGAGCTGGTGCCATTCCTTCTGAAACTATTCCAAACAATAGAAAAAGACAGACACCTCCCCAACTCATTTATGACGCCAGAATCATCCTGATACCAAAATCTGGCAGAGACACAACAAAAAAAAGACAATTTCAGGACAATATCTCTGATGAACACTGATGCAAAAATCCTCAATAAAATGCTGGCAAACCAAATCCAGCAGCACATCGAAAAGTTTATCTACCACGATCAAGTCAGCTTTATTCCTGGGATGCAAGGCTGGTTCACCATATGCAAATCAATTAACATAATCCATCACATGAACAGAACCATGACAAAAACTACAAGATTATCTCAATAGACACAGAAAAGGCCTTCAATAAAATTCAACACTCCTTCGTGCTAAAAATTCTCCATAATCTAGGTATTGATGGAACATATCTCAAAATGATAACAGCTATTTATGACGAACCCACAGCCAGTATCAGAATGAATGGGCAAAAGCTGGAAACATTCCTTTTCAAAACCAGCACAAGACAAGGATGCCCTCTCTCACCACTACTATTCAACTCCTATTCAATACTATTCAATAGTATTCAATAGTATTGGAAGTTCTGACCAGAGTGATCAGGCAAGAGAAAGAAATAAAGGGTATTCAAATAGAAAGAGAGGTAGTCAAATTGTCTGTTTGCAAATGACATGATTGTATATTTAGAAAACCCCATTGTCTCAGTCCAAAATCTCCTTAAGCTGATAAGCAACTTCAACAAAGTCTCAGGATACAAAATCAATGTGCAAAAATCATAAGCATTCCTATACACCAAGAACAGACAAACAGAGACCCAAATCATGAGTGAACTCCCATTCACAATTGTTACAAAGAAAATAAAATACTTAGGAATACAACTCAAAAGGGATGTGAAGGACCTCTTCAAGGAGAAATATCAATCACTGATGAAGGAAATAAGAGAGGACACAAACAAAAGGGGAAACATTCCATGCTCATGGATAGGAAGAATCAATATCATGAAAATGGCCATACTGCCTAAAGTAATTTATAGATTCAATGCTATCCCCATCAAGATACCATTGACTTTCTTCACAGAATTAGAAAAAAAAACTACTTTAAATTTCATATGGAAACAAAATAGAGCCCATATAGCCAAGACAATCCTAAGCAAAAAGAACAAAACTGGAGGCATCATGCTACCTGACTTCAAACTATACTACAAGGCTAGAGTAACCAAAACAGCATGGTACTGGTACCAAAACAGATATATAGACCAATGGAACAGAACAGAGGCTTCAGAAATAACGCCTCACATCTACACCATATGATCTTTGACAATCCTGAGAAAAATAAGCAATAGGGAAAGGATTGCCAATTTAATAAAGGGTGTTGGGAAAACTCGCTAGCCATATGCAGAAAACTGAAACTGGACCCCTTCCTTACACGTTGTACAAAAAATTAACTCAAGATGGATTAAAGACTTAAGTGTAAGACCTAAAACCATAAAAACCCTAGAAGAAAATTTAGGCAATACCATTCAGGACATAGGCATGGGCAAAGACTTCATGACTAAAACACCAAAAGCAATGGCAACAGTAGCTAAAATTGACAAATGGGATCTAATTAAACTAAAGAGCTTCTTCACAGCAAAAGAAACTATCATCAGAGTGAACAGGCAACCTACAGCATGGGAGAAAATTTTTGCAATCTGTGCATCTGACAAAAGGCTAATATGCAGAATTTACAAGGAACTTAATCAAATTTACAAGAAAAAAACAACCCCATCAAAAAATGGGCAAAGGATATGAACAGACACTTTTCAAAAGAAGACATTTATATGGCCAACAAATATATGGAAAAAAGCTCATCACTGGTCATTAGAGAAATGCAAATCAAGACCACAATGAGATACCATCTCATGCCAGTTAGAATGGCAATCATTAAAAAGTTAGGAAACAACAGATGCTGGAGAGGATGTGGAGAAATAGGAATGCTTTTACACTGTCGGTGGGAGTATAAATTAGTTGAACTATTGTGGAAGACAGTGTGGCGATTCCTCAAGGATCTAGAACCAGAAATATCACTTGACCCAGAAATTCCATTACTGGGTATATACCCAAAGGATTATAAATCATTCTACTATAAAGACACATGAACATGAATGTTTATTACAGCACTTCACAATAGCAAAGACTTGGAACCAACCCAAATGCCCATCAGTGATAGATTGGATAAAGAAAATGTGGCACATATACACCATGGAATACTATGCAGCCATGAAAAAGGATGAGTTCATGTCCTTTGTAGGGACATGGATGCAGCTGGAAACCATCATTCTCAGCAAATTAACACAGGAACAGACAACCAAACACCGTATGTTCTCACTCATAAGTGGGAGTTGAAACAATGAGAACACATGGACACAGGGAGGAGAGCATCACACACCAGGGCTTGTCAGGCCTCTCGGGGTGTGGGGGGCTAGGGGGAGGCATAGCATTACAAGAAATAATTTCTCTAATGACCAGTGATGATGAGCTTTTTTCCATATGTGTGTTGGAATGGGATCTAATTAAACTAAAGGGCTTCTGCACTGCAAAAGAAACTATCATCAGAGATGACGGGTTTATGGGTACAGCAAACCAGCATGGCACATGCATACCTATGTAACAAACCTGCACGTTCTGCACATGTATCACAGAACTTAAAGTATAATAAAAAATAAAAATAAAATAAAAGCATATATCTACTGTGGAAATGAGTTTGGCAATTTCTGAAAAACAACAACAACAAAGCAGGCTACTAAACAATCCAGCGATTATATGCTTATGTAGTATTTATCTCAAAGATATGAAGATATAGGTTCATGTGAAAACCTGTACACAAATGTTCACAGTAGTTGTATTTTTAACAGCTAAACTGGAAACAAATGTCTTTTAATGGGTCAAAGGTTAAGCAAGCTGTGGCGCATCCATACCATGCAATACATATTTGGCAATAAAAAGGAATGAACTCTTGACATAATAACAATCTAGATGAATCTCCAGAAGCTTATGCTGAGTGAAAAGAGCTAACCCCACAATGTTACATACTATATACTTCCATTTATATAACATTCTTGGAACCACAAAATTACAGACATGAAGAACAGATTAGTGGTTGCCAGGGATCCCAGGATGGAGTTACGGTAGGAGGGAAATGGGTATGGCTATAAAATGGTAACAGAAGGGATCCTTGCAATGATGAAAATATTCTGTATTTTGACTACATCAGGGTCAATATTCTGGTTGTGACATTGTACTATTAGCTGGCAAGCAGCAAGCATGAGATTGAACCCAAGGACCAGGCCTTAATATGTTTTGCCTCCTTAGACGTGGACCTTAAAGTTTAGGTAGTGTTTGGCTCAGAAAAGAGGAGTGGAGAGCCCCTTTCAAAAAGAAAAAAAAGAGCAATGATAAAACAAGCCTGTCTGGGAAAAAAGTAGATTAATTTGAACAGAGAGGAGAGTTAGATTAAGATGGACAGGAAATTCTTCAAGTACAGGTGACACCAGAGTAAGAAGGCCATGGAGAGTGGGCCAATGAGTTAGCTATCTCCTACTGGGAATGAGGAGTGATAGTCTTTAAGGAGAGAATAACTCAATAACAATGAGAGGTTCGAAGTATTCTACAGAAAGTAGCCTGGCACGTTGCTCTTCAATGTCTGTCACGGTGAACACTGTACCTTTTATAAGACCATTCTTGGAGAAATGGTGGACAGAGTGAGAATGCTTACCCCTTCAGAGTGGCATGAAACACCAGAAATCAGAGGGCTCATCACCAACATTGTGGAGGCAGAATTAAGGCAACTGCCTTCTCTGGTCAACCCTCCATAATATTTCCAAAGAGATATTTCTGAAATAAAAATCTAACTCCAGTGCTCACCTATGTAAAAGCCTGCAGTGGTGCCACACCAATCATGAAAGGAAACCTAGTCTTTATTAGCACTTATAAGGCCATGGGTCATCTATCTTTTCTGGGCCTCAGCTTCATTTTCTGGGACACTAACTCTTGTCTCCTGCTTTTCTTCTGGAGGACTGTCTCTGGACACGGAAAAAACCTATAGGGCAGAAAGAAGACTGATGAAGAGGAGAAAGGGAAAAGTCTTCTCATTTCTCTTCACCTCCTGTTCTCTGAAAAGGAAGCCTCTTATTCTCAACTGCTTTCTGCCATTAAGTCAAGTTGGTGATTACTGTTTAAGGTTCAGAAATGTCTTTTTTCTTCCCTGCTTTCTCTCTCTATTCTCATTTGTCCATGTCTTTCTTTCTCATTCTTTTTGTCTGTTCTCTTCTCCTTTTTCCCTGCTTTCCTTCTCTCCCTCTCTCCTGTCATCAGGCTTATTCCCCCTTCTCTTTACCAAATACCCTACTTCCCTTAGCCCACCCTGATTCATGAATATTCTTCATGCTGTGCCCCTTTCCCAGCCCCTACCACACCTGCATTCTGAGAGGTGGGATAGCCACCCAGTACCACCACTACCAAGATACTATCAACGCAAAACAAAACTCCTTACCTTATTTCCTGGATGTGGATTCACAGATACCTGTAAGCATTTTCTCCTCTTTATTCTTTCCCTTGAGATTTTAGATATGCAATTATAGATAAAATTTGATCCTGTTTTTCTCATTTGCTAGTATGAAAGACATGGTCACGAATCTTTATATTATAATTACTTTTCAGTTGTTTCAAATCAGCTATTTTTCCTATATATTTACAAAATTTACAATTTCTTTTTTTTTTTTTTTTTTTTATTTTTATTTTTTTTTAATTTTTATTTTTTTTTAAATTTATTTATTATTATTATACTTTAAGTTGTAGGGTACATGTGCATAACGTGCAGGTTTGTTACATATGTATACTTGTGCCATGTTGCTGTGCTGCACCCATCAACTCGTCATTTACATCAGGTATAACTCCCAATGCAATCCCGCCCCCCCCCCCCCCCTCCCCATGATAGGCCCCGGTGTGTGATGTTCCCCTTCCTGAGTCCGAGTGATCTCATTGTTCAGTTCCCACCTATGAGTGAGAACATGCGGTGTTTGGTTTTCTGTTCTTGTGATAGTTTGCTAAGAATGATGGATTCCAGCTGCATCCAAGTCCCTACAAAGGACTCAAACTCATCCTTTTTTATGGCTGCATAGTATTCCATGGTGTATATGTGCCACATTTTCTTAATCCAATCTGTCACTGATGGACATTTGGGTTGATTCCAAGTCTTTGCTATTGTGAATAGTGCTGCAATACACATACGTGTGCATGTGTCTTTATAGCAGCATAATTTATAATCCTTTGGGTATATACCCAGTAATGGGATGGCTGGGTCATATGGTACATCTAGTTCTAGATCCTTGAGGAATCGCCATACTGTTTTCCATAATGGTTGAACTAGTTTACAATCCCACCAACAGTGTAAAAGTGTTCCTATTTCTCCACATCCTCTCCAGCACCTGTTGTTTCCTGACTTTTTAATGATTGCCATTCTAACTGGTGTGAGATGGTATCTCATTGTGGTTTTGATTTGCATTTCTCTGATGGCCAGTGATGATGAGCATTTTTTCATGTGTCTGTTGGCTGTATGAATGTCTTCTTTTGAGAAATGTCTGTTCATGTCCTTTGCCCACTTTTTGATGGGGTTGTTTGTTTTTTTCTTGTAAATTTGTTTGAGTTCTACTACAAGGCTACAGTAACCAAAACAGCATGGTACTGGTACCAAAACAGAGATATAGACCAATGGAACAGAACAGAGTCCTCAGAAATAATACCACACATCTACAGCCATTTGATCTTTGACAAACCTGAGAGAAACAAGAAATGGGGAAAGGATTCCCTATTTAATAAATGGTGCTGGGAAAATTGGCTAGCCATAAGTAGAAAGCTGAAACTGGATCCTTTCCTTACTCCTTATACAAAAATTAATTCAAGATGGATTAGAGACTTAAATGTTAGACCTAATACCATAAAAATCCTAGAGGAAAACCTAGGTAGTACCATTCAGGACATAGGCATGGGCAAAGATTTCATGTCTAAAACACCAAAAGCAACGGCAGCAAAAGCCAAAATTGACAAATGGGATCTCATTAAACTAAAGAGCTTCTGCACAGCAAAAGACACTACCATCAGAGTGAACAGGCAACCTACAGAATGGGAGAAAATTTTTGCAATCTACTCATCTGACAAAGGGCTAATATCCAGAACCTACAAAGAACTCATACAAAATTTACAATTTCAAAGAGCTATTTTTCCCACCTATGTATTTACATATTGAGGTTTCCTCTTTCAGAGAGATTTTATTACCTTCTTCTGAGGTACACTTCCGTAAGTTTAGTGACAGTTTGTCAAACCTGCTTTCACTGGATGGATTACCAATGCCTACTGATGAGACAGTCAAGTAACAAGGGCTCCCTGGAAGAACGTCCAACCAGCCTGCACGCTGAGAGGAGTGCACACAGGGGTGGAGCCTCAAGAAGTTTCTACTGTTTGCAGTGGGGAGGAGTCTGGCCTCTCCTGTTCCAAGGTGGTAACTGGGATTCAGTCTGTGATGTGGGAAGCCTGCTAGCAGGACTCTCGTTTTGCTGAGAATCCCTGTTTCCCTTTTTTTTTTTTTTCCTTTTCACCCAATAATCCCTGCCTTTCTCACCCTTCAAAGTGTCTGCAAGCCTAATCTTCATGGTCAGGTGACAAGGACCCTGTTTTTAGCTGAACTAAGGAGAAAGTCTGGCAACACTGATATACAAACAACATAGCACTTGTGCACTCTCAGTTCAAGAGAAATACTACTGCATGATGTACAGTTTTGAGCCTCATTGAACTACTTCTGTCGAAGTGCATGCCACTAGCATGACTTGGGGGATGCTATGAGAACTCTGATTCTTTTTTAAAATGTTGGCAATGACATTATCCACAGCACCAAGTCAGTGCCTCTTCTCAGGAATCATGAGTCCGTGAGTCATGGGTCACTGGACTCACAGAACCAAAAAGAACAGATTTTCCTGCCTTTGCTTAGTTTTCCTTTTACAGGCCCCATAATTTTTGCAATGGATTGTGTTTCCCCTTTGTTGTGGCTGCTGGTAAATTTACAACCAAATTTGGGGCTCATCTCCAGTGGTTGAATAGTGTCTTATGGTATTCATTATGTGTTATCAAACCTCTCGATGTATCCTGTTTTCCTGATTTCATTTTCCCTTTGCTGCCATTTCCTCACCTTTATTTTCGCAATTTATCCCATTGTATGCATGCAGATAGAAAGATAGATAAGATAAGCTGTCTCAATTCTCTTTCTAGAATGATTTGGAGACACAAATAAATCAATAATAGTCTTCATAACAACATCAATCATACTTACTCCAATAATGTGCTTTTTCTCATGCTTGCTTTAGAGTTTGTAATTGAACCTCTGAAAAACTGCTCAAGGTACAATCTACTCCATTTTTAGGCATTTTCCAGGTAAGACATGGCCTTCATCCCAAAGGCCCTGATACCCTATAAACCAAAAATAAAATCCAAGGTCACAAATGACTGAACGAACCCCCTCTTGGCCAAGGGGCCCAAGAGAAACTTGAAAAACTGAATTTCCAGCCATGACAGTGAAGGGAGGTTGGACACACCTCCTTATAGCCCCTCTGTTTGTAGTTTAGGCACAACTGACCAGCATTAACATTAAAACAGAGATCATAAGACTGACCACACAGACTCTTTATAGAAATAAAATACCAAATTCCATCATGACTTTAGTATAGCATCATGTGGCAGATAGCAGACCCTAAAAGAAATCAAAATATTTTACTCCAAAATACATTCTTTGACATATTTTGAAATGGCTCTTCAAAGTGATCTTTTTAGGAGGAAATTTGGTTCTGGAGACAATCTCCATTAATGCAGCCAGAACTTCTCTTTCCAGACCTTTCCCAGATCTAGGAGAAATTAAATGAGAGTTTAATTGACACATTTAAGGTCTAAAAAGAGACATTTACTATCTATTCTCTCTGAAGGCTGCTAACTGGAGGCTTCAGAACAAGAACCTTGGCCTCCACATCCTCTTTTATCTTAACTAAAACATTTCTTTCTACTGATTTCAAGTCTTTAGACAAAGCTTAACTCTTGCAACAATTGCCAATCAGAAAATCTTTGAATCTACTTAATGACCTGACATCTGCCCCTTGAAGATATCCCTCTTCTTTAGGCTGAACCAATATATACATTCTGCATATTGATTTATGATTTTACCTATAATTTCTGTCTCCCTAAATTACATAAAACCAAACTGTATCCCGACCACCTTAGGCAACTTTCTCAGAACGACTTGGGACTCTTTCTTGGGTCATGGTCACTCATATTGGCTCAGAATAAGCTTCCTTAAATACTTCAGAGTTTGGTTTTCATCCCAATTTAGAGAAAAAGCTTGCAGTTTTTAAAGACCAAAAAACTGACCTAACGCTGTACAAATTTTAGTCACATATTTCACAGAACAGTTGTAGGATCTGTAGACATTAGAGAGGACCCTATCAGTGTATGGAGTTAGAGCAGTAGGTGAAGGTTTCACAGAGAAGATGAGACAAAATGAACCCTGTGGAGCAGCTGGGATTTGCATTTTCATGATCCTCTCTTTGTTGTCTGTTTTATTTTATTCTCCTATACTCAATTTCTAGTCCACATGCTTCAGGTTTTGAGGAATTACAAGTGATAAGAACTTCCGTACCCAGAAGCAGTGCCCCGAGAAACCCCCATGCAAATCATCAGAGAAAGAAATCAATGCCAGACTAGTTGTGAAAATAGTTTGACTCACTTCCTTTAGGTAAAAAGACTTTATTTCAGAGTCATACTCTAAATTAAGTGTAGATATTTACTTATTTACATAAAAATGTCCTTTTTCTGGCTCTCCACTGTTAAATTTCAATGCTTGCTGGGTGAGATGAAGACTCTAGCTAAGGAGGGGAACGCTGTACAGAGAGTAGTGCTGTACAGAAGGAATTGAGGGTGACGATGGGTACTAAGTCTGTGGGAAAGGGGAAAATTAAAGAGGGCAGCAAGACTGCATGTATGAACTGCTGCTTGGATAGCCTTGGACAGAATCAGGGAAGTCAAGAGAAGCAAAGGTTCTATCGCCATGGGCTGTTGATGCTAATAGCAAGCGACACAAAATCTGGAAAGGAAAGTGTACAGCTTCTAAGGTGAGCCCTTTGCTCGCTCTCCCTCCACAATGACAGTTGCTCTTAGTACATCTGACAGCAGCTTCGGTCACGAATTTTCAAACAATGCAATCCATCACTTGGACACTGAGACAGGCCCCGCCCGGAGAATCACTGCCCTGGAGATTGAAGGAATCTGACTCACAGGCATACAATGAGTTAGCAAGGAAAACAGCTTGCCTAGAGGTGCTGCTGCCTTCCACTGTCGGGCCACATGCATTAATTCCTCACTGAGAGCAGACGGTTGTCCTGAATTAGAACATCTCTAAGTGCACAATGCATGGTGAGCAGCAACGGCAGACACAGGGCAGCTCCGTGGAGAAATCTGGGCTCCAGGCTGAAGCAAGGCCTTGGCAGCCTCAAGGACCCCAGTGTTAAAAAGGAACAACAGCTATCAGAAAATAAAAAAAAAAAGTCATGCAAATAACCATGCCTGAGCTATTAAGCATGTTCCTTAGATTAATGCTGCCAAACCAAATCAGAATGGCATTACATGACAGCAGGGAAGCGGCCTGCTGGGAGGAAAGCAAACTAAAAAGCAAAGCAGGCTAGTAAAGGATCAGCCTCTGCTCAGATGCAGGGGTCTCTTGTCCTCTGTGGCTAGGTGGGTGCCACTTATCACCCTGGCAGAGAGACAAAGAGGCAAAGACAAACACTGCTTCCGATGCCCGTCCTGCCCGTCTTTGTGATAGCCGCTTCTTCCATCCAAGGCTTCCCTTGACTGGGGTACAGAGGCAGCCAGCAGTCCAGAGCAGCCAAGGTTAAATGCCCTTACCTGGGAAGCTGGACAAATTCCTGAACACAGCTTTTGGAGATAACGTGGCAGTAGTGTCAGGCCTCTGAGCCCAAACTAAGCCATCATATCTCCAGTAACCTGCACGTACACATCTAGATCTCCTGAAGCAACTGAAGATCCACAGAAGTGAAAATAGCTTCACTGATGACATTCCACCATTGTGATTTGTTTCTACCCCATCGTAATTGATCAATGTTCTTTATAATCTCCCCCACCCTTAAGAAGTTTCTTTGTAATTCTCCCCACCCTTGAGAATGTACTTTGTGAGATCCACTCCTTTCCCCCAAAACATTGCTCTTAACTCCACCACCTATCCCAAAACCTGTAAGGACTCATGATAATCCCACCACCTTTACTGACTCCTTTTTCGGACTCAGCCCTCCTGCACCCAGGTGAATAAACAGCCTTGTTGCTCACACAAAACCCATTTGGTGATCTCTTCTCATGGACATGTGAAACAGGTAGAACTTGTTCTGAGCATCAAGGGAGCCTTGGCCAGCATGAGAGATGCAGGTACTCTGAGAACAGTTGCCATTCAATGGCCTTTCCAAACAATATTCCTTAACTATTTATTCTACATTTATTTAGAGAAGAAGAGAAAAACATTTTCTATTACACAAATTGTATAGGTAATTTAAATTCAGAATATAAATTACATTTTACCCGGGAAAATTGTTCAGAAACATGAAAAACAGAAAAAAAATTCTTTTAATTTTTTTGGTTTCCACTTGAAAACATTGGTAAAAATCCTTCCTGCTTTCTGCGCTTTCTATTATTTTTATTTTATAAATTTTAAACTAATGGAACTATTCATGATTTAAATTTAATAATAAATAAATAAAGTAAATCACCTATTCCTAGTAAATGACCCTACTAGTTTCATAATATCAATGAATTTTAACAGGTCCTCAATACAGAAGACTGTCGGTTGGCATGTGACAGATTTGCGGCATTGCCTGAATTTAACAATTTGAACAAAAGGACATAAAAACTGAACACAGTTGATGAAGTGTAATTGAGCCAAACTCTCATGTACAGAGTCAAGGCTGCAGTCAGTATTACATAAACCAAAGTTACTTGCAAGTTAAATTAATTGAGAAGCAGAGAGGGTGTGCTTGAGAGAGAGAGAGTGTGAGTGTGTGTGTGTGTGTGTGTGTGTGTGTGTGTGTGTGTTGGGTCTTCAGAGAAGAAAACAAACAAATGTGTAGAACAAGCCTGAGAAGGGAGTTCTCAGGCCCCATGGACAATGGAGAGAGTAGTCTCCACTACGGATGTGCCACTTCCTGCCCCTTTGTGGGTAGTTCTCCTCTTAAACCAATCACCTCCTTCCCTAACATCACCTTTACTTTGAACTAGTCTGAGTACACTTCAGTTACTTATAATGAGTGGGAAGTTTTAAGACTAATGTGGGGTGTGCGTGCGTGTGTGTGTGTGTGTGTGTGTGTGTGTTGAACAATCTCAGAGTGTTAGGGAGGTTTTTAAAGGAAGGAAATGAGAGATAAGGCAACTCGATGGCCAAACAGGTTTATTTACAAGAATAAGCCTGCGAGGGCTGCCAGTCAGGAGTCTGGCTGAGACCCTGACTGCTCGTAAGCTGAGGTTTTCATAATCCAGTTTCTATAGGGGAGGGGTTGGGGAAGCGCTAGCAGGTTGGAACTGTAAGGGGCGGCGGAGGGATGTAGTTAGGGCCAGTCAGGCTTTGTTGTGGTCAGGGTTGTTACACTCTGTTAAAGATATGAGCGAGGTTGACCTTTGCTTTTTTTGGGGAACATTGTCACCAAGGTAGGAAACACAAGATACCAAGGTAGGAAAATGTCATTGCTATTGTTAATTCTCACACAGCGGAGGAAACTTAGAAATCAGTTCAAGGGAAGGGGCTGGCAGAGGGGTTTCCTAAGTCTTTGGAACAAATCAATCCAAGTGCTAAACAACACGGAGACGACATTTATTGAGCACCTACTAAGTACTGGGTTGGGGAGAGAGGTACAGTCCCTTAGGCCAGTGATGCCAGGAGCCCAGGCATTCTATTAATACCTTGTAGCAATCAGTAATGGAAGGGAGAGCTTGCCCAACTGGTGGTTCTGAGGCTGACAGAAGACTAGAGTGTATGGCTGCATGAGTATGCCACGGCCAACGCAGAAGCCATGCAGATAACGTGCCAAGGCCGAGGGTAATGCATTATGTTCCAGGACAGTGACATCAGAAGGTGAGTAGAGAGGGCAGCCCAATTTTGGTGGGGTCTCACTCTTCCTCAACTGGCTGTTACATCTAGGTAACAAGAGAAAGATGGAAAAATTACTCAGCAATACCTAAAGCCCTGATTGATCTATCCACTGTAGGGACTCTGTAAATGTCAGCTCTAAATTCTACTTCTTCTGGAGTATGACTTTCATTGTCTTTCAGGGCATTCATGTCAATGTCTATAAGGAAACAGACAAACAGTCATTGGCAAATATGTAGACTAAATACATTGGGTGGATGGAGGGGTAAAGTGGTCTTAGAGGAGTAGACAATAAGGGTGTATTGAAGTTGTAATGACAACTCTTTGAAGGATTCACTGATTCTTCCTGGGAGAGGTAAGACTTCTAGGCACTCCCTCCTGAGTTCAGCAGACCAGATGTTCAGGCCACACTGTTAAGTCAAAGGAAAAAAAATATAGCCTCACTAAGGCACTAGAAATGGGATCATTGATATTTTGTCAAGCTCAGCCTCTTACCCACAATACAAACAAAACTTTGGTAGTTGTTCAGTGTGAAGAAAACAGTTGCGGTGTGTTATCAAATCCTGTGAGAGAGTAAAGCTTCAGATTAATCAATAACACAATCTGACTTCTGTCTTAGTGAATTAGGCCCAAGGGCTAGAAATCTTTCTGAAAATCAAGAGTATTCCACTATATCAGGGCTGATCGTGTTTCCATTGAATCTGGCCCTGTTAAGAGAAAGCCTTGGTGATAAAATAGGTGTTCTCAGATCCTATATCACGGTTTTCCTCCTGATTCAACTCTTGGGGCAGGGAGTGTGATGGGGAACAAGTTTGTTAAGCTTTGCACATAAAAGGTATACCTTCAGAAACATAAAACATCATTTTCAATTCAGTACTTTATAAACTAAATAGCCCCCCGACCCCAAATTTTAACAAGCAGTCTGCCTTTAATACTTGAAAACCAAAATTGCTTTCTGTTTTAATCGATGAAAACCAAGCTTTAGCTTATAAATGGATTTTTCCCAGAATTCTTTATAAACCACCGAAAGTGGATATTTATAATGGAAGTCCACTTGGTTCTTCATAAAGCTAATTTAGGCTGGGTAATTCCCTTCAGGCAGCAGTAGGCATTTTTCTCTTCAGCTCTTGTATAATTAATACCAAGATACAAATATATTCCTATCTGTTTCAGGGGGTGCAGAAGTGGTGAGAAAAAAAAGAAGGGGAGATGATACTAGTGTCAAATGAATTCTCTAATACATTTCCCCACTATAGGGAAAGATAAATTAAATGTGCAATAAAAATTTAATAGCGAACAGTGATTGCACTATAGGAACCCTGATAGAAATAAGCATAATGGCATAATAAATTTTCTTGTGTGAGAAATGATTATTTGGAGCTTTAAGCTTTGACAATTCTTGTAAATCTTATCTGTTTGTTAGCAATTAATAATATTAAATTGCTTCACATCTCCCTAGATAAACATCAGCAAGCTTTCAAATCATTGTTGAAGAAATGCATAATCTACTGCACATCATCAGAGTTTTCTAAAATTTCCGAGATATTAAATAGCACTGTTCCAAGGAGAAATAAAAGCAATTTGATCTTTAATACTGATATAAATAGATCAACAAATATTTGTTAAACCCGACTTTGTGCTTAGTAGAGATAGCTAGCTGTCCATCAAAATCCATTTTTGTATTTTAGGGTATAAATCTGTGCCTGGGAAGTGGTTGCCCAGGATAGGAGTATATCACATCCCCAGTCTCCTATGCCTCCACTGTGACCATATGACTCATCTCTCCGATAACACTGACTGGAAATGATGTTTGCATTTGTAAGCTAAGTTTTAAGAATAGGACCATGGGTTGGGCGCAGTGGCTCATGCTTGTAATCCCAGCACTTTGGGAGGCTAAGATGGGTGGATCACGAGGTCAGGAGTTCGAGACCAGTCTGGCCAACATGGTGAAACCCTGTCTCTACTAAAAATACAAAAATTAGCTGGGGGTGGTGGTGGGCACCTGTAATCCAAGCTACTCAGGAGGCTGAGGCAGGAGAATCATTTGAACCCGGGAGGCAGAGTTTGCAGTGAGCTGAGATTGCGAGACTGAATCTCAAAAACAAACAAAAAAAAGGGACCGCTTGGCTCTTCGGCTCTTTCAACTTCTCTAAGCTCCTGGTAGAAAACAACAAAATCCTAAAATAGGAAGAACCACACATTGAGAGGAGCTGGCTCTGAGTCTACATGTGGCAAAAAGCTGTTCATGAACAGGAACAAGAATGCCAGCCTTGCTTACGTGAGTAAGATCTAGACTTCTGTTACATTTCAGCCATTACACATCGGTGAGTCTATTTGTCACAGCATGTTTGCCCTGTCTGACTACTAGAATAGCATTCTTACAGACTTCATGAGATAGATAAAGAAGTGAAAGACATTGCTCTTCTTACACAAAATTACTTTACTCTGGTTAGGGAAACAAAGAATATGTGCAAGAAAAGTAAAACATCATAAAAATAGGAAATGATAGTTTAAGAGATGTCAGAGGATAGTACAAGAGTAAATTTACAACTAATTGGCATTGGCACAAAGTACTAGGAGTTCAAAGGTAAAAACCTAAATATGTATTTGGAAAATATCCATAGGAAAATGGTGGGTTCTACTGGTGAGAGCTTCAAGCTATGCTGCTGATAATAATCAAATCACCTTCTGGGAAATTCTTCATTTGAATAAAAAAACCTAAAGCTCCTGGTATCCTGAATTCTTTTAGATATTGATATAGTTTGTGTATTTGTTCCCACCCAAATCTCATGTTGAATTATATTCCCCAGTATTGGAGGTGGGGCCTGGTGGCAGGTGATTGGATCATGGGAGTGAATTTCTCATGCATGGTTGAGCACCATCCCCTTGGTGCTGTACTCACAATAGTGAGTTCTCGTGAGACCTGGTCGTGTAAAAGTGTGTGGCACACCACCACTTCTCTGTCTTGCTCCTGCTTTCGCCATACGACGTGCCTGCTCCCCCTTCACCTTTTGCCATGATTGTAAGCTTCCTGAAGCCACCCTAGAAGCTGAGCAGATGCCAGCACCATGCTTCTTGTAAAGCCTGCAAAACTGTGAGCTAATTAAACCTCTTCTCTTGTAAATTACCCAGTCTCGGGTATTTCTTTATAGCAATGCAAAATCAGCCTAATACCTATGTGTTCCAGAATCTCTGATTTGCCTGCAGTTGTAAGCTTATTTATTCTTGTAATGCCTACTTTTGACCTGATTAGACCATTTATGTTCTAATTTTGTTGTTGTTTCCTTTAAACATCATGTTATGATCAATCTCTTCCCTTTCAGTGTAAAATGATTTCTATTTCACTGATTCCATTTCATTCAGGAAGTAAGTTTGTAAATTCTAGCTAAAAGAGACTCAGTTCAAATTTCAGCTCAGATTAGAAGAGTTCCAGAAATAAACATGATGTATTCATATTATTTTTAAAGCTTCTTATTAAGTGTTACAATTTGCTAGCCACAGTGGATGTAATGATGAACACCATGTAGACCATAGCCTTTTGGTATTTATATTCTAATAAACTTCCTCCAAAAGAGGAGGTCATATCATAGACAGAAAGAACTAGATACATGAAGCCTGTAGGCCTGAAGATGACTCAATGGTCAAAAGATAACTGTCTTCTTTAAATCTTTAACGGTTTTTTCCCAGGGAATAGAGATCAGACTTATTTCTCATGGCTTTTGCCCACTGATATGGACAGTGCGCACTGTCAGTCACTCAAAAAATGTATTTTGAATGAATGAATGTCATCTTGAGCCTACGAACTTGAATCAATTCCAGATATTTTTCATTTGCTGTAAGAAATGGCACATAACTTGGTCATCTAATTGCTGTGATCTTTCAGGGAAAAAAAAAAAAAGTCAATCTAAGGACCAGGACCACTGGTAATAGCCATAGGAAGAAGGATTTGGGTTTGATATAAAGATGCAATTTCTAAAGGTCAGAGTGTTCAAACATGCATGGCCTTACTTTCTCAAAGGAATTAAGAAGTTTTCAGGCATCATGGACTAAATGACAGAGATATGAGGCGGAAGACATTCAGACATCGGAGGTTCTCAGGCAAGGGCTCAAGATACTCCAAGCTGAATCTTCAGTAAAAATGTGGGGTTGGCTGGGAATTAGCTAAGCGAAGGCCCTAGGGTCCCTGGGGGATGAGGTAGGGGAAAGAGCTAGACAGGAACCAGGACCCCATAAATAGACCACAGGGTAGAGCTTGAACACCAGAAAAAACTAAGGAACTTAATTAAGGGAGAGAAACCTCACTGGAGGCTCTGTCAGGTTGAGTGGGCCACCCAGAAAATGGTATGCTTGGGACCACACAGATACTGAGAACTCATCCCTTCGCCCTGAATACAAGGTCTGCTTGCCCGTGAAAAGCAGTGTGTGTGTTTTAGAGGAAACCAAGGCTCTCGGCAGTCCTGGTGGAAACACTTGACTCTGCCCTGGGAGTTTCTCTTAATTCTGTGCCCTATCAGACAGAGGTAGTAAAAAACGAAGGGTCTTCTGGAATGTTTAATAGCTCTGCGACTTTGGGAAGTCCACTCTGACCTTCAGTTTCATCGGCCAAAGGAGGACAACAACATGAAGCTGGGAGGGTGGTGTGAGAATTAAACAAGAATTGGCTCTGATCTGTGCTAGGTGCCTAATCAATGTATTGCTTCTTTTTTCCCTTCTAGCCTTGAAATTTTATAATTCTTTCTCCATGAGAAGCTTCAAAATCTTTTTATTTTCAAGCCAAGCATGGTGGCTCACACCTGCAATCCCAGCACTCTAGGAGGCCAAGGCTGGTGGATCACCTGAGGTCAGGAGCTCGAGGCCAGCCTGGCCAACATGGAGAAACCCCATCTCTACTAAAAATACAAAATTAGCCAGGTGTGGTGGCATATGTCTGTAATCCCAGCTACTCAGGAGGCTGAGACAAAAGAATCACTTGATTTTTTTTTATTTTCATTTCCTCTTAGGAGCTGCTAATTTATCATTTGAGAAAGTCAGGTGGTATTTATAGATCCATGAAACTGGAATGTGCTGTGTAAACTAAGATGAAGGCAAAGCCAGGGCTTTTGGTTGCCACCGGGATCCCAGTAGCCCAGTTTGGCTATTTTGTAGACCCAACTAATTTTTCTCCATGTCTGCTAGTGTTACTCTAAATTAAGATGTAATGCATTCTGGAAGTTCATTGGCATTTGAAGAGTCTTCTCTAAACTGTATCTAAATCACCTAGAGTTGATGCAGCATTCTAGGAAGGACAAACATGTATTTTTACATTTAGTTCAGAACGTGGCAGAAAAGCTGAGGTTGTCATGTGTTCTTTTCTTCATCCAGAAAATCTCATTCCACAAGCATAATTCTCTTCTCGCCAGGAGTCACCAGGCTTGCATCAAACAAAAGTGTGTTGGCATTACAATAATCAAAGCAGGAGCAAAATGTCCTTCAATCTTCACGTTCCTTTCAAACCAAACAAAATATGGCCCGATGCACATCTATTCCAGACAAGGCATTCCCATGGGAGTGGGGGTAAAATGTCCTAATGCATTTTCAATTTACAAAGTAACTTTCCCTATATTTAGATCAGTCAGTTTATATCTGAGTTCAAAAATTCAAGATAATCTGGCATCTTTTCTCCCTAGCACGATTATGTTTTTCAAAGAATTCTGTTCTCAAAAATTTTTACCCTTCTCTCAGAAATAGGCTCTTTAGTTGGGGTATTTTAAGCTATGTAAATGTTTCTTTATTTTCATACTTACAAACTGTCTAACTCACTTTGTTAGTGCATGGTTTTGCTTTTCAAAGGATCTGTTTACGATGCATACAACAAAACCAAGTAATCATGTTGCCACCCACACCCAATATTAGAAAAATGATCATTAGTGCTCACAATAATCATTTCAGGCCACATAAAATCAAAATAATGCCTTATGATCCATCCAAGACTATCAGATCTGAGTTGTTTATGTTTATATATTTTCTTCTATAATAAATCCTTGATATGTGGGTAAGTCATTTGTCTGCAATACATTTTAATATGAATTAGGTGGGCTTTTTTGTTTTGTTTTCTTTTGTTTTAGATAGTCACATAAGGAGGGCAGGGGCAGGATTAGAAAACATTAAAAGACTTGGAAAATGCTCTAAAATAAACATAGGGCATCAAAGAGAAATACAGTATTTAAGAGCAAGGATGAGGAAAAGAAGACAATCACATAAAAATGTTTTATTTCTCCATGTTGGTGGTCAGAAGTGACCCAAGGGCTAAGTACCACACCACAGAAAGATTTTTACAAAGTAGGTAACATAATATTTCTGAATTAGAGTTTTGGGATGTAATTCATGTTAAGTGGTTAGTTCAGGCTTTCAGGCAGTTTACACTTTGAAATCAGAGTCATTTCTGAAATCCTATGAGAATTTAGTTTTTAATTTCCTAAGAAATAACTGATTTGCCCGAAAATCAAATGTTGGAATTGAAAGGGGCAGATTTTTAGTTAAATCATGTTATAGTTGATTCTGTGAGCACCCATATTAGTTATTTCCAGTTGTCAATATACCTCAAAACACCTCGTGCTGGCCGGGCGCGGTGGCTCACACCTGCAATCCCAGCACTTTGGGAGGCCGAAGAGGGTGGATCCACCTGAGATCAAGAACTCGAGACCAGCCTGGCCAACATGGTGAAATCCCGTTTCTACTAAAAATACAAAAAATTATCTGGACATGGTGGCAGACACCTGTTATCCCAGCTACTCAGGAGGCTGAGTCAGGAGAATCACTTGAACCCAGGAGGCAGAGGTTACAATAAGCTGAGATTGTGCCATTGCACTCCAGCCTAGGCATCAAGAGCGAAACTCTATCTCAAAAACAAACAAAAAAATCAAAACACTCCTTGTGCTGTGCTGAAGTCTTGGTTGAGAGAGAATTGCGGACATCGGGGCATGCTGGAGCCCTGCCTCAAAGGGCACTGAGCACAATTAACCAACAAGCAGGGAAGGGAGGCAGCAGTTAAGAGCAGGGATGTACCTGCTGAGCCGCCCCTCACCCTTGACCATGGGCAGTGGACAGGGATCATCCAGGTCTTCACAAAAGTATAGACAGCTTTCCAGATGGAATGGAGGCTTAGATGCCTAAAGAATAGATGTCTGTTAAATAGACTAACAACATCAAGAGGGCAGAGGATGATGAAACAAAGACTAAAAAGATATGGAGACTGAAGAACTGGGTTCAGAAGAGAATTCTATGGAGCACCAGCAGGCACCTTAGAACCTTGCCTTGGATTTATGGAGGCTTGCAGAAATAGAAGTGGCATGTCCAAACCACCATCTTCATTACTATTCACTGTATGTGCTTACATGAACTGAGGACTGTGGGTGCATTGTTATCACAACAGGGCCATGGGACATGATTAATGGAAAGACACCAACAGCCACAGATAAAGGATGCAAAAGATATATCTGAACCGAAATTTTAAAATTTATAGAGATAGTTATTGACAGAGGCAACATAGCATGCTCCCAGATGGAAGTAAAGGCTCCCCATGTCTACAGTCTTGCATGGAGGTGCAGGTACTGTATCACACACCAAGTGACCATTTCCCTAAATGCAAGGAGCTCACAGCTGCCATCCACATGGTACTAGTGTGTATTGGGAAGGAATTTATTATACTCTCCTGACCCCTCCCCATATTTCTGATCTGGAGATTCTTGTTCAGTCTGCCTTTTCACCACATACAAGGAACTGCTCTAAAACCACTCAAGTAAGCATTTGATTGGATAAATCCACGACCTTGTCCAAACACATGGCATCCCTTAGGAGGTCCAAAGATCAGGCTTGTTTTAGGTCCATTTCTACAGAGTACATGGTTTACATGTTTACTCTAAAAACCTGAAGCTGGTATTTCCAACCCAGACTAGTCTGGAAATGGTGACTTTTGGGGAAGGTTCTGTTTGAAGATTTCATTATAAGTTTCATCTAGTCTTCAGTTTGATTACTTTTAGGCCTGAACTGACTTCTGGTGCCCCCAGCTGAGCTAGGCTAGCTGGCAAGTGGAGGCCTAATAACAGATCCACTTTCAATCAAAAGGTCATTGCTGTGCTTGTTGATAAATACTGCATGTGTGACTCCTGTTATTTATTTAACCTTTAATAATGCTCACTACACCTGCATTTCTGGGGCCTGTGGTTAAAGTTTAGGAATCAGTCCACTTGATTATGGGTTTAGAGACCCAAATTTAGTCCTAGTACCAATGGTACCAACAGAGCAGTAAATTAAGTAGCTTCACATATCAAGTGACTTTCTTCATCTATAAAATAAGGCAATCGATCCTTTTGTAGTTCATGAGCGCAGATGAGTGGGTGTTCACGCACGTGTGTGAGATGTGCCACCCTCAAACTGGCACATTACCCATCTGACCTGAAGAAAAAAATTTTAAATGAAAAACATTTTTTAAAAATAAATAAAATAAGGCAATTGGACTAGGTTAACATTTATCCAAGATTTTCCTGAAGTTTCTCACTGGGCTCACCTGACGTGATTATAGAAAAGTAAATCTTTGTGGACTCATCCCCGACTTAGATTCAGAATCTTCGGAGAAGGGGTCTGGAATATTTCACTTGCAGCAAATTCCCCTAGGGACACTGAACCATCAGGTCATTTCTGAGGTTTCATCGATCTTTGACATTACATGAGGACAAGGACAAAGTAATATTTCTATTGATCTGACATGACTATATGAATAGGGTTAATTCTAGCAATTTGGTCACCTTCACGTGCTTTATATCAGGTGACTGAGTCATCAAGCATAGAGATACTATGGCAACTGTTGAAGAAGCTCAGAATTTTAAGCCAAGATGACCTGGGTTCAAATCCTGCTTAATTTCTGCTCTAATTCTCTTCCTTCCTGATTCCCTAAGCCTCCATTTCCCAATCTGTTAAGCGTGTGTGATAACAATGCCTGTGTCTCAGGCAGTACCATCACAAACGTTTCCATAAAAGAGAGCTTCGGAGAGGCAATTGTAAGAGAGGGATAGTGTAGGAAGTGAAGGGCAGGGAATGGGATGGAGGACTGATCTTGAAACTTCATTTGCCTAAGAAGGTCCATGTGAGGTGACTTTGGCAAAGGTAGGAGGACGGGAACTGATGGAGATTTACTATCACTACTTGTGATGATTATGAAGATTAATAAGGAAATAAGGATATTTTTCATAGATTTTTCTGACACAAACAATGATCAATGAGTAACAGCTCTTATTAAGTTGAACCATATGAAATTGCTAATTTTCAACTCTTTTTGACTGTCTAAATAGCAGTTTCATATGGTTTCAAAATAATATAATTTAATATTGAAATCCCAGTATGACATAATGAGTTTATTTTTCCCAAATTATTCATGTCATTTTCAAGTAAGAAAAAGTGAGAGAGGTATCACTGAATATATAACATGTTTTTTATAATGATTTTTTTTTCTTTTAATGAAAATTCAAAAGGCTTCACCTCAAGTCACACTACCATCATTTTTCTAAATAATGATACAATAAGAAGTGAGGTAGCAGGTGGGAGTTGTGATAGAAAACACCCAGGAGGATGTCAGATGAGAGATTCTTACGCCTTGTTCTAACGATTATAATAACAGCTATCTTTCTTGTAGAGCGCACCCTGTCTCTGCGACTTTAATGATGACATGGATGCCTAATCGGGTGTTAATGTGACCCATCGACACCACTGGGTGCTTAAAAAGTCACACACTTTCTGCCTGCTGGTAATGGATGGCTCTGCATTTCCTTTCCTTAGAGGCCATCTTATAAACAAGAACTAGTCATATGGGGTATAAAAATTATTAACAGTCTTAACTGAACTATTATTATTATGTTACTAACCAGACGAGTTATCAATCTAATTTAATTTGCTAATTTCATATTCACATTTTATCTAATAGCTAAAATGAAGAATAAATCATGTTGACTCTCATATGTTTATGCTCCATGTTTTTAAACCTTGTGGGTGTGGATGTCTCTATTGAAATTTATTTTCTGTAAGTTCTCATAGAATATCTGGAAAGCTTGCTAAAAGGAAAAATGGAACCGTAAGGTTTTCCAGGTCATGATGACTCACATTGAACATCTCACCCAGCAGATATAACATTTGTTACTACCTGAGTCCAAATACTCAAGATGTCACATAAAAATATGAGAACTCAGACTGGGAAAATAAGCCTGAATATTTTATTAGAAACCCAGAATTGCAAAGAACCCAGGGCTGACTAAACACATCCATGATTACCATTGATGTATACTGATTCATTAATTCAATCATTTTATCTCTCAGGTGGCAGGAGAAAGCATAGAAGAAAAGCATTCTTTCAAAAATAGATTAGCGAGGATTTTCTTGTGTACTTCATATTTGTTTTGTTGTTGGTGGTGTTTCATTGAAAGAAGATGAAAGGAAGAGAGAGATCTTTACCTAAATTTTTCCACACCTCCATCTCTGACTTGATCTCTGCACCAATCCTTGGCAACCCCGAGGAGATTATATTTGTGTGTCTTTCTGGGTCTGATGTAAGTGAGGAAAGAAAGCTGAACTGAGAACTAATAATAATGGACTTGGGACAGTAGTGACCTGAGCTCTTAAACTGCCTTTAATTTGATCTAGTGTGATATATTTAAGCATCATGAGAGGGTAAAGAAAATACTATAGGAAAGACAAGAGAGAAACAAAAAAAGGAACCCTCAGTTCCAGTCCTGGTTCAGCTTCTGACATAAGACCAGGAAACAGAGAAAAAGAAAACCCTTAAAAAAAAAAAAGCCAGGGAAGCACACTAGCCAGGCTGAGACTGGGCAGCAACTCTGAAGGCAATGATGTGGAAGTCTTGGCACATTCAGGGACGTGACGAGATGATGTGTTAGGATAGTCTCAGGGAGTTCATGGAGTTTGGGATTTTCAAGAACAGCAGGATTCAGGAGGCTAAAGCAGAGGTCAGTAAACTATAACAACCAAAAATCGAATCCAGCCCCACTCCGTTGTTTGCATGGTATCTATGCTGCTTTCATGCAACAATAGCAAATGGAATCAAGTAGTTGCAACAGAGACCATGTGGCCCACAGAGCTGAAAATGCTTAGTAGCTGACCCTTTACAGAAGTTTGTTGATGCCTGGGATAGAATAATTCAGAAGGGAGGTCAGAATGTTACAACAAAAGTAGGAAATTGGGAATGAACATACTACATTAAAAGACAAAAAGGACAGCAATCTGCCCTAAACAGAAAACCCTAGAAGTAAGGAGTGGGGAGTCGGGGGTGTTGCCTTGCAAAATTCACACTATGGAGTCTTGAGGATTAGATCAAAGAATTTTGACTTCATTCTCTAGGTAGTAAAAAAAAGAAAAAAAAAAAAAGAGCCACTTTAAGATTTTTCACTAGTAAGAATGCCAGTGATATTTTAATTTAGTTACTGTATGTGAGATGAGCTAAATAGGAAATCTCCAGAAAAATGACCCTCAGTGTACGCAATGGAGAAAACTGGAAATGAACCAACTCAGGTACAGACCTAGGATTCCCTACACCTCAGGCCAGTTCAAAGATCGTTGCGTCTTTTTAAAAGTGAAACATTTATCAATATGTTTTTAAGGCGAGTAATTTAGGTTTTCCTAGTCCAGACATTTTTCTTTTCCTACCTTATTTTTTCTACTTTTTTCCCTTAACATCTTGCATATGCCGTGGCTAGTTGTGATCAGTTCTTAAAGCTGGAGGAGACATCTGTTGCTGAGCGTTGGTCACTGCTCAGTAACCTGCCTGTAAGTTAATAATGGCAGGCGATCACCGAATAATAACTGTTACTTTCTTCATAATGTCCCTGAAGCATTATTAAATGTGGCACTTACAGCTCCTTATATGCAATTTACCTCTGTAAAAGGTCATCTGCAAATACAATACTTAAAAATATGCCACAAGGAAGTGTGCAATTACACGCTGAGCCATTCATTACCAGCACATGCCTACACAGAATACGTCCCATTTTAAATTTAGCCACTACCTCTTAAAACTGGCAATGGAGTTGTCTTTGATACATCTTCACAGCAGAAAACATCCTGTCTCCCTCACTTTTCTGCTTGTTGTAAAGCCATACCTTCGCTCCAAAATGCTAAGAAATCAAAGGCTGATACTTTGATTTCTTAGTATAAGTATATACTTTGATTTCTTAGTAAGCAGGTGATACTTACCCTCAGTGAGTCCCGTTGCTCTTTCTCATCCCTGAAAGATAACAAGGGTATTCATGCTTCTCCCAGACTCCCCAGGTGCACCTACCCTAACCATATTTTAGTGTTCTCCTTTCAGCAGTATCTTATGCTCTGGACTTTCCTCAATTCCTGCTCTTCCCCAAAAAACCAACATGTCAAGGAGGTTCCAGGTTAAGATGGTGGATTAAAAATACAAATCTAATTTTACATCCTTTGTATTAGTCAGCTTAGGCTGCTATAACAAAATTCCATAGACTGGGTAGCTTCAACAACAGCCATTCATTTATCACAGTCCTGGGTAGACTATGAGGCTGGGAAGTCCAAGATCAAGGTGCTAGAAATTTAGTTACTAGTGAGGGCCTCTTCCTGGCTTACAGATAGCAGTCTTTGCACTGTATGCTCACATGAAGACAATGATGCCTGTTTTTTCTTTCTCTTTTTATAAGGACATTATAATTCTGTCATTGAGACCTCATCCTAATGACCTTGTCTAAACCTAACTACCTTCCAACGTTCCCACCTCCAAATACCATCACATTGGAGGTTATAACTTCAACATACGAACTTAGGCAACACAAACATTCAGTCATAACACCTTCTTAAAACATCTCTAAATTTAAAACAAAAGGATAAAAAGATGTATAACCACAAAGAGAATGAGAATATAAAAAGTAGCAAAAGCAAAAATATTTTGGAACCTGGAAAGAAAATTAATGAAAGACAGCAAAGTTCTGAATCTACAGTGAATAATGTAAAAAATCAACTTAATTTATACCAGATAATCCTCAAAACTTGCAGGAACTGATAGTGCCACATATTTATGAAGTTAGCAGTGAAAGGGGGCACTTAAAATGAAGAATAATCAAGTCAAGAAGTAATCATGTCTCTAAATATCATCTCCAACTCCATATCATTCAATCATGGACCCTCACAAACCAAGTAGAAATCTGGAGATCATTTTTTCTATAAAGAGGATAAAAGAGAGGGTGATGGTTAATTCTGAAGCAAATGAAGCAAGAACAAGATGTTCTAAAAAAGAAAATTCAGAACACAAATTAGAGCAACTCTTAGAAATCAAAAGTATGGTGGCAGAAATCAAAACTTTATAGAGAGAAAAAAAAACTTGAAGAAATTTCCAGAAAATAGAGTACAAACATAAAACTAAGAAAGAAGAGGTAAGTAAACTAAAGATTCAACCCAGAAAAACAAATTTAAGTTATAACCATTCCTGCAAGAGAAAATGAAGAAAATGGATAGAAGAAATCGTGAATAAACTAGTTCAAAAAAATTCCCAAAACTAAAAGACAGTTTTCATATTGAAAAGTCTCACAAGGTCCGGTGCAGTGGCTCATGCCTGTAATCCCAGCACTTTGGGAGGCTGAGGTGGGCGGATCACTTGAGGCCAGAAGTTTGAGACCAGCCTGACCAACAAGACATGACAACACGTCTCTACTGTAAAAAGAAAAAACTGGCTGAGTGTGGTGGTGCCCACCTGTAATCCTAGCTACACCAGAGGCTGAGGCATGAGAATCACTTGAACCCAGGAAGTGGGAAGAGGAAGTTGCAGTGAGCTGAGATCAAGCCACTGCACTCCAGCCTTGGCAACAGAGTGAGACTCCGTCTCAAGAGAAAAAGAAAAGAAAAGTCTCAAAAAAACCCTGGAAAATGAGTAATAAACCAAGGCATAATATTGTGACAATTTAGCTTATTGGAGACATTAGAAGATTTTAAACACATCAAGATAAAAGGAAACTAAGACAACTGTCTTCAGAGTTCTCAAAAGTGACCTTGGACGCTGTATTAATGCTTTCAAAAGTCTGAAGAAAAACAATCACCAGGGTAGAATTTAATACCCAGCTAAACTATCAGTCAAGAATAAAAATAAATTGAAAATATTTTGTAACTAAGAAGATCTCAAGTTGTTTATCTCCTATACACACCTTTCTCTGAAAAACTACTGGAAGTTTTCATGAAAACGAGGAAGAAAAGTAAGAAGCAAAGAAAATTCCCAAAATGGTGGCAACAAAGGATCCCAGAATAACTTTTGTGTACCAAATAGAGAAAGCAACCAATCCAGACTGAAGCAAGTTGAAAAATGTGTAGCAACGGCCTCATATTGACAGCCAGCTTTCCCTCCAGAGTGAAGTGTTAAGCATTCTGAAATTAAAGAAATAATCACTTTGTTGGTGACATGCATCATGATGACAGTGAATGGCTAATAGTAAATGACAAGATAACAAGGAGTTACGTTCCTATCAGAAACATTCACATCAAAGCCTAGCGTCTCTGCTTTATTTAGTGTCCTGGCAAGAGCTATATAGCCTTTCTATAAACTACAATGCAGAAGAAAACACAAATCCACTTAGATGAAAGAAATTCTCCAATGTACACAGTTGCTTATATATGTATGGAATATTTCTGAGGGATTTCTTAACAAGCTGGTAGCAATATTTACTGGTGGCTAGGTGAGAAGAGGTTGACTGAAGACTTAATTTTCACAATTTAACCCTTTGATACTTTTAAAAATATATAATATGTTCTTCTATTGCCTACTACAGAATAAAATAAAATATATTTCCTAAAAATTATTATAAATACACATACTTTGGCTCCAGCTATTTGCTTCTAGGGATTTATCTAACAAATATACCCAAACATGTACATGATGACATGGATGGGAGATTATTCATTGAAATATTGCTTGTAATACCAAAACACTGGCAACAATAAAAATAATTATCAATAGAGCAAGAGTGAAATAAAATGGAAGCACTACATGAAAGAAATCAGAGCAGGCATATAAGTAACCTCAATAATGTCAATGAATTAAACACCAATTTCCAACAAACATGAAAAGATGCTCAATGACATTAATTGGGGAGATACAGAGTAAAATATCAATGAGGTACATTTTCATAACTATCAGATTGACAGAGTCTTATAATTTATTCATTATGATATGAGGAAACAGAAACTCTAATTTTACCTGAGTTTGCCAATATTTTGTTGTCAGAAGCTATATATACCCACATTTCCAGCCAGGGCATTTAATACTATTCAATATGAGATGTCAAAAATGCCCAATCATCTTCCCATGAATCCCTCAGACACCTCTGACCTTCCCCATTCCAAGAAGTCTCTCTGGAAATGCCAGGCGCCATCTTCACTCTCGACGCCCTGCAGCCCCCTTGTGCCTTGTCCTGAAACACCGAGCCGAGTGCACAGCCCACAGCCCTGATCCCTGCTGGTTCGTCTACTCTTCATTCTTTTGGCATTGGAATTTTTTCTTTCTCCTCATCTTTAATTAGTGAAACCTACTGCATATGGTGCACTACAGTTTTGGTTTGTTTCTGTCCACCTTCAGTGGTTGCTCTGCTCTGACTTTTTGAGATGGAATCTCACTCTGTTGCCCAGGCTGGAGTGCAGTGGCTCTATCTCGGCTCACTGCAACCTCTGCCTCCCGGGTTCAAGTGATTCTCCTGCCTCAGCCTCCTGAGTAGCTGGGATTAGAGGCGCCCACCACCACGCCTGGCTAATATTTTTGTATTTTTAGTAGAGACATTTTGAGTTCCTCCGTGCCAGCCAGATTTTTTTATCTGCAAGTTTCACGTTGGTGAAACTCCTGACCTCCTGATCCGATACTCCTGACCTCGTGATCCGCCCGCCTCGGCCTCCCAAAGAGCTGAGATTACAGGCATGAGCCACCGCGCGCGGCCTGGTATGACTTTTCTGATTCTGCACTTGGTGCTTATAGATGACAGCAGCTTGACAATGAGGTTTGTGGGAGACGAAGTGAGAAGGAGAGAGGATGCAGAGATCTAACATTTATTGAGCCGTAACCACATATCTGTCATCATATAAAATTTATTTTATTTCATCCTTCAAATAACTTTGAAAGGAAGATAATATTATATTTCCCCTTTTACAAATGAGGAAACAGGTTCTTGCTTATGTATTTTTTCTTTCTTTTCTTTTTAATTGTGTGATTTACTGGGCAGGAGGACAAAGAGGATTCACAGCAAGGGCAGCACTTCTCAGTCAGCATTTTAAGAGATTGTACTTGAAGAAAAAGGAAAGCACTTTTGTAGTTAAATACAGTTTATGCAACCTAGCCCCTCCACTGTCACGTCGCTGACCTTTCTCCTTTATTTCTTCCCATCCTGGATCTACCCACTGTGCTGGCCATCTTGGTTTCCTCATATGCTCCAGAAATGTCCCTTCCTCAGAGCCTTTGCCTTGCTGCTTCCCTCGCCTGAATGTCTTTTCCCCCAGGGGATCCTTCACTCACCTCCTTCAGGTCTATGCTCAAACATCACCTTAAAGTAACCACTAACCACTCAACTTAAAATGGCAACTCCTGCTGGGCGTGGTGGCACTCATCCACAGTCCCAGCTATTTGGGGGGCTGAAGTGTGAGGGCTGCTTGAGCCCAGGAGTTAGAGGTTGCAGTGAGCCATGATTGCACCACTGTACTTCAACCTCATGACAGAGTGAGACCCTGTCTCAAAAATTTTCTTAAAGGGCGATTCCCCGTCAGAGCCTTCCTATCCTCCTCTCTTTATGATTCTCCATAGTACTAATCATGATCTGATACATCAGATTTTTGTTTATTTACTGTGCACTCACTGTCTGCCCCACTAGAATGTAAATTCCACAGGGCACAGACTTACCTGACTGCTCACTCCCTGTACCTAGACCATTTCCTGACATATTATAGATGTTTCATTAATGCTCATTGAATAAAATAAAGTGAAGTGAATTAATCAAGTTTAGGAAATTTTGAGTTCCTCCGTGCCAGCCAGATTTTTTTATCTGCAAGAGGAAGGGCCTTTAGTACTTCTGTAAGTATTTTCAATCACCAAGAATAGAATCTAGCATGCACAATTTCCCAAACTCATGTGAACATACAACCTTCTTTCCATGGAGCAGGTTGCAAGTGCTTGTGCTTATGCTTTGGGAAATGCTTCTTTAAGCTTTCAAGCACTTATGCATAAACAGAAACAGAATTGTAAAAGCAGATTTTGATGAAAAGGAAAAAGAGGAGGACACTAGAATTCAATGTGTCTGCAGTGAAGTGAGACAGCCATTTCACTCAAGCGTTCATTTATTTGTTCAGCAAGTATTTTTTGAGTGCATCTGGTGGGCCACACACCTTCCAGACATAGAGACTAGGTAGAGATCAGCAGCAGCTGAGGTCTCGGCTTCACAGAGCTGGCTTTGCTGACTGCTTTTAGTCCTATGAAATTCAGAGGAAGATCATTCCAAGCCTGTGCCCCTCTCCTTTGAAGACTTTTCTTTCTGATTAGAAAGATACAGAAATGTAATTAACCCCTGGATGAGGGTGCCACATGCAAATTTGTGAGCCAACAGGAGGTATGGATTTCTCACCTGCTCTGATTTAATCCCTTCAGGATCCATACCATAATCAATATCCTGCCACCTGGAAGGCATGACTGAATGAACCCAGACAAGCACCATCGATAGCCTTGCACTCTTTTATCATGTCTTCTTTTGGAGCAAGGGAGAGGATCACAGTGCAAAAGGGAAGAGGCTGGTTGGAAGATGAATTGCTAGGAGGTTGTTTTATCATCTCCAGGAGCCACTAAAAATAAATTAATTAATTAATTTCATTTTGTAAAAAAAGGATCCTCTTCCTGATAAACAGAACAGGGCAACAACATATTGTTCAGTGAGTTATGGTGGCTAAAATCTCACTCTGAAAATTATTTGTCATGGCAACGGGTGAGTGTCACCCCTGAAGCCAGCAGCCTGAAGCAGATAGATTGTTTCAATTATCTAATTTTCACAATGAATGAACTCTGCTTATAGGAAATCCATAGGTGCTTGGCAGTGGGAAATGGCAGCTGTGACAAGTTCAGAGCTGGGAGATCTACATTCTCTCTCAAAATATAGAACAGGATTGTCACAGAAGTAAAAGGAAGAAGAGCAAGAGAAAGAAGGAAACTCATAAAACTTCTCTCTTTGTCTTAACTCCTGGCTCTGCATTTTCTTTCCAAATTGTCCACTCTGTCTGGTTCAGAGAAAGCTACAGGTAGGCATGTACTCGCACTGTCTAACTGTCTCCCTCTTCTTTCTGTGCCTCTCACAGTGCTTTGAAAGTTATACACATGTGGCCAGAAAATGTCTACCTTGGCTTCAATGAACTCCTTGGCGTCAATGGAAACTGCTGTTTTGAAAACTGAATTTCACATTAAATGTTTGGTAAAATTGTGTATAAAGCTCTATACCAAACAAAAAATTCAGTTACCAACTTCATTTAGATAACCTCTCTTCTTTTTGTCTTCTTCTGACATAGTCAGTTGTCTAGAGCATATTTAGGGGACCAAAGGTGTCATTAATTTTCTGCCTCACCCAGATAGATGTTCTTGGTTTAAATGAAGCCAGGAAAGAGGCAAGACTTGTGGATGGTGCACTCTCATCTTCCAGCCCACCCCTCAGGGGCCTTTGACTCACTGGCATAGTCCTTTGCTCGTTCCTACTCTCTTAGCCCAAATAGGGCTGATACAGCTCTAATTTTGTCTCCCTTTCTCCTGTTCCAGTTTCTATACCTTGGTTTCACCAATCCCTACATATTCTGTGTGTGATTTTTTGAGGGAGGCCATTTCAACCAGAATGACTACCAAGAAATGACTTCCCCAAAGTAATGGGATTTTATGGTGAAATGCCAAGAGAGTTTGGAAATGTGTTAACATTGAGTGGTGGTTTTTTTTTTTTTTTTTTTTGGTAACCAGCGAGGGTGAGGAATAAAGCTTACAATCACACTGTATGTAATCAACCTTTCCAACCAAGCCTGCTTTTTAGGATGACCCTCAGCCCCAAAGGAAATCACTACCCAGACTACATCTTACATTTTCCTGAGATTCTCAATGCATTCAGAGCTTGACTCCAGTGGAAAAAAAAACTCAGTCTCTACACTAATTTTTTTCTAATAATTCTCCACACTGACTTTTTTCAGGTAGATTTAGAAAAAGAAGAATTTTATTTTAACGTAATCTCATTTTGGGTAGGGCTAATATTGTTTAAGTTGGTTTGTTTTCAAAATAATAGTTACTGAATCCCAAAAATGAACAGAGACTTAAGCGTTCAGTTATGCATCACTTCAATACCCTTGTTTGGCAAAGTTCAGTTTACAAAGCAAAACTCAAAAATGATTTACTTTTTAATAAACTGGAAGAACACCCAAGGAAACGATTGCCCAAAGTCTGCTTCCTGGTGTACGCTGGATGCATCTTCAGAAAATCTAGAGCCATATTTTCTTCCAAAGACTCTGACAGATAAGAGAAGCTATAATCATCAGTGTATCAAGTTTTGGTCTCATGAGAATTTCTGATCAGTCTCTTTTCAATATCTGTTCAAAGAGCATGTGTCTTCAGTTCAATAGTTTAAACTCTAATGATCAAATCAATAAAATTTTTTTTTGTAAATTGCTGAGAGGGAAGGCATAGACAGACTCAACCTTTCACTGATATTTTGTTTACAGTGATGAAAAAAAAATGCCATCAGGTGAGCCAGAGTCTTTTTTTTTTTTTTTTTTTTTTTTTTTTGAGACAGAGTCTCATTCTGTAGCCCAGGCTCAAATTCAATGGCTCAATCTCAGCTCACTACAACCTCCACCTCCCAGGTTCAAGTGATTCTCCCACCTCAGCCTCTTGAGTAGCTGGGACTACAGGTATACGCCACCATGCCTGGCTAATTTTTATATTTTTAGTAGATATGGGGTTTCAACCATGTTGGCCAGGTTAGTCTCAAACTCCTGACCTCAAGTGATTCGCCTGCCTCGGCCTCCCAAAGTGCTGAGATTACAGGCGTGAGTCACTGTACCCAGCCCCGAGAGCCTTTTCCTATCAGGCACATAGCATTTATTAGTGAGAGGTTGAGGACTGTTTTGTTTTTGTTTTAAAGGAAAATATATTGAATAGTATTCTTGGATGTTCTGCATCATTGTCCCTTTCCTTAGATGCACTGGGATTTTGATGAATTCTTTGCCACAAAATCAGTATATTTGATGAGTATGCATATTAAACATGCTACAGAATTTGTAAGACACGTCGGGAATAAATGCAGTTGCACTCCTCCAGAGAGTCAGCGTCAAGTGAGAAGTCTGGAAAGTCAAGGGTAAGATGTTTTAAGTTTTCACAAATCCTACCTCTGGGTATTTCTACAGAATAATTGCAATCAGAATCTCGAAGAGACATTGACACGCCCATATTCATTGTAACACAACCTAGAATAGAAGTGAAAACACTGATGAATGAATGGACAAAGAAAATATTGTACATACATACAATGGAACACTGTGCAGCCTTAGAAAAGGAAGGAAATTCTGCTATGTGCAACAACATGGATGAACCTTGAGAATATTCCGCTAAGTAAAATAAACCAGTCACAAGAATACCAATTGTGCATGATTTCACTTACATGAAGTGTCTCAAATGGTCAAATTAATAGAATCTAAGAGTGGAATATTGGTGACAAAGGCCTGGGAAGAGAAGAAAATGGAGAGTCACTAATCAATGGATTAAAAGTCTCAAACTACATGAATGACCTCTAGACATCTGCTGTACAACATTGTACCTATAGTCAACTCAACTTATATATTTGTTGAGGATAGATCTCATGTTGTGTTCTCATCAAAATAAAATAAAACATGGTATACTAAAATATATGAGAGGTCTTCATGGAATTTGGAAAGTTATCTCTATAAAAAATGGGATTACTCTTGACTTCACACGACAGTAGCAGTAAGGGGAATGTTAGATGAAGGCACAGTTGGTGTATCTATCAGACTTCTATTTATACTTTTATTCCCAAAGTATGTCATTTTACATTCTTAAGTGCTATGGCTTTAGGAAATTCCAGAGGCCTGACTTCTTGTCAATTGCAACAAACATTATATTTTCAATGTTGATTAATTTATAAATATTTCCACTTAGTCTTCAACATTATATAGGCCAAGACAGGAAGTTGAATTAGGCTTGGGCTGACTCTCATGGAGCTGTATACAAAGAGTTACAGCTATTCTACAGAAAGACCTATCAGGACACTACAGATTTTTAAAATTGAGGATTTTTGAAAGCTTTCATTAAAGCAGGCTTTGAGCACAGGCTCGGACTACTAGACAGGGCGATCAGAGATCAAATTTAGAACAATGGGTCTGAGGTCAGGTTGCAAGGGCTGAACCCGGGTAAGGACATGAAATAGATGCTCAGCAGTGGGGCAGCAGCCAGCAAAGCCACCGAGCAGTATGAACACCCAGCAAGGCTGTGCCCGTTTATCTGAGGGCTGAAATTGGGTATCCCAAACAGTGGCTTTAAAAATAAAGGTAAGTAAAATTGACAGATGGCACAAGATGCCACCTTTTTATTCATTCAATAAATATTTATAACACCTCTTAAGCGTCAGGCACTCTGGTAGGGGCTAAGGATATAGTGGTATATAAAACAGCCTTGATTCTTGCCTAACTGAGTTTATAAACCAGTGGGAAGCCAGGCTTTAAAAAAATCATCACAAGTAAAATATACACTAGCAACAGTCCTCATCTTAAGTTCTAAGTATGAATGTATATTTTTATTTTAATCAGTGGAGACTTTCTGGGGATGCAGCTTTAAACTGAGACCTGAAGGGAAAGTAGAGGTGAGACAGAGACCAAGGAAGACTGTGAAGGCAGAGGTGTGAGCTAGCACGTGCAGAGGCTGCAGCAGGGGGAAGAACTTGCTGAGTCCCAGGGTTTTCTGAAGTCCAGCATGGCTAGATAACAGTAAGTAATGGAGCAGGAGAGCCACAGACATGAGACCGGGGATACTGCTGGGCCCCTTAGGAGCCATGGTAGGCTTTTGGATTTTATGCCAAGTGCAATGGAAAGTCATTGGAAGGTTTCAACCAGGGAGTCAATTGATTAAGTTAGCATTTGTTTCAAAAGCTCACCATGGCTTTCTAAATTGGAGCAGAAAGGGTAAGCAGAAAGAGCAGTTAGATTTCTGCATGGTCATTCGAGAGTTAAGAGTGGTGGTTTGGCAGGACCAGTGGGGATGGAGAGAAATTAGTGGAAGTTTTGTTTGGTTTGTTTTGTTTTGTTTTCCAACTGCCCCCTGCTATGGCAGAGAGATGAAGCCCACCAACCCTGTTTCTAGTCCCACCTTGGGTAACTAGCCCAATTTCTGTCTCCTAGTTCCATCTAATTGGCCCATGAATATCAGAAAAGAGGACTCAAGACCACTCTAGCAGTTACTTAGATCAGTAATCCTCAGAGAAGCTTTTGTAACCAAGATTCACTTGAAAAACCGTACCTCTATTTCTTTTTAAGCTAAAAGGCAGTTTATGGTGAGCAAAGCAAAACCATTGCACACTGCTAATTCTTTTTGCATTTGTTTGACAGGAGACTTCTGAAATACTAGAGCCAAACACACTGGGACTGACCTAACCACAGGAAAAGCAATGTTGCTGAATTGAAAGCCTGCAAGAAATTCGTCATTTATTATTAATGTCACCGTGAGCACCGAAGGCTTTGATATGGATGCTGAAGATACTCGCCTGCTTTCAAGCAGGCACGACAATCTCACACCCTCTTTCCTCTTGCCTAAGAGTATTTAATTCATGGGGAAGAAAGCATTTTCTGTAGCTTGCCCTCCAGACCATCATAATAACAGAAGTTTTGAATGCAGAAACAAAATTATTTCAAAGGGGGTATAAAATTTGCTCTCAGCACAATTGGAAAATCACAAGATCTAGTAGAAACAGGGCCTGAAAAAAGAAATGAGTTTATGAGCAGGATTGCAGGGCACGCCCTGTGTCACTTACATGTGAAAACCGTGTTCGTTGTCTAACCTCAAAGTGCTTCATTCTTTACCTTACTTCCAAGTGCCCCAAAAGGCAGAAAATTTTTAGGATCTTGATGGTTGTTTCCAGTTCTTCCAGTACATACACAGGATTATGTACAACTACATCACATCCACTAGCTCAGCTAATGCTGGGGACCTCTTGATGACTCTGGCAAATCAAGGATGCAGTGGGACATGGAGTGGCCAGAGCCATCACTTGGGACTTCGTACAAAGACTACAGACTACAGAGTGCACACCAGGAAAGCAGAGACACACCACTGTCCTTATCTTGCCAGCAACTCATGTGAACAACTTTGCTTCATAAGCTCCCATGCCCAGTCTGCTAGGTCTTCCCACTGCCACAGAGAATATTTATTCCTATAAAATAGAGTTAAAAGGGGCTCTCTTCATTCACTCCTTGCATTGGCTGTATAACATTTATTTATTCATGATTGACTTAACAAATATTTGAATGCTGGACACTAGGCTCCTTAGACAAGTTACTTAACCTCTCTGAGCTCCAGAGGTCTTATATGTAGACTGGGGATCATAACCCCATTACCAGGTGATTGTGACAATTAAAGAGGTAATTTTTTAAAGCACCAAGCACATTGTCTGGCAATCAGTAGCTGCTCCATTTTTTCCCTTTCTCTTGCCTTGCACCTGCACCTGTCACTCCTTCAGCATTTTTTTTTTTCTTGTCCCTGAACTTACGCCCTCCTTAGAAAAACAGGCAGCTGCACGAGGCTTGGAGCTGCCAGGAGAGGGTCTATATCGAATATTCAAGAGCCACCTCTGTGCTCAGGGGAGAATAAATAGGAAACCCGTGCAATTCTCTGTAGTCTCCGATAAACATGGGACTCGATTGGCCTGGTAACACATCTCCATGATGGCGAGATGCAATTATGTCCCCTTTTCTGTACTGATGCTATTGTGATTTCTAATTGATGGCTTTCGGGAGGTCAGGGAAGTCTTGTTCCTTTCCTGTGGGGACAAAAATTGGACATGTTCTGTGCTCTTAAAGGGAGAGCTTTCTTGGCTGACTTCTGGATTGCCTACAAAGGCACAGTACTCTGAGGGGCAGAGGCTCTTGTTATTTGCAAAAGTACCTCAAAATATCAAGCAAGGCAGACCACACAGCCACTGAGAGAAATAAAATATTCATTGGAGGACATTACTAGGAAGGAAACAGCACAGTTAATTTCACAAAAACTCAATGATAATAGAGGCACAAAATTAATCATGCAATAGTGTTATGACTCCTGAGCCTCAAAGCCAACATAAAATAACTGAGGAAAAAAAGAGAAAATAAAACAAACATGTGCCCTGCATAGAGAGCATACACGACTAGAGGCTGATTTTCAACTATCTGCAAATTCCAGCAATGCAAAATCATGACTAGAGCTCTCTCATTTACTTAGAAAGACAAATCTTAACACATTTCACTAATGTTAATGCCAGTAGTCGTATCTTGTTTGAATATACTTGACAGAAGTTTTACTGAAATAGGAAGAAAGAGCAAAAGGCTGGCAAAGTGAGAATGAGTTAGTTGCGCTAGCCCTGGGTGCAAATTTTGCAGACTTCATAACCCACATGTTTTCCAAATACAGCGCTTGGTAAGTCTAATTTTTCATTCTTCATGGCAGGGATCGTTAAGAAAAACTTTACCAAACAAGGTCCTGAACTATAGAATGTAGGGCCTAAAACAGAGTGGCTAAAACTAAGGGAGTAGCTACCATTTCCTGAGCATCTACTCTCTGCTAGGTCCCACACAGTGCACTTATATATATTACCTCCTGAGCCACCTGTGTGAAAGACCTTGAGAAGCAACAAAGTGAGCAGGCAGGAGAAATTGCCAAAGAGTCAGAAACCTCAGGTTTCAGTCCTGCCTTTGAAAAATCTCTATGTGATATTGAACAAGTCATGCACTCTTTCGGTGCCTCAGCCACCCCAGCTGTGAAATGGGGGAAGTGATCCTTCTTGTGCCTGCCTCAAATGGTTTGTGAAAGAACAAAATAAAATCAATAAAGCATACAAAACAAATGTAATGCAAATCCCAAGGGTTTTTTTTTTTCTTCTTCTTTTGTTTTATTTTGCTTTTGGAATCCTTTGAACTTAAAATTCTGATCAAAAGAATAAATGAATTCTCTAAACCTGTGGAAAGATGGCCTCAGCCTCCTGCCACAGTATTTGCAGGGACTAGGGGATTAAATTTCTCCTGCTTTTCTGATTGATCTGACCTTACAGGGCTCCTTATTATGCATGCCTTGCTCTAATTATGATGCTCGTGAAATGAAGGGGAGGTTAAGAAAGTGGTTTTGTTTTGTTTTGTTTTTTTTGCAGGAAGCTTGGAGTCTCTCCAGGTATTTAAAGCGATTGGATTTGTGAGCTAACACTCATCTATTTTTCCAACTCCAGCAACACCCACGTACTCTCACATCTTTATATTTCAAAATGTGATAGTAGCCAAATCATTTGCTTCTGCATTTTCCCTCTTCAGTGAAACCCAGGTCCGCTTGCCCCCCTCATTTCAAGTGCTCCATAGGGGCACATCTGTGTGAACTCCTATAGGCATTTGGCAACCAGAGGTATGAGATAGAGGCCTTGACTCGTCTGATATCACTGCTTAGATGGTAAGGAGTATGTGATACAAATGATATTATCCCACCCTTTTGTGGAATCTGAACATTTTAGATTCCAAATAAACCTTCCCAGTTACTCAGTCTGACACCCTGGATGCGTGGATGAGAAAAATTTGGTCCAAGGAGATTCAAAAGCTCATCTGACATCTGGACCTGGAAACTGTGTAACTTCCCTCTTTCTTCTCCCCACCTAAGTCAGGAGTCTTCCAACTGGGTGACAAGGAGCAGGACAAGGGCTTGCTTCCTATGACTGCTGAGAGAAGTAGTAGGAATATTCTGAAAGCTGAGTTACAAAACCAGAAACAGGAACACCAGGGGGGCATGAGGATGCTTTCTGTGTTCCCCTAACAGACTCTATAAGAAAGAGACAATGAAATATACATGATCCCATGACAAATGTGTTTATTTTTGCTCATATAACCGAAGACATAAGACATAAGGCATGTCATGTAGAACTCAAAGAATCAGAAAGCATTAGAGAAATAAGGCACTGTGTGTCAGTAGTCAAGAAATGTGATGTTTAAATACATAACCAAAACAGAGATCTAAGTATTATTCCTTATTTAATTCCTATTTCATAATGGTTGAAAATTAAAGACTATGATAAGAGAATCACTTCACAAAACGTAAAAATTTGGCAGAAAAACTCATATTTTCAGTAACATGCAATTTATTTTGATTTCTTATTTTTAATGAATGATTTTTATCTCAAAGTAACCCATTTACATGGTTAGAAAATATTAAATAATAAAGAAAAGCTTAAGTTGAAAAGCAATCTCACATTACCTCTTCCCCACTTCCTCACACAAGGCAACTACTTTTGTCTTTTTTATTTGTTTTTATTAATAATTATTATATCGCCAACTAATAGTCTTAATCAATATTTCTTGGTTTATCAATTAATCACTTTTGAAATTGGCTGTATTTTGTGTTTTTATTGTCATCAGGTGAACAATTAGATATTTGAGTAAAGAAAATTGAATAGGTTTCCTGTCTACAGGGCTTTTACGACTTTAGAAGGCCATGGACATTCACTGAAGAAATAAAAGTTAGCTGATCTAGGCGGTAGGTAATGGGTCATGTTATTTATTTGTTTATTCACATATTTATTTATTTAGCTCTATATTTTAATTTTTTTCCAAGTTTCTTATAGAGAGTATTTTACTCCTAAAATTAGGAAAACTTACGTATCTTCTCTTTTCTGTTGTTCGTTAAGAGAGGGATCTCACTATGTTTCTGGACTCGAACTTCTGGGCTCAAGTGATCCTCCTGCCTCAGCCTGCCAAGTATCTGGGACTACAGGCACGTGCTACCCCACTTGACTTAGAAAAACATATTTTAAACTTTAGAAAGACATATGGTTAGAAATGGTGAAATAAAGACACATATACCACCAAGTGAAAACACCACAATGAGAGAGAAAGAGTTCCGTCTTCATTAAAGTTAGAAAATATCCACAATCCATATGTTAAACTTATATCGTTTATGGAAGACACAAGGATAAAACATGATAATATGTACCTTTATGTTCTCATTTGACAGAAAACCTTTGACGTTATGTAGCAAGGACTTGAAGTGTCCAAAGTACGATTCCCTTATTTAGGAGAGCAAGGTCAAGGGTTTGAGGGAGCTATTGACCCAGCACTGAATTCTCACCCCTGTAAGGTTTAGGGAAGAGGAACAAATGAGGAGATCTGTAGGCATCTATCTACTCAAGGGGCCAGATTCTGGGGTGGCCTGGGTAGGTTTTTTGCCTTGCAGCTACCTCTAATGATCAGCTGAAGGAAAATAAACACATAAAATACTGAAGGGAGAGAGAGTGAGAAAGAGGAAGGAAAGAGGGAGAGAGAGACTTGTGACATACAGGACTAAACAACTTGGCACAGAGATTCCGCCTCCTCAAGGGGCTGCTGGCCTCCTCTGAGAGCACAGAGCACACACACCCTGGGGCAGAGTTGGCGAGGCGCTTAGAAACAACAAGCCTGGATGAAACTGCCTTTCTGCTGGTTCACTTCACTTCACTTCTCCAGCCTGTATCATATCTGCTCCAACAGCTAGCCCCAAAATAAGCACCACAAATATAATTTATAATCCATTAGGGTTCAGTATAGACAACAAGTAAAAAGAAGGAAAATTATATAACAAACAGAAGGCATGTAAAGACTGCTCTTCAAGGTCATACCAGGAAGCAGGGGAACATTTAAAAGACTTTTTATGATATTCTATAAATTATAGAAAGTATGACCTCATTGAAATCAGAATATAAATGAAAGATAAACAAATCGAAAAAAGAAATATAAGGTGTAGTAAGGAAATGAATACCAAGCTGGCAGATATCAGTAAATAAATGGAAGGCATAATAAAAAATCATGGAAATGAAAACAATTTATAGTCAGTAAGAAGTAGAATTGAACCTGCTGCAAACAGCCAAGGGACATTTGAGACAGGCTTTGAACAACCAAAATGAGAAACATGAAATTGGAAAAAGAATTCATAAGTTGAAGAAGGACAATATATGCAGAACATGAGATCCAGTATACATATAATAGGCGTTATTGAAGTAAAAGGAAACAGAACAATAAAAGAAAAAATGTCCAAAGATACAATAAAAGAAACATTTTCTGAACTAAACATCAATCTGAATATATGTTTTCTTTCATCAATGATGGAACTACTGACAGGGAGAGGGATAAAGTGATGCCCCTGATTATACAGGGTTTTAAAGACGAAGCTGAGGAAGCAGGAACGTCTGTAACGAGTGGCCAAACAGTGCTACCCTCCTGGATTGTTTTGGGAGGAGTCACTACAACTACAGGCCAATGAATTTATCATGCCAGACAATACAGTGCCAGGGAAGGGATGTACCAGAGTTCACAAAACCCCTGGGGCCACAGGTAGCAGTGGCTGTGCACCACTGACACTTGTGTCAAATAGCAGTGGCTGGATATTCCTGAAAAAATGAAATAAAATTAAACTAGTGGTCACCCACGAAGATGTAGAGTTGACATACCAAGCAGCAATAATGAACACGGTGAAAAGTTCAACAGGAAAGCTTCATCGTGCACACGTTCAGTGCCCAAGCAGCCACAGACATCATGGGCATTAGGATTTGGGGCCATGCACAGAACCTGACCAAGCAGCAGAGGAATGGATTTTTTGTAATTCACAATGGCTCCTGTGCTGGCCAAGATGACTGTGATGAGCAATGCCTGTAGCAACATGTTCAGCCTCATGCATGGAACATGTCCAGAGACAGCAGGAGGCATTCTGATCTGTTTACCACATGAGCAAGCAGCTTGGCTCTGTGCAGAGATAAACTAACCCAAATGCGGTGGAGGCCACCAAGGACGGATTACTGGGATTGTTGAGAAGGGCAACCATGCAACTGGAATCATAGACCAACCCTGGATCACTGAGGTTATCCAAATAGCCACTCAAA
Organism: Macaca thibetana thibetana; assembly: GCF_024542745.1. Classification (NCBI taxonomy): domain Eukaryota; kingdom Metazoa; phylum Chordata; class Mammalia; order Primates; family Cercopithecidae; genus Macaca; species Macaca thibetana. Next base: position 111,630,846 of record NC_065589.1, on the reverse strand, counting down.
ATGTGAATCCCACACCTGGGGCCACTTCTTAATCTAGACAGAAATAGCTATTTGGTTTTGTTTTAAAATAGATCTATTTCCTTTATCATCATTTCAATTAAAGACTATAAACAACAAAAATCTCATGGTGTCTACACATCTGGTGACCCTAGGTCAATTTGTGAGTGGATACAATTAACAAAATAAAATCCATTGTCTTTTTTTCCTGTTACATTAACTGAAATTGCACCTAATCTTGAGTCAGCTTCTGAGTTGAGAATTATATTGTTACCAGATACTGTTGATTCATTTTGAATCTCTAGACACTTATCTCTTGCACATAGGTGCTCTCTTTTTAAAAGTGTTTTCACGTAGGACAGACATTACCAATAGCAATGTCAAATAGCAGTTGATGTCTTTTCATTTTATGTATGTTTATCAGGTAAGTCTTATGGTTTTTTAAGTATTTTGAATGGTTTTCTGGAAAGACAGCATTGGTAAGTGGCACATGACAGTATACCAGTCATAAGAGGGTTATGTGATTACTTCTAGTCTTTGAATTGAACAGCCTTGTCTTGTCATTCAAGAGCGTCTTATACCCAAGACATTCTCCAGTACAGAATTCGGTTCAACACGGCAAGTACTTCACTGCATGAAAAACATTTTGAAAAATGAAATTGTATTTCTTTTTTTGTAGCCTTCCTCATATTTACAGTAATAACATTAATGGTTTTCTTTATCAATAGCAAAAAAGGATACTTTTTACAATGTAATGTAATTAGACATTTCATAATGCAACAAAGAATTCCCTTCCAAAAGAAGGTTCGTGTATAACACTCATTTACAATTCAATACATAATTATGCAAATAATTTTAAACATAATTAATAATAAAGACTATTCTATGGATGGTAGTGTTTAATACATTTTATATTTTGTATAGTGATTTCAGGCCTTTTTTCTTAAAAGCAAGAGCTATATTTATTCTAATTCTTAGCACTGTTTTGTCCTTTGCACTAGTACTTTTTTTGTGCATGTTTTTTGTGATCCGTGTTAAAAATCTGCATTCCCAAAATTGCAGCTCAGATGTAAGCTTATTATTCAAATAAATATATAATTCTTAAAATTGCTCTTGTTTAATCAGATGCTCTTTTAGTATTATTTTAGAAACATTGAAAGGGTTTTTTGCCTAAAGTACTATTTGCTGGGAGAAACTAGATTTTGGTTTTATAAAACTCTTAAATCTTTCATGGGACCTATATTTTCTTGAATTAAATTTTTACTTCTAGAATAAATAAGCAATCTAAAAAGGTGTTATCTGTGTTACTTAAAAACAGGCTTTCTTATATTTTAACCTACTAAACAATGAGGAGGAATTCCTGTCGTCAAGCATAAGGGCACTGAATTCTCAGGTGTCTGTCTTCATAAGAGAAAAAGCGGCACATCCTCCAAGTTTCAGACACTTCCTGCTCACAGGCACCAAAGCCACGTGTGTAAACTGATCAACTTCTTGCCAAAGGAAACCACCCCTGGGAAAATGAAGGCCCCTGGAAGAGGCGTTCACTTGGACACACCGTGCTCCAGGAACCAGTGGGCAGCCTTTATACGTGTGTGACCAGACCCCCAACCATAGGATGGTGTGCAGTACAGAACAGCATGCTATGTAACTGAAACTAACTGGACATTTTACAGGAATTGATAGAGATGTTGGTCATCAAAAGCTTCAAATCAGTGATCTGCAAAATAAAATGTGTTGGAAATCTCTGAAAGAAAAGAATTTTTTCTTCTACCATATTTTGGAACATTATTCTTCCATTTTAAGTATACATATGTATGTGTGTATAAAAATGTCCAGGAAAATGCCATAACATAATTAGCAGGGAGATATACACATTTAAAGATGTTACCAAACTTCAAAGATCGACCAAAGATTCCTAAGGAGGGGACATCTGGGAAAAGAAAAAGTTCTGTTCAAAAATCAATTTTCTAGAAGAAATGGAATAATATATATACAGCATACACACATGTATATAACTAAAGACATATAAAATGGTCTTGAGTGATAACAAACAAAGCTGATAGCATTAGTTACTTCTTTTTAAGTGTACAAAGCTGGTAACATTAGTTACTTTTTAAAAAATGTACTGGAATTGGGAAGATAGTCAAAGACACTGATCTTCTTTAAAATTTTAATTTTTAAAATAGAATATGAAATAATATTAATCACCACCACCACAACAAGAATAACAATGATGAAGCAACTTCTACCAAGTTATCAGGACGAGACAGTGTGATCCAAGTTGTTTTTTAAGTAGAAAGGAGCGAACATCATACTCAAATATACAAGGCCTAAACCACCTCATGAAATAATTTTGATAAGCAAAAAATGACTGGAGAAGCCATGACTTTTAAAAAAATTGGTAGTAAGCAGCCAATCTACTATAATATTGTTAGATAATTGTGAAAATGGTTATAGAACAGAATTACATGCTGTAAACCTGAAAAGACAGTGGGGAAGAAATCAGTTTTTTTTTTTTTTTTTTTTTAATACTCAACTGGACTCAAGAAGGAATATGGTGGGTGAATTCTTATATGTGTAACACTAATAAATGTGAACAATGTCTAAGAATTTAAATTATGCCAAAAAAAGAAATGGGTTTTTGATGGCTTTCTCAGATTAGAGTCTCCCAGAAACTTTGAAGGATCTTTCAGAAAGATTCCAACATTAAACAAACCACAGAACAAGGTAATAGAAAGCTGTTATCAGTTCAGAGATGGTATGGCAGATTATATTATTCTTAAAAAGCATTTATTATTCCCCGTCCCCTACCTGCATATACTACCCCATTTCATTAATGTAGGAATTGACCATGTAACTTTTTTTACTCCATGTGACATTAGCAGACTTGACACAACCAGGGGCTTCCAATGAGATTACAAGGCTGAATCCATTCTCTCCTGGCTCTGCGATTATTATTACAAGAATAACAGGAAGCTTATCATCCCTCATCTTTAGTCTCAAAAGTAAAAATAAAATGGGTGTTAAGAGACAGAGAAGACAAGCCACAGACTGGGAGAAAATATTTGCAAAACACACTCACAATAAAGGACTTATATCTAAACTGTATTAAAAACTCACTTACGTTAAAGAAAAACTTATAAGTGAGCAAAACATCTGAAGACACATCTCAACAAACATCCACAAGTGACAAATCAGCTAATAAAAGATTCTCAATATATTTTATCAATAGGGAACTGAAAATTAAAACAACAATGAGATTTCTCTACACACCTATTAGCACAGCTCAAAAAAATTGGCAATACCAAATGTTTGCAATGATGAAGAGCAATGGGAACTCTCATCTTCATTGCTGGTGAGAATACAAAAGGCTACAACCACTTTAGAAGACAGTTTGGTAGTTTCTTACATAGATAACATAGTCTTGCCATGCAATCCAAGAATTGCTTCTAGTCATTTATACTAATGAGTTGAAAATGTATATCTACACAAAAATATGCACACAAAGTTTTATAGTACTTTTATTCATAATCACCCAAAACTGAAAACAGCTAATATGCCCTTCAGTAGGTGAATGGATAAACTGTGGTACATCATATAATGGAATGCCATTCTTCAGTAAAAAGAAATACTATCAAACTACAAAGGGCATAGAGGAATCCTAAATGCATAATGCTAAGTGAAAGAAGCCAGTACAAAAAGGCTACATACTTTAGAATTCCAATTATATGACATCCTGGAAAGGACAAAACTATATAGACTATAAAACATTCATTGCTTGCTAGGGGTTTAGAGAAAGAGGAGGAGAGAAGCGCAGGGAATTTTTAGAATGGTAAAATTATTTTGTATAATACTGTAATCATGGCACATGACATTATACATTTATCAAAATTCATAGAATTTTACAACGCAAAGAATGAACCTTCATGTATAACAAATTCGTTAAATTATTTAGGAGGTTGGGGGATCCCAGAAAAGAATGCAGAATATGACAAGAGAATTTAACTGTGTTACAAATGTATGAAACAGCCTCACTGAAGAGGGTTAGGGAGAAAACAGATTGAAGTAGCTTTCGAAATGAGTGGAATTTGTAAGATTAAAGGTGAAAGTTACTGCACGTAAGCACCGTACTCTGGCTAATAAAATTGTTTCCCGTGTGGTATGGATTAACAATTCTGACACTGCTGTATGTGTATACTAATAAGGAACAATTATGTAAATGGATGGTGGATGCTGGTTTTCATTGTTAAACAGAAGATTACAAACAAGAAAGGAAAACTATCCATAGTGACCCATGTGGTAATGAATTGGAGTTAGAGACATACCAATTAATGATTCATTAATTGTACCAAATTGTAACAACTTATGTTTAACTCTTAATATAGATGCACTTCATTATATAGAGAAATGTTTATAGATAATTGGACAGATATGGATTAGTATACATAAATATTTCTTTGCTCTGTCAGCCAAGGAAGCCCATAAGAAGTGACACTGTAGGAGCGCTGAGCACACGCTGCAGTCAGATCTTGTTTTCTATTTTTCAATAAGGAAACAAGGCCACTTAGAGAAATGATTGATTCTAGGACAGGGGCACGAAATATACAAAATGAGCCTGGAGCATCTTGCAGCCCATTAAGAAAATGCTCAAGGAAAATGCGCACGCGCGCGCACACACACACACACACACACACACACACGGAGGTATGTCAAAGGAACACAAGAGACAAAAGGAAATAGTCAAAATTGGAACAATAGAAGCAATGAAATAAATAGTTTTAAACTGTAACCCCAAATATTTTAAAAATCAAAGAGTTTATACTCATATAAATAAATGATTGAATAAATTAACAAGTGGGAGAGAAGAGAAAAATCTGCCATGCAGAAGAATTCCAAATAAGTTATGCAGATACTCTACCCCAAAGGAGGGAGTGCGTAACTCCCCACTCAAGTGCAGGCTGCACATACTGTACCTTGTGGAATCTAGGAAACGCCTACAGTATGAAAAGCTGGAGGCAGCAAATTTATAGTAAAGAAACCTGACAAGCACTGCTTCAGCAGACGATTAAGGTAAACAGTTATACAATCAACAATCATAAATCATGTTGAGAGTATGTACCCTTGATATCATTTGATGAAAATTGCCCTTTATTTCTGTGATCCTGTGTACCAAAATCCATAACCTCAATCTAATAATGAGAAAAACATTGGAAATATTTCAATACAAGGGCATCCTCCAATATATTAATGCCTGACCAGTACTCAAGACTGTCGAGGTCATTGAAAACAAGGGAAGTCTAAGAAACTGTCACAGCCAGTAGGAGGCTAAAAAGACATGACAACTAAATGTACTATGATATCTCAGATGGGATCCTGGGACAGACAATAGATAATACATAAAACCTAAAGAAATCAAGAAAAATTATGGATATCAGTTAATAGCAACATACCAATATTGATTCATTATCTGTACCAAATGTACTACACTAATATAATACCAGGGGAAATTGTGCAGGAGGAGAGTGGTGTATGTTAGGTCTTGGTGTCATTTCTGTAAATCTGAAACTATGAAGTCTATCGATTTTTAAAAAACATATAAAAACATGGGATAGGCCTAAGTCCAAATCTAAATAAGAAACCTAGCCTAGCCAGATCCATAAGCAGGAGATAAAGTTGTCCATCCAGCCTAAATAAGCTGACTCGCAGAACTCAAAAGGGAATTCTGGAAATTCCTGAAATTTTTGACATAAAGAACACGCAATTTCAACTTTGCTAAATATCACAAAATTGCTCTCCAAAATGGTTCTACTATTTAAACGTTCACCAAATGCATGAGTTTTTATTCACTCCCACTTTTGCTTCCCATTGTCAGTGCAAACATTTTAATTTTGGCTACTCTAACAAGGGGGATATTTTATTTCTTTGAATCTGTATATCACAGATTCCTAGTAAAGGTGGTGGTCATCTTTTATCAATAAATACTCCAGTAAGTATCTCAACAGATAGAATTTTTTTTAAAAAATGACTTCAATAGAGGTGTTATGAAATTAACAATAAAGTTAGTTTGAATCAGGATCCAAACAATGTCCACATATTACATTTAGATTATGTGTATCACAAGTCTCTCTTAAAATATAGTAATTCTTCCTCTTTGTGTGCTATTTGTTCTTTTTCTTTAAACAACTAAATCCTTTGTCTTGTGGAATATCTAGGTTTGACTGATTAAAGCATTGTGATGTCATTTTACATGACCCTCCATCCTCATAGTTTTTGTAAACTGGAAGTTAGATCTAGAGGCCTGACTAGATATGTTATTTTTTAAACACTATTTAGTGTCTCTGAATGCTTTCTATCGCCTTACATCAAAAGAAAAATAATGTCGCGTTTGTTCCTCTTTTAGTAATGGAAACATTAATTAGTGAATTCAGGTCATGTCAGCCTGATCCAACTATTATAAAATTTAACATCTAGTGTTTCTTATCTAACAGTTTTTGCAACTATTAATGACCATTATCTAGACACATTAAGTTTCGCAAATGTGTTTTTCTCTACCATTTCTTCTCATTTATTAGCTGTGATTCTTTTCAAAAGAAAACTTTCCTCCACCAATTATTTTGCTACTCTGAAACGTAATCCATGAAAGAAAAATGACTAATCTCCCACATTTGAAATACAAAGTGTCAGAAACTATCAGAACCTGGGAGATATTGCAGCCACTTTTTCAGCCAGTGGACAGGGGGAGCTGACTCAAGAGGTCTAGCACCCAGCTTTCTTCCGCCTTCAGTGCCTTTCCCAGAGCAGCTATTTGAGCACTGAATGCTTCCAGCCAACCCTTCTTGTATTCACCCTCTGAGTCAGAGTCATCTTCCTGAGGGTCTTTGTCAGGGCTTTATCTGCAGAACACCTAGACACTATCTCTGACAAACAGGCTGGGTAGAAACCATTGTAGCAAGAAGAGTGACATTGCTGTCTCCTTTGATATTATTGATCGGCTTTAACTGTTTTCAATGAATCTTTATACTATAAGAGGCTAGAAGCAACATGTGGCTACACTTGACCCATTTTCACTTGGCATGATTTTTTCTCTCCATTTTTTGGTGTGTATATATATATATATATATATATATATATATATATATATATAAGAACTGATAAAATCAACATAGAATAATATTTAAAACTCAAGCCAAAGCTTATATTAGTGCCTTCTTTCCTCTTAAGATATTTATTGCACTATATCAAGATCAACTCTAGTGAAGAAATATTTTAGCCTGAAAACACATGGATTTTGTTCAGTGCCATCAAGAGGAAATATATATCAGTCCCTTGCTATCTATGACTACTATGCCAAGTGCTTTAAAATATATGTTACTTTTGACTTCACAAAAACTCTCTAAGTTTGCTTTATAAGTGAATAAAATGCTCACAATCATTCAGATCATTAAGTAGTAAAACTGATATTGTAACCTAGGTCAGAATTGTTTCAAGGCCTGTGTCTTAATCCATTTGCATCGCAATAAAGAAAATACCTGAGGCTGGGTAATGTATCAATAAAATAGGTTTGTTTGGCTCATGGTTCTGCAGACTGTACAAGAAGCATGGCACCAGCATCTGCTTCTGCTGAGGACCTCAACCTGCTTCCACTCATAGTAAAAGGCAAAGGGAAGTAGGCAACACGTGATGAGAAAGAAAGGAAGCAAAAGGGAGATGCCAGGATATTTTTAACAATCAGTTCTCATGGGTGGGGAGGAGGAAACTCTTGAGGGAATTAACAGAGTTAGAACTCATTACTGGGAATACAGTACCAAACTATTCATAAGGGATCCACTCACTCTCATGACCCAGACATCCTCCATTAGACCCCACCTCCAACACTGGGAATCAGATTTCAGCATGAGATTTAGAGGGCACAAATATCAAAACGATACCAGTCTGCATACTTTTCTTTGTACTATACCACCAAAAACAATCACTGAACCTCTTTCACACCCAAGGCACTGTAAAGAAACAGAGTAATAGGGTGGTCTCTGCCCTCTACAACCTAGCTACTTGCTACTCAGGCTGTAGTCTGAGATCTAGCAGCAGGGACTTCACCTGGAGCTTATTAACTGTGAAGAATCTAAGGTTTTGCCCCAAATCTAGGAATCAGAATCTACAGTTTAACAAGACCCCTAAGTATCTCATATGTGCATAAGAAACATGTTTGAGATGCACTGATAAAGAATTCTTCATCTAGTTGTGGAAATAATACAGACATGTAAAAAGAAAACTAACCACACAGTGTGGCCAGAAATGAGAACACATTGAGTTCTACAAGAAGTCAGCAATAGGGGACAGATTGGAGCTAGAAGTTGTATAGCACAGATCCAGGGAAGGTTGCTTGGAGGAGGTGGAGCTCAAACTGGGTCATGCAAAATGCTTTGACTGATTCAGTGGAAGATTATTTTGAGAAGAAAGACTGTGACAATGAAGTATGGAGGTGAAGACATGTTTGAGACATACAGAATGTTTGAGAAGCAGTGTTGACTCTGCCCAGAATGGCAACTCATCAGACTCTTCTAGAAAAGCACAAAGGCTGTGGTTTCATCTCTGTTCTCCTGGATTGTACCCAGAATCTAGGACTTTGTTGCTATTCAGTAAATACTTGTAGAATAAAAGGCACTTCTCAAAAGTTACACTTTCTCATTGAACGATTTCATATATACATAAACTCCCTAATTGTTATTGATAGTTCCTGAGTATGTTGGGGCTTGAGGAGGCAAGTTCAGCCATTGCCTTCCAAACCTTGGTTGTTGTGTCTAAAACACAGTGATGCCCTTCAAAATAATGAACATGCAGAATTTTTTAAAGTGATGCACAGAGATCAGGAACATACATAAGCATCTTATTTCCTGGATAGACATACTATGGCCAGTATTTAGAAATATTTCCTTAGAATAGAGTAATAAAATAAAATTACTTAATGAAAGATATATAAACATTGTAGATCTTTAAATTACTCTGCTGAGTTGATTTTCAAAAAAGATATTCTCCTCAGCAATATCCTTTGTTTGGCTTTCCAGATCTTGGTCTGGAAGATCTGCTTAGAAAGAAGAAGGGTACAGAGAAGTGGGTTAACTGGTGAATAGCAAGTAATTGCTACTATGTTGAGCTGTTATCGTTTTCCAGAAAATGTAATAGTCATATTACATATTTTGTCTCTAATCCTCACCACAGCCTTTAAGAGATATATTTTGTACTGCCATTTTACAGATAAGGAAACTTTTCTTTAAGGCTGACAGTGGCTTAATAACTGTCCCCAAAGTTGCATAGCTATGAAATGTTAGAACCAGAATTTGAAGCCAGGGCACTAAGTCTGCAAGTTCTGTATGCTTCCATTATATCTAACTTCTTGTTCTGCATAACAATTACCCCAAAATCCAGTGCTTAACACAGCCACTATTTTATTATATGACACAATTTTGCAAGTCATGAATTTGGGCGGGCATGGCTAGGCAATTCTCCTTCTCTACGTGGTATTAGCTGGGCAGTTTACATGGAACTGGAGTATCCACTTCCAAGATAGCTGACTCAGGATCACAAGTTAGTTCTGGCTGTTGGCTGCAAGCTTAGCTGAGGCTGTCCTGAGTTGAGGGCCTTACTTCTTTTCACCTGCGCCTCTTCACTGGAATAATTGAGTTTTCTCACAGCATGGCAACTAGGTTCCACAAGTAAATATCCAAGAGACAGGAAGAAGAAACTCATAGTCTCGTAAGGCCTGAGCCATAAAACTGGCGCAGAATCACGTCTGCATATTCAATTGGTCAGGACACTCACAGAGCCACCCAAATTTAAAGAGGAGAGTTATAGACATAGACCCTGCCAACACACACACACACACACACACACACACACACACATATATCAAGTAGCAACCATCTTTAATTTAGCACGTTTTCTAAACTACAGTTGTATTAGTCCATTCTCATGCTGCTAGGAAGAAATACCCGAGGCTGGGTAATTTATAAAGTAAAGAGGTTAAATTGACTCACAGTCTGCATGGCAGCGGAGGCCTCAGGAAACTTACAATTTCAGTGAAGGGCAGCTCTTCACAGGGCAGCAGGAGAGAAAGTGAGTACTGAGTGAAGGGGGAAGCCCCTTATACAACCAAGGGCTCTTATGAGAACTCACTCACCATCACAGCGTGAGGGGAAACCGCGCCCATGATTCAATTATCTCCACCTGGCCCTGCCCTTGACATGTGGGGATTATTATAAGTCAAGGTGAGATTTGGGTGGGGATACAGAGCCAAACCATACCAACAGTGCTGAAAATACATACAGCCAAGTTACATGTTACGTATTAAATTATTCTGTTATAGTTAACAGACCGTAACACCTCAAAGAAGAACGTTGTTTTCCATCATAAGATTTTCCTTACTTTTCTATTTTCTGCAACTGCATGCATGAGTTATTTTGAAAAAAAATTAAAACATTTTCTTAAGATTTTACTACAAAGTTTCTGTTTATTTCAGAAACTAGAAGTGGTCAAAGACAGAATGCTAATCGTGGAAGGGATGCTATGACCTTTTAGTTTTCTCGCCTTTGCTATATGAACTTGCTTGTTTGTTTAGTTGCCACCAGGAAGCTGCAATTTGAGGAGTGGCAACGCTGGATTCAAGATATGGTTTCCAGGCTGATAGGCGTTAAACACTGCTTCTTCTTCAACGAAGCACTGCAAAGTAGTGTGTTTCAATAGATGACTACTGAAGAGAGCCTCAGTTTTCCCAATTGCAGAGTAAAACTGGCCCGACTTCATCAGTGTCTTTAATCTAGTTAGAATGTAAGTCAGGTTTTCATTTTGCAAATCTGTGCAGTCCGCACCCCAAGCCAACACAGGTGTATCTGGCTCACTGGCTATCTAATCACGCTGAAGCATTTCCATCCCATTAACAATTTCCTTTCCTCTCACATCAGTGTTGCAACCCCACATTTACATTTGGCTAAGCACATTGGTTTCAGGTGCACAAAGCTCCACACAATCCATTTTCCCACTTGAAGCAAATATGGAAAGCCAACATAACTCTCATATATCTACTTAACACCTACTTTCTTGAATTTCCTAATCTAAATAGGAATTTGTTCCTACAAGCATCTCCACTGGAAACTCTCCAGGAAAATTCAGACTCTTCTTTCTACTCATGATTAAGCCTCAAGGTCCTGTCAGTGCAGCCAGGTCAGAAGAACAGCCACAGTGAATTGATGAAAAGATGTAAAGAGGGCCTTCATTAACAGGGCAATAGAAATTTCCTTTGTGAACCTATCTCCATGTGAATGGCCAACAATACAGGACGAGTATATGAAGAAGTGTGCCTGACTCAGCAAGTTGCACTCTAGCTCCCAATCCATGATTTAAGGGTTAACTGTTGTCCCTCCACATTCTCACAGCTGAAGGAGTGTTGTGAATAACATGCTTATTTGAAAATACATTCACAGAGGGACTCCTCCACATAACGGACTTGGTGGAGTGAGCTACATGTTCCCTGTTGCCAGGGGGTTGCCAGAAGCCACAAATGTGAGTTTGAATTAGGATTTCTGGCAGTGCTATTAAGAACACCTTGGCAAGCTGACAAGCCAGAGATTAGATTCAGTTCCCCAAGTTGTGAGAGATCCTATTTGTTCTAGATACTAACCACTTCTCACCTCACCTACAACCACTTTTTACTGGAACGCCAAACAGAAAAAATATATATATATTCTTTAATTTCTCTGTCGTTTCAATATTATGGCAAAACGTGGGCAAAAGGTTAATCAAGTTATCTCCCCATCATGAACTTATGAAAGCTTATGCTGTATAAAATCTTCCCAACAGCAACATGTAATATAGGGCGTCCTAATGATGTTTTTTTGAACCACTTTATATTTTCTGAGAGATGGCTTCTGTGAGAGGAATAACTGCTTTATGATATAATATAGAGAAGAATAAAGAATTAATTCAGGCTTTGGGCTTTGCTTTATTTGGCTACAAAATTAAAGCACTGGAATTCTCATCACTTGAAGGAAATTCATGTAACATTTTACCTGAATATACATCCAGACAGAGAGGTTCGTTACCAAGATTGAATGCTCATAATGTAACAATATATTACTTTATATAATATACATAAAAATAATATAGTTCTTTTTATAATTGAAATATTAATAATTAATAGAAAATAAAAGAAAAGATAACTGTATATTTGTAATTGCATGACCTGATTAGAAAGTAAGGTGGCCCAAACTTGCATACCCTCTGACCTACTAATTTTTCTTTTCAATGTATATCTTTTTCTTCGCCCACATTTTCCAGAAAACAAAGCCTGAGAC